>NW_027271736.1:0-616046 GCF_040938485.1 Diadema antillarum
CATTCTTCACATGTTCAGAATAACTAAAGTACACGTAATGTTGACATGCTTGTTTTGTGTATGTGTCTGTGTGTGTGTGTGCACGTGCAACGGGCAACGGGCAACTTTGTCATGAAAGTCCAGCATGTCAAGCCATGAACAATAAGGGAGTTCATGGTTGTGATTTGCACATATGCAAACAAAGGTCAAATGAGAATGTCTGTGTATTTGCCACTGACTTTAAAACGAAAAGAATCCTCGGGCAACCATGATAATCTGAATTATGTCAGTACAATGTATGTGTTTCACAATTAATTAGAATGTACAGGTGTAAGCCATTCATCTACACTGTTTAGCAAAATCTCTCCATGCATTTTATTAACATTGATCTAGTACAAGATGCCATGCTTCAACAAGGAATTCTTGATCACAACACATGTCCATGTTATTTGAAATTCTGTGGTGAAGGGGTGGAATGAGACATGCGCTAACCATGGACTCCCATATAAACATTTAAATCATTTCAGGCAAATCAGTTTAATTTTGTATTTGAAATCTGCTGCATGGAGTACTGCATGTACTAGTAAGCTTATTTTTATGTTTGGCTGGTTTGCCTGTCCCTGTGTCTTTTGCACAGTACATGTACTATTAATTTCACAAACAGAAAAGGCAAATTTAACTTGTCTTTAAAATGGCTTGGCGAATCTGCCTTGTAGAAGCCCACATGGAAGCCACCTTAAATTAGCAGTGACATTGGTAGCATTAGGAACACGCAATTGTCCATGTGAGTTACGTAATTCAGCATAGTCTGAAACATGCAAGATGATAGGTGGATGTGGTTCGGATAATCCCGAGATGGGATTAATATACCCTGGCTAATGATGTACATCATGTGTCATTTTGGTGTCAGTGTGAAAACTGGAACACATGTCACTACATGATTGACAATGTATGTTTCACAAGTGTTCTGTGCATAAATTTATGTGGTTCATAAAGTGTAGACCTACTAGCTGGTCTATGATAACCTTTGGTATGAAAACAACAACAAACTACAAAAACACTGGCCACTTCCCAAATTTATTGATGACAGCATGAACACTTGCTCTTATGTTCACTCTCAGTCAACTACTATATGACCAGGATCTGCATTACAATCTTGTGATGAGAGATGATGTAATTCTCTCTAAAGTACCTAGCCTCCAAAAACAATAACAACATGTGTCACTCCCACGCACACACACGCACATACACACAAATTATCATTTAGCTGCACGTGCACTGTGCTCTGCTTCAAATTACTGAATCAGAAAGATCATTATATATTTATTTCTTTAGTATGATCCAGTTATATCTCGTCCTTGTATTTTGAAGACACCTAAACACTTTGTTGAAGTGGTGCTTGTGTTATCTTTAGCTTTTGTTTCCAGCAATTAATCCTCTTGTATAACGTTTCAACTGAGCATAGACACAATTTTTCAAGTCGATGTGTACATATGTATATAAATCTCTTAATGTGAAGTATATATTTGTGAATATATGTAATTATGCTTATAAATATACTAGAACTAAAAACATTATTGTTTCAACAGATTTTTATGAAATTTTGAAGAATAATTGAGATGTCCTCTAAAAGAATCATTTCCAGTATGAGATTTTGTATGAACATCAAATGCACATCAGAGTGCAGTTATGTAAGTGATGCAAGTACAGTTACATAAAACAATTTGAGAATAAAACATGGTGGACAGATGTGTGGTTTTTTTTTGTCTGTAATTTTATCTCAGTTGTGTTTAGTGTTGACTCATTGGGTCAGAATAATAATTGAGCAATGTGCTCTTCAGTTGACTATGTGCACTCCCTTGCTTAAAATAAGATATCAGTCAATGGTATATACAGTGCACTCTCGTTGTAACAAACATAGTTTTAACGAAATTCAGGTTAAAATGAAGCAAAAATTTAGGCCCCAACATCATCAGCTTTGAATCTTTAATTGTTTATTTGTTCGGTTAGAACAAAATTTCGAGATAATAAAAGAAAACTGCCAGTCTCGATTTTGTTAAGATGGGAGTCAACTGTAGTAGAAAGATAGAAAGGTAGAAAGATAATCTGTAAAATTAACAGCCACATATTTTGTATCTTTCTCAGCGTTGTCTGCTTAAGCACATGTTGTGCAGTTAATACAGAGGAAAGGAATGAAACAAAAGTTGATCATTTTCTACAAACAACATACCGGTAACCGAAAGTGAATAGCATTGAGCAATTCATTGTAATAATACAAAATTTACAGAAGCCCTAAGGTTTCCAATGTACATAAAGTTATATGCTGTGTAATGATATGAAGTAATTGATGCAAGCATAATATGTACGAGAACAAGAGAATCCTCAAAACATGTTTTTAATAAAAGAAGAAGTGCAGGTTACTTGTAATTTTGATGTCATCAAAAGAACTACTCCTACGCAATAGATGTTTGTGTGTCTTTTATGTGTGTTATTCGTGTGACCCTGCTGTTCACATGATATCTACAATTACTAATGGTTTTTTTTTAATTATTTTTTTTAACTTCAGACCCAGAATGCCATTACTCACACATATCTAAACCATCACAAAGAGGGTGAGATAAACTCTCCCCTTAACGCACCCCAATACTGATAACAAAGAAGTCGGAAAGCTTATAGGGCCTACCCAAGTTTGATGCAACATTTTGCATTTTTATACCAACATTAAAATACTCAGTAAACAATAGGAATGTAGAGGAAATTAGCTACTAGTATACTCGCAACTCCATGTAGAGGGCGCTAATGCCAGTGGTTATGGTACACACACGAGCCAGTGCCAGCTACATAGTGCTCGTGTACTAAATACGTGTATTCTCATGGTCGGACATCCGGGTATTTTGCGTGTCACGGGGTCATGGATAGCGGTGGAGTGAAAACAAACAGTCGCGTGAGCCTGGAGGGGTAACGCTGTACATGTTTTCTGCCGGGGCGCCCCGCGAGCACAAGCTGTACTACTGTAGCTGTGCGGGCAGCAGGATTAGGCCCTAGACTAGGCCTACCCTAAATTAGGCCCTACCTTAAGCCTACTACAGTACTAACGTTATATAGGCATATAGACCTACCTGAAGTTTCTATGAGGTACTAAGTAAACGTAGATATCGGGGTAGGGCCTACTCAATGAGGTTCTACAGCACATCTGGCCATTTTCGGGTCGTTGATCCAGAGTCCTGCCGCGATTTCATACGGGCACAGGTCCAGTCCGGCTGCCTTCAACTTGGCAAAATACCGGGATCCGACCGATCGATCGACAGGATCCAGATTTTTAGAATATTGCTGGCAAGACATGATGTATGTATCTCATGAATAAATGACAAAATGAATACTAGTAATGAAAAACAGTCCCCATGTCTGCGTAGAGTTGCACATAAAACGCGTCGCACATGCAGGCACAGCATGCAGTATGCGCATTATGCACAGCATATGCAGGCTTAGCGCGTGCAAGCTGTTTGTTTTCACTCCAGTCAACCGGAAGTGACGTGTAGCCGACCGCAAGAATAGCTAGCCTATCGTATCGTATGGTTCGTATGGGCCTTGTGAGTGTGTACCATTGGTTGCACTGTACTGTTGTGCATGCTATATACTGTATGCTATGCTGTGACTATCTGCAATGTGTAAACATGTGCGGAGGCAGATAATACAACTTTCTAACATTTGTTATTGGAAACATGGGATTTTGCAACGGGAGAATGTAGTATGTGGAGGGTTATTGTTCATATGAACATGTAATCTGTATTCTCGTACGCTCGGGATAATATTAACGAAGAATATTCACTGCGGTACATTTCTGTTTGCGGTCAAAGACAGCGGGGCGGCAGGTGTGTGTATATTTTATGCTTGTGAGTGTGAACGTGTGGAACGTACGAACGCGAGGCCGTGGAACTCCGTGACGTTATTTCCATATCGGGAATTTCATAATGGCGGATACAACCACCGAAAATGCTAAACAACGTGAGCGGGAACGGCACAGTTCAGAATCCAGTAGTAAGTAATCACTTCTATATATATCAGTGTGTGTAAAATGGTTGTATTTATTGCTACTTTTGACTTCAAAGAGACCTTGTAAGACATCGAGTATGTCTCCGGAATACAAGTCAGTAGTGTTACATACCGTACGAAGGTATGGTAGTATTGCTGTCAATGCTGTGTACCCGGGCGCGGGCCCGGTAGCTAGCAATCAATACAGAGTAGACGTCCTACCCCATCTGTAGCTGTGGGTAAAGCTGTGCCTGTCTGTGCTGTGCGCTGACATGGATCGGACCGGGCGTTCACCGTTTTGATGCGGTCGGGCGATACACATAGGCGGCTCATACTCATATCTATAGCCTGAAGTGTCCAGCAAAGCAATCAGGGTTGTTACAATACATACAATTTAACAGGTTACATGGTACACTCATATTAACTGACGACAAGAGAGATAAATCTGATTAACTGGATTTCAGGGGCAGAAGGCATTTATGACCCTGCCTAGTTAAAGCGCCACGATACATTTTATAGTTAGTGACCTGCACCTCGTCATAGTTAATGACATGTTTATGCATTTTTAAATCATATTGCGTCACTGAAATTCTATGAAATCCCACTCGCATACAGGAAAAATGCTGAAAATTCCAATGGAACGACTAATTCAGTCATTGAACCCGCAAATTTGCAGCTATCAACGGGAATGATGCGGAATATTTGTGCGCTAGAGAAGGGGCCCGCACCTCAGCACCCCAAGCTTCCATAAACAAAGCTACATAAAAGATGTGAGCGGATAACCTTGATGATGGACATAACATGTATACGGTAGATTTTCAAGAAAAACTTCGGTTTTCACCTCAGTTTGCTGGGTTTTGGTTGTGGTAACCCTGCAAAGTTTCAAGCGTACTGAACAGTCCTGGGCGTACATTTTTGTTCAATCTGCTTGTAGTCAGGTAGCAATTTTACGCAGGGTGATGGTAAGGCCCCTGACGAGGTGCGGGCACCTCGCTATACTACAGACAGTCTGTGGTTATGAAAGATTTAGACCTACGTACACTGTAGGCCTATGACGTAACAGTATTCTAAGTGTAGTTTACAATGTATTACATGTTTAAGCTTCTCATTGCCATCATTACATTTCAATTAGAGCAGTCGAAAATGAATTTATAGCCATGAATATTGCTGGATGCATTAAAAAAACAGTGTATAAAGAATCTATTATTACCAAGACTCTCTCGTTGATCGCTAATAGCGTCATCAGCATGCACGCATTCGCCTGATACTCTCTGCTGAAGTTAGTGAGCTACCACCACCACCGAAGAGTGCATATTCTCTGAATAGCGTTTGTATTGCGAACATACAAGTGTATACTACATGTACAAGTATTGTATAGGGTACAGGGTACACAAGGTAGCGCTGTCATCCAGCTGCTGCTGACTGCTGCCCTGGTGCGGCTGGCTGGCTGCTGATGTCGATCTGGGTCATGGAATAGGAATGCACCAAACCCGAGGCTTTTGGTTTAGAAATACAGTGTAAGATCTTCGAGAGAAAACCTGCTATTAAACAGATGAATGTTTGTCATGAGACCCAAAAAAAAGAAAAGAAAAGAAAAAAAGCAAGGAGAAAAGGTATACATGTAAGAATGAACTGGAAAATATAGTTGGTCTAGAATGTAAGGAAAAATAGGTTATTTTCATCGTATTCATGGTGCATACGTAAAATGTACATTGCATTGCGTGTACAATTGTAGATGCGTGGCTAGCTACAATTCATATAGTTGGCACATACAGTTTACAAGTAGACTCCCTACTAAATTATCCCTCATGCAATTCTATGTCACCTGGGCCTGCAGCCTTGATGAAATAAAATGGCACTCGGGAAATGTAATTTAGTACTGGTATGTACAGTATTTGTCATTCTATAATCCAGTATGTTGCATGATAGAGCATGCACTACATTGTATTTATCCCAGCTCAATGAAATGTTTCTGCTCCAGCAGCGGTCAACAAGGAAGAACTCGCTGTGGTACATGTATAATTTTGTAAATTTAATAAAACTCATCAAATCATTGTCATGTTGTTGTGTGGTAGCTACAACTGTACAGTAATTTTGAAAACAAATTTCTCAGTGATGTAATATACAGGTACAGCAGGGCTGTGTACAGTAAGAGCAAGCTTCTATACATTGTACAATGTAGGCATAATTATACATGTATGTGTAGTGCAACTACAATGTAATAGACAGACATTATTCATCAATGGACTGGGTTGGTAGTTTTCCATTGTACCCTGAAAATTTGTTCCTAACAACCATATTCCTGCTGAAATGTGTCCGACATACATGTACTCTAAAACAAGAAATGTTTGTGTGCATTTTTTTTGTGTGTGAATTTCGCGAGAGCCAAGATTCATGAAATTAAACTGCATGCGAAAGTTTTTGTCTACACTATTGCATTGGATATCAGTGGTGATTAATTTCATTCCGCGATAAAGGTCATTGGCTCCAATTTGTGGAAATTTCATGCTGCAAATATTTTGTGTTTTACAGTACAGTGTGTACAGTATACAGGGTACAAAAGTGTACATTTTGTATGTACAATATAGCAACAATTGACAGGATAAGTCCAAGTGAAAGGATGTCCATTGATTTTCATGCATTTGTATATTATGTACATTAGCCTACTGTATTATGCCCAGGTTTTTATTTTTTGGGAATTTTGCAAGTCGGGGTGCTGTTCACGAAAGTAAAGACACAAACATATTGACTCTGATCCCTATATTAATGTGACGTACACACGTGTATACTTGTACATTTCTGTGTTCAGTTCAGTACTCCACTATCTCAAATTTAACCACTCAAGAAATTGTTGGGAAGTCCCGATTTGCGAAAAATTAGACTCTCTAAATTTATGGCCTACAAATCGTATACAGTATCTATTAAAGTCTAAGCAGTGTTGTTTGTATTTAGCAGTAAAAAAAAACCCCAGACATTCTGTGTGTGTACATGTATACTGCATTGTTTGAATACATTATTGACCCCTTTTGTGAAATACAATTGTACAAATGTAATGTACAAAGTGCATGTGAATTTCTCAAAGTAATCCTTGATAACTTATGGCTTGGTACATGGCAGTTTGTTTAATTGAGAAGAAACAAATGAACCAGAGAATACAGACAAAATATGAACAAAGAGATTCTGTGATTTACAGCAATTGAAATCAACTTTCATCCAGCTTTCATGAGCTTTTGCCAAAATCCTTTGGCAAAAGGAAATTGTACCTAAAAACTCCCTTCAATATATAATGGTACTAAATTTACAACAGCTGCTGTGCAAAATATCTTTGGTTTGGTTGTTCATGCTCATATGAAAATATGGAATGCATTTCATCGCAAAATTTAGAATACATTTTGGCACCACATTTTCTGTTTTCTTTTTTTACAAGGATTGCAAACTAATGATATGTTTCCTTGTGAGGCAACGGAAATGCCGCATGAATTTCAGAAGTTTTGATTGCTCAGTATTTTTCTTTCTTATTTTTTGCCTCTGCCTCTTGGCAGTCGTCTTTAGTATTGTGAATACATTTGTAATTGTACCATATTAGTAGGTCCAAATGAATAACAGCTCTTTCATTTTGGATGATCTCCAATGTGGTGTATACACAGATGTATGGGCAGGCGATGACAAACAGTTCATGGCACAATGGTGACGCACATGTACAACTGTCTGTGCATTCAAATGAATGTACAATTGCATGCTTCTCGAAAGAAATCCCCAATAATCATCACAGAACATTGCCTTAACTTTGTCTAGACGTAGTGACAAAACTGTATGTCACTCAGTGTAGCAACAACCACAAAATGCACTTGAACTGTTTTTGTACTTAAAACAAAAATGAAAACAAAAACAATGATAGGATATGAATATCTTGCCACAAGGCATTGATATCAAAGGATTCATGAATTTGAATTATTTCTCTTTATTCCAATTGTATACTACATGTACAGTGTATTTCATCATGCTGGTGTCATAGAGTCCGATAAAGTTTGTATTGGGTGTGTGCAAATAAACCTGTTGAATTGTATCACAGACATACACGTACTGTAAAAGTGGTTTCTTTCGCGTACAGAAACTTTCGCGGTTTCCATCGGTGCCGACTTTTTCGCGTGTGTTTAAATTCGCGGTCGGTAATGATAGCGTTGTAACAAGCAACAGGTTCAAAACATTTTCGCGTGATGTTAAATTCGCGGTTCAACCTCAAAGCGCGAAAAGCGCGAAAATAAAACCACTGCGAAAGAAACCACTTTTACAGTACATACTTGTAAGCTGTACATAATGTAAGTTACGTTTTAAGAATCTCAAAGTCAACATAGACTACCGGTACATTGTACATGTACCTTATAGAACATGTCATTAACAGTAACATCAGAACTTGTCCTTTTTATTTTCATGTTTGAACCTCCATTTTTTTTTTGTTACTTTTAAATCTATGTGTTTATAGTACACGTGTAAGAAGAAAACCTACAGTATGTCATGGTGACTTTCTTTGTCATTTTATAAATTTTAAATGTCTTTGTAACTTTGGGAGGATTTTTTATGTGGCAGAAGGAAGGTAATATCAAAGGAAAGCATCAAATGAAAAGGTAGCACAGACACATATTTTAGCTGTCACACAGTTGCTGTGATGAATGTACACATCCCATTATTCATGCATGCAGCAGCTCTCACTGAGAGGTCGTTGTATTAGCCGTGGATGACTAGTGTGGAGTGTGTCCAGGGATGCCAGATTTGTTGCCACAAAATTTCATCTTGTTTTTCTGAAGTCTGTGGTTCCTGAGTAAGAGCTCAGGTGGAGCTAAGCCGGTCACCGCAGATGTGACAGGTTTTTGGTCTCGTGTTTGACTCTGTGCATGCACGGTGCTTTACAGGGTTTACATGCAAGGTAGAAAAGGTCAAACAGCACTACACACCCTTAACACAAGGGCAATCCGATAAATCTCAATACTCCTTGTCCTAAGTCTCTCAACATCAATGAAATGTTCTCTGCCAAAGTGCCAAGGCCGTGTGGGATCAGCCATGTACTTATCTTGAACTCTCACTCCTTTTTGCCAAACTTGTTGCAATTAATGAGTCAATATTTGTTGTAGTGACAGGTTGTAAATTGTGACAGTGTATGCTGCATTTTCATTTACATACATGTACATGTACAATTGTAACAGAACTTGTGTTGATCAATATGCTTCTCAATAGTTCACGTTTCCTCCAGAATGAAAAAGAAGACAACATTGTTTGTATTACTTACAATGTGTACCTGATAATTTTACATTGTACCGTATTTCTACGATCCTGATTTTGCTCGTTACCATTGGTGCAAAGTACACTGTACATGTAGGTATGAGATACAAAATATGGTGTAAATATACTGGTCTGGTTGGATTTGTATGCAAAGGAACTGCACCTACTACAGGTGTGGAGAATGTGCTTCATGGGATATACACTTGTACACATGTTGTACCAGGGTACCCCTTAACAATTAAAATTTTAGCCTACATTTGTACAGTGTAGATTATCAATGGTTCATTCAGTTTAATAGCATTGTGGTGGTTCAATTCTGTGCAAATTGTTGCACTCTGCTGAATGAACTATAAAATTTTGGTCATATTGATGATGATGTACAACTATTGTACATTATGCATGAGCGCACAAGTTTTGAAAGTTATGTTTAAAAAGCATCTGCATCATCAGCTGTACAGTACATGTACACTGTGAACAAATACAGTATCTCATACATGTACAAATTGTACTAGGGAACTGTTTCTGTAATTGTTTATTCTAACATCATTGTCCTTCGTCTTTGGGAAATGTTTAGGATGATACCTGCCCCTCAGAGATTTTAAAAATGTTCATATTGATAATACAATGTATGATCATAAATTGTACCCATATGATACTCAAGTGCAGTATTTTCATAGCTTAATTTTTGCACAATATTGGAGAAATATGTGGGACCTTGTATACACAGTAGCTCAGAGTTTGAGACTGGAAACAATGCTTTGAATATGTAAAACACATCGTACACACTCATAATATGAAATATTTGAAATGTTTCTGTATTTCACAGCAAAAAATGCATCAATCAAATTACCGTCAAGAACAAGACCTCTGGATGTAAGTATAAACCTTATTCTTAACAGTCTTTATCATGAGCATTTACATATGTGTGCATACATGCACTGTGTGCACACATGTGGTAAATTTTCTTTTAAATTATGTATCCCCGTAAGTGTAAAGAAATATAATGTGGATGACATAGCCTTTGATTTTGTGGCCCTGATAGACTCAGTGCTTCTATTCTTTCTCATTTAAAGAACTAGGTCTTTGGGAATAACTTGGTTATAGTTGTGTTATTGTTTTGAGCATGTGGGTTTAAAGCACTTGTGTGATTAACTCTAGCGAGTAAGGATTCTATTTGATTTGGAAAATAAATACATGAGAAAAAAAAATGCCACAAACCTCATATTGATGATCTGAAATGGCTCAGTTTGATGAAGAAATATGACAAGTTACCTACTAAAGAAAACAACCCCACAAATAGAATGAACATGAGTTTTTTTTTTCTTTTCTTTCACATGATATAACTCAGGAGCTCCTGACATTGCATGTTATATTCTTGTCAAAATATCATCTAAATGTGCAGTTTTGCTTAAAAGTGGTGTGAATTCCAAAACATGCTTACTAAAAAGGGGATGAGCCCTGAGACGGTATTAAAGCCAGGCAAGAATCACTATTATTCCCAGCCCAAATTATGTGAAAAATCCATTGTTTGAATCTTTTGCTATTAAGTGACAGCTAATGCCCAGTCAGCCATGTACCGGTACACACCAAGGAGGTACTGGGCAAGTACCTCCTTGTACACACCAATCAATGCAACTGCAAATGTTCTGAGTCATGAAACGTGGTATGTGGTATTATGTGTGTACATTGTAATGCATGTGTATGTGTTCATCACTGCTGTGCATCATAGGAGTACCGACCAGCATGTCTGAATGCAGTGCATTTCTGCAGCATTCTGGCCTCTTGAAGCGTGAGGTCAGGCTGGCTGCACATTGGTGACCCTAAAGGGGTGGGGAGAGTGGGCTTTAGGGGTGGAGCTTTGTCAGGACTGCATCTACAATGGTGTAGTTTTTCCAATTTATGTAACTCTCCTGGCAGCTTAGAATGCCTTGTTTGAACAAATACAATGGTGTTCTACTAATATGCCTCTGGGTCACATATAAATTATATCGATGAGCAAAATGAACAGTGAGATTAGAATTCCAATGTTGACTTTTTTGCCTTTAAAAAAGCATAAAACAAGATACACTGTATGTTTACAACAATGTAGGCTGTTGAAGTGACAAGACTTGAAGTAGAAGACAGTATTAAAATCATGTTGTGAGATGAAAACATTGAGTTATCGAATGTGATATATTGATATTGAATGTGTCATTTAAACTTCCAGAATTTTTACTATGTTGACAAGTTATTATGCTACTCTGCATGTTAGGGACACTTTCACATATCACATCACTTGTATAACATTTCTTAGTTGTTTTGATAACATTGTCATTTATCTGTTTGTCTTCTTTTTTATTTTTTATTTTTTTTAAATGTTTTTGAGTATCATTAGAATATGTTCTGCATGATGACTCAAAATGGTTTTGGCAGAATGTTGCTGTCTTCTCTCTTCATTGTATGTGGCACAATGGTAAATAGATTAACCCTCTGAAATTACTCCCTATTTCCTCATCTATTTGGACACGTTACATGTTTGTCACCTTATTGATTACAGCAAAGTATGACTGGACAGGAGTATGAGCTGACGAGAGGTGGGACTGTAGCAAGACAGAAAAAGATTGGACATCGGAGAGTGGATACATATGGCGAAACAACGTATAAAAAGGTATGTCTTGGCTATTACATTGTATAGAGCGTACAGTATGACTTAAAAAGAGGAGGGAAAATGCAAATAATGCACTTTGACCTTAAAAATGTAGTATCGAAGACAAGAGTTGCATATTGATATTCACTGACATCAGTCTCGGCATATCCTCAAAAGGTCGCATTTCTCTACTCGTGTTGATCTTCAGCTGACAGTGGGCATGGAAGTATCATAAGAAAGGTCAACGTAACTGGTTTTCTGAAAGGATTTTTTTTTAAATTAGAATACACAAAATTTCAGTGTTTTGCTAAAGGATACCATTAATATACAGAATAAATGTAGTGCTTTAATAGAGAACAATTTCAAATGTCTGTGGCACTGTAAAAGTGTATAACAAATGCACCATTGTAAATTGGTATCAGACATAGTACTTGAAATGATTGCAAGCTAAACACTTTCGAAAAGCGTCTGCCATGTAGTCAGTATTAAAATGGGAAAGTGCAAAGGTATTTGGTGTCATGACACTCCTACTTAAGTTATCCACCCTATTTTTGTGACCTGTATTTTAGCCTGAAAAGGTTTTGCCTTTACTCTGAGATTTATTTTTGATCAGGGAGGGACATTCTTTGGCCAGCATTTAAAAAGCAAAACAAAACAAAACAAAAAACAATTCAATTACTCTGTACAAGAATATACATGTATACAGCCACATTTTCCACTTCGCTTCATTATCAGTCATATGTATCAGTGTAGGATGACATGATACGAATGCAAGAAAAAACTCCTCTATCAGTCTGGGCATCTCGATGGTCTCAATCCAGCGGAGGGGTTGCCTGCGTAGAGGTCATCTGTGATGCAGAGCACTGCCGGGACATCAGACACTTTCCATATCCATAGAAAAGTGATTTAATCTGTACCATCAGCCTCGGAACGTCAGGGGGAAAACAGAGATGGCATCAGTGCTCTTTTTTTATTTTGTGCCTTGAAGATAATATGCATGATGTACACAGTGCAATATTCAAACAAGGTTACAGGCATACTGTGATTGCACAGATTTGCACTGGTACCATGCTCTTGCTTTGTTTGCATACATTCTCTTGAAACAAATTGGAAATAGATGCATGCAAGCCCTACTGTCACCCATGTCGAGGGTATCCTACACTACATTTTTGATGGTTGATTGACTTTGTTACACTTTGAAGCAGCCAGACTATTTGCTTAGGGGAAAAAAAGAAAGCAGAACATGAAAGTTCATGCTGTACTGTTAGATGAGAGTCCAAGTGCTGGTCATACAACAGTGACCTTGTTGATTAAATCGCCAAGTGACAATGGTGTTCTCTTTCGCCAGACCTCGTCGTCCACCCTTATGGCCGCCATCCAGCTTGGCATTGGTCACTCTGTTGGGGGACTGTCGGCCAAGAAGGACCAAAGGGAGCGCGATGTCCTCCTGCAGGACTTTACTGTCGTGGAAAGTGTCTTTTTCCCAAGGTAAGAATTAGCATCTGTAACAGACCATCTATGTTACGATACTTCTCTTTATACTAGTCGTAGACTAAATGTATACTGGTGTAAATGTATGTGTGACCAAATCTTTAGTGAAATCTTGAAACTCTCTATGTCCCAACACTGTGATTCACCATTTGTGCTGTACTTGTGATAAGCATGCAAAAACGAAAGTGATGGTTGTGATTGTATTAGTGCAGTGCAGCATGTGTGTTACCCCGTACTTTGTGCTTGAATTTGGTAGTGAAATGTAGGTATAGAAATTAATTTGTGACAGTAATCAGATTTCTCCATGCTGGCTCACCCGTGAGTTCATCAGGTAACAAATGGAGAAAGTCATGGTGAAAGGGGTATCAGGGTGTGATTGATTGTTTTGGAGAAAGTTCAAATGATTTTATATGCCCCCCTCCCCCCAAGCACCAGAGCAAAAGCTCCCCCCAAGCACCAGAGCAAAAGCTGTTTTGCTTGTTATGAAATTCCCTTTTGCAAGTCTAGGTAGTGTGGCTTTCAAGTATCACAGTTGTAGCTCTCCAGAGAGAATTATTGACCCCAGGGTAATGCCTGTTCCCTGAATACAGAAAACTAAATCAACAGATCAGCAAGTCATTCAAAGTTACTGTTCTTCTCCTTTACTGTAATATCTCTTTTTAATAACTTTTTTTTTCTTTGCAGAAAAAGTACAACACACTCACTTTTGGTTTTCTTAAGAATTTTGTTAAGGGGTGTCAATGCACCACCAGATTGAAAGATGTTTACAATGGTACAGTTCTTTTTTATTTTATCTAAATTTAGAACCAAGAAATATTTCATCTGAGGAAAACTAAAGAAAGTGTAATTTTCATCAGCTTAGCACTTTGGAATACCATTCAAATTATGCTCTTCAGGAGGTCATTGTACTTGATATACTGAAGTTCAAATGGTCATCACTTCTGAAATACTTGAAGTGACTTGTCTTTTTGCAAAAATGTCTGAAAGTCTTTTCTTGAAACTTTTGGGTGTGTGTGTGTGTAAAGAGGTTAACATCTCCGTAAAAGAGAATAGCATGAAAAATCTTGTAATGTAATTTTGCATGAACATTAGTTTTAACAGTTTGGCATTTCCTGTGTAGAATATTAGTTTTTAGCTACCATGAACCTGTCTTTGTGAAGACCACTCAGTAAAGTTCTTTTTTCTTTTTTTAAGCATTAGGAACATGAACTATTGTAAATTAGAAAATACACGTCAGCTGAGCTAGGGGAGGTGGTAAAAACAGAATATTTGTCTGTGAACCCAAGTCACTGCATGAATTCAGTCTTTATAAAAAAATGGATGGCATGATTGAGGCACGCAGGGTAATACAAAAAAAAAAAAAAGAGAAGAAATTCTCCCATTTGTTTGTATGAGCATTTGCACAAGGGCCCCATATTTTTCATTACTGCCAAGATTCCACTTGCCCATCTACCGGCGGGTGAGTAGGTTTTGTCGTGCCCCAGCAAGCCGGTCATTTTCAGAGCTTGCCTGTGAGCCGAGTTCCATGGGATACGACCCTGTTGCTGCAGAATTAGTAACACCTGATGGGTCACGCCATGTCTTGTGATCATGACACTGGAAAGGGTCATCATGGGATGTGGTCATGTGACTCCATGGTTGAAGAGCCGGCCCGAAACGAAGCCTAGTCAGTTGGTTCTTGTAGAATTGCCGACGTGCAACGGAACAAAGTTTTGTTTGGCGTAGATTTTCTTTTAAACGCAATTTGTATGCTGGAGATGCATTGATCAAGCATACACGTTGTACAAATTGTAATGTGGTGAAATGACTCTGTGATTGGTACCATCAAACATGCAGAATGATGAACAAGTGTGACATAGACCTAAGCTCATGGAAAGTGTTAATTGGGTGTATTAGCTTCACGCAGGCCTTTGCATCGCCTGGAATAAGGAAGAGACTATCAAGGAAAACTGTACAGGGTCAATGAAAGAGTACTGCAGAGTACAGTGTGATCAGTGTGGATGAAAACTGGTACCAGTATGTCTGATTGTGTGCATGTATTTGTGCTTGTATCAGACATTGTGTATGATAAATTGTACATGTAAGTATTTGCCAATATTACAAAGCTGTACTCATAATTTTGTCTGCGGCATCAAACCATGATAAATACACAAAAGAGTGTTGTATTTCTGTGTATTACAATTTACATGCATATGAATCCAGTCAGTGGATATACAACAAGATATCAGGCTTTTACTTAAAAAAGAAAGAAAGAAGAATGAAGAAACAAAAACAGTTGTACAGTACCTCTTTGGCAGAAAGACTGCAGTTATTAAATTTGTTTTTGTTTTTGGTAAGGCATATGTCATACAAATACAGTGTAAATATTAAGTATTCACTCAGAGAAATATGTACATAGAATGATACCATGAGTATACTACATGTACGTACATGTATGTTTCACTTTGATATGAGAGTTAAAGAAGAAAAACTCTATTATACTGTAGCTGTAGAGATATGTTTCCATTTATCTTCAGAATCAAAGAACAAATCACTGACAGTGTGCACACGATTTACTGTTCAAAATGACATCTTTACACAGGGAGTAAATTCTTACTGAGTACTTCATCTACAGTTCATCTCTCATACAACTACTTACTGTTGATGTACCCGGTATGCAATTTAGATTTCCCTCTTGCATTCCAGCCAAGGAAGTGACTGTAGTACAATGCAAGATTTGTACTATATTTTGTGTGATGCCTTTGCAGCAGTATTTAAAATTTACAGCATTGCAAATAGCAGTGGGAAATAACACTGTGAATTGATCTAGCCATACGTTACATGTAATCACTAAGATATTTGTGTGATATTCAGTGAACCTTGCCCAGTTTTGTTATTTTTATTTTGTCTCGCCAAAAGGCTAGTATACAATATACAATGGCACTGCAAAGCAAACTAGTGCAATAGGACATACGCCAGTACAATGTACAGAGTATGATGAGTAAACCAGAGTTTAACATAAATCTGGATGATTTTGAAGCAGGTGGTTTACAAGGTTGTACATAGCAATATGTAACCCCCACATTTGTTATAATGAATGGGATTAACGAGTGTATGTACACCCTCATTTCTGAGCGAGATAGAAGCTGAACCTGACTGGTCATGGTTTTAAAAATAAGGAATTACACAATTCATTAGAAAGCTTTAATTTGTAGAGTATCAGAGCTCTTGTCGTTGGTCAGGTGATTTAATGTAGATCATGTGGTTTACCACCTGTTCTAGACTGCTGACACTTTCTTTCTTGCAGTATAAAGCACATTCAAAGGTTGGGCAAGTTGAGATATAAATTGCTTCTGAATGCTGCAGAGTTTGAAATCATAACTGTTTCAGCATGAAGGTGTGTTTGGTGAACGCTGGATATTGATATTACAGGTCGTGTTTGTAAAATTGGTTGGGAAGAAATTTATCAAATGATGCCAAAGTTGTTTTATATCAAGATTATTCATTTTACCAACACTATAGTTTGACAGTGAAATTTCTAATATAACTGACTTTTATATTTAAGAGTTGTGATTTCCTACATCTAATACTCATACTTGTGTATGTTTTACTTGGGACAACATTGTCTTCCTTTAAAAAAAAAATCCTTTTAATGTCATAGCACGTGCTTCCTCCTCCAAATAGTTTTGGTTCCTTTTTACCTGCAGTTGCCATGGCAACCCATGGGGTAAACAGCAATGAACCTGGTTTGAGTAACACCAAAGATAAAAGTTGGTAACAGCTGCATGTATCAGGTTCGCTTTTGATGCTGTAAAAAAACCCCAGATATTGTTATTCATATCATGTTGATATAGAAGGTAATTTGCCTATATGTTGATACATGAGACCAAATATTCACTTTCCCCTTGCACTGAATCTAATGTACACATGTACAGCAACGTATCATCTGCAGATGTATGACTGATCAAATTCAACACATTTTCATTAATATGCGAAGACTCGTATCATTTTATCTCCGCATACATGTACCTTGAGGTGTAGTGTTAGGTAAAAAAGAATGGAAAAAAAGTTAGATGCTTGTTTAATGACAGCAAGCAATGAGAGGGACATTGTAGTACTGTATAAATTGTATGTGGTACAGTGTACATTTTCCTTGCTTTGATTAGATTGGACACTCCTATTGTAGACTACTGTACAACATGATATATTCGTGGCACGAAATTTTCGCGAATTGGAGGCGACGGCCTTTTTCGTGGCATGAAATTTTCGCGAATTGCCACTTGCGTTCAATACATGTAGCATAAACAAGAAATTTCGCGAATCTTGACGCTAGTGAAATTCGCGAACATTCCTCGTTTTACAGTATATTATAACTAATATATAATGCCTACTTCTCTCATGTTTGCATGGAACTACTATTTTCATTAATGTTAATGTGTTATTTGAAGCAATTTTGGTCAGATCTTAGTATTTAGTATGATATTATATTTTCATAGAATAATGCATTGCTTTAGTTTCTCTGTCAAAGGGGTTTGAATATACATGTGGGAAATTGCATTCACTAAATTACTGTATTTTTATGGGTTAAGTCCCACATAAGCACACCTGCATGTTTGTGTTTTCTGTTTAAGATCAAAGAAATACTGTAAAACGAGGAATTTTCGCGTGCACTTTAATTTCGCGAATTTCGCGAGCGCCAAAATTCGCGAAATTAAAATGCACGCGAAAGCTTTTGTCTACACTACATGCATTGAATGCCAGTAGCAATTCATGATGCGAAAAAGGCTGTCGGCTCCAATTCGCGAAAATTTCATACCGCGAATATATCATGTTTTACAGTACATTGTAAAGGGCATTACTAACATTTCATTTCAGTAAGCTACACTGTATAATGTCAAGTGATAAAGGAAGGGTAAAATATGGACTTCATCAAATACACAAACAGTATACTTGGGTGACCCGCACCTCGTCATAGTTAATGTTTGCCCATATTTGAATCACATTTCGCCACTGAAATTCTTTGAAATCCAACTCACATATAGGAAAAATACTGAAAATTCCAATGGAATCACAAGTTCACTGATCGATATTGAAAATTTGCAGCTGTCGTCGTCAAACGCGAACGATGCGAAAAAGTTGCGCGCTAAGGAAGGGGCCCGCAACTCGTCACCCGCTCTCCCATAGACTTAGCACGTAAAAGACGTGTGCGAGTAACCGTGATGTTCCCATAGACATACACGTAAAAGATGTGTGCGGTGACTTATAACACGTATTCCTATAGCCCCATGAAAATTTCATATTTTCGCGAAAAACTGTTCGATTTTCACCACAATTTGCCTGGTTGTGGTAGCCCTGCCAAGTTTCAAGCGTACAGAACACAGTCCCGGGCATACATTTTTGTTTAGTGCGCTCAAAACAATTTTAAGCGGGGTGACGGTATTCGGGCCCCTGACGAGGTGCGGGCACCTCACTATACCTCAGGACATGTCAAGTATGTGCTTGTAAATTCACAATATACATTGTACATAATAGGGTGTTACTCTTCACTGGAAGAAGAAAGGATGGGATGGGAGTGTCTGCTATTGCAAAGTTACGTGGATACAAATTTTGTACATATGGGCAAGTAAATATGAAAATTGATTGTGATTGGGTAACTCACCTGCTCTAAATGAGCAAACGACCTCCAGAATCAGATACATTCTTTTTTATTGATTTTTTATGGAGAAAATAGGAATTTACACAGTTCTTGCTTTTTTATGGAGAAAATAGGAATTTACACAGTTCTTGCTTGTGAACCTCCTATGAATAAAGTAAGTGCAGTAAAAATTTAAATACTGAAATGCAGACTGTGCATACAGATATTAGGTGCCAGTTTGAATAAAATCCAGACACAGCTATGCATAATTTTGATAAAGACTGTTTGCTAATCACTATAAAGCTCCAACTGTAATCCCAGTTGCATTGCACAAAAATGTGAATTGACCAAAACAAAATAAGCATGCCAGTCTGTGACTCACTCATTGCAGTGTATTGGGCCAGCTTATCTGGCGCAAAACAGGGGTGTGTCTGGCTTTGCACACGGATCTGTGGGTCCATGACAGAGTGCCATGTACCATATGTACAATGTAGGCCAGTGTAAATATGGCATAGATTTCGAATGAGATTTGCAGGTACATTGTATGGTGTTCTTGTGCAATACATGTACATGAGAAAGTCTTCTAGCCCTTGTGTGTGTGTTTGATTTACTTTGTATATGTACTGTCTGTACATACATGTAAGCCTATCAGCTGAATGTGATTTATTATTTTTCATCAATCTATATTTGAGTTTGTTCGCAAAAACCGATAAGTCCATTTTTGAAGATTTTGAAGTACGGTCTTTGTCATAAAGTACAAAATAATACCTTTTAAATGATATATTGGTCACTACATATAAAGGTACATTTTTAAAGTTATGGTCAAAAGAAGCAAAAATTTTCTTATTATTCTCTTTATTTTTCTTGACCTTTAATCGCAAATATCACCATTTGGCAAATATGGACTTATCGGTTTTTGCAAACAAACTCTTCATTTCATCATTAGAATTTGATTCAGATATATTGATTTATGTTAATATGTGAAGTATTTATGTTTCTATTCTATATACATTATGCTTTCCCCCTTAATATTTGATCCAAGAAACAACAACAAAAAAAAGGAAATAATTCACATCAAGAAGAGAATGACGGGCAAGACTTTTAACATTTTGTCGAAAAGAGAAATAAAAATTTGACAAGCTTGTCCCATGGAGCTACTACAAAACCATCCTTGTCCTAATTATATGAAATGTGAATGCAGCATTGAGCTTTTATTTAAAAGAAAAGCTACAATGTACCCCAAGGAGACGGATCACAAATTACAAACTCCATGTACATGTGAATGAGTTCCCCCCTGATGTTGCAGATTCAAGTACAGTATCAAACATTTGATACCACGAGTGTTTTTGTGTGCATAACTGGAAAATAGTTGAAGAATGAAGTACAGATTAAATAAATATCAGTTAAATACTGATTTCATGACAGAAATGTGGATACAGTGTACGTGTACTATTGTACTTTGCCAGTGGAGAAATTGGCTGGACAGAGTTTGAATAATGAGGGTTACACTTCCATTGATTCCATTATCTGGAATGGCTTGTTTATACCACGACCGGTAATCCTGCCGATCAATGGTCCAGAACTGACTCCTGTGGTCCAAATATAGCATTTCGGTCATGCCCAGTGGCTGACCGCTTTGTTGCTAACACCGTGAAGGGTCAAGATGTCCTGTTGGGTTCATCATGTTTAATAACAAGCAGTGTTGTAGTGTACAACTTTTAGCTATGAATCTTTTAGGGTTTATTGCTGTACAGTGCTGTACAAACTATAAAATATGCATATTGTAATGAAAGTGTAAATTTCTATTTAAAAGCTCTTGTAGTAATGACAACACTCACATTCATGAACCATACAGGCTTGTACATACAGTGTTTTATTATGTGTACATGTGTGTCTAATTATCAGCATCTGTACAACAGGTGTGTATAAAGAAATAGTATAGAGAGAGAGAGAGAGATTAATAGAATGAACAAAAAGCTCAAGTTTTGATCTGGATGATTTCATCAGAGAACAAGCTTCAGCTTTAATCCTGGGCAGTCTTTTGCATCTAGAGTCCATTTCTTGGAGTAAGTTCACATTATCAGTGGAATCATAAAATCTATACAAGGAATGTAATTACATGTATATCTACAAAATAATCATGTTATGACCATATCATTGAAAGAGAAATGTTTCCTATTTGAAGCATGCACATACCAAATGTACTGTATACACCAAATATTTTGTGAGGTTCTTATTTTTGCAAATGTTACCAGTAGGATGCTACTGTATTTGCGAATAGAAAAATGCACGAAAATATTAATTCTGAGCCCAACATGAATGTTACGTGCATGCATACACTTCTCTATTCAGTACTGTACTCCACAATTGCAAATTTTACCACTTGCGAAATTGTTAGGAAGTCCCGAATCGTGAAAAATTTGCGACCTGTACTGAATGCCGAGTGCATAGTTTTTGCATGCCATTTGCAGAATGAACATTGGCTTTGGACAGTTTTTGATAGAATTTTATGCCTGGATAGGCTGCAATTGTTGTTTAGCCGTGGGAAATTACATACAATTGTAGGTGTAGGTATATCGCTTAGCTGTGAATGCAAGTGGTTGTTTGAATTACTCTGTACTGTGAACACTGTATTGGTCCACTATTTATCAGGCAGACCTGTATTCAGGCTTCATTAAACTTTGATGTTTTTGTAAGGAATGTAGGACTACAGGCATCCTTGCAGGTACACATATGCTCAATAACTTGCATGCTGTTTGTGAAATGGTGATGGGTGTAATATGGTATCACTGTTGCAGCAGTACAGACTTTATCTTGCAATACTGATACTGCTGTTTCCAGCTGATGTACTGTTGATGTCTTGATGCATGTTAAAGACACTCAATCGTGGCGAGTGGTTTGTGCGGCACGGAGACGGACGCAACACGCTGCCTCCCCCATTCTGTATCAAATGTAGTGATCCCCGAACGAGAATAGCGCTGGCTCAGTGGGTCAGCGAACAAAACGCTAGGCTACAAGAGAGCTCCCTGTGCTAATCTCCTAACCCAAAATGGCTGTCCCAGCGAGCCGCGAGAGCTTCCGAATGGACGCACACTCTCAGTGCGCATGCGCATGAAGAGAGGCCAAAAGAGCCACGCGTCTTCTGGCCTCTCTCCTCCAATCACCGGAGCTTGCGGTGACAATATTTGTGTATGATGCGTACACATACACGCACACACACACACACACACACACACGCGTCTTCTGGCTTCTCTCCTCCAATCACCGCAGCTCGCGGTGACAATGTTTGTGTATGATGCGTACACACACACGCACACACACACACTTTTCTCAGTGGTAGCATTGTCCCACACGTTTATGGATATAGCACCGAGTCTGGCATTGCGCAATTGCATGCACAAACTTCGGTCGTTCGGAGTTTACGTACCATTAGGGATGGCGATTGGCTGCCTTTAATGGCATGTTGGTGTTTTTATTTCCAAATCATTTGTGTTTGGCCAAGAAATTTGAACCATAAATTTTTGGAGTATGAGCTACATGTTGTAGCTACATGTACACAGGGTGTTTCAGACTAATGATTGGCTTAATTGGTTGATAGGCATTAGATTTGTATGAATTTGTTTTTTATTTGAGTATAAACAATGCCAGAAATGATGCAAATTGATGACATTTTATATTGAAAAGACTTGGGGTAGGTCATAGTGCCTTTGCCAGATATGCAATATCTTTACAATCAATATTAAAGGTAACACAACTTCAGGTAATATACATTCAAATATAAATGCAGTTTATAATGAACAAGCGTTAGAAGGAAACATTAAAAATCATACAGTCATTAATTCGCATCATTTCAAAAAAACAGCGCTATATACATGTACCTTTTTTTAATTTCCAGCACATGTTGTGAATTTTATGCTATTCTCTTTTGTTCGCTTTCTCGTCCTCTGTGAATAGTGAAGGGAGCAACATCACACCGGCCCACTCCTACCCAGAATTCCGATTCAAGACATACGCTCCAATTGCATTTAGGTACTTCAGACAGCTCTTCGGCATTCAACCAGATGATTTCTTGGTAAGTGTCATCACTCAGTGGGTTTTCTCCCCATCCCCTCGCTATCTCTCACCTTCAGTGTCCTAAGCCAAAGTATAGTAAGAATTGATCATGAAATGGAACGCATTCTCATCCCACTAGCTACCTTTTCATTTAACATAATTGCACTCACAGCTCTGTCTATTGTCTTTATAGTATGTTTTACCTCCACCAAATGCCTCGCATGTAACTGCCTTGTGAATCAAACCACCAACTATTGAAGTAAACCTCTCCCATAAATCCTGTGGAATATTGAGGAAATAAGTATTTCTACATGGCAAGAGCAGTATATGGTCAGTTTTACGGTAAAGGGTGTAACTTTCAATTTTTAGCCTTTTGGCCCACCCTGAACACATAGATTTACAGATCTCAAAGATTTTTTCCCATGTGAGTCACCTTATGAGTAGCCACCTTGGGTAGCATAATCAGGTCCAGGTATTGATGCGTTTTGTTTTGACAGTCACATATGTACCCTAAAAATGACTATTTTGTTGCATTGAAATTTATATAACATTTTTGAAATGTTAATAATTTTCTACAGCAACTGCAGAGATCTAATTTTTTATGTTAAAAGCATAGTTGTATGGTCAATTGAAATGACCAAAATAGTTTGGTTTGTATCTGGCCCTTTATTTTAGAATACTATGACTTCAAATTTGAGGTTTCGGAGGCTTCATTTTCCGTTAACAATTGTTTACAAACTTTGATGGACAGTAATGATCAGTGGATGTGTTTTGGTTACTTTCTTTTATGCTGAAAATAGTAAGGTACAGCTAAACTTTAGACTTACATCAAAGTTTACTTGATTCTAGGGCTATCTGAAATTTTGTGATGATTTTATTCCATCAAGTGAATTTTCCGTTAGCAGTTTTGAAGCCTCCGAAACAAAGTGTTTAGTCAAATAATATGAATGTAGATAAGAGAAGCGACCTAATCTATATGTCAAAATGTAGGATATGGGGCCCTAACCTAATAGACCAAAAATAGTTAAGATCCGCCAAACTCTCTGAAAATAGGAGACAATACAAATTTTCCGTTAACACGTGAAGCCTCCGAGACGCATTGAAGCCTCCGAAACAGCAAAAACATCTAATTTGACATTTCTGATAAATTCTTTGAGTGTCTGCCCCAAATTATGCCATGAAATCATCAACAGACATGGACAGACAACAAAAATAATAAAAACATTATGATACTGCAATAATTTTTTGAGCTAATACACTTTATAGAGAAAAAGTGGTTTCGGAGGCTTCAAAAGGATGTTAACACTGCATTTTTGTGATTTTCTCTGGACAAAATCAAATTAGATTTATTGTTCACCCACCCAATGATCGCTTATGACATATCTAAAGATATTTAATCACATTCAGTTTTCTGGCTGCTTTGTTTACTCACCAATATAGATTTACTATACGATTTACCTATTTTTCTTAAACAGTGCAGACGTGTCACACATAACTCACCTCTTCATTCAGCAATAAAATATTAGCAGATGAGGATGTTGCCCCACAAATATGTTTAAACAGTGTATATCAACCAAAAAAGACACAATTTACCCATCACTTTCTACATAACATACATGATTTTCATAAAAACATAAGGCATACCAAATTAATTTTCCAGATGTTTCGGAGGCTTCATTTTATGTTAACAGCATGTAAATGGAATGTTTTGATTACAATTTTGTAATTCTAAGTCTATCAAATAACTGTTTGGACTGAATGAGACTTAATGATTCCTCAAGCAAGGTGTAGATAGTTGTTTAAATGTATGAAATGCATTTATTTTGTAGGTTTCCTTTTGAAACAATGGAACAGGCTAGATATTGTGAGTAATGAAAGTGACTTCCAGCTTGCGTGCATGCCCACATCATGCAACAGTAGTGCAACAAAGCAAGTAGTTGTGGATACATCAATGTTCTTAAGTTGGATAACTCATTTTTACTCTTGAGAGAAGTTGAAGTGTTGTGACCATATTTGTATCACTCTTTTGACTGGTTAGACTTTGTTAATGAAGACCAAACAATTACTTGATTATTTAGTGTTAAATACACTTTTTTTAAAAAGAACTGAACACTATTCCTGTCCTGAAGATTCAAGGACTTTAATAGATGGTTATTCAAGAGGGAAGCATACACTTAACTAAGAAAATATATTACTTTTGAATTTAAGGTTGTATCTTTTATGCATGATCCAGAGCAAATGGTGGAAAATACTTTTTGGATTTTTACACTTTCGACTCACTATCATCTGAGTGTAATAGTTTCGAAACACAAATGACATACAGAGTATAGACCTCTACTTATAAATAGCCTGTTGCCATGGGGTACATGTAGTTTACATGGGTGGGTGACTGGAGAAGTTATGTTCATGAAGAACAATATTGAAATGATTGAAATCTTTATAATCTGTTTAGTCCTGGCTTTTCTAGAAAAAGTTACAAGCCCCTAACTATTTTGAAATTCAAAGGGTTAAAACTGTAGTCTGTGGGTTTATATACTATTTAAAACAAACTTGTGGGTTTCTAACAAACTTAGATATTTAAACACATTTGCTGCTTTTTAATTTTTTTGCTAAAAAGGTTGTCATTTTTAGAAACAGTAAAAGTTCTGTTAGCAATTTCTCAATGCGTACCTTCAAAAACAGGCCTCCTAGCTGTCACAGGAGTCACACAAACTGGAATTTTATAAAATAACTATAAAAAAAGAAGCCTTTGAAGAATTTAAAAAAAAATGAAAAATAAAATGATATGAAACAGGGGTGACTTGTATACCACAGAAAAAGAAAGTAAAATTCTAACTATCATAGGGAACTATACATTTGGTCAACATTTTTTTTTAAATTCAAATTCGTACACAGTCATGGGTAGGGTATGTACATTTATCTTTTCAACAGGCGATTCAAAAAGATGAATGGGATCTTGACCATTTCAATTTCTATTGAGCTCCATGATAATATCACCAATATATTGATTATTCCAACTCCATTTTGATGATGACAGTTAGATGATGACCTTTACATGGAATGGCTGATCAGTGTTTAAGTTTGCTGTTCTATGACCATGATCACTGCATTTGATAGCTGTAGTAGGGGATATCAGACATGGTCATATGCAAAAGAATGTTTACAAGCCTTTTTTCCCCTTTCTATATTTTACAATGCTATGTTGTAATCTAACCGTCATGCCATCACATAGTCTATTTTCTATCCCTTTCTCATCAACAGTTGAAATTGATTTCACATGTATATAAAACAATTATGATGGGTGGTTTATGTCAGTATACATCCCACAAACTGCACTTATAAAGCAAGCAAACATAATCTTTGCATTAAGTCTATAGCTACAGTTCTAACTCATTGAAAGTAATTCTTACTGCATTATGATGAAAAGTTTGACAAATGCATACAGCTGTACATGTGTGTAGCCTAATCATGTTCTGCATTGCCAAAGTCTACAGTGTATATGTATACAACTGAGCATAAAGATTTAAAATATTTTTCTTTGTCTCTTAACATATATGTTGGAAAGTCTTTTTTCTGCATACAAATAAATACTATTTTACATGTTACAACATTGTTAGTTATTTGGAAACAATCAGCTGCATTAATGTACTTCATATCACCTTAAAAATGGACCATTTTTGCATGTTAACAGTCATGATGAAGCCTCCGAAACATGCGTTGCTGCTAACTTTAAGCCGCAAAAGAAAAAAGAAAAAAAAAAAGAAGTTCCTAATCAGTGTACTTTTATTGCTGCTGTTGCAGTTTCCTTTTGAATCATATTGCCTCATGTAATGTCATAAATTCGAACTGAGCATTGCTCAAAGTGTACACAGTTTGTTATTCACTTTTGTGGAAGCCAATTTCCTTATAATAATAAGTACAATTTGTATGAAGGGTAAACATTATGCACTGCCATAAAATGTACATCTGTATATTGTTATTCACATTTTATTGATGCCTTGTTGTTATTCTAGCATGTAGTGATAGTTGCTTACTGTAGTTTTATTATTTTAAGTGAATACAGGACTAGAACTTTGTGTTAGCTGTTTTGAAGCCTCCGAAACACACTAGTTTGTTAACTGAAGCCTCCGAAACTCACAAGTCTGAAAATTTCAACTTTGTCAAAAATAATCAAATTTCTTTGGGATTTGGGTTGATAAATGCTTATTACCAAGAGATAATTTAGGACTATGTTTAGAGTGGCTCTTGCTTCTAGAACATTCTTTTAACTTAAAAATAGTTTGTCAGGTACCATTTTTACCTTGAAATTTGAAGTTCACATCCAAATAATTGCAAGAGCGAATATCTGTTGGGGGAAAAGTGTTTTGATATTTCAAATATATGTTCACAGCAAATGAAAAGTTGCATTACCTCCACCATTTATCTTCATTTGGTTGCTGTGGGTGACCAAAACATTCTTGTTGTTTTTACCTAAATTTGTCTAAAATTCCATAGTAGTCACTTTATTTTTCATATTTAGCCTAAGAATTAAGCTCTGGAATGACAAAATATTGAAAATATAGACATTCCTATACAAAATAAAGGCAAAGACAAAAATGGAAACACAAATTTAATTTTTGACCCTTCCCACATCAAAGTTACACCCTTTACTGTAAAACTGACCATATTTAAAGCATAATAGCAGAGACAGTGTGGATTTTAAAGATTATCTTTGGCCTGGAACTAAAGTATGAGAATGAAAAGACTACAATCAAATGAGCCTGCAACTGTTTCCTCAAATTTCTCAATGATATTCATGAAATTGATATAATTGGAATTTGGAAGCAGATGTCACAAATATTTATGTGGACACTACTTGTGTATTCATGGAATGATGGCGATGTAATTGCATGTGTTATGTGTGCAAAGATCGAACACATACTCATGTAAATTTCAAAATCATCCGTACATACAAAGTACATGGCCTGTACATTTAATTTGTTGTAGTTCCTGGATTAAGTTTTTCCAATTTTGTGTGTACATTACATTCAGCATTGAATGAGAATATTATGGTGCTGTTGTTTTCATTATGAGTCATAGATGTTTTTGTTGACATGTTTTAGACATAGTATGTTAATGATTCTTTTTGAATGGTTTTGTTCAAGTGGGTGGTATGATAGGGGCACCCATGGTGTACAAACTGTAAATATTACAGGAAATACTGGTGCGCAAAGACACGTTTATTATGGTTCCAAACTTTCCAGGTATTCTTGGAAATTCTCCACAGATTTATGATGACATTTACAGCTCTGCATGTATCTAGTGTGCCAGTGATGACATGAGGTTATTGATGGGACTTAATCGTAAATAATCATAATTCTTAAATTTCAAAAGCCTTTATCGATTACAAGATACCTACAATGTAGTTCCCTTACTGCTGAGATCTGCCTTCCTAGGAAAGGTTTTATGAGCACATTTCCACCCACTGCTAGAGTAAAAATGTCATTCGCATGAAAAGAAGTATAGAAAAAAATTCAAAACAAAGACCTTTGCCGGGCTCAACCACTGAATCAAGTAATAAAACCCTACCGTGAGTATGTGTGTGAGTGTGTGTGTGTGTGTGTGTCTGTCTGTCTGTCTGTGTGGACATTGCAACTTACAGCTACCTAGAGCCTTTTTTCCACTTTCACGAATGTTGTGATGTGTGCCCTTTGTACATGATTAATGCGAAAACCGAAATGTGATTTTGATCCACGCATAAAACTTGAACAGACTAGAACTGGTGACATTTCGAAGTGAACTGTGGATAGCATGGTCCCCCTTCATTTCATCAATCATGGAAGTTTAGAGAATGTCACAATAAAGTCAAAAGTCATCACTCACGGGGTGACTAATTATCTGGTATGCATCATTCTGAGCACCTCAGAGGCAATAAAAAAAAAGGCAGGTGAAACAAATTAACATTAATTTTTTCTGGTCTCTCTTCTACCTGGTGTGACACTGTCTGCTAGAAGCCAGTAGTGAGAGTCTCAGCTATAAGTCTTATTGATTAAGACGGTGAATTGTTTTTCATGACACCTTTGTAAAGGTCAGTGAACATTAGTTGATTTACAGTCATTACATGAAACATGATTATTGCGGGAGAGACCAGACTGTAATTGATTTTGGAAGGAGGACGAGAAGAAAAAAAGGGCTGAGGGAAAGCAAAACAATATAATTCATGGTATTTTTAACTGATTCTAAGAAATGGGGAGTACATTGTATATCAGTGAGGTCTGTGTCATTATAATCCAGAAAACATTTACAGATTGCTGATAATCCATTAATGACCATTAATATTATCACTAACACAATTGTTACTAACGTACACAATTTACCTGTACAGTGTCGATACATCAAACAGAAATACTCCCGTGCTGTAACTATCTGATTATTTTTCAGTCCAGTGTTGGAATGTCCCACTGTGTAAAATTTCACCATGTCATAGATATTCAGAAGAGTGTTAGTGAGGTCAGAGGATTAGACCTTCAAATTATCAAAGCTGTTGAACATTCTTGTCTTGTAAATTTTAGCTTGCTGAAAACACCAAAGGCGGATACTATTCCTTTTGTGTATATACTACATTCCTTTGTGTATTTGTATGTCTCTCACAAAGAAGATGGATGAATTAGAAGAGGAATGTTTGAATACTCTGTCTTCACAAAGGTACACCACAGGGATAAGCAGTGCATAGGATTTAAATGTATCTAGACCTAAATGTACTTTTTTTTAGCTTTTTGAGTACCGTACTGAAAGAAATTAATTTACAGATTGAAGTGTGTGAACGTGTACTGATATGTTTACATTGTATCTGAAGATGCAGTTTACATGGTATACTACACATAGTGCTGAGTCAGACAAAATGCAAGTGCCATTATATTTCTCTGTTTCCCCATCAGAAGAATTGACCTATTAGCACAATTTCAGTCCTACATTTGTAGCAGAATTCATTCCTTTGTGTAGACTTTGCAGCAAAATTGGGGGGAGGGGGGAGGGGGAGGGGGAAGAGGAAGAGGGAAGAGGGGCAAATAATGAATTGAAAAATTGCTTGAATCTCTCACAAATAAATGTAGACCAGTTGTGGTATGCCATGTTTGGTGTTGTGAGTAAAGAGCTCAAATGCATCTCAGTGTACAAAATATCAACATTATGGTCTGAAAGTTTGTTTGAACTGTATGTGGTAGACAAAGCTAGTGATTGGAGTAAGCTGTATGTATGAATGGAACAAAAACACAAGAATCCTCTGTACACCATGTATCCAGCAAAATCATGATTGCAGACAAGACTCTGCTGTAAGATTTTTGTTATGCAAAAGATAAATTTTGTAAGGCATCCTAATTTCCAAAGATGCCATTTGGTATTCTGTCTTCTTTCTTCCACACTACATACAAGAGAAACTTTAAATGCTGGTACATGTGTGTTTGTGTGTGCACAGTATGTTTATGCAAGTATGAAGTATATGAGGTTTCTGGAAACAAATAGTCTCTAAATGGCAGTTGCGTGAAAGCAAAGATGGGTGTAACCCATGCCATCTGCTATTGATCTTCTACATGGTGTAATCTGCAGCATTATTAATGCATTTTTATGGGGGGGGGGGGGGGGGAGCATTCATCAGCAGCCTGGTGAGATGACATGCACGCTGCTCAAACTACAGATGTACACTTACTGTAGGGAGCAATGTCAGGTTATTTGTTATCCAGTAGAATACAATGTGTATTCTTTCTTTCTTTCTGATACTTCCTGCACTCTTTTTCTAACACATGCAGAAATATGACATTATATTCTCTAGATCAGTTAGAATGTGTGTAAAGAGTTTTCCTGAAAATCATAATACAAGTGTGCATCGTACATATTTTGACTGCCATAACCAATATACAGCACTCATGGCATGTAACATTAGGCAATCAGTATGCTTAGAGGGCCTAGTATTGTACAAATGCAAGTCAAATTGATGTGAATCTTCATGCTATTGTAGCACTTACCCATTTGAAAAACCCAGAAGTGTCCATCATTACTGTCAGACACCTACATCATTGTTTACTAAAGTGAGATATATTATGACATTTCAGCATGCTTTGAATGAAACGCAATATTAATGCGCATTGGGTTGAAGACAAAAACCGTAGCTGTCTTTAATAGCCACAGCCAAAGACACATCCACACACAGACAAAGCAACAGACACACACCATCCTGTTTTTGATACACACAATGCGTATTACGCACATTTTTCCTGCTCCTTGAGACTAGGGCAGTGCCGCCACATGAATGATGCCTGAGGACCCGTGGTGGAGATGAGAAGGAGTGTAGGGGTCAGATGTTCACAGAGAGCTCTGTGTGCTAAGCATGTTGCAAATCTTGTCGGTATTCGTCCCCGTGTTTGAATTCTCTTTGTCTCATAGGCATGCAGGTTTACGAACCTCGAAGGATTGATAGAGCATGTGGAGATTTCATTCATGATGAATGTTGTGTTTGTAGAGAGAGGGCTTTCCAATTCACTTACTGTATACGCTATAATTTTCGCGTACATAAATTTTCGCGAATTGCCGCTGTCACACACTTTCGCGAGTGGTTAAATTCGCGATTGGGGGACCAGAGAAAATATGAAGTGGCAAAGAAAGTGTGAATTTTCAACTTACTAGCAAATAAGAATGATACTAGTTATACACTGCATGAAAAAACTTACCAAGCTCTGCGAACTAGTAAGTTAGAATTCAACATTTTTGAAGTGGTTAAGTCCATCGCGCTAGATTTCTGACGAGTGGTCCCCTTGCGATAATGGATTGGCTCTCTACAGTATTCGTAAGTAGACGTGGACGTGCGTAAACGTAAACAAGCTGAGCCAGTATGGTCTGTTCGGTAAGCCGTGACATGGTATACTAGTACTGAAATGTTCGTATCATCAAGGCAAGGGATTCATTTTGGAAGGTAATATTTTCGCGTGTTGTTAATTTCGCGAATAGCTCCCGACTCGCGAAATTCGCGAAAATAAAACCCACGCGAAATATATAGCGTATACAGTATATCTGCAAAGACATGACAGGCCAGGGACTAGGCTTCATCAGGCATGTTTATGGTCTGCTTCTCTTCATGGAGGGAGATTTTGTGCCATATTGCCATATATGATAATGCCAACAATTCATGGCCCTGTAGTGGCTGAAACCCAAACATTGGTTGTAAGCACTTTGATGTATTCCCACATCCTCAGTATGGAAAAAAAGAAATTCATCAGACTTTCTGAGCAGTTGCTGTATTCCTAACTGCCAAATTGAGCAAATGATAATTTTCTTTTTATTGTTATTATCTGATTCGCTTATGGTATGGATACACATAGTGATGCTGAAAATCATATCACACCTTTTTATACTCATATCCCTGGGTACAGGGTAGACTTATATTGTGTCAATGTCTGTTGGTTTGTTGGTATTCAGTGTAATAGATATCATCATACAAATTCATTAAAAAAAACATTTTTCATGTACTATGTTATTTATCAGTAAATATTTCATACAAATACACAAAACAAAACAACAGAATGGGCATGTAATACAAAATGTACATAGCCTCATTTCAGCTGTGTCCTATATGGATACTGCTGGTCTTCAATAGGGGTCCATTGTGAATTTTCATTGTGTGAAGAGAAGCAATGGAGCATGAAGGTGAGAAACGATATCTACCGGTACAATGTATGTATGGACTGTGTCTGTTGCGTCAAAGGTAATGGACCACAAAATCAATTGTTGTTGCAAACTGAGTATAATGGTACAGTTGTACAAGTGATAAATAGATGCACATAGACGGACACTGCTTGTGTAAAAGTGTCTCCTCAATTTTGAGCTGTGCTGCAGGCAACACTGTGTGTCTGTGTAATATGTTGTCTGTGTGATGTGTACTAAGTATTTGTGTTCATAATGACCCCCTGAGCATTATTAATGTGCAGGCACGTGTTGTTGCGCACATCATAACATACTGCGGCATATATCATTTAGGTGTGTGTCTCGATATACAGAGTGTACATGTAAAATTCTGCTGGGCCTCAGGTGGGGCAAACGTGAGTGGAGAATCATATCATATCTGTGCCACAAGCTGTAAAGACTCGGTAGCATGGGGATACCATGCATTGGGTATGCTGGCCCAAACTGGATCTATTTGGGAATCCCGGTACAAAATAATTGTCTTCATAGCTTCGTCACTGATCTGTATGATACGTACAATGTAGGTACGTGCACACACAGCTGAAGAATCTTGACTTGGGAGTCGAATGATATTGATGACCGTACGCTTCAATGCACATACAGTATTCGCTGATGGGCAATTCTATTCTAGCAGGTCTGCACTATTCATGGTTTTTGAATGTACTGAGGTGGGCAGCGAATGAAGATTCATTCAATGTGGCCAACCTTCTTTCCCCATGCTACTGGATCTTTTATGTCTACACCCCCTGCAACATGAGGATTATACATGTGGTAATTACCATGTACTCTAGGAAGCCCCCTACATAAGCTTATCCAGCAGACCAGTACATTAATGATATTAACATTTCATACATACCTCCATAACGTAGATTGATCCTCATGATAATAGGGGGGGGGGGGGGGGAATAGAGCCAGAGGCTTGCTTGACATTGCAACAACTAATTCATGCAAACTAGATTTCAATATTGAAGTGAATTCCACAGGGACAAAATGATTACATGTACCAATACCAAGTCTAGGTTAATAATACAGCTCCGGGGGTTCATAGATTTATAAAATATAGTAGTTGAATAGTCTATTCAACAGTTTGAGGAGTCTATACATTTATTGTACGTCACATAACGTGATGCGATATGACCATCCTATATTCTAATTACTGTATTCTGTGCAGAGAGGAAATATCAGCTCAGAATTGATGTCTGTGCATCAGGAAGTAGATAGAAAGGTCACATGTGTAGTATTTAATTTCCCTTTCTTTCCATAAAATGCTCAGGGTATTATGTACACTCTTTGCCATTTGATTTCCGCTTTACCAATTTGCCACACAGTGCATTGAAGGTTTTATATGATAATTAATGGGAACAGGAGTTATCACAGACCTAGCTGTAGTGAGCTCAGGTGTGTTGCTGATATCGCTCCCTTCACAATAGTTACGTTCAGACGGCAGGCCCTAACCTCGAGGTTAGGAAACCTCGAGGTTTAGCTCTTGCCCCCTAACTACGACGTGTGTCCACACGACGAATCTTAACCTCGAGGTTACGAAACCTCGAGGTTAAGCTTTTGCCCCCCGTAAATACGAGTGGGTCCCACTCGATGTTAAAACCACAAAACCGGAAGTTTCAGCCCACACTGCTAACATGGCGTCTATTTATTCTTTAGTCCAACCCTGTCGGACTCGCTTACAGGTACTCTTTTTCTCTGTCATGGTATGCAGAGATAGCACTGCACTAATGACTTTATGCCTTTATGAAGATATTTGTCGAAAACATTTTTTTTTTTAGCGTCGGAGAAGAATGTAGAATACAGTAGCGAGTTCGACGTGCTCAGTTTCAGAGATCAAGCGCATGGGAAGAAAATTGATGATGTTGTGTCGTGCGTCATAGGTTTTTCACGTGTAGTGTATTTGTGGTGTACGTTTGGGAGGTTGACCCGGAAGCAGAGGGAAATTGTGGTGGCTGGAGTTTACGGCGAGGTCACTCTTAACTTCGAGTTCGTTGTTTTTTGTGTCCACACGGTGCTTAACTACGAGTGGGGACCCCCTGCGGCTCGTGGTTAGAGCGCTAACCATAAGATTTCTCGTGGCTCGAAACATCGAGCAAACCTCGAGGTTTGCTAACTACGAGTGCGTCTTCACGGTCCCTAACTACAAGCTCTAACCTCGAAGTTTCCTAACTTCGAGGTTAAGGGCTCCCGTCTGAACGTAACTATTGTTTTGTAAATGAGGCTATTACAGACAGTGAAAACACGAGAGACAGAAGGCAGGTGCTCCTGGGGGTCAATGAAAGATGACGGCTGGTGTGATTGTGGTGATATCAGTTAAAAAATACTAGAGTTCTGCAGGGTGTGTTCATACCATCAAGAAGTAGTAGCAGTAGTAGTAGTAGTAGTTTAGTAATTGTAGTAACATAGTATTAGTAGTAGTAGTAGTAGTAGTACAAATTGTAGTAGTAGTAGTAGTAGTAATGGTAGTAGTACACATGTACAGTTCTAGTAGTCGTAGGATAAACATAGGGATGCTGAAAATCGTATCACACCTTTTATACTCATATTCTTGGGTACATGGTAGGCTTATATTGTGTCAATGTCTGTTGATTTTGTTGGTATTCAGTGTAATAGATATATCATCATATGAATTGATTTAAAAGAACACTTTTCATGTACTATGTAATTTATCAATACATATTTTAACAAATATACAAAACAAAACAACAGAATGGGCATATATTATTCAAAATGTACATAGCCTCATTTCAGCTGTGTCCTAGATATGGATACTGCTGATCTTTAGGGTGGTACTCTCTAAAAAAAATCGAGTGAAAATTTTCACTCTAAAAAGAGTGAATACAAAAAAGAGTGAATTTCGAGTGAAATTGGAGTGAATTTTGAGTGAAAATGCTCATTTTCACTCATTTTGGAGTGACGTCAGGGATCACTCGCAAATTTTGGAGTGATCCCTGACATCACTCCAAAATGAGTGAAAATGAGCATTTTCACTCAAAATTCACTCTTTTTTGTATTCACTCTTTTTATAGTGAAAATTTTCACTCGATTTTTTTAAGAGAGTAAACTATTGGTAGTAGTAGCAAGGAGTTTCAAACATTTTGAAGCTCCTTGGTAGTACACGTAGTAAATGGAAAATATGGAGGAATAGGGAACCACTCAAAACATTTAGTTGGCTTCCTTCAATCCTATTGGAGCCCTGATACACAAGCCTGTTTAATGCCAGGAGAAAAGTGTGTCCTAACTTTTTAGGCGTATCAGCCCGATAAAAATCCAAGCTCGAGATATTTTTTAACTTCCCAAGTCAGAAAATAGCACGCTACAACTGTATTTCGAAACATCGGGCTGATGTGAAAACGACTTTTGAGTTAGTACAGATGATAGTACCATGCGCAATTTTTTTAATGTGCTGGCAAGGTGTTCATGTTGTCCTGCACAATTAATTATACAAAGTCAGTGTACCACAGTTGTTGTTGTTGGTTTTTTTTTTTTGAAAGGGCAGATGTTATTAGGGCAGATGCTGTAGGAATGAGGTAATAATCTATCTTCCTTGATTTCATTTTTGTTCTCATACACTTAATCTGCTGCTTTATATCTTCTGCAAAAGTTTACTTTCAACCTTCCTTTCTCTTACCCTGTACAAACCATTTTACAATGTGGGTATTTGTGGATATTTTTTGTCTGTATGGATTTGTTTCAATGTCTTAATTTTTTTATCTTCTTTTTTTTTGAGGGGGGGGGGGAGGGAGGATGAATTTCCTCAATGGATGAGGTCATTTTAAAGTCTGGAGTTTCAAAGAACAGAGTCATGGTAATCATAGGTAGGAAATGGTAGGTAGGTAGTAGGATGTGATAGGAAAGTGACAGTTTGACAGTATTACATTGAACAGTAAATTATAATGATGCCACATGTTTGTGATACATGTTACAGAGGGAGATAAGGAAGTTTTGAAATGAAGTGTGCAACATGTCTTTTATTAATTGTCTCTCATCATTGTATGTGCTGTGTACCAGAAGAATTTTGAAAATTGATAGCATAATTTACAGTATGAACAAGATGTCTGTGTGGTCAGAGAACATCTTTCTGCTGATTGTCAAAAAGACACCAGGTACATTGTACACTCATGCAATTTTGAGTGGAGCTGACATACATGTACCACTAGGTATACAGCATCCATATCATAGCCAAACACAAGACTACCAAGAGAAATTTGTAATGTTATTAAAGAATCACTGATACCTTGAGGTTGTGAGGAACAAATTTGTTGATATCTCCCATGTCTGCAATGCTACAGCTGTAGACAGCACTAATTCTGAAAAAAAAAATGATGGGCCATATGCCCTGTAAATTCAATCTATTCTATAGGGATCACTAAATATTTGTGAACATTTGTCAGTGTCTAAATATTTATGCATCCGATCAATTGCGTTTGCCATTATGTATGCTTTCACTTCACTAGATTACTTGCTGGAGGGGTAAACTATAATATGTGTTTAATGGATTTTTCTGCTCCAGAGTATGATATTCAAGGGGAAACAGAATGTTGCAAACATAGATATTTGAAGTGTACCAGCCAAGATAATGTGCAAATAAGCAATAATCTGAAGGATGACTGAGGTGTTGCCTGGCAAGCAATGGTGCTATCCGTGGCCACGGCAGGATAATATTGACGACAAGCTGCATACATTGTGTACCTGCACACACATTATGCATTTGTGAGATGCAACTTGCGACATGAGATTCTCGCCGAGTAAACTGCTGCATAGCCAGCAATGTGGACGTAAACGTATGTGCTACATACAACTCTTAGTCTTGTGTCATGTGAAATAGCTACAGCAAGGCCCCTTTTCTTCAGCTTTTACAGCATTATGCACCATTTGTCCATCATGTCATTCAGTTAGCATTTCCATAAAGAAGCTTAGGTTCAGGTACTTGCGTACACTGCATAGCAAAGTCACCACTTGGCATGTAGATTGGCGGTTTGCAAATGTTGCAGAAACTGGTGGAACTGATGTAAACGATATTTGATTTATGTAAGATGCCCAAGGGGGCAGTGATTAGATTAAAAAAGTGGTAGACTGCCAAATAGCAGCCAGAGATAAGAAGACAAATTTAATTTGGGGAAATTTCAGGTAGAGTAATCATCTTGGGAATGCGAGGAAGGGAAAAGAAAAAATAATTATTTTCTATGACGAAGCCGCTCGACACGCAGATTGAAAAGCACTCTGCTTCTAAAAATGAAACCTCTTTGTTACTGAATTAATTCTTATGAGTCGTAACAAACCTTTCTTCTTCATTTCTTTTTATTTTGTTCTTGCTGGAGGACCCTGTGAAAAATATTACCATGGAAACAAATATTCACTGTTAATACTGTATGTGATGCTTTGCTGAATTTGTGCTGGTAAATTGCCAAAAGTTTTCTCAGGAAAGATTATTTCATGTGGCCTGTTTCCTGTGACATCAGGAAGAATAAACATACAGTTTGGTTTGATTTCCTGAATACATATAATCATTGTGCATGGATGATAACATTATAAACTACAGCAGCAGTGATTTCTCACCTGCACCATCTGCATGGTAAATCCTTTACTGTTAAATACCATTATATTTGGACCCCATTGGTCAAGTTTGCAAGCTTAGAATTGGTTGTATCCTTTATTTGTGGTCCCTTTCAGTACTAAAAGTTTTCCCCCAGACTTCTTGCACTCGCTACTTGATGTTTCTAGGCTTATCATGTAGTAGAGAACTGCACAATGAATACCTCAAACATCCAAGTGTTCTTTTTTAAATTAGTTAAATTAGTTACTATTGAGATTGATCCCTTCTCCCCCCCCCCCCCCCCAACCACGAGAGAATATTCTGAGATGTTTCTACTGTCTGTTATGAGCAGTTTATAGGAGTCATGATTCTTCAAAATGTCAAAGTATTTCAGACAATATTGGATTTTATGTTCATCTGCCAACTACTTTCCTTTCGCCATGCAGGTATCACTGGTAGACCGAATGTTAACCGAGCTCTCAAACCCCGGTGCGAGCGGCAGTGTATTCTATCTGACACAGGATGACGAGTTCATCATCAAGACGACACAGCACAAAGAGGCCGACTTCTTACAGAAACTACTGCCAGGTTATTACATGGTGAGTGCAGGGAGAAAGCCCTCATTAAAGTAGACTGCCTCAAGGGGGCAATTTTTCTTTTCTTTTTTTTTTCATTGAGACTATTCTGCAACCCCTTGTATGGTTTATCTCAAGTCTATTATGATTTTGACATCAATTTTTGTTTTACCTCCCCCAGAAACTACTGATATCGATTTCAATGATTTTCTTTTGTTTCCCTTTTTTCCAAGCTTTATATTTTAAGATTGTTTCTATTTGAGTTGATTCTGTTGTTAAAGGCAGTTATGCCACTCTCTCGTTACAAACACTAATAAAGTGAGTAATACCAATGCAATGTTGGTAGTAACTCAAACCCCAGGTGAAGTCGTCAAGAAAATATCAAGCATCTGCATATTCCATGTATTTCCAAGATGAGAGCAGCATACCAAGCTCTCGTGGTTCCAGTCAAGAAATTATTGCTGGGTGCTGTTTCTGGTGCTATATTCAGCTTTAGTGGGCTTATTTAACTCTTTGTTCATTGATTAGTAAATAGCAGAGGTAGTGAAAAGACAAAACAACAAAAAAAAAAAAAACCCAGAGGCTTACATCACACATGCACACAATAAATACTACTATTACTAGTTCATATTTGAATACATGGATCAGTGAAAGTTTGAGGAAAATCAGACAATCCATTTAAAAGTTATGAATTTTTCTAAAGTAAGTTTCAATGCTGTCATCGCTGGATGAGAAGACTACAACAGTTTGTGACATCACTGCAGGACAACAATATAATACTGTATTAAATGAGAAACATTCACGAAATGGAGCCGACAGCCTTTTTCATGGTGTGAAACTGTCGTGAATTGGTCATAAAAGACCAAAGTCACACATGTACTAGTTTCTGGTTGCTGTTCGTGTGGTTGGTTAGTGAAGTCAGACGTCATAGTGGTTTTCCTGTGCGTGTAACTGAGAGAAATTTAAAAAAAAAAACCTGTGCATTTTATTCCCACAAATGAGAAGAGCTGTGTCTGCTAAATAAATCAGAACTCCATAAAACCATGTGATATGTGCATGCAGGCTCTGCTGGGTCGGGACTTCAATCTGAACTTTGTGATATGTTGCATGCCAGCACGATATGGCCCAGACTTCATTATGTATGGATGAAAGCGCAAAAGGAAGGAACGTTTAGCCCACAGACAAAAGTTGTGGTATGATGTAAACCAATGTAGACGACAGTCACTGACAGATGGCATCGCATGCATGTATACCACTGTAACTAATGCACAATCTGCAAGGCTGTGCTTATTCAACATTTTTATCAATCACATGGATGCATATAAATGAGAACCATGGGAAAGATTTTATAGGCACATGTTTCTTACACGTATGCAGCTGCAAGTGCATATACAGTCAAACCTGCCTTAGCGGCCACCTCTATATAGTGGCCACCTGTCTATAGCGGCCACTGAAAAATCCCCCCGAGAGAAAAGCCCTGTTAAAGACCCTGTGTATAGCGGCCACCTGTCTAATGCAGCCAGCGGCCACAAATTTTGTTTCCCGCGGTAGCTTTTAACCTCTCTATAGCGGCCAAAGAGCTGATAATTCAGCGCGTTTTTCTGCTTTTAGTAGCCGTGCCAGTCATTCATGGGCAGCGTTCAATCATCGCCATCGCTGCATTCATCACGCATTTAGTATCAAGCTTCCTTCACGACTGTACACATGCTACTGTGCAATAATAATTATTTCAAGAACACCGGCATTGTTCAATGCATGAAACCCACATGTGTACACGTACACACATACATGTATATGCACATGTACGTACCCGGTATATATAGATATCAGCGATGATAGGACTACTACATTTGTAGGCAAAATACGCAAAGTTGGATAACCTGTCTATAGAGGCCACCTGTCTATAACGGCCACATTTTCCGTTTCCCTTGGGTGACCGCTATAGACAGGTTTGACTGTATATAATGAGAGTTTATCGGTGAAATTTCTTTCTATTTTTAGATTTTCAAGCTGAATTGGAATCTGATGACTGCTAGATATAATGCATTCATTAAATACACTAGTGTACATAAAGGAAGCATTCAAGTGCACATATATAACCTTGATACATTGTACATTATAAAAGTAACAATTATGTGTATTTTTATGTCTGTGTACAAACAAGTGCTACATGTGGACTTTGAACCGTGCTAAATAGCACAGTGCATAATTATTGAGTTCAGATGTTTTGATGTTGTTTTTGATGCTTTTATTGCATTCCAGTCAACTTAGACATTTCAAACAGCAATCTTAATTGTCAAGAGAGTCATAATCTGCTAGTGTATTATATGTGATTTTTTAATGTACAGTGAAGAGTCACATCAACGGATTCTCCATGATTGCTATAAATCTTCAAGACAATACTTGGATCATGTACAATATACCTGTGGCCTCAGAAATAAATTGAATATATCATATTTTCCCCTGCTGCTCTGAGTTGCCTTCCAAAAGGAAGTGGAGTTGCGCATTTATTGTGTTTTGGTTTTGTCTGGAAGGATGATGATGATGATGCGTATTTTAAGGGGAAAGTTTGATGCATGAGATGTCACTGAAGACATTAATCATTGGTCAGGATTCAAGCGGTGAAGGTATGGGAGTTGGTTCGGTATGTTTGCCCAGCTTGAGGAGCACAGCAAGTTCATGTGTGCTGCTAATGCATCCCCACCTCAGTTTTGATTTATCATTTGAGATTGATGCAGGCAGGATGTACATTAGCTACCCTGGACCACACACAAGAAATCAGACACTATCTGTTCCCTGCAAATCTGAAAATCAGTTGAGAACTGGGAGTACTTTTGCAGTCATTACTTCAAGTATTTGATTATCAATTAATTAGTTAATTCATTCATTGTTTGTTTGTTTACATATTTATTTACTTACAGTGATGGTATACATATTTATTAATCTATTTGTTTATTAATTAATTATTAGTTTATTTATTTATTATTGTATTCATTTATTTATATATTTGTATAATTGTTTGTTTATTAAAACATATTTATTCATGATAGCTTGATCAGCATTTAAGCTGTTTTTCATCAAGGTCCTGAGATAGAACACAGGTATATTAAAAAGTAAAGTAACACCCAATCATAACATAAATTATCAGCAGTGCAAATCCAGATCAGCTTGAATTATGTGGAAGTATGTCATGAACTCATTCATTTCATTTATTGTTTCCATTTCCAGCAGAATGATGTATGAATTTCCACAAGTAAATTTGTACATCATAATGCCAATTTCTCTGTACATGTAAGTAATGTCTAATCGACAGGAGGAGAACAATTGTACACATGGCTTCATGGCTCTATCTGATAGTCATGAGGCTTGTATGAATAGATGTAATGAGACAAGTGTCTGGGCTCATTCCTTCATTTGTAGGACTATGCTTTTGTTTGTAGCTTTGTTGAAAGATTAAATCCTTTGCTGTTGTGTACCTTTATAACCACAAGTGTCTGATGTGGAATGGATGTCGCTTTTACTTGTTCTTTTCTTTTCTGTGCCATTTCACAATATGCAGAACCTCGTCCAGAATCCGAGGACGCTACTACCCAAATTTTACGGTCTGTACACGTACCAGAGTGGAGGCAAAAACATCCGGTTTGTCGTCATGAACAACCTCCTTCCGACGACACTCAAGATGCATGAAAAGTTTGACCTGAAGGTGAGTACATTACGGCTCTAGGAGGTGCGACTCATTGCTCTCCTTCATTAAATGTCAAAACCATGTATCACTGCTGCATGTGGAGCTAAGCAGTGCAGTCCTGAAGTTGGTATTCTCCATATTCCCATTTTCCAATTCTTCCATGTACAATTGTGAATAGGGCATAACCTTGATCAGTTTGTTGAGGGATGTGAGAGCCAATCCTTTTTGTGTTGCCATGGGAACATTGTAAGTCCATGCTAACAGCCGGAATGTGATGATGCAGTATAGGCTGTGCACATATACAAAGGTGTGGTTTTGAAAGTCATGTGAGATGCCTCAAAATAGATCATGAAATGAAAGAGAAGAAGAAACATGTTACATTCTAAAAGAGTATTGATGAGGTGAATGAAATTTGGTGGCATGTTTAGCGTGAATTGGAAACAGTCCAGAACTGATGTCATGATCGTATGACTCAAATAGCAATGGCAAAAGGCCTTTGTGATGCCTGGCAACTTGACTCTTAGCTATCATGGAGACAGTCGTATTGTTTACGTCGATGTTGGGCAATTTGTCCATTAGTTGCAATGAAAACATCTCGACAGAAGAATTTCATGACTTTGAATATACTGGGTTAGTGGTTCAGAATCCTTGCATCTTCAGTGAGACACTGAAAACTGTTCTATGTGAGTTTGTTGCCCCTTTTCTTGTTGTTATTGCTGTTTTATAAGCTCTTCCTATTTAATCTGCTGGCAGCATTGAATTAGGAGCCAGAAATTAATCTGTTCTGCTGATCCTGCAGCTCTTCAAGCATTCACGAAAGTTCCTTCAATATCTGCTGATATATGCAGGGTTCAAAATTGGCGATGGTCTGCTTGTCCCAAATCATGTCGGACTAGCTAAAAATCGTCAAATTCTAAGTTACTAGTCCGTGTGGCTGGCCAAAATATTGCTTTAGTGTCGTACAGAGTATTTGGATATGCATATTTTAAAGCATCTTTCATATGAGTCAAGATGAAAAACTAGTTCTGTTATGACTGTACACTAAAGGGGAGAAAGAATGAAATGTTATGTCTATTGTGTGAGTTGTCATATCAAGCAGCAGTAAAAATCTACTTTTGTAGAGAGACCCCGCCCCCACAGCTGAGTTGTAACCTCTGGGTGGCATATTTTGACCATGAATCAAACATTCCGACACAACTTCATGTTGACTGTTTGTTTCAAGTTTGCATGAGTAAATAGCAGTTCAATGCCACATGATCCTCTGCAAATATATATTTTTTCTGTGTCACAACTGTGTTCTAATTGTCGTGCGAGGGGAAAATGTGGGGACTCTGTAATGTAGCGTATAACACAATCAATGTGAGAAGACAAACTGTACGGTGTGAAGCCATGAGAGAGAGAGAGAAGAAAAAAAAAAAAAGGTCAGTATGCCAGAGGGTGTGTGAGGTGTAATGCTACCTCCATGCTATTGGAGTAAGGAATAATTCTATCCTGAGAGTGCAGCATCACTGCTCAATTAACTGTGAAGTTTGTAGAGATCTCAGTTCTGGCAGATTTTTAATAAAGAAAATGTCAAAGCCAGGGCCTGCTGGACCAAGGTGCATGCAAGCGAAAAGTAGACATGTGAGGCATGTACAGGCTGTAGTTGAAAAAAATGGGGGGGGGGGGGAGAAGGGAGGTAGAGGGCACGGTGGTAGGGACGGACAAGGCAAAATAAACAGATGGAATGAGATGATTAGTTGCTCATTTAATTTTCAAAATTAGATTTGGTCCGTTCTGTTTACTCTGCTACTTGTACGTGATACAAGGGAGTGCCTTTTATTGTTGACTGGCTTGTGGTAGGAACTAATTTGCGTTCATACCGGTACCAAGTATATTCCTTTCGCATGTATGTGGAGTTTAATTTCAGCGTAGTCATGCCCATGGTATTCATGTAATTTCTTCAGTGCTCAATTACGATGAGTGGCAGGCTGATGGCTTTAACAATGAACTCCTGATAACTTTATAAACTCTTTCATTGACAGTATCTATTTGGTAGTTAGATGACTAAGAGTGACAAAAGTAATTCAAAATGTGTTCTGAAATCTTTACATGCTCATATGCCAGGTTTATGCATTTATGGAAAGAGTTTTATAGTTACGCCCTTTTATCATCCAGTAAAGATATTTCTCTTTGCTGTTGTTGTAATGATTCTCATGTGACACACTACATAGGAATTACGACACTTATTTGTATACTGTGAGCGTAGATATTATATGCCAAACTTAATAAGCTACATTTTTCCATCATAGGCATACGTGTTCATGACAAGCTAGTAGAAATTTAATGCTATCACTTGCGCATGCTTAGCCTCATGTCTGGTGAGGTAAATGAAAGAAGACATGTTAGATAATTTGCCAAAGCTGTAAATATTGCAATCTACTTTTTCTTCAACTTTACAATAATTTGTCGTATGTAGATACAGAGATCATAATTTGATTACTTGAGAGTAGAAGTCAGAATGCCTTGTTTCACCCTTATTACTACATTCAAATGCGAGTGTCACTGGGTCTGGTAACCCTGGGGATGGGTTTCAGTAGAGCAGGCCCGGTGTTTATTTGAACATATCTTATTGCCATCCGTTTGTCATAGGGGTCGACGTACAAGAGGAAAGCATCGCGCAATGAGAAGCAGAAGAAATCACCAACGTTGAAAGATCTGGATTTCATGGAAGAACATCCAGATGGGCTACATCTAGACGCACTCACGTACAACGCTTTGCTCAAGACAATACAAAGGGATTGCAGGGTAAGTGCATTCTGGGAATATTTCACTCCGAGTAGTCGAAGATTGTCTTCTGTGGAAATGGTCTCGCATTTCTCAGTGTACAGCAATCTCATTGTGCTTATATTTATCTGTCATGCTGAGATACCTTCATGTACACATTCGCTCTCTTTCTCTTCACACAGGGAATGATCTGTCTGTTTGTTTCGATGATACTCCATCCCCCTGCCCACCTCATTGCTATAATATTCATCTGTACATCTAATAGTACCTTGATCTCTTGGATTTCATGCGCATAAAAGCGTATGTTTTCTTTGATGCCCATGAAAGAAATTTTAACAAGAGTCATTCATTATCTGTCTGTAGACATACATGTATGTTTAATATATCAATGATGCTTTATAAAAATAGGGTCAATGCCCAATCGATTGATATTATTGCTGACCATTTGAGCCAAAAGAGCAGTATAAATTATACGTTGCTAATCTGCAGCTTTTGCTTTTAGATCATTTCTCTTGGACTGTGGCAACAGCATTTCTCCTCAGTTGTGATATGTTTGTATTGCTGTGTGTTGATTACCTTAAATGTTTGATGTAATTCAAATACAGTTCATGATGAGGACTTGTAGTATTTTGTACATGTTACTATAGAAAACCATTTAAAAACTGTAAATAACCCATAATCCGTTTCTTTATATCTTGTTTGACAATAAATGCAGGTATAGCTCATTTAAGCACAATTAATTCAGAATGGGGTGTAGCTAGCCATCAATTATTGCTAGACCAAATGCTTCAACAATTTTATGCAAGTAACAAAAGTTTTCAGGCACTAGATTAAAAAAGACAGAACATTGAAATGTATTCAGGAGTTTTGTTTTGTGTACTCTACCAAAATTTCATGTGCTAAAGCTTGCCCTTACTTACCTTTCTGTTTTTCTTCTGTGTCGTTACATCTCAAAGGTACTGGAAAGTTTCAAGATCATGGATTACAGCTTGCTTCTTGGTATTCACAATGTCGATCAACAAGCACGAGATTTCGTAAGTAGAGACTCATATGAAGAGATGTACCTGGCTGCAAAATGTATGAAAATAGAAACATTTAGGGGATGTAGTGGCTATGTTGCTCACACCCTCCCAACCTATACTCATCTGGAAAAGAATCAAACTGCAAAATGCAGTAAAAATCACAAGCCAGTATCATACCTAAAAAATACACTCCCAGGTTTTAATGCTTCATTAAAGTGTCTCCCACCCTCACATGTTGTTTACAGTGTAGGCAATGTTTTTTAACCTTACATAATAAGCAGAGTTTTGCAACTTACTAGCTTGAATAAAAGTGCATTGTGTTTAGATCAGGATGGGAAAAATTCATGATTTTATTTTAAATAGCGTCTTGCATTCATAAAGGTATACGTACATATGGGCATAATACAGCACTATGACTGCTGAGAGCTGGAAGATGTTTGCTTTTTCTTTGTATATTTATGACATTTCCTAAGTCCATCTATTCTTGTTTCTTCATTCATGCGTGCCTGTTGGCATGGTAACAGGCAAAGGAGGCGAGAGCGAACCCCAGCACCCCAACAGGCTTGGAGGACCTACCTCCGGACTACTCCTTTGACCCATCCAGTGCACCGGAGACCCCTCGCACACCCACTGAGGGAGATGACTTTAATTCGTCAGGTTTGTCTCCATCTCTGTCTCTTCTCTTGTCTGTTTGTCTGTCTGTCTGTCTGTCTGTCCATCTGTCCGTCTGTCTGTCTGTCCGTCTGTCTTCAGCACACACTCACACTCATTCAAGTCAGGTGTCTTGCTCTCACCCTCTCTCTCACACAGGCATACTCTTACTGTCATGCTCATGAACACTGACCTTTTTTGTAGATGTGTATTACGATTTCATTTGATAATTCATGAAACATGTTTGTATTTACATTTCATATTCCTTTTTATTTAATGATAGCTTTCCTTGTGATAAGTTTTTTTTTTTAAAGAAATGACTGATGTGAGATTTTATTCAGACAAAGTGTAAGACAAAGAAAATTAATGAATGATTAAATTGAATGTCCAGTTCTAAAGTCCAAGAAGCAGAAATTAAAAGAAGTGAGTGTTATTTGTGCTACATCTTGTCATGTCTACCGTGTAAATTTGCAGGTCTGCCCCCGAGGTTAGAACGGTCACGGTCGTACAACAAGCAGAGGGTGGCAGCATTCTCAACAACACGTGAAGCCATCCAGGGTCAATCAGAAACATATGTCATGGGCGGGGATGATGAACAGTGAGTATGATTGCGGGAAATACTTCTCATTCTGCTAGTTATGGCTGCGGACGTGATAACTTCAAAGTTACAATCTCATGGTATGACTGAAGATCAGTATATATCACCATATACTTGATTCTTCCTGGTGAATATGTAGATATATGTTCCAACTTTTTCTTAGGGATTCATACACTCATTTTGTTTATTTTAACGTTACATTTTACTGAAGTTTTACATCCCTTAGTATATGAAGTTGAATGTACAAATGAGAAATTATGACTTTTACCATCTGGCTGTATGAATTTGGGCTGTTGTAGTACAGTATTGGTCCTAAAAAAAATGCCCTGTTAGTTGTCAGTGGTTCAATGGCAGTGTATGTATTCCCTGTATCATGACACACACAGTTAGAGGGAAATTGATGTGATATGGCACTCTTTGTGGTGGACTAATGCTTGGTGCACAAACAGGATGACTGGACCACCTGATAGTCCAGTAGTGCAGACCTCTGTGGCAAAGCCCTCTCCTTGAACTTTGGAGAGCACACACACACACACACACACACACTCTCACACACACACATGTGAGTATTAAGGAAATATGTAGGGCAGATTTAGGCCAGTACCAAGTCTGTCCTGGTGGTATGCCAGTCTCACTTTATGTTTGCACAGTATTACAGCATCCTTCCTCTCTCTGGCTTGGGATTTCAGTACTTCACGAGATGTCAGACATCCCCTTCTAGGAAATACAGTCAAAACTGCCCTAGTGGCCACCTGCTGTATGCGGCCACTGAGAAATCGCCCTGATAGAAAAGCCATGTTCAGACCCTCTGTGCAGTGACCATCTGTCTAACGCAGCCAGCGGCCACCATTTTTGTCTCCCGCGGTAGATTTTAACCTGTCTATAGCAGCCACAGACCCATATGGAGCCGCAACCAAGCAGATAATTCATAATGTTTTTCTGCTTTTGCTGCTCTGGCAGTCATTCATGGCTAACGCTAAGTGATTGCCACTGCTGCATTCACCCGCCATTCAATCATAGTAATGCACTAGCGAATTGCTTGCTTGCTCTGCTCATGCTACTGTATGAAACACTGCTTCTGCATGAAAAACGTGCATACATACACATAGGCCTACATGTACATGTAAGTACTTGTAGATGGATACAACAATAATACATGTACATGTAGGCAATGCACACAAAATATCAGATAACCTGTATATAGCGGCCACCTGCCTATACTGGCCACTCTTTCCATCTCCCTTGGGTGGCCGCTATAGACAAGATTGACTGTAGTTTGTCTTCTGTGTATGACCTTCAAGACTTTTCAGGTCGTGACCTGGCAAATTGTTGTATGGCAACTGTGCTCAAGTGAACCCACTTGTGTGCTTGCCTGCTGCAAGTAAAATGATAGGCAGGATACTAATTTTGCACGTGTCTCAGCCATAAGAATTGATGGAATGAGCACCACACGGATGCACGTACAATAACTTTTGTGACAAAGGGTGAAGTTTGAGGATCACACTGACAAATGTAATAGTAATCCCAGGTTGGGTCATCTCTTTGCATCAAGTACTTGACCATACCGCACCATTTTTAAGATCCTGTGAAATGTTACACTGACAAGAATATATCAGTCATGTTGAGTTTTTTGCGATCACTATGTGTCTTTCCCCCCCCCCCCTCTCTCTCTTTCTCTCTTAACAGGAGTGGTGGTATTCCAGCTAAAAGTTCCAAAGGGGACAGATTACTTCTCTTCATTGGTATCATAGACATCTTGCAATGTTACAAGTAAGTCTCTTGTCACACAGAAGAAGAGAAATCTGTACATCAGAAAATGAATGTGATCTGAAAAAAAAAAAAGAATGGTGGTGTAAGGTGAAAAAGAACCAAAACAAAATGAAAACAAAGAATATGGTCTGGCATCGATGAATTTGATCTGTCTTCTTTTTTCACGTTTTAGAAATACCAAGAGTTACATTGCCCTGAAATATATAGCCCATAATTTTTTATTTTCCCCACGTTTATCTTGTTTATAGGGTCCTTGACACATTTGGTGTGATTGTATTGTTTCTGTCCAACAGATTGTATATCTGAAAGTTATCTGTAGGGATAAAAAGAACTAAGCAAAGCAACAAGAAAAAGAGATATCGTACAGGGGCATGAATAGGATTTTTGCCACTCTTTTCTTTTTACTTTGAAAACATGCCAAATACGCAACCCTAGAATAAAGTTTATAGCCCTTCATTTTCATTTCTTTTATTTTGTTTGTAAATTCTGCGGAATGTGTGGTATAAATACATTGTTTCTGCCCAACAAACTTTTGTAGTCAAGGATTTAAAAGCATGTTAAAACCTGTAATGCTCTTGAGTTGTTAATGTGATCTTTATTATGATTGTGCCGTACCAGGGTATATTATAATTCCCTTTAGGGTTAATGATAAATTCTCTGCTGACACACGCTTTTGGGTAAGTATTCTGTAGCAGAGAAAGGAAAGAATATATTTTTGTGACCTCCTTTTTATGCTCTTATGATAGGATGAGAGATACACACGTTTGGAATGCAACATCCTGACCTTGTGTTTCTGAATTGTTTGAAACAACATCCTGACCTTGTATTTCTATATTGTTTGAACACAGCATCCTGACCTTGTATTTCTGTATGGTATAAACACAACATCCAGACTTTCGATCTCTTTATTGTTTTGATACGACATCCTGATCTTGTATTTCTCTATTGTTTGTTAATAGACTGAAGAAAAAGCTAGAGCACACATGGAAATCGGTCGTACATGATGGCGACACGGTCTCGGTGCACAGACCAGGCTTCTACGCGCAACGCTTTCAGGACTTCATGGCGAAACAAGTCTTCAAGAAGATCCCATGTAAGATAAGCCCCTTGTAGTTGGCAGCGAACCAGCAGATCCACTGCTGCTACCCACATGACATGTGCACACAGCCATAATCACTATCAATGGCACACTGAGAACACCCATTTGGAAAGATCAAAACCATTTGCTTTTTGTCTGTGAGGTGGAAGCTGTCATTTGCAAATAACTCTGTAGAGTTTCCTTAGATCTAATCCTTGATGAGCTCTTTTGTTCTGCAAGTAGTCAATGATGTAGGTTGAGCTTTTATTTTTACAATATTGAGCTCACATAAGGTCTCAACTCCTACTCTGGGTAAGATTGTTGAGTGTTTCCTTGACTTTTTCATGAGAGCTACATCACTATTTACTAGTGGTGGTTTTTCATGTAGATTTTATGGTGTGTTATGTTTTCCTATGGAGTGGCATGAACTTCAGCAGAAATGGACTTATTGGAATTTAAAGTTATGACACATCAAGAAAATGTTCAAATTAGTGACAAGGCAGCATGATATGTGGTACCACAGTCAATCCAAATGTAAGCAGACAAAGACTCGATGCCTCATCTTTAGGTGCTTGCAAGTTAACTAAGGAGCACAAAAAAAGCCCCTTAACAAACAAACAATGAAAAGCTAATAGCCTCTTACATTTCTTCTTTCCACATTGGTTCAGAAGCTTGATCTTGATTTGACCCCGTCTGGTTCAATTCTATCTAAATCTGCAGGGTTCACCAAAGCACAGCTACTACATTTATATAATAGCTCCAATTAAAAAAAGCTGCAGTTGCATCAGTCTCGTTGCTGGCAGTATTAACAGGAAGAATTGTATCTTTGCTACTAACAATCAAAGTGGCTCAATATCAGCTACCATTCAGACTCTGCCATCAGCCTCTATTGAGGAATACAAACAAGATACTAACAATTTTAGGGGAAACCCCAGATGCATGTAAATGAAAGTGTAATAAATGGCTTTTTGATTGAGGTTAACAGTTTCGGTTCATAGTTCTCGCATCTCTTTATAATTGTAGTCCATGTGGCTATCATGCACAGAAAGGAAGCCAATTAAAGTGAGTGTGTGTTTGTGGTTTGTAGCGTTACATCGTCTTCAAAACGCTTTGTAAAAAACCTGTTTTCCAAATGAGATATCAGCTCAGATTTACAGTGAATGAATTTTGCTTCAAAGTGATTAGGATGTATGAAGAGGGGAAATGAGCATTGGGAGGTTATGCAAGTCCCATTACATATACCATATATATTGATCTGAGGGTTGACTGCATGAATCCTTGCCTGTTAGATTTCTTATCAGTAATAATGAAGTTTTTACCTACAGATCATCTCATGAAATCCATTAACAGGTTTGTGTCACAAATCAAACTTAGAAATATTTGTGAACATTTTTATTTCCGTCTGGATATGCCCCTGTAGTAGATTCTAACCAAAGTTCTTGTAGACATCCATACACAGTCTCAGGGAATACTTTACAATTGACTCTAGAGAGCATTGCAGCAGATGATTTTATCACTTAATTTTGGACAACAGGGTTCATGTGAGTGTGGAGAAATACATCACAAGAAACCATCCTCCTTTTTCATATCTTCTTCATCTCGTTAAAGGGACTGTACAGTTCTGGTCGAGGTGAGGATTTAGCTTTTAACGTTTTGCGAGATATTCAGAAACCATTCTATGAGATGTCAAAGAGCATGCAATTCTAAAGGTTATCAAAAGTTTATTTGATGAAAATCAGTTTTGAAATGGCTGAGATATCCAAAAACAAGGTGGAACAAAGAGATCCTAATAAAGTTGTGGCCTGTCGCCTTTTATTATTATCACTTTTTTGGATATCTCAGCCATTTCAACACCAATTTTCATCAAATAAACGTTGAATCCTACTTAAAGTTACATGCTCTTTCATATTTCATAAGAGGTTTCTCTTTATCTCGCTTAGAAATGTTCAAAACATGAATCCCTTACCTCAACCAGTACTGTACAGTCCCTTTAAAGTTTTTTGGATGAACACCTTAAATTCAATTGATAGTCATGATGATGGCAAGATGATATTCTGTTATGAATGCAAACTGTCACTGAATGTTTTGAAGACGATGTGAAACTGCCAACCACTGCTCTGCAATATGTTTGGTTATTTGAACAGTTACACCGGGTCCACTCACAACTTCAGTGGGAAGATTGCTTCCGCAAGCCATTAATGCTTCCTGTTGGATCATTATTATTGCTTACAAAAGGCAGCTTGTGTGGCAGTTTCAGTGGGGAAAAAAAGGAGGAGGTTTGAAATCATGTTTAAAAGTAAATGTGCATCTTTAACCAGTACTGTCTTGGGAAAATAGCAGCATGTAGGAAAAACCAAATACTACTTGAACATCAGTGATGTCCTTCATTTCATAGTAGCAAAGTAGTGAAATGTCAGTGTTGAAAGTGAAAGTGCTTTTACCCCTTGGTATGCAATCACAAGAGCCTGTGTTGTTTGTTGTACAGCACTCGAAGCTTTCACAAAGTACACCATTGTTTTGGCATTCTCATGTGCTACCTTTACACATGATTGCTGTGTGCAACCTAAAACATTGTCTCATCTTGTAACTTATTAACATTAGAGTTGGTAGAAAAAAAAAAAGAGTTTTAAAGGGTTAGACTACACAGGCTTCACACAGTAGTATGTCATAGATGCTTGGTGGAAGAATAAAAGGATGATATTCTGAGGATACTAGTTGATATCTGTGTCACCCATAATAAGGCCATGTCTTTTCACCTTGTGATGAATATTGTTCTGAGAATGCCTTTATGAAGATATGCAAACAACCCCTTCACAGAGGCAGAAAATTATTTGAAGGTGACTTTCAGTAATGCCTGATCCGATGCTTCGTTTTCCAGCTGGCTACCCTGCCCTGAGTATGTCCTCACGCCCTTGTGCTTCTTCTTCTAACGATATGCCTAATTGTACACTGCAGATTAGACATCTGTGACGTCACTTACATGGTTCCACTTGATTCAAAGTGCTGATGATTACTTTGTCTGCAGCCCAAATTGAATGTGACGATCCTGCAATGTCGAATGGTAACGGACACCTCTCAGTCAGTTCGTAGTTAGCACTTCCTCCCTTGCAAATGCGTACGCTTTGAAAGGTGACTTGGTTATCTTTATTTCATGGAAGCGTCCTCTCTTCCTCGACATTTAGAGCATGCTTGACTACGGGGGGAAAAGTGGAAAATCATTCATTTTAGCTCTCTGTAGCAATGCACCATACTTCATCTAAAAGGTGTAGGGAGATACATTGGTAGTATATACCGTCATTTGAGAGGTGCAAGAATGTTAATTCTATACAAGGTTAATAGAGTTAATGTTCTTTTTAAAATAACTGACCTGTTGAACTGTCTTGTAATCTCCATTTAGATGCAAATGCTTACCATATAAAAATACATCTGGTCATGACTTCAGAAGCTTTCTCTATTGTCAGAATTAGATAAAATTAATCAAATTTGGTAGCAGGCATGCAGTAATCTTTGTCACTTCATATCACCATCAATTCATGGATGTGCTTTAATATTAATCTTTGATATTTATCAAGGAACCCTTGGTGAATATTTTATGGTGTATGTTTGCAGAACTCCACTGCCACATGTACATTAAAAAGCCGTATGGTCATCTAGGTGAAAGAGAGCTAGGTCTCTGGCTAACATTAATTTCCTCTGATGATCCTGTGTTCCACAGGTCTGCTTCTTGCTATGGTTCACAATTCCCAATTTTCATCAGTATTAGTCACATTTTGTATTCCAGTCAAACAATGAGTTGATAAAACTTTTTACACTGTAGCTGTATTACCCCAAACTCTTCTCGTCATATCAGTTTACTGCTTTCCCAAAGAAGGACCTGTGATGTTGTTAAATTACATAAGACTACTTGATGCACGTAAATAATTTCATATGATGTACAATCATCATCATCCCCCTCCCGTATCACATCATTTTTTGCTACTTCTTAACAACATCTTTCATTACATATATGAGAGTATTTTCACAGGAGCAACAAGCACCATTAAACAAATTCAGTTTGTTAGGGAAAGATTCTGCAAAAGTGAACTGCAACAGGACCCAATTAAAAGAATGTCATGTCCATATGATCGTTTGAATGTTAGTAAATCATCAAAAGTGGTATTCAATAGGCAGCTCAAGAAATGTGCTCGGGTTGCCAGACTGGTAGTTTGTATTCGTACAGCAGTAGTACCCCGTCACTACTTGACACAGAATATCACCAATTTATTTTCATGTCGTCGTGAAGGACGATTTCTTATAAGTACTGTGTAGTGGGAATACATTGTCACACATCCATATTTAAAAGACAAAGAAAGGTGACACATCATAACTTTGTCATATTGTGGTCTTTCACTGGACAAAACAAATGAGGAAATTTCCCCAATGACATCATAGTCATGTGGTCAAAGGTGTCTGTATAAAATTCCTTGTCAGATGCCAGGATGTGGGACTTACTGACAATCAGAACTTTCAATATTTTTATATATAAATTCATATTCTTAACAGTTGTCTGATTTGTTTGAACTTTGACTAATCTACTTTGACATTGTTTTCAAAGTCAAATTAACTCTTTCTTAGGGTTCTCCCCTGACAAAATTCTTTTGCCTTCAAGTTGCCCGGTTTAACAAGAATTCAGACTCTGAGCTGCGTCAGCAGTTGGGAGTGGTATTTGCCCGAGTCCACTGAAGTTATGGTGTTTAACTGTCATGGATTCACATGTATTCTCTGCTTTGTAATTTTTGTGTGCCTTGATAATGGGGCATTGAAACACTCAGTAAAGAATTAGAGAGCCATCAGAGGATGTTTTGAATACTAAAATTTGAGGTCTGTCCGTATTAGGTCAAATACAGGAGGATTGTAGGCAAATCGTGGACAAATGGTTAAAGCTTATAAAGCAGAGTACTATAGCTGTGTCATAATGAGATAGAAATTATATATATTTCACAATACCGCATATGTAATCTCCAAAGCTTTTTACAAACCCATCAATTTCATGTTATTAGATGCTGCATGTTGCATGTTTGTAGATTGCTGGTGAAAAGGGAATCATTGGAAAAAAACTTAAGTCGGCTTTGCTGATTTTATTGCATGGAGCCATACTGCCGAAGAAGATAATCAGGGAGAAAATTTTGTACAGGCTATTTCAACATCTGCTTGCTTCAATATTGTCAAAAAGACATTCTATGCAGACATAGTTACATCTCTTCATTTCATGAACTACATCAAAGTAGCATACAGGTCTTTGAGAAGCATGCTGTATATTGTGCAAATATGGCTGTACTAAAGACTGTGTAGAAGGGAGGAAATTCTGCTTGTACTTTTACAATGTCAGCTAGCCATAGAGTGCAGAGAAATTTTAGTAAAAAATCGGCAAAATGGTTTGTGCATTGATTCTTCCTGATGATTATTTGACGCAAATCAGTGATGAATATACAATATGAAAATTTCCTACCAAAATGGTGTTGATTATCATAGAGATTGACAGAAGGCATTACGACAATGAAGAATCTACATGTAAATGACTTTGTATACATTGTGTGACCTGGGGAAGGAATTAGTTTGCCAATGTCATCAAGAGACTCCAAAAATGTAAAATTGCATGGTGAACTGTAAGTAGTGATGAAACTCTTTGTCGAAGAGACCACCCACCTTTCTTGAGTGTGATGTTAAGGCTGGTGGTTAGATGACATAAACTCTTCAATGTCATCTTGCCTTATTGTCTCATCCTAAACACTGTGAAAAAACAAACAAACAAACAGACCAACAGACCAACAAAACAGGTGATTGGTTTCAACCTCTTACGGTTCATTCTTGGTGACTAGCAATAAACATGACACCATATCAACCGGGCATGTCGTGTCAGTGCAATAAATGAATGAATTGACCAGTATCATATATTTCTAATAGCAAATTGTGTTATGATCAAAGGCATTGGCATTAATGTGGGCATTCTGTTTCTATGTCCTGGGCCCCGTTTTATCAAGAGATAAAATCTATTTTAAATTTCCTTACCACACAGGCTGCCATAGACTTACAGTTGAAATCAACTATATAATTAATTTTAACTCTTCATAAAACGGGGCCCTGGAAAATTCATGTACGGTTATTGCCAGTAATTTTCTGTGTATTTATTGTACTAAGGTACGTATCAGCCAAACCACAAAATATTCAAAATTTTCCTTTGTTACATTAGAAAAACGCTGTTACAGTGTAAAATCTTAGGATGGGCGATGCCGGGGGCCATAAATTGGTTTCACATACAAGAATGATAGAAATTGCACCATTGTGTTGCTTGGTAGCAAGATATTGGTTTATTTCACCAAGAAAATCATGCTAAAATCTTTTGAATTTCAATTCATATCTTGTTCGCATCGCTTTGAATGATGCTGTGCATGATTGATGGTCTGGAACACTTCATAATTGGACGCAGAAGATAACACAAAGCTTGAAATGGGAATGTTGGACAGCTTAACCAAACAAGCAGTACCTCTCAAGTTTGCATTTTGCCTGTGTTTAACAGAATCTGTGTGTGTGTGTGTGTGTGTGTGTGTTTGATTGCTTGACCTCTTTCGGAAGCTGTTCTAGCATTGTGACACTTTGCAGAGGACTTGGGCCTTCAAATCATTATCAGAGACAGCATAATTGCCCACCCCCCCCCCCCCCCCCCCAAAAAAAAAAAGTGATAGAGACCATTTAATTTCCTGTAAACTGAAATGAAGGTACAAGTGTATGGTGTAGTTTTAAATATGTGAAATTTTGTGCAGAGGATAAAGTGTCACCCGTTGCACTTTCTCCGTTGACCTTTCTGACTGCAGTGAAACACTCCCCCTCCAAGAAGAGGGGCCAGGCAGGCATGTACGGCCAGAGCTCTAGGCAGACTGACGGCAGCGGGTCCAACAGGCCCCGGTCACAGACGGAGCCCGTCCTTTCGGAAGCCAAGAAGACACTCCCAACAGAGGAAACAGGTATTGCTGCCAGCTGGTAGGATGATAGTGATGGGTGGCTAGTGATACGTGTCTGTTGTGAAAGTGCTAGACTCGTCTTAGGAGGGAATGATCGCTATGCATGCTTATATGGTCAGGATGGCAACTACACTTGTAGCTAACTTTTTTTAATTGATGTTCCTGAAGACAGACCCTTGACCAATCTGAAGTGTTGAGTGGAAAATGCTTTGCAAAGTCGACTAATGAACCAGCCTAAGGGAGAATAGCCCAGGAGTCTTCGTTAAGACTCCCACATCACATAACCACTGATAATACAATGTATATCGTTGTTGGGGTGACAAGACCTTGTATCTCAAATTTTGATGAAAATGACTTTTTTGGATTAATGGTCAGATAATCAGTTAAGTGATATCCTGTCTTACCCCCAAAATGAAGCCACCACGGCATGTGAAAGGAAAGGCTATACCATTTCATGTAGTGATTTGGCTGCCATGTTTTTTTGCTCTCCTGAACATTTGACATTTTATAGATTTACAAGAGGTCGTGTTGCCCCAGCGACGATACATAAATCATTTTCCATGAAGACTAAGTGGCACAAAATTTAGGGAAAACACATTACTAGTTGATTTTTTGTTAAATCTTTGTGATAAACTTTGACATGATCATTAAGTAAGTTTAGAGGAAGGTCAGTATAGAAAGATAAATATCATGGAGTATGATGACATGACCAGTATATAAGCTGAGAAAAGTGGTATTATGTGCATTCTCTTTTGTCACTTTTTGTTGAAATTTGTTTGTTTTTATTCCTGCCAGGAGCTCGACCCAAAGAACCCAGACCAGACCTAGTCCCGAGCACCCCACCCCTCAGTGGGGAGGCATCAGGTTACACGCCCGCTGTGGAAGTCACAGAGGCACAGGACAGCGAGAAAAGCTCGCCTGCCAAGACCGCATTCCGACTGAAGCAGCAATCGACAACAGTAACGACCACCACCGCCACGACAACCGTGACGGCCACCAGCGAGGACCAGGCCTCCCTCTCGGACGTCAACATCAACACCGATGATGCCGGCAGTCTGGCCATGAAGGAGCTCGAGAGAAAACTCTCCGCTGCTCAAGTAGAACAAACGGTTGACTTTACGCAAAGGTGAGGGGGAGAGCGCGTGAAAGTACAGAGGGGGTTCGGAGAGCGGGGGATGACACAAATTGATCTCTCCTTGTGTTGAGATGAGTGTCAGCCATTTCATATTGGCCTAGGAACAAGGGGGAATGATACTCTGTCATCTGGCTCAATTTCTTTTTTCTCAATCATGAAAATCACAACATACCTCTAGCTTTTAGTAGATGCTTCTAGCTTCTTTAAGTACAGTCAATATTGATGTCATAGCGTGGAATGCATACTGTAACTGCAAGTGACAATGGAGGTAATACTGTTCAGAAATAAATGGAGGAAAAATCTCGAACTGGTTATCACTGTGTTATAATGTATGAGATATGTTGACCTCAGATTTGAAACAACATTTGAGAGGAACTTTTGCCATTGTGTTCTTGGATCTATAGGACACTTATTATGGGGACACAGGGTAGTTTGAGTATGTCAAAATACTGACATCAACAAAATGAAGTAAAGAAATAGGTCTCGCTTCTTTCAAATGTCTGCTATTGGTCAAAAAAAAAAAATCTCTTCTATCCATGATGCAATGTGCAAATAATCTAATGCACAAGATTGGCGAATGTTATTTCAAATTCAACATTGGTCCCCACTTGTTCTCACATCTGATTATTTTCTACGTATTATGTTTCTTGGAAGCTGTCCTTAATGATGGGAGTGTGTCAGTGTCATTGTTGGGTGCTTGATCAAGACGTCTTCTATGGTACCTTGACTTACAAGCCACCCTTAACTGATTTTGTTCCTAATAGCCTATGAGATTGTCAGACAGACTGAGTAGATACTCACATGTACAGTACAATCCTCCTATCTAAACATGATAAGTCTGGAAGTTTTCTTTTCTTGACAAGACAAACTGTAGTGCAGATGTTTAGATTTATTTTGTTCTTGCTTTTGTTGTTGTTTCTGGCTGGCCCTGAAGTCTCTATGATGTTGTGTCGTTACCTTTGTTTATCTGTCTATTAATCCATATTTCTATGTCCATCTTTTCTTTGATTCTGTGACTAATTGCCAGCGACTTGTAAGATATCACATAGAAAATCTATACAGGTATGCTAAGCCATGCAATGATGGGCTGGTTGGAATTGGAATCATGACGCTGAAGGTCAAAGGTCAAAGGGACAATGTCACAGCCTTTCAGTCTGCCTTTCAGTCAGTGATTAGGAAAAGCATTCAGTGAAAATTCTGTCAAACTTGATTCAATCAAATCAAGTACCAGGACAAGCCATGACAGGGTACTTATGCTATTAGTCCTTCTCTATGCAGGTTTATTCTGACTCTCCCGATCAAACAGTGTATCTTATCACTGAAATACTGGATAAGATTCAGTCAAAGTCAGTTGGTACCGTTAACCCTGACAATGCCTTGATTAAGTACATTAGATACCAGATAATACTTTGGTTACAGACTTCCGTTTTAGCAAGAGGTGTGGAGTGGCTCTCAGCTGCTTTGTACACAAAATCAATGAAGGGAGATATGATGAGGTGTTCTATTATTCCTTGGCCATCAAAATCTGATTCACGTAAGATAACAAATCTTCATCATCGTCATCTGAAAATCAATTGAAAAAGTGCATTTTGTTGAGAAATGTCAAATATATTTGTTGTATTTTCCCATCATGCATATAGTTCATAACATCATCAAATTCTTCCACTTTACAAGAAATCATTCTTAAAATGTCATAATGCACACTGCTTTGCATTTCCATTTTAACTCTGTTGTTGCATTGAACTAATTCTGCTTTCATTTACTCATGGTAACACCATAATCAAATTTTGCTGTCATGATTCATGAAACAGCTTTTATATTACCATTAGGGCATGCAATATCTCGAAAGAATCTTTGTATAACTTTGCAGGCTGAAGTCTTTTTAACTGGTCAATATTTTTACTGCAAATTCTTAATTCATCAAAGTTTAGTGAGTGCCCGATACATCCCAGGTGATATCCCTGAATAGCTCATTGAATAGTTCTTACAGTCTGACCTATACACGGAAATGCATCTAGTCTTCATGCTTTTAAAAGCTGATCTTAAACAGACTCAAGATGGACTCTGCATTTTCTTCAGATTGTTCTTCTTGTGAGTCGCTAATCCCTGTTTGATATATGCCATTTCATTTGTTCACTTTGTCACAGTATATCCAAGCTGTTTTACCTCAATCTAACTCATACTGTTCATTGATACTGATGCTAGATGATGTTAGATGTGTGATGCAAGTATTCTAAACTCTTCTATTTCAGTGCTTTATTTTAATGTACACTCTCCATGCCCTTTAACCCTTGCACAGTAGTTAGCAATGGCTTTTGTTCTCTTATTGAAGGCTCTATGTGGTAATGAACTAATTAAGGAGGGGGAAATGTATTTAGTGGGATTGCTACCACTTCTTAACATTCCAAGAGTCTGGTCATAAAATAAAGAAACCAATGATTGTAGATGCTTGATTATTATTGAGTAGGAAAAGCAAAGTCCTTTAATTTTTGTTTTTTACTACTGAAATCATATAAAGTGAAGGGTATGGTTTATTAGGATGGATTACAACATGTTTGACTCTGGTACTCATGAAACCAGAGCCAGAGTATCATGAAATCAGTCATGTTGATATGAAAACAATAAGAAAACAAAAACAGATAATTGTCTTTTTTGTGCCGAAAGTGCTGATGCTTGTATGTATGTGTGTAGTAGAATAGAGCATCACTTTATTTTGACATCTAATACCCAACATCTCCTTTCTCCCCATCTCTCTCTCTCTCTCTCACACACACACACACTCTCTCTCTCCCCTCTCTTCCCTCAACACCCAACTCTCCCTCTATTATTTTTCTCTATATCTCTCTCACATGGCCCTATTTTGAAATCTTTTTCCACCAAACATTCCATACAATCGGTCTTACCAAACCTCTGCCCTCCATTTCCTATCTAATGATAAATTCTTTTTATTTATTCTCTTAATTTTTTAATCACATTTTGATTTGTTCCATTCAAACTATGGAAATTTATGTGCATTTGCTTCCTGTTATATTTTTTGTTATTTATCCATATCCTGTCGAGCACCTTCCATCTGCACTGCACCTATTATTTTGCACGCTTTGTCGATTCCTCCCCCTTCCCTCCTCCTTGCTACGTTCAAAATAACAGACCCACACTAACAACCATGTTGCCATTTACCCCAAACCCCACCCCGACGACGTCCCCCACTATGACCTCCCCGTCTGTTTCCCCTCCCCACTCTTACAGCGGAAGCAGCACCCTAGATACTAACAGCGAGTCCTCCCCGCGGAAAAGCGCCTCGGATCCTGCAAGGGACTCGCCCTACCACCTGTCCGAGTACCAGGGCATCATCGATAGCGAAAGTGCCGAGGATCTGACACCAGGGGAAAAGGGAGGACTGGATGCCCTTGGAGAGTGTATTGGTATAAATGGTGATTCCCATGGCAACGATGATGCCAGGACTCCTCAGAGCTGTGACATAGACAAAGGGGATGAGCCGGAGATTGATGGGAATGTAGGAAGTGTCTGGCTATGAGTGGCCTAGTGTCTACCTGGCGGTAATTTTTCTGGTGGGGCCAGATAAGGCCAGGAGGGGGCACCAATCGTAGGGGCGGGCTAGCCTTCACTCCAGTGCTAAGGAAATGCAAGCACTTTCTGCATATTGTCGCTGAATCGTTCTGTAAAGTCTTCATATAAGTGTGTTTGTCAGGGTGCCGCCAAGCTTCGAGCGCACAAATGGTCATATGCATGATCGCGTTTGCTTCCTGTGCCGTGGACGTTTGCAAGTCGTCATAGTCATGAATCAAGTCATCTTATGGACCAGGGGCGACAAATTCAGACTCCTTTCCGTACTGGACCCCTGCCATTGCATCGGACCATCCTTGCAGGTGGAGTAGATGTGTAGCCTTCGTCTCGACAGCTGAAGAAGTTTTCTCATTCAGTGCAGGATGTAGCATTTCTCTGCCACTACCAGATGCTTGATATTACCAATCCCAACCCATATAGTGGCATGAGGTCATCTAACAAGCATGGTATGTGTAGAGTGTATTAAGTGAACCTCCCTGACCCTGTATCCCAAACCCAGTGTAGTCCCGAGTTGTCACACCCTTGTGCTATTGCCAAAGAAGGAAACACCCTAGTCCTTCCCCAGGTATATGATATCATGTTACCCATCCTAAAACCCACACACTGTGTATGAGGAAGGGCTTTCTCAGAGTCCAAGTTTTGAATATATTGATTACCAGTGACCCCTTTCTGAAAAAACTGCTACGTAATGTGTAATGAATTGTGAAAAGTAAAAATTTCCATAACATTCTGTTGTCCGTCCGTGTTGCATCTGCATCTCCAATGTGAATCATCTTTTGGTTTCATGCTCATACTTAAGACAGCTGTCATTTAGAAGCAGTGACTGAAAAGGGAAAAAAACCCCCAAAACATCAGTGGTATCACTGTTTGCAATGTATGCAATGCATGGCATGCCTGCTTTGCATGCAATAACCATTCACATGGACTTGAGACATTTTTGTAATGTTTTCATTGTGTCCTTTAGAGCGATATTCATGGCAAGCAACCCTTACCAGGAATTCATTAGATGGTATCACAATGACTTGTGCTTCTGTCATTGATTCACTCATCGAAACGCAAGGTCGAGTGTCATTAACTAATTGTGCTATCCAAGAGTCACTTTTTTGATGATGTGTCTCCTATGTTTGGATCAAGTGGCAACATGACATGTTAACCCAGATTTTTAGTGACAGCTTTATTCTGGAATTCTGCATGCTCAAAGTCAGTCAAACGGTAAAAATGCTTATGCTGACAGAACAATCATGAGTGATGTTTTTTAGCAAAGATGTGCTTGTAGCAAACACTGGTATCACATCATAAAGCTGCTATGCGATTTCATGGCTATGAGGCAGTACAGTGTAACATTCAAAGTTGTTGGTAAAGAAGCATGGGGTTATATACTGACGTATCTGAAAGGGAAATTGGCTGGTGAAAATCTCAAATTAGCAATTCCGTTCACAGTTTCATATTTTTGTTGCCAGGCCATGAGATTATCTCAATTAAAATTCAATAAGAAAAATTTGCTCTCAAAAAGGAGACAAAGATGAACAGATTGTTTGTATTTGTGAGAAAGTCCATGTTTCTCCATTTGATCCAGTTTTGACAGTTGCCATCTTCATGTGTGAGAGCTTTACACAGATACTTTGCCCATAGATGCTATTGTCACTTTTTGGTCACACAATAAACACCTTGTACTAAGTATACTTGTCCTATCAACATATGAAACTAGTACAAAACAATTTTCAGAGAACTTATTTATGAAAACTGTATGCATGAAGTAAAATTTTCAAGCAATATTGAATAATCAAGAGAGACAAAATTTTGTCAAGGGATGGTATAGTTGTGGTTGGGATGAGGCTTCAGGTTCCAACTTTGGTGTGAGATAATGAGAAACATCTAAAGAAATGTGAAAGAGCATACAATTCAAAGAGGAATTCAAAGTTTATCTGATAAAATCAGTTTAGAAAGGAATGAGATATAAAAAAAGAAATATTTACCTTTTGATTAGTGCTAAGGACAAACATTTCATCAATGGTGAAGTCTTTTTTGTTTTAGTAGCAGTTGATATCTTTATCTACATTACTCAGCATGTCCTAGGTGCTGTAATAATCAGCGGAAATTTTATTTTTTACCTCAGAATGTTGCATGTAGAAATCTCTTGTTTTCACCACAGTGAACTAATGGTATCATTCATAGCTCATAGATGCCAACTCTGCAATGCTAATCCATGCTAACCCCCGCCGCTTCTTACAATCTGTCCGCAGCTTGTGCCTAACCTACATTTATATTAAAAGATCAAGTGTAGGCCGTACACACATTTTGGACACAAGAAACACAAAAATGGAACAGCTGGAAATGAGCTGTGCCGCAACATTGTAGTATATTATCAGACATGTCTGCAAACTATGAAGATAACAAGCAAGGGATAGGGAACCCCAGAGGTGATAAGAATTAAGAATTCTGTTCTGGTTAGCTCTGTCCTTTGTTGTGCACCTAAAGAGAAAGTTTTGGGGCAGGACAAGATTTTGTTGAAGCAACATGACATGATTGCTAACTACATATCGTCAAGGCATTTGTTTTTTCTCAGTGTTTTTTCCAAGACATCTTGAATGTGGACGAGTGAGGTAGTTTGAAATTCACTGCACTAGAGGAGAAAGCACACTCCAAGCTTGACTGAAAGAAGTCTGTCTGATAGACCACGTAAGAACAGAGAGTGATTTGTTTGATCCCTGTCTCATGTAACCATGACCCTTTCATTCCTGTTTCGGTGGTGTAACCCGACCTGGCCATTGAAAATTAAATTCAGTAATGATAAACACTTTGCTTCTCATAAGGAAGACAGAGAGATTAAAAAAACAAAAAACAAAAACAAAAACAAACACCCAATAACAACTGTGAGTGCGCACAAAGTCAATGAGTGAAATATGATTGCAGAGGTTTGCAATGAGGTTGATGGGATATGGCTATCAAAGAACTTTTTGCTGTTTTTATTCCAATTTTTCTTTGAATAGCAAGATATTTGCATCAAGAGTATCTTATAGTCTTATTGTTACCAAGGTAGATATGATGACATTTACTATTTTGTTTTCTTTTCAGATAAGAAAAAATAACAGTTTGTATACTGAACCATCCATGATTATGTCATTACTTTTGTGTATCATTTTGTACATATATACTGTGATTATTTAATGTTTTTTGTTGTAAAGCATTTCAGTGGTTGGTTATGCTGTATGAATCATTTTTTTCCTCACCTGAGTTCAAATGGAGTGTACATCACAAGTACATTGTATGTTCATGAAGTATGTGTATGTGCAGGCACATTATATACAGATCTACAGGTGTGCAGAATGTTTCTTGTTATTTTATACTCCTAGCTTATTATGTCTCCACCATAGAAGAGGTGACAGAGGAATGATTTAATGCTTAGTCGGGCAGCTTATGTTATGTATGATAGCTTGTATATTGATAGCGAGACTTGCATTCAGCATTTCCTTATATAAAGATATTATTTTCACCTGGCCAAAGCCTGGCTGCACATAGGGTCCAAAGTACTGTAGCTGAGGGTTAAGGTAGGCACCCAGTCATTCGTGTCAGCCTGATTTAGCATTATCATGCGCTGTATCATTGTTTGTGTATTTTGTGCCAAGACGGCTGCAAGACTGAACGTTCATGTGTGAAATTTGAGCAATAATTAAATGCCATGTCAAACATGTTGCATAGCCATTATGGACATCACATCAAATTATTTGTCACCTTTTTACTTTATTCATGTTATTGGTTGTTGTTTTTTTCGTTTCTTTCATACCTTTTTTTTTATTGTTAGAATGCTTGCCAGTATTACAATGCTGCTCTTCTAGGTGTACAAGTAGCAGGTTAAGAGAACAAAAGTGGAACCAATGTCCAAATGTGGAGCCTGCTATCAGGAAAGGCTTACCTACTTTATGTGAGAAAATGGACAGGAGACAGTATGAATTTTCTGGTCAAATGCACCATAAGGGAAATACAGCACTGTTTTCGAGTGCATGGGACTACGCGATAAATCTGCCATTGTCGTGTTCATAAATGTGCCATGTGCTCAGAATGTGGAACGTCGTGATGGGAGCCGTGGCTGAAATAACTTGTACCTTCCGGTCTTAATTTATGTGGAATATTCATAGGGGTTCCTGACAGTGATTTAGGCAATCCAAAAAGTATGTGAAATCTTAATTCATTTATTCATTTGTTTGGTTTATTCGTTCAGGCAGAAATACATCCAAGATACTACAGGGTTGTAAAATACAAGATATCATCCCTGTATCTTCTTGTCTATTCTTTCAGAAATGTTGGGAGTGGTGTAATGTGCCGTAGTGAAATTGCAGCCACTTAAATTGGTTATCACATGACATTCTGATGTTACTAACCACCAGTGCAACACGGTACTCATTTTCAGTTTACCATTTTTCTTTAAATTCATATTCAATATGTACTTGTTTATACCAATCATCTTATAGATACTAATTTTATATTCAGAAGTTGCAAACAGATCATCTCTCTGTTGATAACTTGTTAACACAAAGCTACATAAACACGTTTCTTCAAAATAATCTGTGTTCATTGCACCTTTCATACCTTGTGGTTAATCTACGACACTTTGATAGCAAGTTTTAAAGAGCTGTTGTTGAAAGCTTTAAATTGGATATTTGAAAGTGAGTCAATGTTGCCAAGAAAAATTATCAGACTGTGCCACAGTGCTTACCCTCAGGAGAAGTGAACAAAGTGTGTTTTGGAACAAATATGTCACAATGCGGATGTTTTCTTTATGTCTGTATTACGCCTCCTGGACTAGGAGTATTGTGCAATTCATATCTGGACTCTCATTGGCAGTTGTTACATGCATCCAAATTTAGTTTGAAATGAAAGAAACATAGCAAATTTGATGATGGACTTTGTTAGATGAATGGAGTTGGTTAGTAATGCAAATCTACATGCTCATGATATTCATTGATAGAATCATGTCAAAGGTATGTCACGTATTAGCTGGAATACTTTTGTGTGAAATGGGTCTTTTTCTCACTCACCTTGTAGGAAGAGAGAAGTATGAGGCTCATAGAAACCATCAGGTTTTGATGATTTTTAGATGTTCAATTTTTTTTTTCCAAGTAGAAGATATATTTTCTGCAATCAAATGGGACAGAACAATCAACCAACCCCCCAGCAGTAGGACAATATAAAATGCTATGGTTCGTATGATTGGTGCAGCTACAGTCAAACCTGCCTTTAGCGATCATCTTTCCTATAGTGGCCACCTGCCTTATACAGTCACTAAAGAAATTCCCCTCCCCCAAGAGAAAAGCCATGTTAAAGACCTTGTTTACAGCGGCCACTTTTTTTTTTTAAGTCTCCCATGGGTGGCCACTGTAGACAGGTTTGACTGTAGTTGGTTTGTTGGAAGAAATGTTTCCTTTCGAGGGCGTGTACATTGCCACCCCCTTCCTTCTCTTTAAACCAGATCCCACCCCCCGCATCTTATTTGACTGTTAAAGGGTGGGAAAACCAAGGGCCCTCACAGAATTATGCAGTGAATAACTTTAATAGCTTTGGAAGCATATTACTTAAAGTGGCTAGATATTGATGAATACAATGTAATGACCAAACAGTAATAGTTATGATATTTTGGATGATGATGATGATATGATGAAGACGGTTATGATGTCATCTGTTATGGTGATGGTGATATAAATATGATGGTCGTGCCACATTGATTGTGACAGATTTGCAGATTTGTTTGGGTTGTCAAACCACCAAAGAATATGATATTGATAACAATGTGGTGGAGCTTATGTTGATGATGATGATAATAATGATGATGATGGCAGTGATGATGATGATGATAGCGATGATGATGATGATGATGATAATAGTGTCGATGATGATGATGATATGATATGATATGATGATGTTTAATATGGTAATGATGATGTCATGCTCACCTAGCGTCTGTTACAAAATATGAATAGGTCAGGATATCAACCTTCAGTGGAAGAAAATGAATTAAAACATCAGAATGGTGGTCTAGTGTATAACTGATGCAGTGTATATGCTTTTGATGAACATAAAAAAAATCCAAGCATTTCTATTCAGAATTGATTCAAGGATGATATTGTTGGAATTTATGCGTTATAAAAGAAGAAATATCTTTTGGTTTGCCTACCGCCAGTTCATAAATACAGCATCAGAAGTGAATTTATACTGCACAGTATCTACAAAGTTGGACTCCTCTTGCTACTCAGCTGTAGATGGTGTATACGAGCCATCTAAAGACGTAAGTCGTGTGTGTATGCATGTCAAGTGAAGTCTATCACAAAAAAGTGGTCATTGCACTGAAGAATTGTGACACACATATATGTCAGTTTGAATACAAAAATGATTGACATGAATAGCCAGGACAGAAATGTTCCATCTTCTTCTTCTTCTTCTTCTTCTTCTTCTTCTTCTTCTTCTTCTTCTTCTTCTTCTTCTTCTTCTTCTTCTTCTTCTTCTTCTTCTCCTCCTCCTCTTCCTCCTCCTCCTCCTTGTCCTTCGTGCAAAGTGGGTGATATTTGGCCAATTCCAAGTATCACCTCCTCCCGATAAGTAGGCCTGTAATGTGAAGCTGAGTCAATTCTCCTCCTGGATGAGTGAAAGCCTTATCACAGTGTGGTCTGATTATACACATGGATGTAAATAATGTACAAATTAAGATGAAAAGGTGGAAACGTGATTTCATATGGTTTATTTTCTGCAAACAATGGTGCACTGTTGTCAACTTGTTAGCTTTGTATGTAAAATGTATAAATTTATAAAAATGATCAGTGATGTGGTGTGTAAGTGTGACACAAAGCAAAACCCATTCATGTAAATGAAATATGGTATCTTAATATATATATATAAATATATATATTATTTACTTGTTCCAATATGGTTTATGTGGTGATTTAATACTTTTTTTGAAAGACTACAGGCAGTACAGTAAATCTTTTACCTCGAATGCATTAGGGTGATATTACTAATTTTGTTTACATTTTTGCCAAATGCTATGTTAGCAGTTGTGGAAATGATAAAAAAAAAAAGAGAGCTGTTATTAAAGGTAGTTAATATTCAAATGAGAATAGATGACTTGTCGAACATGCTGGATGTGAATAAGAATGTAAACACTAGGTTCATATTGTATGCTGTCGATAACATTTTAGTTGAAGACCACTTAATCAGGTGTTAAAAAAATGATTCAAAATTGGTTTGAAAGATTCATATTATTATCTTCACAAAGAGCAACTCAGATATGGAAGGATTTATTTAAAGTTGTTGATGTTTATTGTACATGTACATAATTTCACAGTGAAACTGTAAAGACTTCTATGTTGATTAGACTGCCTGGCATCACATTGGTGTAATGATTATTTTAAGAATGTATTATGAATTGTATAATCATCCTTTTTTCCTCCTTTGTGGCATTCGTTATACCCTTCAAACCCACTTAGGCACTGCGTCACCCTTTCTTACCTGCAGGGAAGATGTGAGCAGCCACACTCGTACAGAAATTTCCAAAGATTATTAGCATCATGGGGGATGCGGGGGTGCTAGTGGCATGAAAATTCTGCCTCTGCAAGTTACTGTGATGAATATAATATGTCTAAAAAGGATTCCAAAGACGTGGTCATCTTCTGCACAGAGTTGGAAGGGGAGAGCTTTTGAGATAATGTATTGAAGATGTGATAAGTACGTGTATGTGTACTGTGTACATAATTCAGCATTTTTATTTTTCTGAGTGTGGGTTTGGGGGGGGGGGGGGTACTGGTAACTCCTGAAAATGGAGTGTCACTTCTACCTTGTATGTTACCATAGGAGAAGGCAGGTACTGGTATCAATTCCACAAGTTAAAGGCAGAGGCCAGCATATGTCTTCTTGGTGGTCAATACGTGCACAATTTACTTTACTCAATTTGCCAATGCGCAAATGGTAATATTGGCCGCACACAGCCCGACAGTGGTCACACAACAAATCACTTTTCAAACTGGTATTTGTTTTTGAAAGCAGTCAGTATTCTTATTTTGTATTTATGTATACACGTTCTACTATATTTTCAGAAATTTCTGTTCGTTTTCAGCAGTCCTTTTTTTTTTTTTGGGGGGGGGGGATGGATTTGATATGGCAAGGGAGTGGAATTTGTAAGGAATGGAGATACATTGTACATGTAATCCATGAGCATTCTGTCTTATCGTTGTGGCCTGCACTGCAGGAAATGTTAGCTACATTATGACAAGAATTCATTTTTTAAGGTGTACCAGTATCAAAAGTTATTCCCAGATATGAGTTCTAATGTTAACAAAATTAGTGAATTCAATTAAAATCATGACACGATAAATTTATGTTCATTATACATGTATTAAATGTACACATAGAGCACTTTCTTTTTTAATTTTTTTTTTTTGGACAAGTCTGTTCAGCTCTCCTTTTTTACACTACCTTTAATAACAGCCACAAACAGCAAATGAATGGTATGTGTTCATGCTACCCTTGTAGTGTACATTGAACCAGGCTCAAGTGATAATGAGACAAAGTGTGACCCTACAGTCAAAGCAAAAACCCCATTTTGTGATGTCAGCAGAAGCAAATGGTGATATCCTGTGGCTGTTACACAATTATCGCATGTGAAGCCGTGTAATAAAATGAATTTGGTTACCACATACATGTATTACAATGTACACTTGAATCTGCAGTGGCTTCTCTTGCCTGTGTTGTTCTTTACGAGTGTAATGTGTGAAAAGATAGGTTGAAGAGATGTTTAGTTTTGGTTGAGACGGGGATTCAGATTTTAGCTTTTTGCAAGACACAAACCGCTTATTTGAAATACTGAAGAGCATAAAATTCTAGGAAGAATTAAAAGTTTATTTGGTGAAAATTGGTTTTGAAATAGCCGAGATGTCCAAAAACAAAGTAAAGCAAAGTGGTCCAAATCACAGGTTAGACCCACCTTTTATTTCGACCACTTTGATTTTGAATATCTCAGCCATTTCAAAAACAATTTTCATCAAATGAACTTTTCATTCCTCCTAGAATTGTACATGTATGCTTTTCAATACTGTATTTCAAATATGTGTTAGTGGTTTCTGATTATCTTGCAAAAACTTAATATCTGAATCCCCATCTCAACCAAACTATACCACCCCTTTAAGCTCAAACCCTAATTACCATTCTAGTAATGCATAAGAACACTGAATCTCTTCTTTTATATCCACAATAATATTATATTCTTCCAAGCAAGGCTATTCTTTCACTCTTGTCTCTCCCATTCTTCAAGCTCTCCCCTCGCTTTACCCCTTTTATATAATATCAACTTTGTTCTTGATATATTTTCCAGTCACATCTTCTGGGGAAACATACATAATGTGCAAGAAAATGATCCAAACTTACAAGATTAATCCATGAAATCTGGGTGAACAGAAATTGTCATCTTGCCCCCACTGAATTGGAAAATGAATTTTGATCGGACAAAGATTGGATGGAAGTGGATATATTTATTGAATTTGTGGAAAAAATTGAAAGAGAAACTTTCACTTTCATATTCTAAAAAGCTGCCAATTAAGGGATCAGATTTAATTCAGCAAATTTTAGGTTTTCAACAATTCTACAACCAAGTAAACAATAGTACGGTCAACTCGCGTTACAACGAAGTCCTCGGGACTGGCAGCTTACTCTCTTTAGGTGTATATTGTGATTTATGAAATATGAAAAAAATAAACCATAAAAAAATACAGAGCTGATAATGTTGGAGCCTGAATTTTTACTTTGTTGTGGTCAGAATTTTGTTATACAGTGTAACTGTGTTTGTTAGAACGGGAGTGCACTGTATGACTTGAATAAAGCTCAAAGGACATTTTTATTCTGCCTGGAGTGAAAAAACAACAACCCAGCAAATAATGATAGAAATTAAATATAAAGAGATAATCAAACCAAAGAGATATGTTTTCTTAGACTTGATGAGTGAAAGAGAAACTGAGAGAGAGAGAGAGAGAGAGAAAAAAAATATGTGTACCACAAACTGCCATACTTACCAATAGTGAGAACAGGAAAAAGTTAAGGGGGTAACCGCTGCTCCTTTTTCCTTCACACAAGGAATTTATTTATGAGACACTTGATTAGAAAACAGATACAAAACATTCAGCATAGCATTGCACATTTCAAATTGTCTATAATGTCAAATCAATAATGAGAAGTGAAAGTTTAGCCTTGTTGGTTGAGTACTGTACAATATGACAGAGAAATGAACAATTTAACATCAAGGTCATTGCTCTTCTCCAAAGAGTCTATCTGTATTAGTGGAGATGGTGTGTGTAGACCGAATAGTTATCATGTACATTAATCAATAAAAAAAAGAAACACATGGCATGATCAATTCATACTATCAAAATGTAACATTTTCAAGCAGAAAAAAAAAATGAAAAGAAAAACAGATTCAGTAGGGTTGATGTAATGCAAGAGTTCATAGTACTAATATGGTACACAAAGCATTTCAGTCAATTTTTGAGTACCAACATATATATTCTTCAACAGCTGTCGATCAATTCCTATACTTAATTAAAGTTGCCAAGTATAGATTTACATAGCCAAGGATGTCCTAACACACTGCATGCCCCAAAACACCTTAAATAGTGCATTTCAGTGTCAATGGGAGGATCATTCAGTTTTTAGCTAGTCTGTCAGTAAATGCATGTCTTCATCGAATCAGTTAATCATCTTTTGTTCGCTGTCAAGTATGTAAAGAATGTTGCTTGATGTCAGCTTTTTATGAAATATACACACTGAGCAAAACGGGATGCAAACCCATGTGCCAGTAAAGCAAGATCTATTGATTTTCAACAGAAATAGAAACTACAATAGTATCTCGTGGTATCTATCCAGCATCAAGATGGAAGCAATATGATATGTTTTAATTGAACAGATATCCGTAGTAATGTGTAATCAAACTTACAATCAGCAGAATTCTTCACCAGATCAACTTCATTTTGATTACTCGCACCCTTACAACCTTTGAGCCAACAAAGAGTTATATTGAACACTCATTGCATTGCAACCCAAATGGTAAATGTATTCCATCTTTACAGCATAACTCAATATCAAAAGGGTCCCTCACATTCAGTGTATTATAACTGAGATAGGAACCTCCAACTGGGAAACTAATGTACATGTATGAATAAGCTCTTGCTTTGTGTGTTTTTGTTTTTTTTTAACAGACACAGTACACTGAACTTGCAGGCCATAGCTTAAACTACTACTACGTTGTAAGTCCATTCATTATTATGGGGTAACAATGGATTCAAAATTTTGACATTTATCAGTAATTTCCCTCAAGATGAGAGGGAAATGCCTTCAGATGTGAAGCTGAAATAAATTTCAGAGAATGCTCCCTCATTGAGCATCCAGTCATGAATTTGCACAAGTATTTGTCCTTTATTTTGGTATATCATACTGCATCGTATGATACAAGCTAGTGATGAGTAAAATAAGGCTGGCGTTGTGATGGTGTTTCACATTGAGTACTGTCTGTCTCATGCTGCCCAAAGATGCATCTACATGGCATGTGAAGCACTACACATGAGCAATTGTGCTTTGCTATGATGTGTGATATAAGTGTTTGTGTGGAGCATCCCACCTTAACTGCTGATGTGATCTAATTCAATATAAATTGCAATTCTTTTGACTACCAGTAAAAACTACCTTATACAGAGAGGAACTCCTTATCTTGCAAAATACTTTCTTGGTTAATACAGTAGACATCGCACAAATCAACATCATATAAGTCAAAGAATCCCACGGGTCAATGCAATGAATAAGTCTACAATTAAATTGTTCTTGTCTTTTCTTTCATTATTTTGTTGACCTCAGCATAAGCGGACATTCATGTAAGCTGAAAGATTTTCTCCTTGGTTTACTTGGTAACGATCTTTGGCTCATCTATTGCTCAAATTCTAAAAGATTCCATGTTTTTGTATGATGTACTAGTACTGCGAGCAATTAAAAAAAAAAAAAATAGACCTGAATTTAGTCACTCAAATGTAATTACACAGCTCCCAAAAAGGTGACCACATTACACCCTACCACTGGAGACATGATCCACCAGCACGGGAAACATGACCCCCTCCAATTCGTGCACCACGCCATTTGTCACCGTGGTGTCAAAGCTGCGGAGCATCTGCCCCTGGGATGCAACCCCGCCCTGCCCCACTTCGATGTAGATGGTGGAGCCCTCCAGGGAGTGGAGCTTCAGATTGTCGTACATGGCCGCCCGGTAGACGGACGAGGCCACGACGTGGAAGGTGAGCACGCGCTTCAGGATCGTCGTGTTCTGAAGGAGCTTGCTCTGGTCAGGGGTCAGCTTGTTAAAGGCCGCATCATTTGGCGCAAACAAGGTCAGGGGTTTAAAGACTGGGGTGGACAGTGCAGCGGTCAGATTAGCTTTCTGTTAGAGTAATCAACAAGAACAAAAATGTCATTTTTTGACAAAAAAAAACCACCTTCAAAATACATGATTATTCCATGGTATGGCACAAGTCATTTTCTTTTTGTTTTTATTTCTCATTTTCTTTGTAAATTGATTGACAACATTGAATTGACTAAATACATTCAATGTATCAATGAATGAGTTCATTGCCAGCTCATTGAAATAAACGGAAGTTAACGAGGCATTTCAAGGCATGAAAAGATATGCTCCACTGGCACTATCTTTCACTGAATGACACAAAAGGAAAAGGGAAATATTACATCCCCAGCCCCCTGGGGCTTGATGCTCACCCAAGCTTCAAGGTAAGCCCTCTTTTGATACAACTCTTCTCTGGTGCCCCTCAATTAACACTGGCATTTTAGTGTGTACACCATAAAACTCAACATGTTGCTTTCTGCTCAACCAACACATATTTTGGTTTTGCTCACATTTGCTCTGCATGAGGAATAAGTGTGTGCCACTGTACACTCACTCTTTGGACTAAAAACCTAATTGGAACTCCATGTTTAAGGTGACTTTCATAGGGGTAAATTCTTACATGCAGACAGATCAAAGAACATTTAATCAAAGTTTCCAAGTGATATCAGTCAATAATTAATCTAACGAAGTGTTGATGTTGCAACCTGCCCTCACTTACCTCAAGTGCAGCATAAAGCTTGCTGTACCTGGGCTCCTCCTGCACATATCTTGCCATATCAGCACCAGTGGGCACGGGGTACATGACCTTGTCGATCACGTGCACAATTCCGTTGCTTGCCATCAAGTCTGGGGTGGTGACCTTTGCACCGCTTGCTGTCACGACCTAGAATGTCAAAAAAGCAAGGAGCAAAGAGCACATTATGACACCGAACATGTTTTGTGCAAGATAAACTTAAGGTAAGGTGTGCAAGAGGAGAGAAACAAACCAGGTGACCAGCAGGTATCAGCCACCTAAACCATCAAGCAGTCCCCCTTGATGCCACATCCCAGTGCAAGTCCATTCCAACTTTATACAAAAGATGTCCATTCTATAAACCAGTCTCTTGTGCATAGACTGATAATATGTAATTAGTATTGTAGGAAATTGGCTGGTTACTTCAACACATCTCAAGTTACAAAAACCAAACAAACAGATAGGATTTTCCAAATGAATACATTATCAGGAAAATACCATTATCTCAACCTTACCAGTTGAGACATATATTACTGTATGATCATAATGAACATATTAAAATTAATTAAAAAAATAAATTAATACGAGTATGATATGTATAATACATTCATATATCTTTCAAGATATATATCTTTAGGGATACACACACACACACACACATATATATATATATATATATATATATATATATATATACACACACATATATATATACACACACATATATATATACGCATAGTGCACGCACTCAAAGCTGTTGCAGTGACTACCTAGTGACCTGCCTTTGAATGTGACCAGCAACCAAAAATATGGTTTCCACTGGAAAACTGAGAACCATGCACAATGACTGCCAACAACTAATGCTGTGGCAAAGAGCAGTTGGTCAGCTTTCTACAGCTTAGGCCATGGCATCAAAAAGATGCTGTAGCTAAGGCAATCAGTGATCGTGTAAAGCGGGGAGGGAGGTTAGATAGATAATGCCAATGATGTTATATATCAACAGTAATATAAAACATATACATATGTGTGTTTATGTATTAAATATTAATAGAACATAGTCTCATATGAATACAACTGGTAAAAGGTTGACTGTACATTTGTATTAATATGAAGGCAATATATACAGTACCGGTACAAGTACTGTGTTCAAAAGAAACTCTATTCTTATCTGCACGATGACTTCAACCATTTCACACTGAGGAGATATTGTTTTACAAAGATACAGTTACAATGTGCCTTTTTACTAAAAAAAATAATAAATAAATAAAAAAATTAAAGATTAAAAGGAAAAAACAAAAGATAATGCGCAGCAGCCTACCGTTGTCTGAGAGCCTTGGCTTTCGACATGATATTTATCGATGTGAATCGGCTGGTAGGAGGTACTTTGACTCAGTGGAGGGGATGGGAAAAGCGAGTATAATGCTGTGTCCTTGTTCAAGATTGCTATGTCTGAACTCATGTGGGCGCCGACAGCCACGTGATACTGAATTATGGCCTCCCTCGTCCAGCGATCGGCCAGGGCTGCTTTCAAAGCTGCCGAGCTCCTATCGAAGGCAGTGTCGGAAAAGGCAAACACCGTCACGCGTCCCGTGCTGTTTACCAGGGTCTGCGACAACCAGGACGTTTGAAGAGCCAACTTGGCAAACTTCGTCGCCGAATTTTGCTCTGCCACGTCGAGGACATTTTTGGCAGCCCCAGGTCCAGATTGCTTGGAAAGCGGAGTGACGGGTCGAGCTGGTTGGATCAGCTCAGCTGCTATTCGTTCCTTTGGGACAGGTATTGCCGGTTTGATGAGAAGAGAGTCTGGCTCGCGGAATGCACGCGGAAGTGTGCCAGCAGCCCCAACAAAAATCACTTGACATCCGACAAGAATGACGAGCCATTCTACCAACAACGCGGCGCTCTTTCTCGAGACCATGACCGATGATTCGGGCTTCATTCAATGAGATCAAACCTACAGACACCTGGATATTTTTACCCCCGACGAGAAGTAGTTGATTGATATGATGTGATCATTCAGGTGTTTCCCAAAAGTTCTCTCTCACACCTCCCCTGCTATGCTGTAACCAGCTTCGCCAGGAAAAGGCCTTGTGATAATTTCCCGCTGCTGCGCTATCTAGTATTTCACTAGCATGCACTGCATACGTGCATACATGGCCAGCTCCGCGGTTTATAAGTTTACTTAGCGTGGTCATGTGTCCTGTCACATGACATAAACTACACTGCGACGTGGGCGTGGCGTATCTCGTCGTTTATTAAATCGTGATTGTGTACAACTGCATAGCGCCAGCAGGAAGGTGGAAGATATTTCTCTTCTACCTCCCTGGCAAAGAGCTGAAGTTAAAGCTCTTTGATAGGGCCTACGAGTGAGTGTTCAGAGTCCATTTATGAAAAATTCAAGTTTATGCCCTTCCACCAAGGGAATAAAATTGGGACAGATATGTAACGAATATGTATGATATAGTGATATAATATGATGCGATATAATATGATATGATATAATATAATATAAAATAATATAATATATATTACTGTAATATAATATAATATATGATATGATATGATATGATATAATATAAAGTAACATAATGTTATATAATACATGGCTCGACACTAACTTTTTTGTTTGGTGGCCCGATGGGGCCACCAAAATCCTAAATTTCAAAATTTTGGTGGCCCGAGAGAAAAAATTGGTGTCCCGAAAAAACAAACAATAAAAAACATTAAAAGTCCTTTTTTTTAATGAGTAAATAAGAATTAGAAGTTGGACATATCTACTCATAAATAAACTTCAACAAACTTGCAACACTCACTCTCAGGCATTCATTCAGTCCTTTTCATCCATCCTTTGAACAAATTTAACTGCTAATTTCCGGCGCAAAAAGTCACGAATTTATTGACATACTTTTCAAAAAATTTTGGTGGCCCGAGGCGGGCCACCAAATTTGCCCTTTTTTGAAATTTGGTGGCCCGACTTTCATTTTTGGTGGCCCCGGGCCACCGGGCCACCGTTAGTGTCGAGCCCTGTATAATATAATATAATACAAAATAAAATATTATGATATAATATAATAATATATGATAATATACACTGTAATGCAATACAATATCATCATAATACTTCAGGGGCCGCGGAACCAGGATGTGTGTGTGTGTGGGGGGGGGGGGAGGCTTTGTGTTCAGTGACAATAGAAATATTAACGAAGTACAAAGTGAAAGTTTGGGGAAAATCGAACTACATGTATCCTTTCAATCCTATTTGGGTTTGTTAATGTTTCTATCAATTGCATTTGCCGCCCTCTCTTGACAGAAGTCCTATAATCATATAAGGTACTGAGTAATGCAAAGTAATGCAAAAAAGCACTATGAAATATGATTTTTCGTTCACCTCAAAACAGCGGAGAACAACACGTGCCTTGATTTATCTCAGTCATGAATTGGGGGGAAAAGATGTTAAGATAAAATCAAAATAAGGTATAGAGTAGTCCTGAAAAATAAATATTGAAAATGATATTATTGTGTGTGTGTGGTTTTTTTTGTGTGTGTTTTTTTATATACATGTATATCAATGTGTGACACCAGGGGCCCGTTGCATAAAACTTACCATTGAATTTCAATGGTAACTACCGTCAAAATAAGGTGTCACAGCCAATCAGCATCAAGGATTATAAAATTTACCGCTAATTTGAAGACTTACCGCTAGAAAGGAGCGGTAAGTCCAGCGGTAAGGGTTTTATGCAACAGGGCCCAGGGGTCCGTTGCATAAAAGTTACTGTTATGGTAACTTTGCCATCCAGTGGTAACTTCCATGGAATTCTTAATTTTGATTGGCTGTTGAGTAGTTTTGCCATGGTAGTTACCATTGGATGGCAAAGTTACCATAATTGTAACTTTTATGCAACGGGCCCCAGGTTATTGTTCTAGAGAGCATGGCGCATGGATCTACGCATTCTTACCGTGGGAAAGACAGCAAGCTTTACATCAAAGAGTATACTCTAGTAGACACTGCGTGTGCGTCTATACTCTTTGCTTTACACTATACATCGAAGAGATGGGCAGGGCGTCACAAAAATGATACAGATGAAGTCCGATGTTATAATACTTACGTTTAAGACAAAATCCCTTTCGTTTAACCCTTTCTGTGCCAGGGAATTTTGACAGTGTGTACAACACTATGGGCACTCAAAGCGCATAAAGGGTGAAATGATGGTTCTGACAGCACCTTGCGACAAATTATTTTGTAACATGTCATACCTTGGACAGTGACATAATCGACTCACGCACTCTGTGACCTATGAACCTCAAGAGGGGTCTCTAAAGGGCTTTTTACACTTGTAAATTTTTGCTTAGTCCCGTACCAACGGTGGGGCTAAGGGGGGGGGGGGGGGGGGGGCCTTAGCCCCACCGTTGGTACGGGACTATCCTCCATAGTTGCTGCTGTTGTTTCTGGTATAACATGATTGTTATCGTAAGAGGATTTCCTGGTCCATTTGACGATTTTGAGACTTGAAACCAATCAATTGTCATTCTTAAGAAGCAGGTTTTATCTTCTTTTGACTCTTATCAGCCAACGTTTATAGTAACGCGTAGAACATGGGCCTGGGCATGCATTCTAGCACGCTTAATTTAACGTCAACATTTTAAAGTAGGCCTATATCTTCTATAGCATCCATGGTATCTAAAGCCTCTGAAAACAACATATATATATGAAAGCCTGATTTATAAATACTACAACTTTTCTATCATGTATGACATTATTCTCAAACTAGGCGTTGGAACTAAAGTGGCACTTTGCATATAATCATGCGTATTGTATTTTGTCTGATGATGATGATGATGATTATTATTATTATGATGATGATAATGACAATGGTGATGATGACGATGTTGGTTATGATGATGATGATGATGATGAGTGTGTATATGTGCTTGTGCTGTGCGTGTGCTACCCATACTTTGTTGTGATACAGCTCTGTGGTGTAGTGAGTGGATGAAGTTTGGAATTTGTAAACATGAGATACCAGGTTTGAATTCTGTCCAGTCGGCACGTACAACCTTGGAAGAGATGTTCTTTTGAAGAAGACGGGCTTTTAAATGTAACATTATTTCCGTAGGTAGGATATTGGGGACCATGTTTGATTCCAGAGTACAGTTTGTAACGGTTTAGTCACCATTTAATGTTGGATGGGGTTGAGGGGTAATAGTACTCGATAGGTTTCAAGGGTTTGATGCAATGTCAAATGAGCTAGAATTTGGTAATACCGTTGGGAGTAGTGATGATGACATGGTCTCACCCGCTCTGGTTGAACAGTTAATCCATCGCGAGGTTCAGCTCCTTGCCAGACTCTATACACATTGAATCGCATCTCTTGCACCGGTATGTCCATCACTTCCGGCGGCTTGAAAGCCGTCGGTACCCGTCGGTTGTCGATCATCTGCGACTCATGAATTACCTCCAGGGCCATGTGATAGCGCAAATACCACTCCGTCACCTACAGCGGTAAACAAAAACAAAAAAGGTGGAACATTGAAACGTCAGTCTTCGACATGTTCTACTTGAGTGAAATACCACCCAGTGGTCAAGTTGGCATTGTCGTCAGGCTGATTGTGGAGGATAAACTGAAAGAAACAGTATGGTTGAAGTTTCATTTGAATATCTTAAGGACACATATTAAGAATGCTATGGAAACTTCATATCTAACGTGTTTTAGTGAGACAGCAATATTGTTTAATTCATCGGCAAACTAAATGAGATGACGATACCATCAACTCACATCTCTTCCATTGCTTCGTACTTAGAATCTATATATCTATATAATTATCTATATTTCTCTCTACATTTATATTTTGTACATGTGTGTATGTGTGTGTGTGTGTGTGTGTGTGTTGGAAGAAACTTGAACAATTTCCCTTTCCCTTGTAAATCAGCAGTCATTTATTACGACCACTTGACAAAGGAATCTCGGTGCATTCCTCTCGAATTGACATCTTAAAAAAGAGAGAAATTGAGAGATTTTGTGTGTTTTTCAGTGAGAGTCTTGTGAGGCATTGTCATTATTTTCCCTGGACCTCACTTATTATGAAATCGACCAATATCACTGTTTCATAAAAACATGCAAATCTAATATTCCATAACTTTCCCTTTTGATATTCGATTTTGTCGAACTTCGAGCATGGAGTGTACATGATTGATCATTAAGATTAGTTCACCATGTTGGGAAATGGATCAAGGCAGATTTGAAATGTTCATTTTGGCTACTAGTGTGTCTTTAGCAAATCTTTATATAATATTGACTGGCCTCGAGGGAGATACCAGAAAATATTGCCCAAACTGAAAGAATATTGCCCTTATTGCCCTCGTCTTCGACTCGGGCAATATTCTCTTATTTTGACCCTTTTCGTCACTTGATGGGTAACATTGTGCAGTTCAGTTCTAAAGTATGCTGTTGTCAATCGACGTACACTGTATAATACAAATGGACATCAAAATCCAGTCCATTTTAGTTATACAAGCAAAGGATTTGTTCTTCCGTCATCCTTACAAAAAGAAAAGAAAAGTAGTGAAAATTGCATTATGCGTAATGATGATCCTTAGTCTGTAGAGGGAAAACTAAATAAGAGACATAAAAAGATAGGATGTATACTCTAAGGGTCTAAAGTCTGTTGAAAGTCACTCAATAAACAACCTGAGGTATAGGAATGTATCATTAAGATATAGGCAAAATTATTTATATTCTGCGGATTGGCCAGTTTTCATATACACTGTGACCCTATTTAGTAGAGCAGATAAGCCGAAGAATTGTGCAAAATTTGACTAAAGCATGAAACTTTCACCATTGTTAGTACATGCTATAAGATTAATTTTAAGATTGGGAGGTAAGTCTGAATTGACCTCTGATGACCTCTAGAGGTCAATGACCTCAAAATCTAAGAAAATTGATATTTTGCGTCATTGGTTAATGATAAACACAGTAATGATGTACTAAAACTTAATTTTTGTCACAGTGAAATTGTCTTTATGTTCCACAGAGCCCTGACAGGTTTCTACCTTTGACCTCTGATGACCTCCAGAGGTCAATGACCTCAAAATTTCAGAAAATTGATATTTTGCATCATTGGTTAATGATAAAACACAGTAATGATGTACTAAAACTTAATTTTTGTCACAGTGAAATTGTCTTTATATTCCACAGAGCCCTGACAGGTTTCTATCTTTGACCTCTGATGACCTCCAGAGGTCAATGGCCTCAAAATGTCAGAAAATTGATATTTTAATGCGTCACTCATAACTGAAACACGATAATTATGTACTAAAAACTAATTTTTGTAAGAGGAATTGCCTCAATGTTCCACTGAGCCTTTCGAGTCAGATTTCTACCTTTGACCTCTGATGACCTCAGATGACCTATGATGAGGCCAATGACCTCAAAATGTCAGAACATTGATATTTAGTGCAATTGGTTGATGACAATCATGATTTAGATGTTATATTTATTTGTATTACAATTGAATTGTTTCCTATTCCACAGAGCAAGAGAAATTACTCACGTATCTCTACCTTTGACCTCTGAGGAAGGTGACAGGTCAATGACCTCAAAATATCAGAATATTGATATTCTATGTATAGTCAATGGTCAACTTTGTAATACCCGATGTACAATCATTTATGCTATAATAGAAGAATCTTGTCATTTCATGGAACATTGGTCATTAGCCTGTGCATTATATCCAACTTTGACCTCTCAGGACAATGAGAGGTCACTGAGGTCACATGTGTAGGCTTACCTGTATTGATGTATGGCTTCATTGGTGTAATCGTAAATGCTTAATCATGTACAAATCACGCATTGACAAAGTAAAATGTAACAAGTAAAAAATATGCATACATACAAAGTATGTATGCATATTCCACAGAGCATTGGTTTATAGTAACAGGTCTCTGAAATTCTCTGATTCTTGAGTGATGGCAGTGACCTCAAATATAACTGTTATGTTTCGGTTAGTTATGTAGACTAGCAAATATAGGCAAATATGGCCATTATCTCGACACTCGAGGAAAACAAGGCCCACGAGACTGATATACAGAGTGTTTAATCTATTCAGTGTAAGTCTCATAGATCTTTTCCCCCATTTGTCGGACTCATTATGGGACTGGTTTGCCTAAGTGTCACAAGCTCATGGGCAATATTTGCATAGTTTCCAGCTGGTGGGCTTGTATTGGCCAGTGTAAAGCTGGTGGGTTGTTACAGTATGACTGCGATGAATGACTCATGGTCCTGGAGTATACAGTCCACAGCTGCGACATCATGGACCATCTTGAAAACTTCGACATACTGTGAGGCCCAACATGCATTCCACATGAAGCAATCCTGTGTATTGCAACTAGCTTTTGCCATCCGAGACCTACCCAGGGAATAGATAAGCATTGATGGCAAACCATGGAGAAAGCGGATTGTGCAAAATATTTTGGAGTTCCAATAGGAGGCTCAGCTGGAATCAAATCGCCACAGCAGCTTTAAAAGGTTATACTTCAACCAAAGACTCTCTCCAGACGAAGATACGAGTATCATAAAGTTCAGGTGTTTTGCTGCTCCATGCCGCTCAGGACTGTCCTGGAATATGCATGCATCATCTGGGATTCTTTCACCCAGGTGAAACATCATGAAGTTTGGAATGATCCAGAGAAGATATGCACTCTTTAGCTGCAATGACCACCATTATATGCAAAAACAAGTAGTGTTACAGCCACACTTGAAAAACAAAACAAAGCAAAACAAAACAAAACTACAATGGCCATCCCTGTAAGAAAGTACAGCACAGGCAAATTCAGCGATGATGTTCTGCATCAAGAACCCCACAATATCCACTTCGCGGGAAGTTGTGGCTCTATTGCTGCATTCTTCAAAAAGGGCCAATGACCAAAAATGTCAGGCATCATTCAGTCATTTGCAAGAACACAAAGTAGGCCTACTCCCAAAAAAGGTGGCGGCTACTCCCGGCCACTGTCTCTTGTATCTCTTTGAAACACTTCAGGAGAGAGACACTCAATATTCAGCTCTGTTATTAAAGATACATATGTCTCTCTTTTTGTTTTTGCATTTGTTTGTTGTTTTTTGCTTCATATAGCTCTTTGGATACCTTCTTTAACCAATTAAGAAAAGGCTCCATGGCAGATTACAAGATTACACAGTATAATGAAGAAGAAGAAGAAGAAGAAGAAGAAGAAGAAGAAGGAGAATAGGAAATGAGATCTGCTGTCAATGATGCAGACAGAGCCAATACCAATCAGTTCCATGGCAGATCTTAGTCGGCACTTTTGAACTGTGTGTGGAATACTCTGCATACAATTTTGGACACACACACACACACACACACACACACACAAAATGCATTTTTTAAAATATAATTATTATTTCATAAGCAGCTGGCCATTACAAACCAATGAGACCAGACATCAATATTCTTACATTTTGATGCATATCTTTCAATATCCTCCAGAGGTCAGAGGATCATCGCTAATGTTCATGTGAAATGAGTACACGCCTTTTGAATTGCTCACTTTTATTGCTATAGAAATACACAATATGTGCATCATGTCAATCATTAAATATTGTATCAGTTTCATTTTCAGTCTTGGATTATTTTGTCTATGTACAAATAATATCGTGGCAAAGTAAACAACTTTCACATCAAAATATAAACGAGAATACTAAAAAAGAAATAGATGTGACAACGTGCAAGGCAAATACCACGCCTACATCATCTTAAGGTATACAGGTGAAGGAAATCACCTTATTGATAAACAATTTACTTGCCTGGGATAGCGACCACTGAACAATATTGTTTCTTAAAACTCTCTCTTCTTTTCAACAAGTGGAATAAAACACATGCACATACTGGGGCATCAGTTCGGAGGAGGGGTGGGGTGGTGGCAGGGATAGTTGACCCCCACCCCATTAAATTCTGAGATGTGGACTATGTTTTGTTGTTGTTAGTTTTTGTTGTTGTTTTTTGTTTTTTGCTTTTTAGACAGAAAACTGCCCAAGATTTTCACTTTAAGTGTGCATCGGATTGTTAAAATTTAATTCTGAAATGCAAAATCTCCCTTCTGTGAGAGGGGATATCTCCTTTCAATAGACTCCTTCCCCCTGTTTGGTTCCTTCCACAGATATAAAATACTTTGGGGAATGATAATTTCCCTTATTCTATGAAAAATGTTTTTAAGAGATATTTTTATTTGAATTCCAGAGATGAAAAGGCTTTCCTATATATATGCACGATTGTTCATTTTGGAGGGCAAGAGGCATTTGCCCCGCCTCCCGAGAAAATATGGGAGGGGGAATGGTGGGGACATAGTACTTTGCCTCCAAGTATTTCCTGAAATGGAGATTTTTTTTCTTCACTTTTTTGACAGAAAATGAATTGTCACTGAACATTTCAGCTATAGTATGCACAAGATTAAAAGGCAGAATCTCCTTTGCTTACCCCCTCCCCCACACTATCTTTCGTTATGTCCCCTTCCATATACGCTCAGTGCTTTTGTCCCATTTTTGTTCTATATCATCAAAAAGTATGTACTAGATCTTTAATTTCACTTCCGACATATTAAAGAAAATCCCTCTTGTTGGAGGGGGTAGTGTATCTTTCAATTAACAATCCCTCCTCGGTTTCTACCCTTAGATTTGGTACACTCCTTTTACTGATAATTTCCCAAATATTCCATCATAAATGTGTATACTAGATTCGTTTTTAAACATTTCTATTCTTACTGCAAAGGCTCTCTCGCATGGGAAGGATTGGGGGACAGCCCCTTTCATACCCTCCTCTCGCTGTATCAACCTCTCCTCCATGCATTGATTATGGTACACATTTGGGTATGGACTTTTTTTTTCAAAATGGTAGTTCAACCAAGAGTGGCACAAGATCATTGAATTGCAAACAAAAGAATGCAAAAGCTCCATAATGTGGGAGGGGGATACCTCCACCCACATCCTTCTGTCGATTGGTCTCCCTCCATAGATGGCTGACTTTTTGATACAAATTTCGAGGTATTCCTTCAAAAGTGCCTGTGTGCCAGGTCGTTGAATCTCATTTCTCAAAATACAAGAGCTCTCTCGAATGGGAGTGGAATACCCTACCCTCGCCAACGCTGCGCTTTGCTAGGTTCCCATCCATATAGACTTGGTACACCTTGGTGATCCATAATTTTCCAACTATTCCCCAAAACGTATGCATCAGATTTTTAAAAAAAAACAAACAAACAAACTTCGTCTTTGGGAGGAGGGTAGGTGAGATGCGCCCACACCCCCATCAACTTCCGTATAAGTGATGACGCACACATTAAACAAGAGCTACACTGAATCACTGATTTCAGGTCTAAACCTGCAAAAATCCAATCCTTCACCCACATCCTCCCCCTCCCCCTCCGCTTCATTCCTTTGCACCATGAACTTATGCTTTTACATATTTTCCAATTCCCCCCCCCCCCCCACGTGAAAACAGATCGACACCCCTTGCTCTGTGCACATACCCGACTTAGATAATTACCTGAAAAGTTCTGCGGAATGAGTAGCCACTTTTTTGGTAACAGAAATGCATGGTTTGTAAGCCCTACATTATAAACAATTATTAACTATTAACTATCGCAATATCAATATTAACATCCTCACATTTCATTCGAAGTATTTGACCTTGTGTGATTTTCATAGGTGAACGGTAATGGCTCGTTAATAAGCAGGGCCTACGAGTGCTCTCTAGAACATCATCATGTTTACCATTGATGCCAAACTATTCTGATACTTTGAGGTCATTGACCTCTCGAGATCATCAGAGGTCAAAGGCAGAAACTCGTCTGTGTGCCTTGGAATATGAAGACGATGTCATTGTACACAGATATGCTTGTTTTGTACATCTTTACCATGTTTGACCTTTCACCAATGATGTCATAGTTCAATATTCTGATATTCTGAGGTCATTGACCTCTCAAGGTCATCAGAGGTCAAAGGTAGAAACCTGTCTGCTCTTTAGAATATGAAGACAATTTCATTGTAAGACAGATATGCTTGTTTTGTACATCTTAACAATGGTTACCATTAACCAATGACATCACAGATCAATATAATATTTTGAGGTCATTGACCTCCAAAGGTCATCAGAGGTCAAAGTTTAAAACCTGTCAATGCTCTGTGGAATCAGAAAATGGTTTCCCTGAAGTATAGATGCATGTTTAGTGAATCATAACCACATATATCATTCACAAATGTCTAAAAACATCGATATTTTGATATTTAAAGTTAATTGACCTGTGGAGGTCATCAGAGGTCAAAGGTAAAAACCTGTCAGTGCTCTGTTGAATCAGGAAATGATTTCTCTGTGGTATAAATATATGTTTAGTGCAACATAACCACATATATCATTCGCAAATGTCTAAAAACATCGATTTTCTGATATCTAAAGTACATTGACCTCTGGAGGTCATCAGAGGTCAAATCAGACTTACCTCCCGATCTTAAAATAAATCTGATGGTATGTACTAACACTGGTGAAAGTTTCATGCTTTTGTCAAATTTTGCACAATTCACGTGATTTTGAGGGCTTATCTGCTCTACTAATTACTAATAAAGAAACTATACGTGTATAGTAGTCTGGAAGAACATAATATATTAAAAGAAAGAAATCAGACCTGTAGTTTCATCCTATTGGTTTTAAATGCATTATGAAGTTATCATACCTGCGCACTTGAGTTCATGGCATCGACAATGTCCCTCGGCAGACCCTTGAATGCTTCATTGGTGGGCAAGAACACGGTGTAGCCGGGCTGGGAGCTCAGCTCATGGACGATCCACGGGCAGCGGTTGGCGTAGGAGAGGAAGGTCGTCCCACCTGCTTGCTTGATGACGTCGAGGATGCTTCCGTCACCGGCTTCGACCTCGTTGACAGGGTCCACCTCTCTCACCTCGAGGAAACCAGCGCATGATAACAGCCATGCGAGCACGAGTTGAATATTCATGTTTGTTTGTTTTTAATCCATGCAAAAGACGGTAAAATTATTTAAGAATATTGGGATATTGTCAATACGCCATTAGACAACCTATGTAAAATGAACGTGGATGTTCGCCGGTGCTGCACAGCTGAAAGCATGCAGTGATCAAAACAGTTCCTGCTACTAACTAACCCCGGAGGTGTCAGAGCAACGAGCTGGCCCGTGAATGGTGAAGCATGCAGAGCAAAGATCAGAGAGGATAAATATGCAGTCTATCGATTACACTGGAACTCACTGATAATTAGCACAATGGGGACGGACTTTGCTTTGTCGATTGTTAAAATTATGTGGAAACAATGCTTAGAGTCTCATATGCGGCAATCGAATAGAGTGCGACGGAATTGCTCATATGTTTGTTTGTTTGTTTGTTTGTTTTTTGGAAACTGTTGGTACATTTCGTTGTGCATCATGATCTTATTTTCCACATTGCTTCAATCTTATACCGTAGTTTGTTTGTTTTTTTGCTCATGTGCTGCTAGATAATATCTTAGTTACAGTATACGACCTTTACCTAACAGAAAATCCATAGATCGAAATGCTTGGGAACAAGAATACTGAAGTAATTATGATTCGGGGAAAGTTCATGCGGCCACCGAGTACCGGCTACTGCTATCAGTAGGTCTCACAATTCTGTAAATAAAGTGGACCCAGCCTAATCACTTTGTTATACTCGAGATATGAACCAAAATACGTAAAAAATTCTACAAATTGAGCCACACAAGCCCACTAATAATCATGATGTGGTTGACGAGGGAGAATTCCTTCTTCCAAGAGACACCTCCTTCAGAGGCTAGACGTGATATGTTCGAGATTTAGAGGGATTACGGTTGTTTCTTCGAAGATCCAGAAAACTTGTTCAACCGAAATTTAGTGAGGTACCTCTACGGGGAGCGTGACGAGATTCCCCGCCCCCCCCCCCCCCCCATCCCCTTGCAAAATCCAAGACCGAAGTGAAACAAGGTTGTTTACTCAGATAGAAAACATGGATGACGTTGAATAGTTTGTGTGTTTTATAAAGTTTTTACAAGTTTTCCTTTTTTTTGTGTAACCGTGTCTTACATGGAGTAGTATTTGCAGGTGCGGGACCAATAAGCCAGTTCGTAATTCGTTCATGTGCACATTGGTACTATATACATGACCTTTACAAATTGCATTGCCTTTTCTCGATTGGTTGTAAGGCACTTCACTTGTTTTAAAAATGACATAATGCATAGGCTTGCCCGACGTAACAATTTATGGAATTCATGTTCAAACAAAGAACAAATTTGTGTGTAGATGACCAGGTGACCTGAATAGTCCTTCAACTTGGGGAAGTATCTATTTCTTAGTTTTCACTGCATGCTTTAACAAACCTTTTCTGTTAATCTTGCCAAATTACCAGGTCTGCTGTCAGGTGGATGTGCTGGCAAGCACCATTTGTAAGGATCGCATTAATAATCATTGCATCACAGATGCACATCTCAGTGATTTTAAAAATCGCCATGCCCTTTTGGTACAAATCACCTTTTTTCCCTCCTCATGCGCAAAGTGGAACTATGAACTGGCTTTTAGAGGAGGACTTCTAGCGACATAGTCGTCATCTCGTCAAGACGCAATAGCGCCACTTACGATATACGACGTACTCAATGTACTCACAGTTGTTGACGAACAGTCAGGCGTGCTCTATGGTGTGAGCTAACACACTGTTGCATATCAAAACTATAATACGCGTGATAGCATAGATTGTTATTGTTTTCCCACTTTCATTTAAGGACTGTAACCCCTTCCCTTTAAAGAACCTCACTACTAATTTATTGTAACTTTAGAATGATTTGATTTTGACAATACAGTACTTACATAGGTACCTATTTTTTTTCTTGAATGTTAATTGTTTTGCACAATACACAGATAGTGCTGTATAGAGCGCGCACAGATACTGACGATGCAACGATGGACGACGGCAGGGAACAAGATACGATATCAGTAATCGTAACTTTATTGTAGATAAATTATCCGAGTTACTCCCAGCACTACTGTGCGTCTATATGCAACAATCTCTTAGTTTCGATTTGCGCTTTAGTTGTGCGAACAGTAATGGGAAAAAAAAGTTTCCCTGTAATGCCTCATTAGTTTTCAACATCATTAAATACATGTAATGCACAGCAGTGTTTATTTTAAGAGTTGGGTTCACGGGAACTAGGTCTTTCACACTCGTAGCCTTCGTCAAACACTGCAATATATTGCATATAGGGCCTACTGTCATCTATATTACGGCACTCAGTTGTGATTTACAACCTGTCATTAATGTAAAAGGTCTATCTGGTGTGTGTGTGTGTGTGTGTGTGTGTGTCTGCCTAGAGTCCAGAAGTCGTCGTCCGGAGGACAAAAGGCTTGAATCGGGGTCCTGACGGAGCGCTTTCCCAACTTATAGTGCGATTCACCACGTATACAAGTTGACTCTATATCATGAAGGTATATGTATAACTAGGCGAGACTCCCAGTAGCTATACCTTCTTGCTTTATTCAAATAAAAACAAAAGTATAATTAAAAACACAACATGAATCGAATCCTGCCTAAGTATGTATGCCCATGATTTCTTCTTTTTTTTTGTCATGGTTACTACTTAAACACTGATCAATTGGTTATTCAGTGCAGGCAATTTGTTAATAAGTTGCTTAACTCGACGGAAGAATTGCATGAATTTGAATAATTACGCAGTACCCGCTGGTCCTAGTGGATAAGACGCCTGTCCTGACTCCGGAGATCAGGAGATCGTAGGTTCGAATCCTGCCTTAGTATGGTATGCCCATGATTTCTTTTGTCATGGCTACTACTGAAAACACTGATCCATTCAGTGCATGCTTATTTACGTTGATGCATGGCAATTTGTGCAGTTGCAAAAACTACGGCCGATTCTAATTCATTTCCTACCATCACGTTTGTATGAAATTCATCTTTTTATCCAAGCCATCCTGAACGTGTTATGAAATCGATTTCGATAAAAGAGCCGAATCGGACAAAGTGACGAAAGTTTAATCAAGATTGGACAGAAAATAAGAAGTTGTAGAATAACAGATTTTCATGGATTTTTTTTAATGACATTGTGATTTTCTTAGAATCCACATAAATTAATGTTATGATCTCGTAAGTCTCTCACAATCTACACAGATATCTTCACCAAATCTCCCTTTCTGAAAGATGAAATTAAATCAAATTTAAAGTCACATCAAATTCCTGTTTTACTGTCATGTCATAACATATACCTTGAATATTACTATTAGGGGAAAAGGCTGCTAAATGACAGACCAAAACCATGACTATGGTTATTTTGTTTACAAAGCAGTGGAAAATTGTGAATTGATATCATCTCCTTGGGTAACTTGCGTAAGTGGATGCGATCAATATCACCGTTCGGTGAAAAAAGTGTTGAAAGTCCTTTATTTTTATTGACAAAATTAAGTCAACTTTATTTTGTGGTCATCACTTTCAGGGGTCAATGGTCAATGGAGCTTCTCCCCCTTATACCCCTTGCGAGGAGAAGAATCTCGGGCTGAACACTTGGATAGTCACGGGGTTTTGGTGTGGGTTTTATTTCAATCGTTATTTTTTTATGTTGTAAGAGACACAAAAAATGTGTTTCATGGCCCCTGTTATGTCCTATGTTAATTATAGTGGAATCTTCCATCTTTCTATTTGCTCCTATTCTTCTTATTAATGTCAAATAAACATGGAATAGAATATACTCATCTATTTTGTCAGTGTTTTCCTCTACTCAAAGACGCACGTGCACTTGCGTCTATGTGTACAGGAAAACAACAAAAATATGACACACACCTACAACATTCACACAATATTTTCTATTAATGTAATTATGGTCTATTGCAACGGAATTCTGCTTACATTCAAGAAGTTTACGGATTTAAATTTAAACAAAATATTAACAAGTGTTACATGTATTTTTCCCCACCCTTGATCATTACTTCTATTGCCCCATACCACAATATTGCTATATGTAGTATCAACGGCATCGCTCTTCCCGCAAAACCAGTTCTCGTACTGCTTCTTCATGATATATCTAGTTGCTCCTTCTCCTTCAACTTCCGCATATACTGCTACTATTATAGGCTACTTGGCTTAAAACCAGTTCTATTTCCACTGCTGCCACACCTTACAACCACTGCGCCGCCACTACCATCACCACAAGGCAACAGTTGATACTGATCTGCCTTACCCTAGCTAGCAGGCCTACGACAAGTTCCTTCTCTTTGTCGATAGGAATAACCAGCGAAGTTGGAACCTCCCTGGAATAACTGAAAACAATTTAGTGCTGGACTTATTCTTAAAATGTCATGTGACTGTATTCTTGTAAAATATTGCGGCGGTTTCTTTTCTATTTTTGGTTGTTCGTAAATAATCGACGCCTGCACTGCTGCCAGAGTCTTAAGATTGTGTCTGAAAGGCGTCTGGATGCTTGTAAAGGTCTCGTAAACCTTGGCTCTTCAAGGTTGGCTAATTGATAAGACTTAACCGCTACCCTTCCAATCGTGATGGGCCTCTTCGTACGGTAGCTGGCAGTAGTTATTGCGGACATCCGATTTTCCTTTCTTCGCAGCATTAGGCCTCGTTAACATATCACGTCACGACACTCCTCCGCAGCACAAGAAAATGGAAATCGAGGTCAATTTGTCAACGTCTTTCACTAGTCAGGGACTTTCTTCGGAACACAGGGGCCCTGTAGTTCTCCCGCACAGGAGCTATTTGCTGCGGGACAAACCTGCCAAGAAGGTGCGCGGAATCTGACCCGCGCGTGAACCGTATCTCTGCACGGCTCGCTCGTACATTGCCAGCAGTATTTCTCGTTCCAGCGCACGCACACACACACCCCGTTCGCTCTTCCCTTTGTTCGCAAGGGGGAAGTGTTTATCTAGCCTATATCCGACAGTTTCTCTCAGTTGAGCGAGTGGGGAAAAAGGACTTATGACAGCAGGGTCATCATACCACACACAACACAACTTACATGCATCCACTAAGTACATGCTAAGCAGTCAAATCGCTTCATGCAGAAACAGAAGTTGGACGACGACAAGAGAATTCCGTTCTCTTCGCATTGGAGTTTGCACTCCTAAATTCGCTGTGTTTGTCCCGAACGTCGGTTTGCGAGAGAGTCCTGACAGCTACGAACAGAAGTCTCCAAAAGTTTGCCATGAACCTCTGACTTGAATCATATCGCCGAACACACGCTGTTGTTTTCATTGTGAAGAAACACTGCAGTGAATGACAACATGTGACTCTGGGACTCCGTCGAAGTCCTGCCGGTTCTGAAATTACCTCAAAATTAGCAAGGTCGAAAATTAGATTGTCTCTTTTTTTCATCTTTGTTCTTCAACGCATAACTCGGTGTACATCAGAAAAGGACACCCAACGCAACTTCATTTACCTCTACACTGTGCGACACAAGCTCAACAAGCCCTTCGCGGTACCAACTCCGAACCATGACAGACGGAGCAGTTGCCACAGTCTTTGCGTGATTGCTGCGATTCTGTCTCTCAACCCATAACTATTTCAAGACTTTTGCCGTCTCCCTCTGACTGATTTCACTTTTTATCTGTCGTCATGGAGCTGAGGGATGTCCGATTTGATCTTCTTGTTCTGACCTGTCTTTGTACTTTCTTATCAACTCTGGCAGACGGGTGAGTATATCAAGAATCTGTATATCTGCCAGTGCGTGGAAAGAGCGCAGTTGTAAAGATAAACAAAACATATACAACCAAACCATTAAGAGATAATAGAATTATCATGATAGTCTCAGCTGCAGCCCCCTTCCCCTCATGTTTACCTATAGAAATGGGGAAACGACTCCCTGGTCATCATCGGCCCTCCTCGGTCATGTGTGCCTACATAAATATATCTTATTTGTGTAATGTAATATATTTACCATAATTGCTAATGATGCTATGGAAGAAAATGGCATACGGAAAGGCAAAATAACTACTCTTAAAAAGTTATACTTTGATGTACTCACATATCCTAATAGTGTCTACATGATTTCGTCAAAATACTCTCATAATATCGTGAAAATTACTCTGCAAAAACACCAGATATATCAGGTCACTAAGTCGCATAATCCTCATCGTTTTGTCAGTATTCTCGTCACTCTGGATTTAAACTTTTAAAGCTTAGAACTTGTGTGTAGCAATTAATGGGAATTGCAAACAGTATTTTTATACATGCCAGAGACTTATATTCCTTCCAGGCTCTCCAGTGTAAAGAGAAAGGAAAGGAGGACACTCTCGTAAAAACAAGAAATGTGTATTTTTATTACCATCTTACTTAAAAGATAGTTTTCTTGTACCAAGGCCATCACAGGAAACTTATTCTTAGCTAGCATACCCTTTAAATTTATTTCTCTCTAAGAGAGGTTGAATAATGCACATTATCAAGAGAGAAGGAAAATGCTCATTGTTATAAAGATGTTATGAGACGATGAATACTCTACTCTGGGCATCTGGTACTGATGAAATATCCAACCGAGTGTAAGAAGCAGTCCTCCTGCATGCATGGCCAATGACTATCTGATGAGTTGACGAAGAGTTGCAGGAATCGGATTTAGCTAGACATGTTTTGATGCTATACAACACTAATGATTTCAAGGAGAAACTTTTGACGAAGCTTATTTAAGGCAGCTGTTACGTTCGCTACATTCAGTTTGCAGAAATACAAGTTCTTTTAACAGCGAGCACTTCGATTTATAGGAGAATATCAACAATTAATGAAAATAATATCATCCAATATCAGTACGGAGAAAAAGATGACTGTCTTTATCAAACAAACACACAACACGTGTCACGAAATGTAACACGTGAACTTTATCGTGGATCAGTGGTAGAATGCTGGGTCCGTAGGAAGCAATGATTGTTACAATCGGCCATGATCAAAGGCCAATACGAACTCTTGGCCAGTCCAGGTGAGTTTTGTTCCAACCCTTTTACTCTTTGCATTTGGCTAATGCCAACTGAGAGTTTCATGAAAGTTTTGCAAAGAACAAAATACATCACTCGATATTACCAATCAGCAGTGTTTTCTTTTACAACTATCAGTGTTTCCTTTTACATGTATACCTTTACCCGACCCTCTTTTCGACACTTCTGATTTTCCCGGATGAAACTTTTGTAAGAAGGAGCATCCATTGTTGTCATTTTGTTGCCCAGGTATAGAAAAGATGGAGACACAGGGAGAAAAATAAAAGTGTAAAAGTCATAAAAGAAAAAGGTGTGTGTGGTCGAGCATGATCTGGAGACAAAGGGCAAATAAAAGAATAAAATACAATTGTATCACCCGATGATACCCTCCCACGGAAGTCTTATTCATTGGAGTGAATGGAATTGATACAATTTCACTCTGAATGGGTTCTCTTTGAGTGACGAAGAATTATTCACGGTGGTTGGGCTTGAGGAAGAAGATTTGGGGATAATCTCGGCAGAAGGTAAGGCAGTAAGACGTTGATTTTCAAGGTACTTAAGAGTGATAGAAAGTGGTGATGGCTGCACACACAGTGTAGTCCTCTAAATAAGAGTGGGCTTAGTGATAATTGCATTAGCCTGATCCCGTTAACTCGTCGAATAATTGGCGGCCTTATAGTACAAAAACCGCGCCGCCCTCCCCAGCATTGTTGGTTATTCTTTGTAGACTCGTTCATATTTCTAGAGAATTGATTTTGCGATCTCGACAATCGCGGGATTAAAGCCAGCAATCCTCTTCATTGGCGGTAACGAACAAGGAGTGATTTGTTCGGTAACACGGCCTACTGGGGTGGCCTTTGTAAGATTCAGTCGTCTCCTTTCCTACTCAAAGAATAGGAAGCTGTGAGAGAACAGGTTGCTTACTGGCTTATTTTTGACTCATCCTATAGTTCTCGCTCTAAGAGCATTTCAACTGAAATCTATCCAAGAAAACGCTCACTTTCTCTCTCGACAATAGAGAAAGTGTTCGCGCGTAGGCTATACCTCCAAGCATTATATTGACTGCACTGCTGCTATACAGTGAAGGTTTACTACGTGAGGACTTATGACTTCACGTGTGAGATGAAGACCGGCGTGCACTACTAAGTTATACGCGCGGTATGTCGCCATGGAAACGCGGGTGGAAGTTGGTGGTGTTCCTCTCCGGATATCCCGACTGAGCTTTGAATTGGTAGAGCTTCTGATAGACAGACATCTTATCCAACAAAACAGTGACTGTTGACTGTTATATCGTTCACGTTGCATGATTTGAAGCTGTAATCCTCCCGTTTCGGATAAGGCAACAGATAGTGGGAATGGACTGTCATATAGTGATTAAAGAAAACGTGAACATCATTGATATAAAGATTCTGAAAAAAAAAGAAGAAATTGTGGCGGTAATAATGAAGTCATGTTGATAGTTGTATTGATAGGAATGGTGGTATGTGTTCAGAAAGTGAATGTGTTGACAATGATAATGATAGCAATAATGATGAAATACCAGTTACGATATAGTTATCGTAAAAACCTCTGCAACTTACACCATTAAATTTGCTATTTTTCTATTTTATTTAAGAATTATGTATTTAAGATTTACCGAGTGGCGTTTGTAGGTGAATGGCAGTATTAAAGAGACAGTCGCTAGCTCACGTTGAAGGGGAATATGTTTATACGTATACAGATCCATTCAATAAGTAAATCTGCCAACCCACCTATACGAGCTGAGCCAATCGATCAATCAGTACTGTTAGTCCATTAATATCTAATGCCGTTTCTTATACGAAACACCTACAGAATCGGGGAAAACCATCTATCTGGACTAGTTGTTGAGTGATTTTCCACTTTTTTCTCTCTCTGTTATTGGGAATATAATCCAGATAAATGCCTTTTGTTTGACTTTGGTGTGTATGTATTGGGAATGAATCCAGATAAATGGCCTATGTTTGACAGGGGTCGTACAGAATGGGGCTGCTGTTATCAACGGATTTTCTCTTTTTTATCGCAAGATAATATCTGACAAAGTGAACAATAAAACCAGTGATTATCGTCAGCAAGTCCGCATTGGTTAGTCATTCGTGGTAGCTGGGCTAGAAATACTATTTAGTGCCTTAAAAGTTTGGTTCGTAACGAGGGTTAATCCTGTAACAACTAGCAGCGTAAGATCTGGATTGACAATTTGGATAAACATGTTGTCCAAGGGACTTCATGATATCAGGATGAATGTTCCCTTTAAATATGAGTCTGAAAAGAAATAATGTTTAACACTTTATATAAGCACAAGGGCAAAACGAAATGAATAAAATCCGATGGAAATCAGGAAAGATGTGAAATTACGAGGTTGCGCTAATTTCTGCCAAACAATTCTCGAACAGTTGAAATTAATATTTTATATGAATATCATGAAGATGAATATCTTGTATAAGGTAAGAGATCGAGAGAGGTATAGAAAGATAGGTGTAATTATGTGTAGATTAAATTAGAGATAAGAAAGACGTAGAGAGGGGGAGAGATGGAGAGAGATGTGCAGAAATTGCGTGGGAGATTAACCCTATAGCAACTGAAGATTCCCTACGTAATGGCCTATTGTTCCCTTGAAGGTACAGTAATATTACACTCATTTCGCCAACTTTCTAAATTATGCAAAATAGATCATTGAATGTCGAAGTTTATTTGAAAGCCTATTAACACTTTACAAAGAGACTTATTTCTGACAGAAATAATTCTGACATGCTTTTGTTGACCTGTGACCTCTTTCAAATAACGTAATTATAAATTTTATATGAAAACAACAGAAATAATAAAACAATGAAATAGCGGACGGGCGGTTTCAGGCGTTTCAGTTACTAATGGAATTACACCATTTGAAAGAACAAAAACAGGTAAAAGTAGCGACGTAGTGCGCGTTCATGGTTATATTTCCAAATATTTGCAGCGCAGTGACTATGCCATCGCCATCTGCTTATATTCGAGAAGACATTCTTCGAGGATAAGTTATCATGTGCCGTGAATTACATCAACCCTCGCCGTTGCATGCGGACCCGGCCATCTGATGTTTAAATGACACAGTATCACGACAATCAATTAATGTTGCTAATGCAGCGCTTGCCTCATTGAGTAGATTGATTTGCTGCATTACGACATAGAATTTATTATCATCAGCGTTCAATGGAGAAACACCTATATGAAATTCAGTGTTTACAAGCTTCTCCGCTAATTTCGTATGTAGCGATAAGTTTCGACTCTGAAACCACGTGAGAACCCGTTATGACATCATAAGGAAAGTTAGCGACCAATCACTTGTGAAAAGAGTTCACCACATTTGGCAATAAGGCCCAACCACCAATCTGGCGTACAACGCGACGTTGCTTAGCAGTTGAGTTTTTGCTCCCATTATTTTGTTAATTTTGTCACCTTTTCTGTGTATGTCAAGAGTCGGCTTTTCTAGCGTTGCACACCTATTCCAGCTCTCCATACATTGTTGGTTTGGCCCTTGCAATCAATGTGCAGGAAACGGAAAGGTTATTTCCTGTGTGGGCTCGTATTATAGCACGAAGCCTACCAAGAGATTTCCTCTGTGGAATGCCTAGAAAGGTTGCAGTACAATCGCACTGCTCTGCCACCAGTGCATCCTGGTGGTTTACGTATATACGTCAAACACTTGTAGGACTTAGACACTGGAAAATGCTGTATTCGTGTAGTCAGTTAAATAGTATTTTGTTCGAGTGATATCCACACGATTAGAAGTGAATGTTGCTGATTATCCCCCCTCCCCCCCCCCCAAAAAAAAAATAACCTTAATGCGCTGAAATGAAGGCAGCTGAATAAAAACTGTAAAAGGGCATCATTATATTGCTGTCCTTCATAATTGATATTCATTTTTATGATTGCCATTGTTCTCGTGGTTATTGGGATATATTGAGTGAGGCATTTATTAACGGTCAGGCAGAAGCTACGCTCCTCATAAGTTTCTTTGACATTGGGAACGTCTAACTACATTTGATTCTGCCCCCAATTAATGTAGAATTCATTGAACAGGTCGCAGTACTTTTCTGACGGCCTATAGACACAAACACACACCCATTATACACATTGCATAATTTGATGCTTGAATAACGGTAATAGAAAACTTCCACAAATGTGACACAATTCACTGTACAGCATATTGTTTCCGTGATCCCACCGCAAGGCCTTTCTTATGTAACAAAATACTAAAATTAGATATTTCAGCGTGGTTTTTGTCATTTAAAAAAACACAAAGCGCGGAGAAGATGGGATAGAGAGAGAGAGAGAGAGAGAGAGAGAGAGAGTTTGAGAGAGATTTTGGTGGAGATATTCGTATGCTCAAAATAGGTACGGTCATAGTAGTGATGAGTACACTGTCATCATTTTCTCATCCCGGCTCCAGGGGCTACCTGGTCGCGTACCCTCTCGCCTTTCGGCCCGGAATGACGGAGCGTCTCAGCGTCACCATTTTCGACACCAGCGATCCCGTTGTCGTTGAGGCACGGATACGATGGCGGAACGAGACCCTGACCGAAGTCGGAGAAACGATCATAGGTAAGTTAAAACACGCTCCGACTTTGACAGATTCCGAAACAAGAACCCCCAACTGTCCTCTCAACCCATCTCATTGTCCAGAGGAGCTACGAGGTATTCTTTCACATCCGCGGTTCATGAAAGCCAGCTCGATGAAGTGTGTAAAAATACATCGTCTTTACCCTAAATTTACGGGGACTGCACATAATGTGAACATGAACGAAATCTGAGATGAAGGCGACAATCATTAGTCACGTATGAAAACTTAAACGAAGATGCAGGGACTTAAAGTGAAGATGCACACAAGTTGGGTCCGTCTGTAGGTAAACGGTATGATGGCAATTATGCACAAACCAGTTTTCCATTTGTTTAATATTCTGTTTGTCACACGGATGTCCCGACACCCGAGTCTGTTGCATTCAAGTGGGCTGTTAGTAGATTAAAACTATCGGAATCTTTTCCTATTTCGGCAGACGTTAATGACAATCTCAGGGTGAAAGGAAAGAAAATGATAATTTTCTTACTGTGTTCTGGTCGATACAAAGAGCAATTAGACTTCAAACTTTCTTCAAATCCGTGCTCGTTGGTGCGGCGGAAAAAAACAAGTATCTTGCAAAAAAACAAAACAAAACCGTAGAGTATGCTGTAATATTCGAATTGACAGAAACATTGAGATAAGAGAATAGGGAAAGGCGGTTATTGTCAGCAGAACAAAATATTTCAGTAACTTTTGTCGAGCAGTAATTGCAATCGTCGTGCGCGCAGCTGTTCACGCGACACAACGACTCTCCTGCACCTGTTGTGTAGAGTGTAGAACCAGACCGACATTTTAATTTTACAACGATGGTGTTGGAGTCAAAATGCCGCGACATAGTTTTGCACTTTACATATGTAAGTAGTGTTCATGAGTTTCCTTTGGCGTTCCTCTGCAGGTTTAGATCACTTCTTTAAGCCTTTTGATTCTCGCCTTTAACTCCCAGGCCACGGATGCGTAGCCTTGTAGCGCTGAAGATTGCACGGTAAACACAATATATAACGTGACTTTTACGTTCCAGTAGTACCACTTTTCACAATTCACGCGGCGTCTCAATGACCCGAGTTGACCCCATGGACTAATGGATCCTAGATGGTACACCGATGCCTGTCTGCTTTTACCCTTTTACGACGTCAGTGCTGCTGGGGTTAAAGTTCCAATTCGTAATATCTTCATTTCCCCCCATGAAACATCATCCCACCAATCTTTAGATTAAAAGTGACAGAAAAGACTCGTCCTCCATTTTGTCAATACATAGCATCCCCTCAGCCTCTGTTGAAACATTAATTTGACAACAGGGAGTTGAGATGAAACACATCCCTGATTACAAGTATTACAGACACAATCTAAGTATCATACAAGTAGTACACAAGCCTGGTGAAGCTATTCCGTTCTCAGTTCTTGTGCTCTGTTCATTGTGTAACTCACTTCTGTTAACGATACAGCCACATATTGTCTTGCTCTCTCTCTGACAAAGTGGTCTCAACCACCCGTTTGAAGTCGTTGAGCAAGGTGGAACTACATTCTCGATTTTGTGTGGAGTTGATAGAATTAGATCGGCAACAGTCTCGTGTCGTCTATCTATTTCTCTATCAAAGATCTACTTTTATATTAGTCTGATGTAGTGCTTAAAAGAAAATCGTTGTCCCCAATGCAACCATAGACAGAATGAATTAGTAATTGATAAAGACTGATGTCTTTAATGAAAGGATCAAACTAGTGGGTTCAGTAACAGTGATCAGTTGAGCATTCTTAGACACGGAACCGTGCCCTTTCTTTTCCCATGCCTAGAACTAAATCGTTCCTCAATCACTGAGTCAGTGTTTAATCATTTATGCTTCCTGTCTCTTCTTTCTTTCTCTCGAATCCAGGCAAAGGATACATCTTGATGAAGGTGAGTGTACCTACCACTCCTATTATACATCACACTCGTGTGACTGCCTCGTCAGAATAGATCGAGATTTTGACTGAACTTCCAAAAACACATCAGGCATGTCTGGCACGGGGCACGTCCCGTAATTGGACGGCCAACCTTTCACTTTTTTTTTAATAGTTTTATACGAACATGAAGATCGTCAGTCTAATGACGCGTGCGTAGCACACAGACATATCACACTCTTTGTTTTATCACAACATGGATTAGACTATCACTAGTAATAACTAACAGATAACAGATAGTATATTTTATTAGATATCAACATTTTTGTGCATCCTGTAAGCTTTGACCGTCAATCGAACCAGGGAAGTGCTAATCTCACCTTCCTGATCAAACTTACTCGTTGTATTCATCATAGCATTTTAAAACATCCACGTCTCTCACCTCTCCTGGAAACGATTTTCTTATTTTTTCCCGCCAATACAGTCGCTATACTTGTTTATGATAGATAAAAACACGACGAGAGTCATGTCGTGCGATCGTAGCTCTAATTGTTCCCCCATGGTCCAATCGACATTCCGTGCTACCAATCCGGTACCCTTTGTCCATATATCAGTCAAAGCGACAAGTGGATGCCCATAGCCTCACGCGAGTAAGGCGAGATTTTCTTACAGGTGACCGACCTCCACATTCAGGGATGGGCCCTGCCCTTTTTCTTCTTACAAACTCTTATGATAGCCATCAATACGGGATCCCAGGGTAACGGGGCTTTGACGGACAGAATTAATGACGTCCCTTCTGGCATCTTTACACACATGCGCACAAACTGACACACCCAGTGGGCTCGCAGCACATGATTTATGGAAGACTTTTGGGGGAACATCAAGTATTACCTTAATGCACCCCTGGGAGACACCGATAATGAGCTAACTGTTCTCCGTAAAATGGGATGTGTATATGTATATATGTGTGTGTGTGTGTGTACTTTTTGTAATAGCAGCTCTTCATTTGAACTCGTTGAAGACGGACTGATTTTCGTATAACACGCAATTCCCATTTACCCAGCCCGAGAATATTTGGGACTAGTCTTCTATGGGCTAAAGTGGCACTTCTCTTCATGTTTAAGGTGAAAATCAAATGAGCAGAACAATGACATTTTCATTGCTCCAAGGCAAGTGACTGCTTGTTCTCAGAGGAGTGATATTTATCGGAATTGTTTATACAAATTAATTGTCGATGGGGTGTCGATATCTTCACCTCACAAGCCTTCGTTTTGCGTACATGCAAACGTTCAATGAGTTTCATGCAATTTCAACAGCAAGAAGTTGAAAATCTATCTTTGTACAAACCAGGATAATATCTACGGCGATTTTCTAAAATCAACGTAGAGCTGTAGTCATTTGATATTGATGATGTATTTTGTGAAAGGCGGTAGAGTTGCTAAATTGCTTTTAAACGAAGTAATGATTTCATAACATTTATTCAAATCTGTAGCTGAGCTGTGAGCAGGTGAAACTGTGGCCTCATCTTACTTGCAATTATTCAGGAAATCGAAAGCATTTTTAAAGATATCTATAACTCCAAAAGAACTCAGAAAAAACAAACCTGTGAAGCTTGAAATCATACTCTTTTTGTTTTATTCCATTATGGTTCTGTTCTTTTTTTTTAATGACCTTCCTCTTTTCCTCTTCCTTTTTGTTTACTGTTGACACGCTGTGGAGGATAGCTTTCATATTCCCTTATGATCATTTTTAAACAAAATTGTCACTCTCCAAACTCTGTCTTTCTCTGTTTGATCAGGAGGTGCATGTTCACAAGTAATAGAATCATCTACGTTATGAAGGAAGACACCAAGATTTCTTCAAGATATTAAAGGACAAGTTCACCTTCATAAACATAAGGATTGAGAGAATGCAACAATATTAGTAGAACACATCAGTGAAAGTTTGAGGAAAATTGGACAATCGATGCAAAAGTTATGAATTTTTAAAATTTTTGTGTTGGAACCGCTGGATGAGGAGACTACTTCAGCTTGTGAGTCATATGCGTACAACAGTATGAAGTAAATGTAAAGAAAATTCAACATATTTTCACTTTTTTCGCATAATAATAGAGCACTTGACTTGCCTCTTTCTAAAGGTAGGGGGAATAATATTACCCATAACATTTGTCGGTAACGAGTCGGGCGAATGTGTACTTTTTTCAAAAGATGAAATTTTGTGAAATTCTCTTTATATTTTCCTTATATTGTTGTACGCATGTGACATCTAAGTTATTCACACACTGCAGTAGTCTTCTCATCCAGCGGTTACTGCACAAAAACTTCAAAAATTCATAACTCTTGAACGGATTGTCCGATTTTCCTCAAACTTTCAATGATGTGTTCTACTAATATTGCTACATTCTCTCAATCCTTATGTTTATGAAGGTGAACTTGTCCTTTAATGGCTTCAAATCATCCCGTATTCATACATGATAGTTCTCAGGAACATAAAAGACCCAAAACGCATAAAAAAGGAAATAAGGAATAGAATTGAGTATTTCAATCTTCTTCTTTTTTTCAAAGACCCTCTTTAACCAACAACAGACCATTGAACGTACGTTTCGTTGAGACAATTGTATACCCCAGCCTGACGTTCGGACGTCCTGTAGAAGCTTTTCTTTTACATCCCACCTGCCGTGTATGATACCTTCTCAGGTCTCTTCTTTACTGCATATTTGCACGTCTCTGTAGGGCCTACAAGTCCAGCCATCAGGTCACATCACGTCTGATTTAGTACCAAGAGAGGCAAGGCTTATTGTTATTGAAACTTTGTAGAATGATGTAGACAAATTGTGATGTAACGATGTGACAAGGTACGCTGGTTACTGCACAAGAGGTTAAGGTTAGGTTACGTAGGGACAAACGCACTAACTCGAGGCCCGGCCAACAAACTTGATGCGTTCCTTTGAAAGAAAAACAAAAACAAAAACATACACGAAAAACACATGCAAATAAAAAGAAAAACAAAGCAACGTGATGCTTGGCAGGTTTTTTTTTCCCTCATACATTGTCATAATCATCTTGCTTCTCTCTGGTGCATACATGCCACGACCTCAAGTTGCCCTGTATAGATAGAGTGAAGCTGTTGTGTCTGTCTCTCCGCAGCTGCCAGATCACGTGAGAGGAAAAGCGGTTCTGGAGGTATGCGGGAACTGTCGGCTCGGAGCCCGGGGTTATCACTTCAAGAACTCCTCCGACATTACCATCCTGGAGAAAAGCACATCGGTCTTCATTCAGATTGATAAACCTGTGTACAAACCCAAACAAACTGGTGAGCGGAGACCTGTTTCATCTGTTGCTATAGCAACAAGACAGATACATTTTATTCCATTGGTATCTTGACTGTTCGCAGGGTTAGCAACTGCATGAGTTCGTTATTTTGTGATGAAAGAAGTGATAAAGGAATCGAGTAATTCTAAGACTGAATGTTGTTAATGATCGTCTTGTGTAACTCACTGGTATCTTCAGGCTTGTTGATACCTTCCCGTCCCGTCGACCAATTCCACCCTCTCGACTCGTCACCCAGAGGGGCGTGTCGGCTGTATGATGATATCTCTTCGACTCGAGCACCTCCTCGTAACTAACAAGTCAAGTACTTCATCTTACTCTTGACCCTTAAGATGTAGAGTAGATGTCAGTGTCCTCCAAATATGCGAAGCGATAAATCTCAGCTAAAAGTTACAAGCGCTTCGACAAAATTATTGATATCCAACTTGTTGTCTTGTCTCCAAAAGGAACTGAGATAGGAGTGTTTGAAGTCGCCAGAGAGGCCCACCGAGATGACCTGTTCGACATGCTTACAATTTGTACATCGTAAATTCAGACAGTTAAGCAGCACCATATGAGGTGTCAGTACTTGAGTAACAATGAAAGGCGATACTGATTTGTTTCTATCTGTTTGATTTATCTAGTTTTCATCAACTTGTTTACAACGGGACCTGATCTAAGACCAAGAAACATTCCCGTAAGTGTCCTCTTGAGCATCGCAGTCTACTAAATAACGAAATTTCCGCGAATTCATTTTTTCCTAGCTCTTTCCCCCCCCCCCCCCCGAGTATACTGTAAAAACAGGTCTATGTCGCGTCTGATCGTTTATGGTCCTACAACTGTATTTTCAGTGCGAATATTCGTTATTCGTTATACGTGGATAGCACATCGTGTAGTAATAGTGGAATTTCTGGAAGGTGAAATTGCAGGTTACGGCATCCACCATTACGAGGCAAATATATACGCTCAGTGTATATATACATCAAACTTACTAAACTTTGTTTTTACATTAAACCGATAACTGCATATAGGATGTTTATATATAATGTGCATTTTTAGTCAAAGAATGCATTTAGACAGCACATAGACACACAGGTTTAATGGCAAGTGTAGCTTCTCATAATTATTATGTGGAAATTCTCCTAATAACCATCTTAACCAGTCGATGATCATGATGATGCCATTGTTACGTCACTTTTTCGTCCACTTTACCTTGCTTGGTTGTTTAGTGCATTTTACAATGAAAGATGTCATTTGTTGCTGTAAATCTCCTATCCAACACTTTATCTCAATACAAAACAGATGTTAGTTTACATCTTGGACCCTAAAGGTTCTCGCATGATACAGTGGAACGGCCTAGAACCGACATGCTGTGGTAAGTGGATTTTTTTCCTTTCTGTGTTTATCAAAAACCTGACCAAATTTATTAAATACGTACCAACATTTATCAAAAACGTAACAAAAAATTTGCGAAACAAACTCGTGAAAGATTGTTCGGTTTTGTGGTTTTCTGTTTCCTTGTGAATTACTGTGCTGCTTTCAGATCGACATGTCATTCTCTTTACCTGCCAAACGTGTAGAAGGTTGTTGACTGTGTTGTGAAATATTTCATCTCATGCCACTATATGACAATACAAGGCTCCACAATGCATCATTATGCATTTTCATTGTAGCTACAACCAAATACGAGATGAAAAATTAACACTAAATGCCTTTATCAAAGTACATATGAACGAAATGGTTACTGCGTCGTATAACAGTCGGCGTAACATTGATTATAAGTTATTACTGTTGATTGAATACAAGTTGGCTAGTGCAGTGTGTATTTGAATGAAGAAGATCTTAGTTGTCTTTGAAGCCTCCTGTGAAATGACTATGTTTGAGACAAAATATTGATCGGATTTGCAAAGTGGACAGGAATTGTGAAACACTTAAGTATAGAGGATAAAGCTCTGGATTTGTAAACAGAATGTCTTGAGTTCGTATTCTACCTGGTGCGTGCATCCTTAGTATTTGACAAAATGTCTTACTGTCTTACCCGCATTGTCCCTCTTGACCCAGGTCTTTCTGAATGAGTACCTGGCATCGCTGGGGTATAATAATGGTATTTGACCCTCTTGGAGAGCTGTGTCAACTCTGAAGGGTCTGCCCAGGGTGTTTAAGACCAACTTATTGTATTGGGATGAAATGGCTTCATTCGTAAAGGTTATTCTCTTTGGCATTAAGACCTACTCAAATTTTCAGAATGAACTTTTCACATTTTCATCCGTCAACACAAATGGTTGTGATTTTTTTTTTTAGTCTTCCCTTTTCAGTATCAATTAACAAATAAGTGGGCTTGCTGCATTAGTCCTGTTATTCGTTGCGCATTGTATATAAACTGATTAAGTGTCTATAAACTTATCTTGTTCGTAACTTCCAGGTATCGTCAATACAAGCTTTCCTATCTCTGACCAACCTGTGCTTGGAACATGGACAATTTTTGTGGAAGTTCAGGGACACACCTTCAACAAGACATTTGATGTAAATAAATACGGTAAGAATTGACATTTATCATTCTGTCTGACATGCTGTAAAGGCTTTTGGACACGCATTGTCGTTAATATCTGCCCACTATTTGTCGGCGTTTTGATGAAAAATAGCAACTGTCAAAGCAGCAGATACGCTCGTTGTATACTGCCCACTGCCTCTTGTTATGGTACCTGCTCAATTGTAATAATTAAAAAAAGCAAGTCTCTCTGTCTGACAATACTCGTTACTTCGTAGATGTTCAAAAAATCCTTGAGTGCAGCTGCAGCAACCCACTGTAAATTGTATGTAATAATTTAGTGTGTGCATTGGCATTGTATGTGTATGTGTGTGCGGGTGTGTTTCGTTTGTGTAGCGTGTCCATGATTGACAGTGATAAAGTTTTCTCTGTCTCTGTCTCTCTATAGGTATTAAATCATATTACATATGCGGTGCGCAAACAGGGGTTTCTATTGTTCGCTCACGCCCGACACGTACACTGTTTGTCTATCACACTGAAATTATGTCAGTCATGACAGGTAGTGCGTAGTTTGACGTGTCCAGGTACACGTGTTACTTACCCTTCTGGCACAGTTTGTCGAACCCTGATTGATTGCCACGCGTTCGGGAACTTCCAGGGTCCTTCTTTTTCTTGTTCTTGTTCCTTTTTTTCATATAATCCAATGGGAGTGTGGGAAGGGATTAGAATAATCTTATATACCTCTCCCATACCCGAGAAAGATGCTACATGAGCAATTGCAGCTGCATTCTAACTTATTTGTTGAGGGTTAGTCATCTTGAGCATCGTGCAGTGAAATTCATCCTCATGTGCGTCACTATTTTCGTAAATGAACATTGAAGTATTGTACTGCACTTAGTAGTACAGACTTCGTGCCTTGATTGAATGCATTCAGAAGGAGGGAAGCAAAATTTCCCGCCGATGGCAGATAGAGACGTTAAGGACTGTCTCTAACCTGCAATATGCCATGGGCGATGGATGTAGGTTCTTTCCCCATAGCAACCACCTACTGTCTGTCGCTACATCATAGTTTATCTGTCTAGTCTCAATGTCATAATGGAATCAACACATTGATCCTTGGCGGTTTAACTGTTCCTTCCCACTTTCACACACTCCTTGTTATTCACCGTTTACCAGTCCCTCTTCTAGATTTGCGTAAAACCCGACTCTCAGCTCATCATACTTTAATATCAATATTCTTCATCAACGAGGAACTGGAGTTCAGGGCCCCTCCCCCACCCACTTTTGGCTCTTGAGAAAAGAAAGAAAAAGAGAGAAGAAGGGAAAAAAAGAAAACATAAGAAACCAACGACTGTCTGAGTGCTCCTCCCTGAGATTCTTTCCATCGAAGGGAAGGGACGGGGTCGGTTTTGCCCTTGCATGAATTTTGCTATAAACGATGTTGATATTCCGCGATTAAGATCATAATCATGGAAACATTCACGGTTTTTTTTTTGTCTTCCTACAGTATTGCCAAGATTCGAGGTCATAATCGAGCCTCCACGGTTCATCCGGGACATTAGCAAGTGCAGCCGTGCAGCGATTCACGCCAAGTAAGTCAATATTCCTCCTCCAAGATGGATGAGTGTGTTTGCTTTTGCACTTTGGTAACAAAGAAATGATATCATCAAACATAGTCTAAATATTATGTCAGACCTAGGACAGTACCCTCACTATATTCACTTCATTGTAATGACTTGCGTGCCCTCAGCAGGGGCACTTTGTCATACATCTGTAGGTAGATGTAAACACTGCATCTAATTGTTCCTTTCCAAAGGCAAGAATGTCAAAATTGTGTACAATACGAAAACTTTTTTTTCTCAAGTGTCAAGTAATGTCAAACTGTTCGTCAACTCTGAGAAGCCCTAAAGCGTTTCTTCAACCCACATGAGATCACTGGACTGTCGCATTAGCACACGACATACCGGTAACCATCACATTCAGAACCACGAGGACTTTGGAACAATTAGAATTTTCTAGAATTAGAGCCGTAACCATTGGCGACAGCTGTCATTCTCACTCCTTTACACAATCCAACAATGGGCGCCAGGCGTGTGCAAGTACTCTTGCAAAAAGGAAGAGCATTCCCATGTCTTGACATGTTTGCTAACTTTCGTACCTGCTTGCCCCTCCCCATATTAGCTAATTTCAGACAAATACCAGAATATTGCATACTTTTGCGCTCCGAGAAGGAATGTGTCATTATTTTCCTCGATTCTGTTGTTGCTCGGCTTCTTTTTTTTTTTCTGTGACCCCTGACATGATATCTTTGTTTACATTGATACAGTGTGATCATGACTGTAGGCCTATCCGTACACTTGGATTTCTTGCATAAACTTAGGCCCTATATATAAAGAAATGAATACACTGTCCTGGACGCTGCCGATACAAAGATACGGGGTAAATTAGAGAAATTAGTCTTCTTATCTTTTCTTTTTTTTTAGTGATACGAGAAATATACCTCAAACGCTTTTGTATATTTCATTTCATTTATCTAATTTACACTATACTACACTTGAGGAAAGCATGGCCCACATCCGAGTTCAACGCCATCGCTGAGTTCTAAAGTTTCCCTGACTTAAACGCGCCAATTTGTGAGTTCACCCACACATACACACACACGCACACACACACACACACACACACACACACACACACACACACACACACACACACACACACACACACACACATGATGTTCGAATTAACCCCTGGCCGTCCGGGGTTCAACAGGCAGCGAATGGCACAGCCAAATTACGGCCATAAGCAGCAAACCGACGATCATTGATGCAAGAATTCGATTCGTTGCATCCTCGGTGACCCAGTGACTGCGGCCAAAATGTCGACGGATATCATTCCGTAACAAAATTTGTGGACCGCTGTGTCGGTCTTTCCTTCATGCTGTGTAACTTCCCCGAAGATGTCAAGTGTAGTTAGGTTGTGGAGTCACAGGTCGCGGAAAATTTCGTTCATTTCATCCGTGCATACCGGAATGATCAAGATTAGACTCGAGTTCCTTGTCATTCTGAATCTTGATAGAACGTCAGAACAGAGTGCGTTGACCTTGTTTCTCTCTCTTTCTCTTCTTCTTCTGCCATCTCTTGCGAGTTATATCATTATCAGATTAGGGCCTGTACCGCTTTGCGTTATACTTGTGTGACCAATGATCAAAGGTGCTCGTGCATGGTTCAGTCATTCTCAATCCAAGTATTTTAGCCTAATTTTTTAGTCGCGTGTCATGATATCCTGAGTTTTGGCGGGATCGGTCAGGAAATTACACGGAAATGAGCTTTTGCAGCACATTTGATAGAATGATCTGGCAAATGTAAGAGTTGATCTACTTGAAAAAGGAGAAGAAATCGTTATGGAATGTAGTTTGAAACTGTGCAGTGCTGCTTCCTCCATTACCAAAAAGCAAACAAACAATCGATTGTTTTTGAATAACAAAAAGGACTTGTGTTGTTCAAAGAGAGAGGTGACTGACGTCATAAAGTTCGCTATAGAAACAAAATAATGTAAACTGTCACAATATATGTTACCCAGTGGGTATTGGAATCGAATTCACATCGCATTTAGTTTTAAAAAAAAATTGTTTATTTACACAAGCTGGCTGCTCTAGCAACAAAATATCACAGACGATGAATAATGTGACCCTACCAATTTATTGAAAATCACGTGACATAATGACGAGGTCTTGACGTTTTATGAGGAAATTTAAGACCGATAGTTCGAAAGAATATTGTAAACTCAGTGTCAAGTACATGCGTCATAAGTGATTGATGTCGCGTGTTTCGTTCAACGTTGTCATGCCTCTTGTCAATTCCTCTAGGTACACCTTTGGGCAACCTGTTCGTGGAAAACTATCAATCAACATGAACCTCCATGGACTGGGTTACTATGACGACTATCTGGGTCAGAATATCTACCACTTTATGGATGTGAGTAAGGCATGAGAATTCCTCAGTGCTCCTACTTGTCTCCTGAACGTCGCCTCTATGTAACAGCACAGTGATGTCATGTTCCCAATACCTGAATGTGAAAAATAAAATAAAGTGAAGTTGATTTACGAATTTTCCTTACTTGTGATATATGTCGGAGTAAAAGCAACGGATGATATAAGCAAAGTGTATTTCGCGGAGAAAGTTATGATAAAACTCGTTTAAACCTTATATGATTTGTAATCTATCAAATTAATATCAGTAATGATTCTTTAATAATCAATCGATAAGTCGGCATCAATCAGTTTATACTTGAGGCAAAAACAAACAAAACAACAACCAAAAAGCGATGTTTGATCTCCGTAAAATCTCTGCTCTCTTCTATAGGCCTGCCAATAAATCCTTATATATGCGCGCGTGTTTGTCTAAAGAGTTATAACAATGGTTGGCCGTCTCGTTTTCCTGCATTTGGTAATCTCTCGTTCACGTACAGATGGTCATATTAACAAAGTCAAATTCACAGGAATGATTACTGTATTTTGTTCTGGTACACGGTTTATATTTCTTTTGTCTCTCCCTCTTTTCCCCTGCGAAGATAAACGGTACGGCCTATTTCAACATCTGCATTAGCGCCCTCACAAGTGCGCCGCTCAAGCCACACTTCAAGGGAGTCATCCGCGTGGAAGCCAGTGTCACCAGTAGCGACGGGAGTGTCTTCACAGCAATGGATGAGACGTGCATGGTTCATAAACAGCTGGTCTCCCTAGAGTTCTCACCCGATACCAAGAAGCACTTCAAGCCGGGCCTCCCTTACAACGGCAAGGTAACAACTCCTGTATTTGGTTTCCTTCTTCTTCTTTTTTCAGCTCGAGAAGCCCTCTCTTCCGGGTACGTGTATACTTCCCATCTATTTCATTTGGAAACGTTCTTTAGGTGACAATACCTTGCGGATGCCTTGGATTTTCAGATGTAGCGAATGCTACAGGAGGTCTACATGAAACCTTCACGAGTCAGGACTTTTAAATGGTACTTGAATTATCATTTGGAAGCGAAACAGGTTTGCCTCAGTAATCTTCAATGTTAAAACGTAATAAGGTCATTTTAAGGTAGGTCATATATTTTTGAAACCATGACGTTGATTTGGAAGCGAAGGTCAACCCCTTGGAACCACCATCCCTTTTCGGTACACGATGGATTAGGCATAAGACATTATTGAAGTGATCACTGAGTGATCAAGTTAACTATTTATATCAACCATTGGATAATTTCGCAAAATAATGTCTTGATATGGCATTGAATCACTCGATGTGTGGCAGCTTAGTGCTGAAAGTGAAAAATATAATAATCGTTTTATTGCAAGAGAGAAGATCGTTTATTACAAGAGAGAAGAGAAACAAAACAAAATATGTCCGACGTAAATCTGCCATCTTCTGTGACGACAGTGATACGTCACACACGTAACACTGGGTTTTTCTACCTATAGACCTCGGAGGGAAGATTCTCCACCACAATCGCTCGTGCTCGGCCGAATCGTCATTTGAAATACGGTTTGCATGGTAAACCGCGAAAAGCGCGATTACACTTGAAAGTTGACGAATCGCTGAGTGATGGTATTGGTACAAGCCACATAACAACAACAGCAACAATAATCCGCATCACATTAAAGACAACATTATGGCAAAGGAGAGTTTGAGGGGTGGTTTGTTGAATATGAAGAACATGCCGTTTGAGCAAAAGGAGCGGGACAAGATTTATGAACGCTTGCAGTATCATCATGGACCGGCTTTCATGACATGTACTCTAGGTAAAGAATCAAGGTGATATTAGACTACTTCAAAACCTAAAGTTTGAGAAATAACAAAAGATGTAAACATATCAAGCGCACTTTCATCTTCATTACCGTCTGTCGATTAGCTGGCTTAGTTAGCCAATCAGTTATCTTGTAAGTTATAGCTTTCAGTTATTCTAATACACAGGTGTTCAATAATTGCAGTGGACCTTACAGCGATTAGAAATGATATAGTTATTAGGGAAGATTTTTTTTTGTTTGCTTTGCTTTGTTGTTTGTTTTTTTTTCATCTGAAGTGTATATCAGAACCATTCAGCTACACCCAACTTTCTGCCATGCTCTTACCAGTTCGCAATGGATAGCATTATATGAGATTGAGAATTCTTTGCTCAATTAACCCGATGAAAATACAGTGCCCAGGATGACTGACCAGTTACGTCTCTCTGCACCGGACAAGACAAACTCAGGGGCTCTTCTCACTTTGTGTAGAGCCCCTCCCCTTTTTTTAATAACATTATTTTGATGGGCTAAGTTCCAGTATAGGCACACTTATACGGACCTAAGTAAAATGTACGCAGCGAAGAGTTGCACTGAATTAAAAAAAAAAATCATCAGATTGAGACATGACAGTTGCACATTACTTACGAGGCAATACATTTATTTCAACAACTCTGCTTTTACAGGGAATGATAGGCCAGGCTTAGGTAATTCCTTCCCGTCAGCCTCCGCTTTATACCTCTCTTCCGGTTTCCGAGTGTTTGATGAAATGAAGTAAACCTTCAAAAGCGATGACATAACCTTTACCAGAGGGTGGAAGTAAATTTATCGCGCTGTGCAACTGAGTTGCAGTTGAGTCTATTCATAGGTATTTGCCTGGATGAATACATCTGTACACACTCACGCATAAACTATCTTTGCTCTTAGTCGAATCGCACGTATTTGTTAATCACTCGCCTGGTATGGTCAATGAATATCACCCTGTCAAAGTACTGTTTGACTGACCTTGGATATCCATGTCAGCTATATTATAAGAGACAAATTCAATTTGAGCCCATAACAGGCATTCTTTTGAGCCGTATACTGGGCTGTGTGTTGCTGCGTATTCCTGGCTTCTTTGTTTATGTTTATTGCGCAAAATAGCTCGTGAAATTATTACGCTGAATTTCTTCTTTTTCGGGAGGCGTCAAGAATATCTGTTTTCCCAGGGCCACATTGTATGAATCCTGCTCTATTTTCTTATACTATATATATATATATATATATATATATATATATATATATATATATGAGAAAGTTTTTCGATGTCGATTTGTGTTTTTATGTGTACAGCTGTATATGTTCCTATATTTTCCTGTATCATCGTACTACTTAACTGTTTTTTAACTTGCACACTTGTGAAAAAACAGTCTTTGACTGAAGCATGACCCGTGTGTAAAGAAAATGAATAAAATGTAATGAAATGGATGTTATGACGTATTTTGAAGTTTCCCCGAAAGACTATACTGTATTATAAGATAAATATAGTAATGGCTAACGGTATTTTGCGAGAGTAATAACCCATACTTGTAGAGTATTTCAATGACAAAATAGCGTGTAACAGTTTTTGAAAAAAAAGGAAACATCGACAATAAAAACTTTTCACATGTCTGTCTATAATAATAATAATAAATTTCATTTATAAAGCGCTTATTACAACGTTTCTAAGCGCTGAAGAAAAAATTGGAAAAATAGATTCAATTATGGAATATATACAAATTGTGATACGATGAAACGCAATACAAGATACAAAATACATAAAATGAACATTGTAAGTTATAACTTATAGAACGAACTTAACATATATACAGACTGCATATAATAAATCAATACAAATGTGTGTATTTATACAAAATTCATTTTATAACGTTATAATGACAATTGACAACATGATAGAAATTGATTGATGAAGCGTGCCTCCATCACGTGCTTCGTTATGGACTATCACAGCCCCACCCAATGCTCTCTTGAAATGAAGAGCAATGCCTTACTGAGTGATGATATAACTTTGTAGTTTCTTCTCGAATGAAAGTGTCTTAATTGCATGCTTTTCATGAAGTATGTGATACCCTCATACTCCTTCCACCCCGCAATCAGCTAAGAGGATTACCCAACGAAATACCCCGGTGAAGCATCATGACAAAGTGACTTTCTGCTGTCTTCTCACGTCCAGGTTCTGCTGTTTTACCCCGACGACAGCCCGGCCAGCAGTGTCGTCGTCCGCATCAATGTCGAGAAGAATGAGCACGTCATCTTCCGAGACGAGTTTCTCGTCATGGACGGCGAAGCAGCGTTCGAGATCAACGATCTTCCAGACGGTGACGGCTTACTCTGGTTAGACGTGAGTGCTTTTCTTTGTGTATTTTTAAAATTAGATGTTTGATAAGGGAATCATGTGAAACAAACAAACAAACAAACAAACAAACAAACGCCACAGATGGCGCGATTGCTATGAAATTACTGCGATACCAAAACTCGCATTACGTCGGTCAAATAACGATGCTGAAAGCGTATTTCACTTATGCCTGATGTTTTCTTTTCTTACTAAATAGATATTTTGTTTATTTATGCTTATTAATATGTGTATATATACCGCCAATTTGCGGGGTCTGTATGAAAGTTTGAAAACGTATTTTTATAAGTTTTTACATCCCTGCAACTGTGTGTTGATGTCATTGGGGAATTATGTATGTCAGGTTGTTGCGGTATCGACAATAAGGCGGAAAAACAAAAGATAAATAGGCTCTGAAATGTTATTCTAATCGTTATCTTGTTAAACGACGCATGATTTTTGGCACTAACTGTCTGTGATGATCGTGTTGCATGACTCGTCGTTAAAGATATTTTGTTTTTGTTTTGTTTTGTTTTGTTTTGTTTTTTGCTGATTATGAACAGGCGCTGATCGTACGCGTGGATGGGAAACCCGCTGGAAGCAGCTATTCGATGCAGTACCTGTCGCTTGGAAGCTGGTACTCGCCTAGCGACTGCCACCTCCTGATGACCAGCGAACAACCACGGCTTAAGGTGACCAGCTCATTTCTGATTGACCAATATATCGGCTTCCATTCTCCGACCCCGCTTTATGCAAAGGATTAGCAGAAAAGAAAAATGTCAAGGAAGACTTCCAGTTCTTGTGGACAATGTTCATTCTGCGAAGATAAAAAAGATAGACCTCATATAAATTCCATTGACACTCAGCAGCAATCGCTTTAAACTAATGTCAGTTTATAATTATTATTGTCACCAAAGGGAAGGATTATGCACCCTTTCTTGAGCCTCATGTGAAGAGATATTAGAGTATTATGTAATCATCTTTCTTTAACATGGGTAGCATTCCATCCTCTTCTTCTTCCAGCCACTTATATTAGTCTTTATCGAGCATGTGTCTGTGAGTCATTTAGGTGCATACTAGGAAAGGTAAACAAGGCCGACTTTTGGTAGCGTTAGCTCAATGAGCCCTAAGAGACCTAAGACATTTCGCGTAACGTGTCGGAGACAGTGTAATAACGAGCGGTGGCTTTCATTCGGACTTTTGAAGATTTTCTGCTGCTTTCCAAATACAGTGCTAAATTAGCATATAAAAGATATTGCAACATAGATAGAGATTATTATGTTCCTAGTATATATCTGTATATTGCAACATCATCGACGTTGGCAAGTTGTCACATTGCCATTCCAAGAATCCTGATTTCCCGGTAATTTGTTGCGTGTGCAAATTGGCCCAATTTTAGTACTGTACATAGTAATGATCTGTTGCTGATATCCATTCTTTTGCCAGGTGGGGACGATGGCAACTGTACACATCAAGTCGACATGTCCTTGTAATTTCACCCTCCACTACGAAGTCATGTCGCGCGGTAACATCGTCACGTCCGGGCTTCATACAGCAAGGCGGAAGAGACAGGCGTATGAAATTGACGACCAGGACCCACCGATACAGCTAACCCAAGGTTAGGCCCAATGTTGAAATCAAAGTTTGGCATTTTGACAGATTTGATAGTTGTTGATGATTAGAGGGGAGTTTGGTGGGGAGGGAGGGAGTTACTGAAGCAGACCTGACTCACAAAGACATGACGAGGTGAATGGCATTACACAGGTGTTGTGAGATATCAGGCACATGATAATATATATTGCATGGACGTGGGTTTCATTTTATGCGTGTTTTGTCTTTTTTTTTCGTTCTCTTGATACATTGGGTTGGTACTTCCAAGAATTCATTTCTTGTTTTCAGATTCTTAATCACCCAAACAGGAACCTCCTTCTTAGAGGATTTTTCCCCCAAGCATCATGCTTTTCGAAACAGCCTAGTTTATTATCCTATCAATGTAATGAAGTATCTTTTCACGCCTTAAAACACGAAGATTCAAAGCATTAGTGCTTCGTAAGCAATCCAGGGTCATATTTCGCCAGGTTTTAGTCTTTGTAATACGTACACATTTCTAACTTTTACAAATCGTACATATCCGTCATGCCTGGAGATTTACGTCTACTACTCATGTGAGTCCATCATAAAACCATACGCATGTGTATACTCTTGAGGTGTCTGCACAATAAGTGGAAGACGGAGAAGTCAGCACATTAATACAAGTGTATGTTTAATACTGCAGACTTCATATTGACCCGTTATTCAAGAAAGGGCCGATTAAGCGTGCGTTTTTTAAAATCTGTCTGCATGTTTTATTAATTCATGACATCAAGTTGGACACTACATTGATGTCGTCGTGTAGACCTTTCGCTGAGACAACGTCTGTCCTGCCTCGTTTGTCACATTGTTGTTATATTCCATCTCTTCCTCCCCCCCCCCCCCCCCCCCCCCCGCAGGTGACGGGAACGAGACGCGATCTCGGCCGGAGACGTGCGACACGTCTCTGAGCTTCATGGTCACTGCAGCCATGTCACCGATGAGTCGCCTCCTCGTCTACTACGTGCGAGACGACGAAGAGGGCGTGGTTGACACGCTGCAACTGGACGTCGAACCCAGCTTTGAAAACAAGGTGAGAATCGGCGACACATAGTAATATCTGTGTCTTTCGAGGAGTATTACTACGCAGTGGTGTTTTGTATTAGTTGCAGAAAATGATTGCCCTTGTTAAGGCTATCATTCTATCCGATCTTTTTTGTTTGTTTGTTTGTATGTTTGTTTGTTTGTTTGTTTGGTTTTTTTTGCTGAAATGCAAGGAGGTGAGAGCATGTAGTGAATTTAGTGCTCAGTGCAATCCTAGCTGCGTGCATGCTGCAGCAATACGAGAAGGCGCTGTTTTGCAAAACGCCACTTAGGCACATAATGCAGAACGAAAAGGCAGCTAGGTTATAGCAATTTATCAAGACATTTGTATTTATGGAAAATGTTGGGAGGCGACTCTTTATAATCCGCGGAGGCTTCTTGTTTGGGACAAGAAAGAGAAGATGGCGATTCGTTGGTACACGTCGATTCGCATATTACTGTCCAATGTGTCTCGTTTGGTGCACGTCGCATCTCAGCTGGGCCATTGCCTAATACTATCTCACATGTACAACAGTCTGTGTTTATGCACTCTTTCAGGTGTCTGTGTCATGGTCCAGGAACGAGACGCTACCGAAGGCCCAGGCGACCATGGTGATCTCAGCCAAGCCAGACTCGTGTGTCTGTGTGGCTACTGTGGACAAGAGTGTTCAACTCCTCAAACCAGGATACCAGCTTACACCAGCGCAGGTGCGTGTACATCTGGCTGTGTCTGTCGCTGTACAGCTTATTCCGCACGATCGAAACAAAATTATGGGCACAGCAAAGGTTTTGTGATATCACAAGCAGTTGGAATTTTTGTAACTTAACAAACTAAAAAAAAAACACAATTTTTTGAAGAGATTCTATGTGCTTTTTTGTACAAGAATATTGCAGCAACTATTATGCGCAAAGCTTTCACTGATTTTTAAAACTAAGTTTTAGTTTGTTTGAAGTTTGGATTACTTGAATGCCTATGATCATCTGCTTATGAGCATGATGTTCTAAGCGAATAGTTTGGTCCATCATATCTAAGTTTAATGTTAGCAATACGTCATTTGAATTTGTTTACTTATTTGATCATTTATTTGTTTTAATGGTAGATTCTATGCCGGGAATGTGTAGATTTCTAATGTAGTGGAATGTTTCACTGTATCTCCGATATATTTGTTTTTGTCATGCGCTGCGATATGACGTCAGAGAATTCCCAAATGAAAGATTATGCCCGAGAAAATTCCGAAGCACACTATCAGCAAATTCATAATATTATGTAGGTCTGTCTAATAAGAAGGCATATATATTTTGTGAGATAATACAACTGAAATTACCGCAGCAACAACTTAAGTCTTCACAGTTGATTCGTCGTTGCTTGCAATTGAGTTGCAGTTACCGTTAAAGTGCGAACAGTATATGTAAATAGCCTACTACCCGCTCAAAAGTATGAATTGTTAAATGTTGAAAGGTATCGTGACCGAAAGGAAAAATAACAGTCCAGGAATGATACTTTTTAAAAGGTTTTCGCTGAGATGGCCAAATACGACCTGTCAGATGGAAGATACGAGGACACGTTTTGGTGGAGCACGTCCTTCAGAAGGAAACGATCCCCCATGTGGAACGCAATGCGGATGAGGGACGCAGATTACGCCTTTAGGGTGAGTGCAGACGCTCACCATGGATCGTTTTTGTCTTTGTGATCAGTTTGCATGCTGGTTGAGGGTGACATTGTGTGTTTCCCCTCACAAGAAGCTGACTATACTCAATAAAACGTATACCAGATCAAGCAAACAATGAGGGTAAAGAGAACATTGAATGGTAATAATAGAAGTGTCAGTTGTTGTTGCAGTAGCTGTGAAAACTGTAATAATGATTAGGATATTCCAAATGATGATGATGGTGATGAAGTTGATAATGTGATGATAATGATAATGATGATGATGATGATAGTATTAGTAATAGTAATAGTAATAGTGATAGTAATATTAGTGGTAATAGTAATAGTAATAGTAATAAGTAATAGTAATAGGAGTAATAATAATAATAATAATAATCATCATCATCATCAACATCATAATGTAATCATAATCATAATCATAATCATATTTATGATTATAATGATAATGCTGATTATGTACGTATTGTTTCTGTGTCCTTAGTCTAAAATGCACACTGTATGTTGTAAACTCTTTACACAGGAAGCGGGCTTGAGAGTTATGACGGACAAAGTGCAGCTCAGGTTCCAAGGGATTCCGGGTACGTCACAATCACCACATCCTTCGAAAAAGCGCTTTCTTGCTCTAACGAGCGAAAAATTTCATGTGTCTTTTAGCATAAAACCACTGTGACGTTGATATACTTGACTACACGTGACATATGGACGTTCCTTAGCACATCAACATCGGATGATTGGCTGATCTTAAGACGATCAACCTTTCTACTGTTCTACGTTGTTTTTTCTGTTGGTTTACGTTTTGTTTTGTTTTGTTTTTTGATGCCTCCATTTATAACACCTTGTCATCCAAAAAGCTTTTCAATCGGTCACAGAGAAAGCTCGCTCATTAATTATGCTGTCATTAATAGCGTTGGATGAGTTGCTTTCTTGGTACTATGCATCTACTACTAGTAATTTAAATGGCACAAACCTCTCTAATGTTAATGTTTGCGTGGCCTGCAATTTCGGTTACATTTACTATTGTTACGATATGATTTTGGAGTTTCATATTTCAGTAAAGAATATTGACGAATGAACAATAATTTGCGGTGAAAGATTGAATAAGGTTTTAACAACCAGCTCTTATTTCATCTGTAATGTCAGCTTCATCTGAATTGACCAGGATTATTTTCTTTTAATCTTGCATATGCTTTTATTTATGCTAGTGGACATTCATCTAAATTTACATTTCCGACGTAAAATGATATAAAATGACCATGTCTTTTTATAGGATCGCACGAGGCAGACGGACCGGAAGTCACTCCTTTGAAGTCCTGGCGATCTGATCAGAGACTGGATAGGCGGAGACGTGCCTACTTCCCAGAAACGTGGATTTTCAACTGCTTTAACATCAGGTGGGCACTTTCACTACTTAGATTATCTGTTCTCTGGAAATGATTTGGGCTGTGAAAATGACATTATATGATATAATACTACATAAAGAAATCCAGAAGACGCCTAGATATGTACAAAAGTCAACAAGACACACGCACAAATCCGAATCATGATCCCATTCAATTTTTACACAATACCATACAGTTTGGTCCAGAACTTACTGTGTTGTTCTGACAATTGATTTCATCTGCAGCTGAATATTAGAAGGAAATACTTCCTCCAGATGGGTTATGTGTTGGTAGCACTGTTGCTATTCGCATTCATCGTGTATGATCGTAAATTATTTCGATCTTGCTCTTATCTCCAGCTCTACGAGACGGGATCACTACATCCCTCTCCAGGTCCCAGATAGCATCACTACGTGGCAGACCGACGTGGTAGCCATGTCCCCCCACCACGGTCTGGGCGTGGCCACCTCGGTACCCCTGGTCGCCTTCAAGGACTTCTTCATCCAGTACACCCTCCCTTACTCCGTCATCAGGGGCGAACAGTTGCGAGTTCCCCTTAGTGTGTTCAATTACATGGACGTGTGTGTGAAGGTAAGATTATAGTATTATGAGAAACTTTTTGCAAGACTTAAGTGCAAAAGACGTAAGTTCAAATGTCATTTCTTCACATGCTGAAATGACACAAACGTCGATGCTCAATGCGTTCAAATAATGTGTGGCAAGATGACACTTGATTGTCGGGAATGTTTGTTTGTAATGGTTCATTGTGCTCATTTTGAAGCCCATCTCTCTTTCCATGCATTAATGTGGGTTACTAATGTGTGCTTGTCTCAACGTTTAAATACGTAGGTGATAACGACGGTGCATATTCAAGAAGGGGTCAAATTTCTGAACTACGGAGGCCGGACACACACGTTGACCCAGTGTTTGCGAGCAAAGGAGAGCTTGACCACACAAATAGAACTAGTCTTCACCGAGCTAGGAAAGAAGAGGATACATGGTAAATAACATAACTATCAAAATGCATCTGTGTTGTCTCTGTGAACTTTATGTTATGACCCCCATTTCCTCTCCCACCCATGCACCCCACCCTGTCATTACGGAACAGAGGATAAGATGAGCAAAGTATTTGTAATTATAATCGTTATTATGTTACATTATAGGTATTAGACACTAATGTCATCACCATCAACATTAACCTAAAATGTGATCATTTTCAGTAATTTTCATCATTATCACTATTTTCATCATTATCATCATTCTTGTGAAAATCATTATAAAATGAACATCATTATGCAGGGCTCGATATTAGCGGTGGCTCGGTGGCCACTAAAAAATTAGTGTCGGGCCAGCAACTTTATCTTTTGATGGCCCGATCATCGTCTAAGATTAAAAATGGATTGTTGCTTTTGCTTTCATTTCGGGTCACTTCACATCTTTTTCAAGCCACTAACAGTTCACTTTGTAAAGATTTTAGTGGCCCGCAGGGGCCGCCAGACCCCCCCCCCCCAAAAAAAAAAAAGAAAAAAAGAAAGAAAGAAAAAAAAAGGTTAATGTCGAGCCCTGTCATGTACCATCCCGTTATGGTTCTCACGTGTGACTGTTACGATGTTGCTGTTCTATATTTGTCGTGATGATACATGCTAGAGTATGTCAGGACAGGTGCATCACACTGAAAATATGCAATGATGAAAAAAGTTTTTGTTTTGTTTTGTTTTGTTTTTTGTTTTTTTACGGTCATGGAAATCAAAATATTTTTGGTGGCAGCACCGCGACATAGCCATCATGTATGACCGTGGACTCCTAAACAGGAGGTCCCGAGTTCGATGTTTAAACCCACAATGCTCCCCTTGATCCCGGCATAAAAACTGGATGCCCTATAATACTGATACCTCTAGGTAATAAGTGCTTCCAGCGCTAAGGAAACTAGCATGGTTGACAAAACAATGAGGTCAAAGCAAATGAATGTCGAAGGTAGAAAATAAAGGAAGTCGTTCGCGAGTACGGAGACGATTAACCGGCGTCCTCATATAGTAAATCAGAGTAGATGTCCATTTCACATGAACTGACCTATCTCCGTCCTGCTTCCTTTGACCAGCCGGTGCAGAGGCGTTGATGACGCTGTCGTGTGACTGCCAAGAGGAGCCAGGGCGTGGCGACATCCCGATGTCCACCCCGCTGGCTCGAGACAAAATTACCAACAGTATTCTCGTAGAGGTAAGACGAGTTCCTTGGTAGCTTTGTTGCAGCTATTTCACCATCCTATTGCCACCATTGTCGAGATAAACACTGACTTTCTTCTAGTAATCATTGACTCTACACTAAGGCGAAAGTGTAGACAAATTTATTCATTTTTGTTGTTTTTATTTATTTTTGTTTCACGTTACAGCCGGAGGGTATTGCCAGAGGATATACTTACAGCGTTTTCTTCTGTCCAAATGGTAAGTACTGTTCATAACAATTAAAAGCACAATTATTTTTTTGCAGTTTTTCTAGTAGAGTGTCCAAACCTCATTAATTATATACTATCGAGTACTTCTTTAACGATGCAAGTTCATCAAGTCACTTTCAATATTTTTATGTCGATTTTATTTGAATTTAGGAAACATTTCTTTTTTTAATGAGATGTCTTATTTCGATATTATGTCTACGCCAATGTCAATATGAACTGATTTTTATCCGTGAAAAGTGATTGGTTGAATTGGCACCACGTGACAGTCATTGTTTCGTCATATTGTACAGTAGTGCACTAGAACTAACCATGAATCATCTGCGGGGGGAAACTTATGTCAGAAATTCTCTTTATTCACGATATTATGCTATGTGATACGTCACTCTAAAATTCTGCTCCCCGAATTCATAAGTAGCCGTCATGCTCGTCCAGTAGACATCTACCTTCAGCCTCGCTGAAATAACTGCAATTAGGCTAACTACATTCGTCATGTATCTTTGCTCGAAATCATGCTCTATCATTGATAATGTTATATGCAGAGCGCATTCACATTTCCACCCCGAGCTACGATGAGTACCAGTTCGTCCACCCACCCGACGGCATGGAGTTCTTTACCTTCCTCTGTAAGGCTACAAGCAACGCCAAGATCGCCCTCACCGGCGATCAGACAGACAACATATTCTTTGAAATCGTCCTTGGTGGCTTCATTAACACTCAGTCCTGGATCTCAAGGGAGAGGAGAGGTAGGATTTACACATAGATATATATACTAAAAACACATAGTCTCTATGGCTTTACATCGCCTCCCAATGTCCGCACTGTGTATCCTTTTATTTATTTTTTGTATTTATTTTTTTGTATTTGCATTTGCTTTTTTCTCCTCGTCGTTCTGTAATTATGTAAATTTACCATTCTCTCACTTCCCCTTCTTCCCCTTTTCTTGTCATTATAGATTTTAATAGTTTTTTTGTGATTAGAGGTTTTATTTGTGTTTAAATGCAATCATTGGAGTATCAGTGACTTGTCTTGTAATAGCGAATATTCGGAAGTTCCTGTGCAGGTTCTTAAACCAATCCATGTCCCGTTTGTATTTAGTAGTGCATTAGAGTCAAGTTTTTTGATAGGATGCCCTTGATAAAGCTGCAATTCACTCGAGTATTCACATCATGCATTTATATCATCAGATCTCTTGCAGAAAATGACCAAAAAAAAAACAAAAAAAAACACCCCCCAAACAAACAAACAAAACAAAAACAAAACGTGCAATAGATGAGATCACGCCGAGACAATAGATATTTTGTATTACCCGAAGACAAGTTTGATGACTATGGAATAATATGACGTTTATATTGTGTGTGGTACAGGGCCCAAGATCCAAACGGCCTCTACGCCCGGTATAGTGAGCTGGGAGGAGTTTAGAGCCTTCTGGATTAGTTGGAGTGATACACAGATACAGGTTTGTTAGTTTCACTCTTTGATTACTTTTTCACTTAAGTGATACATGATCATGCCATCAAGTAACATGACGTTGTGAAACCAGTCAGTCAGTATTATGCCATTCCATCGGTTTGTTATCCAGTTCAATTCATGTTCCCGTTTATACAATTTGTTACCGTTTATACAATTTGTTACTTTCCGACACGAAATATTGATCTACGCTATTTTTTTTTCCAACAGTTTTCTTCTGACGAGTGTCAAAAGGTATATGAACGATATTGAAAAAAAAACAGCAATCCAGACATTAAGAATATTGTGGAATAGAACTCTGCGATTAAAAACTTCCAAAAGATTTCATCTTATTTTACTATACGCATGATGGTGAGTATAGTTTACCAAGTCACTCACGCAATCCACTTTCGCATGTGAGTCTACTACCGTGTAGATATCATGAAAAAAAAAACCGTTGAACAGAAAGACGTGAACTTGACATGCACTACACAACGATTTGTGATTAAACAGATTTGATGTTAGTTTAGTATTATAACTTTGGAGTAATGATCATCAAGTTTTTTTTTTTTTTTTCGTTCCAATCTTTCCACATATTCTAGATCGGATACGGAGAGACGAAAGTCAACGAGTCTGTCATTTTGACCCTGAATGACCCTTCTCTGGCCACCATGAACGTCCAATATATTGGATTCGCCACCGGATCTGGGTCGCTTGGCGAATTCAGAATATGGAAGAGAAAGGGTAACTATATAAATCAAAGGGAATCTTTCAATGCATAATATGTGTTTGTTTTGACACGATGTTGATGAATAAAAACGTAAGCTGGGCTGCAATAGAGGCCGTTTTACATTTGGTGTGTTTTTTTTCCTTCGTCAAAATAGAAAAAGAAGTTAATGTATTTCACAAAAACTTCATTCAGCATGCTTTAACGTGCAATTTTCTCATTTTAAAATCAAAATATGATTTTTGCGTTTAAGAAGTTGCCAGCCCTGCGTCGAATGCACGTCAGACACTCGATTTATTATCACCTTCGACGTACGATTAGGAACAGCTTAATGATAAACTTGAAACTCAGCTCATTTTAGTGATTTATGATCTGTTTCTTATTTACTCTCAGTGGATGAATCACTCTTATCAAAAAAAAAACCACACACACACATCCATTTTAATGTCTGGGTAGATTAATAAATACATGTTATTGGATTGAGAAAAGATCCCCTTTGTTTAAGAAGTAAAGCTCATACTGAGACAGTTATATATAACGAAAATAAAATGAATTTGGAGAAATTGCAACGTAAGATCATGTGACACAACGTGCAAGTATATAATTGCATCCTTTGACAGTATATCGTGTTTCTACACATTGCATTATCATCTCTTCATAGGTAACAGCGAGATATACCACGAGGCATTTACGCTCACCTTACCGCTGAACTTTGTCCACGGGTCCGAGCGGGCCCAGGCCACGATGATAGGTATGTGAACGAGGTAATATAGGCAAACAATTTGTTGTGTGTGAGAATGCTATGCTAGGTATACGCGGGTGAGATGATAAGTTTATGAATAAAGATGTCTTGGTGTATTGATAAATGGATTGGTGTATGAATGATTTGATGATAGAATGATATGTGTGAGTATTAGTCAAGGCACATGGTAATGAAATAATTTTTTTATATGGATTAGAAAATACCGGTAAGTACTTTAATCATGGAGCATATCAAGTTTTTGATATGAACGAGAACAGAATCCTGAAGAAGGCAGAAAAGAATAATACAAGTGTATAACAAGGTATGTAGAAGTGCAGAAGTAGAACATAAAGTTTGTTTGCACTGAATATGTATTAAAAAACATGAATATGCGCAATTGTGATACACACACACAAAGAAACAAACCAAGATAAGTAATTTGCATGACACGCGCGGGGATAGATGAAATATGTTAATGTGAAATATTATGTTCTTCTTTTTACTTTTCCGGGTTTGTTTTTTTTTTTTCTCTCCTTCCCTTCGTCCCCGTTCTTTCTCAACACGAAGCTGACGTCATGGGACCCACCCTGAACAACCTCCACAATCTGATCCGACTGCCGTTCGGCTGCGGGGAGCAGAACATGATTCACTTCGCGCCCAATGTCTACATCATGAGATACCTGCAGCGGACCAATCAGCTGACCGATGACGTCAAAAGCGAGGCAACGAACTTTCTCGTCATGGGTAAAATAATATTACACTCTCCACAGATATATCCGTGAATATATCACCGCCCATGTTTAATGAACTTTGTTACATATAACATCCCAGGCAATAGCCAATAATAAGGCTAGTCTCTATTGGTTGAACAGAAGAAAGTGTAGACTGCGCTCGATCCTCCATGTGAGGGAAATAGTCTGACATCCATGAAAATAGAGACCAGTCAATATAATGATATCACCAATGAGATATTGAGACATGACGGATCAATGAGTGAGCCGGTAGGGCCTATTATGCAGTGTTATGACCTCTTTTAGGAGTAGGGCTACAGCGGATTACCGAAGATGAATGACAACCTGTGATGTTCAAACAATAAAGGTTATTCTGTATAAAATGTTACTGGTGAAAATAGAAGGAAGAAGAAGAAGAAGAAGAAGAAGAAGAAGAAAAGGGCACTCTTGCGTAATCTACTCATATGACTGTACACATACTTTTTTGTGTTGCTTGTACAGTTTTCAGTTATGCCATGTGAAATTTACTGTGTTTGTTGTTCTTTCAAAATCACTGACGGTAATGAAAATGAAAAGTGATGCTCGAGCAACAACACTGATTCAGTATGCAAACGGTTAGTCATTCCATTACAAATCATCCCCTAACATTTTCAGAAAAAAGTACTCGTCGATCTACGTACATCTCGATCGAACATGAATGCTGGATGATGCGCAGTGCAGACATCATCAAAGTTTGTGTTCTGTGACGACGAATATTAAATAAACTTTCTAAAGGTGACTTGCGAATTCTATAATCGATGTCAATTTCTTTTCCACTTCAGGTTATCAACGACAGCTTACGTATAAACGCCACGATGGGTCGTACAGTGCCTTTGGGGAGAACGATTCGTCTGGCAGCATGTGGCTGACTGCCTTCGTCCTCAAGTCATTCGCCCAATCCCGGACGTTCATCTATATCGACCCCAGAGAGATGCGATTCAGCAAGAACTGGGTTGTTTCGCAGCAAGGCGCGGACGGGTCTTTCCCTCCAGTGGGACGAGTTCTAAACAAAGACATTCAGGTAATGACGGGAAAAGAACGATAATCTTAATTTCTAAATAGAGATAGTATTGATATCAGAACTATTAATACTTTCTGATAATGTGATGATGTTATAATAAAGTAATGCAAGATAGCCTAATGCACTTTCAGACATTATGGAATAGATATTACGGGAGCCTATGTAAGCGGATGCAACCTTTTGGAGCAAAAGATTTAAGTGGACGTGTTTAAAGATAAATATTTCCGATGAATAATAAGCCATTCTCCATCTGCCCTCCGAAAAAATCATATCCTCGTCACTAGATTATTGTCTGTTGGGTGAACTGAATTTTGTGATACATGTGCCACCTGTATCGTCATTATAAGTAATAATGAGCCCATCTTCGGCAAGACAACGTTACTTACACGTGACTGATTGATGCATTTTGAATGGACAGGGTGGAATCCAGGGCAAAGTGTCCCTGACGGCCTACGTGGTGGTAGCTCTCATGGAGGCCGGACTCGACACGCGGGAGGAGCGCCTCGCCGTCGCCACGGCCCAGAGTTTCTTGGAGGACAATGTCCACCCGGAGGCCATCAGTGACCCGTACACCGCCGCACTGGTCGCCTACGCTCTCACACTCCGAAAGAGCACGTACGCTCCGACCGCTGAGCGGATTCTTTCCAACATGGCCATCAGGAGGGGTGAGACCATTACACTCTCCTACAGATGTTGAGAATAAAGAAATTAGTTACGCCACATATGAAATTAAGCTCTGCTGTCATAAACTCTGTCAATTAAGACTTAGAGATAAAACGAAAGCGAGGAGCAAAATGGACTTCGCATATTCTCAAGACCTTCGAATTATAGTGACATAGATCAAAGTCGATTACATATTTTTTAAAATCATCTCTATTTAGCCTTTCCTTGTTGTCATGTGACTCATTCACGTGATGTCATAACTGAACGTTGTAAGAATTATGCTTGTTTTGAGCCTTCTAAATGAAGTCAAACCCACACCAGCACTATCCAATCCTGTAAATCTCATTATTATCAGCCTTTGAAAGTGATCAACACCTGCCGAGGTTATCATTAAACCATGTTGATATTAATGTGACATTGTACATTGAACCGATTTCTTTGCATGTTCTGCTTATTGATGACCAGTCCCTCTCCCCATATTTTTAAGGTGGCATGACCTACTGGCGACTGAGTGACCAGCCCTTAGAAGCGTTGCCTTTCTTCGCCCACATGGGCAACATCAAACAGACTGTGACGTCAGCCGAAGTAGAGATGACGGCATACGCCCTTCTAACCTACACGCTTCTCGGCGACATTGCCTACTCACTACCCATCGTCAAGTGGCTCACCCAGCAACGGAACTCGCTGGGCGGCTTTTCCAGCACACAGGTACGTTTTGTTGTATTTTTCGTTGTTTGTTTTGTTTGCGGGACGTCATGACGTTAAGGACGTCGTTCCAATCCGAGGTGTGCTCAATTTGTCTGATTTTCAGTGTTGCTTATAGGAATATCCAAAGCAATAATGGCACAATGCACAAACAAGTAAGTCCACTTTCAAGTTGGTTACGTAATTGAATGATACGCTGAATTCATGGCCAATCCTTTATCATAGGCCTACCCTTACTGCTAGGAAAAGCTAGAATCAACAGAAATAGTGGTGTCAACGTGGCAGTAACGTCATTAATGACGGTAGCTAACAAAGAAAGTTCGTACTATTCTCAATCGCATGCCATGTACAAGCACCTTCATAGGGTAACTCCTACTGTCTGCTTGAATATTGACTCTTCTCAGGATACGTGCGTAGCTCTGCAGGCCCTCTCCGAGTACGCCACCCTGGCCTACGTGGGCCATGTCAACCTGAACGTGACCCTGGCCTACACCAACATCCTTGACGCAGTGGAAGAACACTTCTACCTCAACAACGAGAACAGCAAAGTTCTCCAGGTCATGGAGGTATGGCATCTCTGATGACTTTAATTTTGAAACATCTCACGCCATCTTTAGAGTACATAGCAGTGTGTGTCTTTTCCACGGAGAGATACAAGAACAGACAACATTACCAACAAAACTTGACCATAAAAACATCATTACAAACAAGAACTAAACCGGGCCTATTGCCACCTTTGTTAGTGCCAGTAAGTTATTACAAAGACACAAAAACTGTACGCACATACACAATATCTAAATAAGCTGCTTTTATCCTTGTTGATTACACTTTTATTCGTTTTCCAGTATTTCATCCTACTTAAAATGATATTTACCGATGTTAAGGAATATTCCATTACTGTCCTTAACAAAAACAAATTGCCCCATCTCATCACAACCAGATGCATAACTGAACGAAAAGGTGAAGTGATAACGCAAAGTAGCATTTTTTCAAACCATGACAACATACCGACTTCATGAAATAATTTTTCATTCTCTTCAGATCCCAGCTATGTCACATACACTATTCATTGGAGCTGTAGGGGAAGGATGTGGTCTGATGCAGGTGAGAAAATAAAGTTATACCCTTTCTGGTTAGGAACATAGATTATGATGCTTTGCATTGGTTCCGTCCATCCCGGTAGGGTCATGATGTTAGTGTTTACCAAGAACGGCGTCTGCAGTGTACTAAAGCAATGCTAATTTTTAGTTCTTTTTTTTTTTTGGGGGGGGGGGGGGGACTGTATCCTAGAGGTTCATGAGGCGAGAGTGCCATGCCGGATCCTATGGTTTAAACGATTTACAGACCATGACGTTTTCTAAATTGCGCGCTACCATATCGCAGATAAAGTCTTCCGTTTAACCGCCATGCAATCACAGCTGGTTTTACTAGTATGAGCAGTGTTGCTCGAAAGCCCTGTTTCAACAGACCTTACTCCGACAACGTCGTTACAACGTCCGGAGAATAAAATATATCGCCTCGGGCAATAAAATCGCAGGAGATAGCGAGGAGTACTGTTTTAACAGACACACACCGAAAACCTTCATGCGCGAATACCGGGGTGTGGTTACAATCCATACACGTGATTAGATACCGGTGTGTCATTTTGTCTGGACTATTGCGCAAACGTGTTGAGTGTATCAAAGAAATGTTACCGCAATCTTAGCGTTTAAGAAGGGTTGTCGGGGTAATATCGGGGTAATTATCCTTGCTGGCTATAAGGGTAGAATTTGGCAAAGGTTACCGCGACAACTTCCTAGCAAAGATTGGCCGGCCATTGTCGCGGTAACTCTGGTTTGAAAGGCTCTGTGAAAACGAGGCATAAGTGCCTCCGGAACATCACTTCCTCCATGATAAAGGCTCATTTTCAAGACTAGTTTATACGATAAATTGTAATGCATTGATCAATTTATCCATCCGCCGATTCCTTAGGTCGACATGTCGTACAACATCCCTGACCCCAGCAGCAAGGAGGCCTTCAAGCTCAACGTTAAGATGTTAGAGACGGCCATAGCCGGCAACCACATGACTAGGAGGCGGCGGAGGAGTCTGGTTGGAGGAGATGGAGATGGAGCGACCAATGAGGTCGGCGGTCACCATGACTACCGAGTCAGCATGGAAGTCTGTGCCAGGTAGGAGACCCTTTTCGCTAATTCTTTTGAAAATCAAACAAACTCATTCATGTATTACTCGTGTCCATCAATACAGCTGTTCAACCAAACATTAATATTTAAAGAAAAAATATATCACTAAAAACTTTAATTCATGTGAACCCACGGAGACAGGAACACTTTCCATCTGACACTCCTGTAGTTGTTACAGTAAGTTATTAAATGGTTTGTGAATGACAATACGATGAATCTGTTTAGCTTTACCGTCACGACAATAAATGATGATGTGTCAGCAATCACAGCAAGAAAGTGTATTGGATTTATGACGAAGCGTAGTATTCACACCATCGCGCTGCTTCCATATGTCCAATCCGGGAGGAGACGCGTCGTGAACATTAGCGTCGAAGAGCCATTATTATAGAGCTCTCTAGTATACATAGAGGAGACGACACAAACACTACCCGAACGCACTGATAAAGACCCGTTATCTGTTGATATATTTCAGGTGGCTCCATGCAGGTTCTTCTAATATGGCTGTCATGGAAGTGGCTCTTCTGTCTGGCTTCTCTGCAGACATCGAGAGTTTAGAACGGGTGAGTGATGCTACTTGGCTGAATTGATATGAATCATAAAATGTCATGTGCAAAATAGTCACATTCCCTGCGCTGCGATGACCAAGGTATTTACGAGTACCTTAGGATTATATCTCCTATTTGAGTGTCAGAGATGGGGAACAGAATAAATGTCATAGAAATAGGGACTACTCTACTGCTCGGCAAGAAAATATATCCTGAGACACAGTCGATGTATTATGGACGGTACAAGGTTGAGAAAATAAATGTGTGATCTGCTAAACCTTTCATTGTCTTGTCCAACCTCAATAATGGCTGATAATGTGACAACCATATTCATGGGTAAGTATTGAGACTCTTGGATGAAATGCCAACCGTTTTTATTGTTACGCAAACATCGACATACTCTTTATCCGACTTCGACTCCAAAAGAAGTTCCCGCGTAGACATATGACGACGCTAAAACAAACAAACACACACACACACACACACACACACATCGCCGTATCTGCACAGTGCGAGCGAACTTTGCCCAAATTGCCTCTCTCTGGTCCATGATCAAGTGGTTCCCTTCCTCCATAAAAGCCACTCAGTTTCCTCTTTATGTCCATGCCCATGCAAAGTCAACTTACTTATTAGTGCCTTCTTTTTATCCGTCCATCAGCTGACCCTAGACAGACAAAACAAGCTGAAGCGCTACGAGATCGACGGCCGACGGGTCATCCTCTACTTCGACGAGATCTCCAGCCAGTGCATGACCTGCGTCACCTTCGACGCCTACCGCGACTACGTCGTGGGCAAGATGCAGGCCGTGCCGGTCAAGGTCTACGATTACTACGAACCTCGTAAGTTCAAAGGTCACGAAAACTCACTCGTGACACGGTAGCTGTGACTGAACACTACAGATACTAACTGTGTTATGATATGAATTTTTCGTCTTCGCGCTGTCAAGCAATTCTTGCCCCTGCTGGTTTGAGTGATCATTCTATTTACAATCAACAGATTCAAGTAAACCAGAAGTATGTAAAATACAGTTGTTTCATCAAAACAAACGTGATGCCCTTCCCTAGTGCTTGTCAATGATACCCATACGCTTCATAGACCAACATGATTCATCAAATATTTGACAGCATTATTTTGATAGAAATAATTTCATATATCTGCTTCCGTCAGTTATCGAAAGTTGACATCATGATCTAAACTGACCTTCCGCCCTAGATTACGAGGAAACTCGGTTCTACAATGTGAGCAACGCCAGTCCTCTTGCCCGGGAGCTGTGTGAGGAGGAACACCCAGACTGCAATCGAGTCGACGACCAGCCAGCAAGCAGGGAGGAGACAGTCGGTGGGTACATGGAGCTTCCTTGTCACCCTCCTCCTCCTCCCATTTCCTCCATGTCCATGATTTGCTTCTCCATTTTCCTCCTCGCCTCCTCCTCCTTTTTCTTTTCTTTCTTCTTCTCCTGCTACTCATTGTTCTCATCCTCCCGCTTCTTGTCATTCTTATGCTCCCTTACTTTCTTATGTTTTTGTCTCTTTTGTCATCAGTTTCTCCTCCATATTCTCTTTCTTCATCCAACGTCAATCGCCTTCTCCGTTTCCCCACCTCATTGTTCTCCTCTTTCGTTCTCGTTTTTTTCTTTCTGCGATATTACAATGTATCCTTTGTAATCTTTCACTTAGGTCTGGAGAGGGTCAATCACGATATACCATGTAATAGGTCACATATATTTGATATGACACAAAAAGGTTCACCTTGAAGTGAAATGCTTCATAACGTTTATGGAGCCTTTATACATTTGGAAGTTAGGGATAGGTCATCAATACATTTGCATGACATTTATAACGATTTTGACGGAAGGCGTGACCACAAATTCACAACAGGCCTCTGAGCCAACACCCATTCGCTAAGCACCTGCTTAAGTGGATTCGCGTAGTGTGTGATTACATGTATATGACTGCACAAGCTCAGCATTCAGTTGTATAGCATGTCCAAATGCATTTCCCAATTTTCCGTCATGATTACTTCGTACCTATAGTGAATAAGAGCAACGCGGATGACGACCTGTGTAACACCGTGTTCAGCGACTGCCATAGCCCGGCCGATCAGCTCCGCTGCGGTTGCCACCGATCCTGCGAGCACGAGCCCGGGTCGCTCATCTGTGGCTCGGACGGCCACGTGTATGACAACTACTGCTTCATGGAGGTTGCTGCCTGTCAGCTGGAGCGACCAATCAGGGCTGTCCCCCTGTACATGTGTCCAGGTACATTGGTCTCACCCACTCAGAAAAAGGAAATAAACTTTACTAACGAAACTACCCCTATCCATTTGTAATAATCTGCTGGTACATAGGCGAAAGTGGAAAAACCTGGAAAATGCGATAAAATCCACTTTGTATTATTCTGAACTGTGAAAGGGGATAACAACGGTAAATCGGTTGCTTTGAATAACTCAGAAGTTCGAGCATTAATTGCCTCCAGACAGACATTTTATTGTAATGCTGAAAGCAATGTCAATCAAGTCTAGCAGTGCATAAAGAAATGTCAGTGACACATTCTAAGTTTTATCGTTTGAACTGATATATCGTGAGATTTGATGAACCGCTAGGATAACTGATTGTGAAGGGAAACATGATAATATATTCATCCTCTTCTGTACTGACCATATGCAGACCGAGTTCCAGCCAATCAGGGCAGACGAAAGGGGGAGACAACGTCCGAGGGCGTCCCAGTTCGTCCTACCAACACAGGTGGCATTTTCCCAGACCGCCCCAGGGAAGATGGTGATGTTGATGGTGGTGGTGTCGGTGATGGCGGTGATGGTAACCAGGAGACCACCATTCACCTCCAGCACTCCACGTCTTCCACGGAGCAACTGCAGAGCAACAGTACCGCGGATAACGACACCGTCGGCAGCGACTCCTCGGAGTATGGAGGGTCTGATTTCTCGTCCCTAGATGTCGTCCTGGAGGGTTTGAAGATGGAGATCAATGGGAGCCTGGTGGCGCACTTCTGGCCCGCAGAGGACATGGGTGATAAGGAGCCAGATGAAGGTAAGCTGACAAGGTCTGATCAATCAACAGTACAAGTCCGTTCAAGTGATGATAAGTGTAGTATAAGAAATGTACGATCCAGTACCAGAATGGAATTGGAATTGAAATTGGAAAATAAGGTATTCAATTCTTTTTGATCCCCTCTGATGTTTATGGAATCTCTTGTTGATTTGGTCATTATCGTTGAAGTCAAATGCTCTCTTTTTCTCTTTCTTTCTTTCTCTTCCATACAGTGCTGCATCAACCTGTGCTTCCAGATTTCCAAGTGAGTTTCAAACAACACGAATAGCTCTCTTCCACTTTTAGAGTATTTTTTTCTTTCATCGTGCTAGCCGCGCCTTCCTGGCTGTAAGGATAGGAAGGACAATCCTATCTATCCTCAACTGTTGATATGTGTTTACAGGGGATGTACAAGTGAGATGCACTTTGTTCTTGTCTAATTCTTTTCTTCACACATAATTCTATGTCACAGGTTCCACTGGAGGCACAAACCAGCATGGGTATTACAGAAGAAGACGACGGAGAACTAGATTCTAGGGATGTGAGTCCAGAGGGGGTTCAGCTGCCAGAGTCCTCGTTAACCGCCCTCAATTCTTCCATACCTCGCGCGCCAGAAAACATACAAGCACCGGGGTTACAGCCTTCAAACAGCCCGGTGTCTGTGCAAACTGGGTCATCAGAGGCCAGAACAGGAACCGAGGATGGCGTCACCTCAGATCTTGGACAGTCCGCAGTGGGGAACGCTGGCCTGGGAGATAGTCGCGAGCCAACAGGGTCTGATCCACGCCCTCCCAGCAGACCAGTGTCCAGACCACTGACACCACTGGAGCGGAGCATCTCTCTGAGTATGCACGGTGTCCAGTCCGGCTCCACTCCCGAGCAGCAAAGTGTGGAGGATGTCGCAGATGGCGAAGTTGACCCAGTTACCATGGAAACTGCAGTGGGTGAGGTCGAGTCAGCTACCACAGACCGCGGGGCCGAACAGGTTGGTAGCGGACATTCTCAAGACCCACAACCACCACCCAACTTCGAAGTACCAGTGCCAGCGATGAAGACAACGCCTGAACATCGGCACCACCACCACCAGCTTCCTCCAGAATCATTCTTTTCGAGAGGCATATTTTCCGGGAGGCGAAAAAGGGAGGCACGATGAGGACACCAACCAGGGTGTCAGCGGGACGAGATTTTGATTGCCGCTAGGACTACTGAGCCGTAGTGTGGTGGATTAAAGCAAGCCAAGATCCTTAAACTGATGGGCGTTCCTCTCCTCCCGTTAGATAATACAGCTCAGGGGCCATCAAGCACTCAGAAGTGGATATCTTCCCCTTACTGACAGAAATACACTCAATGTATCAAACGGTTTTGTTTTTTGACTTCATTGATTCGCTGGTCTTATTGATGCCTAGTGTGGTAGTGGTGGACAATCGTAACACTTCGACAGTTCGCCTGTAGAGAACCATGTTGGCGTCGACTTTTTGGGATTGGTTTAACATTCCCCTTCATTCTACAGGTCCATTTGAATTTAAAAGAAGTTGCGTTTCTCCTTGTTTTATTTGTTCTTTTGTTTTTAGTTACATACTACCTGACTCAAAGGGGAAAAAAACATTGTGAAGTAACATTGTACTTATATAGGCCAACAATAAACGTCTTTCTGAAAATCCTTATAGTATCTCAGACTAGAAAGGTTTCTCTCCGTACTGGGATCCTTATGAAAGGATGTCATTGTTGAAGTGACACCGTTCTTATTCGCCCTATCAAACGACCAATACGTTCTCTGACCGATGCGTAGTTCTTAGGCAATGATGAACTTATTTAAAGGTAAATGATGACGTGAAGCAGAATCTGCATTTCACCAGTTTATGAAATAATTTCAACTTATCAAACTATACTGGACTGACAGTTATCATTCATTTCACGTCGATGATTTCACGTTAACACGGGAGAAAGAATACAATAATTGTATATCATTATGTGATATATTTACAGGAAACATTATTCATATATTACTATGATTAAATAGTTCGTAGGGGTATGCATATCTTTGTTATTTTCGCTGTTCGCCCCTCCATCTTTGTTTCTGACGTTGGTTGTACAGATATTATGCATTTTGATGAAACAAACTGATTATGTTTTCATGCCAGAAATCTGGAAGGGTGCTCGTTTTTGTTGAGACATCGGAAGTAGTTTATATATGTACTTATTTATATTTATCCATGTCTTTATTTAAGTTACTTTACCAGTATTGTCGGTATTACAGGTACAAAATCAGAGGATAGAATTAACATGGCATCTACTCGTCTTTGAATTCAAAGTATAGAATTTTCCACTGCGAATGTTATCACAAAAACAAAAGAAAAGTGAAGCATTGCCTTACAGTGGTTATATCAGGTAATTATACACGTATATTACATGTATAAGAAACTTCTTACGGGGACACGCCTTAACTGAATAAACTTGAGTACACTGTATTAGAAAACTGTGTTGATTAATATGTTACGCCATGAGAAACTCATCAAAACCGTAAAATACCCGTATGGATTATGTCTCAACTTCCAAATATACACGTATATGTAATATCGCCCAAGAGGAGAGATTTTATATCAGTGATAAAGCCACGAGGGTTATATCACCACGGATATTGGTGGATGACTAGGCTTGTAAGCCGTTCTTCGGTATACATGTATAAGATACATGTACAATTTTTGTGGTTGTAGTGTCCACATCCTGAAAACTGTGGCTTTATTGATAAATACCTTTGAAAGTCATATGAAATGCAACAATGTTAATTGGAAGAAAAGTATAAAGATATGATGAGTCAAGGTTTTAATCGATGGCAAAGTCCCTTGTGGTGATATTGTCATAATGTATATATGAAGGAATAGTATGTAATACAGTTGTACTCTTATGTATGCAAAGCTGGTTATGTCGTCGTTACTGTTATCTTGCATGATACAAATCGTGCTCTCGAAATGACAAATACTTTAAACACCTGGCGTAAAAAGCAAGAATTTCACACAATAATTGTTCTTTGTTACGATCACAATCACAGTCAGTTTTATCAAGAGTTCAACTTTTATTTGCGAGCCATTGATTGAAGTGGGCAACAGAATTAATACGTGTACTCTAGATTGTGCACAAGCGTCAGAAATTCAACATTTCTGCTTTAATGCAACCTGTATGGGACTCGTATGTCGTGTGAATTTTTTGTCGATTATCACATACAAAAACTGTGGTATCGCATACTGTGTGCATGCCCATCATAGACACCCCTGAATAATTTCCTTCGCAGTTTCTAATCTTGTTGACGCCTTGCGTAGACTTCATTTCAGATTTTTCCAGTTTTTCAGTTTGTACATTACTAGAGTAATGATACTATTATATTGTAATTTGTTTTCTAATACCTCACTTTATTATCCGTTCAATAAATATATTTTGTACATATGTGATGACTTCTTTGTTGCCATTATTTTTAAAGACATGTACATGTACACTCATATAAAAATTTTCAAAGCACTGCAGCAGTAATGCTTCACAATACGGCTCTACCCTCCCCGACAAATCACACATGTATACACACGCACCAGGTCATTTTCTATATTATCACTCCAAGAAGTGACAGTACATTTTAAAACATCTGGATGATCTGCAAAGTGTGTTAACTTGAAAGCTTTCAGACTTGTAAGGCATCTTGAAAGGAAACAAACACATTAGTTATAATGGAATTTGAATAAAATAAAAAATGCTGTAAAATCTTTTGGTTTATTAGCAGTAATGGGACAGAATCAACCATACAGCTAACATCCATTTAACCCAAATGCTACATCAAAGAGTGTTTTTTTTTTCTTTCTTTCTTTCTTTCTTGGGGGGGGGGGGGGGAGTGGTAAAGGGGGAGTGGAAGCCAAATGCAATGGAAACTGAAGAATCTGTATCATTGCACTTCAACTGCAGCATCAATCCATATTAATTTCAACTGTCACAATCACAGTAATTTCAGACAAACAGTATGGTACAGGTCTGAATAAAGGTTTAAAATGCATGTTCTCACTAAACTGTGATATTGGTGGCAACCACATGAGTAACGTGGGAGAGACACTCAAAATAATAATAAATCACACCAGAAAACTGTGAGAGTAAACCAGTGCTAGCCACTGGATTTAATGTCACGTAAAAGCAAAGTTCTCCTGTGATGGTGAAGTGTATGGAAATTGAAGTGAGTCGAGAAAGAACGTGTATTGCAATAAGTTAACATAACAATCTGTGTAACAATTTATTGCACAATATACCCACAACATTTATACAAGAAGGCCGAGATAAAAGATTTTGTGACAAATGTGGTTTGGTCATCTGCCTTTTAAGCACGACAGCAAGAGAAGAAAAACTTCCTTTCTGAGTAAGAGATGTCTTGCTCTGTCATACATGTAAACATTTCCACAAACATAAGATGAGGATGGTTTCGTCAACTCCGAATGGAATTGCCTAGTGTACATGGCCACAATTTGTGCCAAACCTGGCACTCTTGATGTGCAAGTAACAGCTCATCTTGTCAGTACAGTAACTCAAAATCGGATACCAAAAATGCACTAATCTACTCCTCAAAAACAAACAGCAGAACTAGGATATATGTATGATGAACTGATAGTCTGTACATAACAAACAACATGACAAATCTGTAATAGGCCCCACGTGTCACATCAATGATGTACCGTAGGCATGATCATATGCTGACAGAACTTTGTGGGTAAGGATACTTCTTACCATCTTAAACATCATGAATATCCCATGTGAGGGAGACACAGATTTAGGTGTGCAGCATATATGTGTCATCATATTTGGGTGGCTATGCACCGAGTGCCATGGAAACCGCATCAGATAAATGAATGGAAACAAATGATAAGATGAAGATTGAACTCAGGAGTTATTGCTAAAAACAGTACAATATGCCACAGATAGAACTGGACCTGGGCACCAATTGCACTCGAGTAGCGTAGCAAACTTCCCCAACTCCTCTCTTTGTTACAGACAATTTCAGAAAATATCAAATATATTTGAACATAAAAAGTATAGGGACTTTTATCTTGAAATAATATACTATGCATTGTTTTTACTTATCAAAATGCACCATATTTGACCATACAGCAAACTCTTTTTTCAAGTGTAAGCTACATATCAGAACGGAGCCTAGTGAGTGATAAATAACATCATTTAAGGCAACACAATAGTTTCGCAGAATGCACTGCACAACTCGAGGTGGAATTCATAAAGCGGTAGAATTCCTCGCTATCTAACAGAACCTTGAATGACCTCAGGGATGGTCAAGACTTCCAGTTTACATCCAGCATAGGTCTCCCAGAAACTTGTCTGGGGCTGTGGAAAAAATTGAAACAAAATATTCTTAATTCATAGTTTCACCTTTTGCTCAAATGATGCAAAATACATATTCTGTTGTGTTTCAAAGCGAAAGGTTTTGTAATGATACTTTACCAAATAATTCAGTACATAGTTATACTACACACACGTCTCATCAGAACCCAGTGTCAATAAATGATTCCATTCAAAATGGAAATCAATCTGACTCAAAGTGACATGATCCAAACAAATGTTGATAAGTATCCTTTCACAAATTGATACATGTATGTGTATTGAACATCAAGTCATTACAAAAATTGTGATAAGAGTTATGACTAAAGTTATCACTAAAAGCAGAAATATAGTTGTGAAGAAGTACAGTCATAATAAAATGATTTCTCATAGTCTTGCTGTATACAGTACTAATCTCTGTTGAAGTTAACTGCACTGTGTATTTTTGAGGAATGCCTATTTTACAGGTTTTTAGTGTCTGTAGAAATCAGCATATTCAATTGTCAGGATTTTCATGGTAACGGGACCTTATAGGCCCCTCTCCAAACACCTAATCTTTGAATTGTGTTTACTTGAAGAAAACATGGGGGTCATATCACAAAACAATGCAACAAATTAATTCGAAAAAATAAATTAACTAAACATCAAACATATAAACAAATGCATACATGTGAACAAGACAAAGCATGCAATACATGCTACAGGATGAATTTATCAACGACATGACTGAAACTTACAGCTTTTTGATCTTCTTTCAAGGCACCCTTCAAGAACTGCACCTTCCCGTCAGCTACATCAAGCCCATAATGGCGGCAGAAATCTTCGGCTTCTTGCGTGCTGTCAAACATGAGCCAGTTGGCCAGCCGAGGTGTTGGGAAGCGGAGATTACGACTGTTGTATGCTGTGGTCATCGTCTTCAGGGCCCGACTAAGATGGGACCAATTAACATTGTTCATAAAGCAGTTTTCCTGGTTTTTCAGTCATCGCAGGAGAGGGTTGGCCATAAACAGAAATAGATTTAGTGCAAGTAACAGTGCATACCTGTAAATGTTGACTACATTACGAATGTCAGAAATAACTCAGGGTCATGATGTTATTATCGTTTGCATGATAAAACTGGGTGGAAATACAATAGAGAACAACAACATGGATATAAACAGTTGCAATGAATCTTAAATGAAGACTGATGGAAATGCAAAGTCATCATTTTGTAGGACATCAATGGAAAAGAAATGAAGAGATTTTTATTTGGGAAAGTGCAAAAGACTAATAACCACTGATTGATAGATATGTCTGTATGTGTATATAAACTAAAAGTTAAACACATTGCCAATTAGACAATAGCATCCCAACATTAGAAGACTTACCATTGTATCTCCCTGAGATGAATGTGAAGACAACACATCTCGATGGCATTCAGTCCAGTTGCCAACTTCTTGATTCTAATGAAGTTCCCTTTGAGGTAAGCTGAACTTAAAGCTTGAGCACACTTGACATTTGGACTTTGTCTGCAAAAACAATTTTGAATTAAAGTGCTGGAAAGGGCTATAGAACATCACATATTTTTTTTTAAAAACTTTTACTGGCACAAAATAAAAACACCACAATGCAACATTCTTGGAAAAGGATCATACTTGTACATGTAACTGAAATGTCTTGCACCATTTTTGTTTTTCCTCATAAGATATACACGCAAGTATCACAAAAGTTGCTTAAATGTGGAGTTGCCCAATAATCTATCAGTAGAAATCTGAAGTTGTAGTACATGTACTGTGGTTCTGCAATATTCAAAATATTCAACAAGTGCAATGGAATGACAATGAATAGCCAAACTTTGAACAGCATGACAAGTTGATGTTTGAAATAAATTACAGATATCACACACACAGACATACACAGACAGACAGACAGACACACACACAGACACACACACACACACAAGTTGGTCTACCTTAGTATATGATCTTACTGAATATTCCTTGGAAGGGACAGTGAGTGCATCATTGCATCAAAGGAACCTATGAGTGAAGAAAATTTATTTTGTGTGTTAATATTTTTTAGCTAATATTACATAGATGTGCAACATATTCTCTGTGACCAACCTAAAGTATGGGGAGATGTAAATCTTCTCCTATCAGTGAAAATTTTACTTTTGTGTAAGATATGCCATTCAAGATAAAGGAAATGAAATCCAACACATCATCCGTCTGCTACCTGAAAAACTTGGAGGCTTGAAGCATAGTCAAATTAGTCCTTTTTTTGGGGGGGGGGGGAATGTCTAATTGATATGGCACACCACACATCATTCAACTTTTGTGTAAATGTTACTAATCTTCAATAATTTGACAAGAATAAAGGAAACTTATACCTGTAAAAGTGGATATTTTCGCGTGACTAATTTTTCGCACTTGGCCGGTTCGCAAGAGTTTCGCATGTTTTTAATTCCGCGGAATCAAGACATCACGCACAGGCACATATGGCAAGCAAAAATATTCGTGTGCTTTTATTTTCGCGCTAGTTTCTGGTTGCGCGAAATGCGCGAAAATTTGAACACCGCGAAAATTTCCACTTTTACAGTATTGAAGTATATGAGAGTGATTAACAATTTATGTGTTATCTGTACATGGTTTCATTTAACTTTCCTTCTTTCAATCTCTCATGTATACCATGATCCTATCCCTCATCAAGATTGAAAACAATATGTGATGCTTCCATTTCAATTATATTTCCTTTTTTTTTTTAAGAATAAAGAAAACTCACATTGAAGTATATGAAAGTGATCAACATTTTATGGGTTATATGTAGGTCTATATGGTTTCACTTTGTTTTTATCCTTTTTTTTTTCAATCTACACGAATATATCATGATCTTACTTAACTCTTACCAAGATTGAACATAACATATAATGCTTCCATCTGAACTCTTGCTCTGTGCTGAGCATCACTTTGCTTGCAGTCTTGCAGCTGGTAGATGACTAGAAGCCGCTTCAAGCACTCCCTAGCATGGTCCATGTTAATCTTTGGTTCAAACTCTGAAACGGGGGCTCTGCACAGCCTTGGAAAGAACAATCAGTCCTGGTAGTGCTACTGATAATTAAATATTTTGTTTTCATATGTAATTTCTTTAGGGGAAGGTATTAAGTGAAAACAAATCCTACCTGTTCCAGCTGAAGCAACTTTACTGCCAAACCAGCTGAGCTTTGAAAATCACAACACCACAACTTAATACCAAGTGCATTCACTATAAGCAAGCACCTCTATAAAAAGCCATTACATCCAAAGTTAGAAGGGAAGGACAGAAAACCTTCATTAAACATGTAATTGAATCACTGAAGGCTTATAACCCTTGCTGCACCCATTAAGAATTCAGTCAGTGCTAAGGTGCTTATATGTATGCAGGTACAACATATATTTGAAGACAAAAGATCAATACATGTATCGCGTTAACTCAAGCAACAGATTTCTTGACAAACACATAGAATTGGGAGTCTCAGGTTATTATCCTAACAATTAAATCAGTCCTGCTCGTGCTACAAGTGACCCAAAGCAAACTTCATAGACAATGACTGTGAAGCAATTGAGAACACAAACTGGGCACTTTACAGTGTGCGTAGTAGCATTCCGTCACTGGAAAATACAGAACATCGAAGGCACTTAAAGGGTTAAATAAAAGTATCTCAAGGGAGCTGTAAATAGTTACACTAAGCTGTATGACATCTTTATGAAAAATACCTTCACTGGAATAGTGAAGGAGAAAATCTTATATTCTGCAGCTACTAAGGTATGAATATCAAAGGTTAAGGGCCTATGTGAAGATTGTCTCGATAAATGACTGCATTATGCTTCATTACAGTCTAAAACTGAACACCTATAAAGTTTAATGCCATGCTTTAAGAATATGGCAGGCATTACCTGTAGGCAGAATATATGTGGAAGCACACACAATGCTCTAAGATTTGTGTGCACTCCCATCCAGCAGCTCTTTGAATGACAAGATCTTGGCGTACTGCCCTCAGACGATCAAACACAAAGTTGTAGATTTTTGTCCATGGATGGTCTGTACGAGTCATGACTCTGAAAGAGAACACAGACACAGACACAGACACACACAGAAAATTGAGAAAAATGGACTGAAAAGGGGTAAAATTGACATCAGGATATCAACATATTAGCTATTTCCTCTTCATTTCTATTTACTGCAGTGACTTTGACTTGCTCTCAACTTATAGCAACACTTCTTAACTACTAGTGAACGGATGAATGTGTCACGTCAACAATATACCACAGTGCAGTTACTGGCCATGAATCCTATAGATATGACTATAAGAGCCATTGAACAGCACTCATTTCATTTCATTATAAAGGATTTACTGACTTTTATGCAGACAAAATGGTTTCACTAGGCATCTAAATTGGCTTGCACGCTTGCTGATCTCATTCACTTCCACACTGGATTAAGAGCAAAACCAAATGGCTATCAATAAACCCTAGACACATAAATACTGTAATGATACCAGATTAATACTAAACTTTATTATTCTTATGGATACATTGTAGATGAAAACACAGTGCGAAATGAGAGACTTACTTGCAAACTAAATGTTGAACTGTCTGTATCAAGACATGAGGGGGCCTCAGCTCACTGGTGTTAACTTCCTGTTTTCCAGCTGCAGGCCTTGAATATTCTTTGATTGTCAACAATTGGTCAGCTTTGGGCCTGAGAAGATACATGTACATGTATATGCAACATCGATAGGCACATGACATTGTATTACATAATAATTTGTGTACATACATCATCAATGTTGATTGACTTGTGACAAAACAAGAATAACCAGTGATGGTATACTTTAATTTGAGGAGTTAACAACTTAATAATTTAAATACTTAAGCGTGTTTGACTCAGTGTTGTGAATTGTAAAGCAATGTGGAAGTTCTGGATATGATGAAAGAAAATGCTCTCTTGATTGGGAGCTGCGATGTTGAATACCAAATGCTGAAACAGGCTAGGGATGTAAGGCCGGAGTAATTTTCTGTAAATTGACATGCAATGCTAGGCACAATATGACATGAGAGTTTTGACAAAGCAACATCGCCAAGGCACCCAGGAGTTAGAATAAATAAGTCTGGATTTGTGAAAAGTGCATAGGCCATAACAGAGGCACTTACCATTTGGTATTCTCTGTACTTTCTATTACTTCAAATGGGTGAAGCCTTCTGGTCTTTTCTCTTCTGTAAAGAAAACCCAGACATAAAATTTAAAGGGGGTGGGGGTGAGATGTTTCATTGATTCAATATGCTTTCATGGTGAATCATTTTAATATATAAAAATGTATCTGAATTACCTATGGTTGAATATAGTGGAACCTTGTTAGAAAGACGTCCAATAACGAAACCCTCTTCTAACAAGGTGATTTTGGCAGGTCCCAAATCTTTATATTTTACTCTCTCTTTTTTACCTGATACAGTGTATTGTGAGAAACCTGACATAACAAGGTAATTGTTATGGTTTATAGTTTTTCATTATTTCAAGGCTCCCCTGTACATTGAAATGTCTGCCATAAATTAATGACAGAGGATTTTTTCCCCTAAAATTTATTGGTAAAATACCCTTGATACCTATGATAGCCACACAACAGCCTTTCTACAAAATATAAATTAATGTCAAAAACAATTGATATGTCATTTTTAGGCAAGGAAAGGGGATAATAAGAAAATACATACTCAATTCTTTCCCTTGCTGAACACATCTCCATGCACTGTCCACTGATAGAGTCATTTTTTCCTTCAAAATAATCGTAGTGTGAATGCTTTTGGAGACTACTCTGTAGCCGTTCAGAAAGTGGGGTCTGCTTTGAACACATGATGTACCAGGTAGCATGCAGTTCTTCACATCCTGAAGAAATAAGGGATACATTCAAGACTTCTGAAGTACTGTCATTTGTAGAATTCAAATAATTTTGTGTCAATTCTGGAAGTAAATCATTCGGGCTTAACACCATAATTCAGATTAAATTATATGAATCGTATCCTAAGTTCTTGTTGTTTTTACAGGTCTTCTTTTTAACCTTGAGGAAACATACATTACCTCGGTCATGCATGTTGCATTCTTCTTCTTCTTCTTCTTCTGGATAAATCTGCCTCCTCCAATAAGCTGAAGAAGATTCTTGCAGACTGTGTTATTTACAAGTACAGTTTATCTACAGATATTTACAAGCACCATAGCAAATATGAAGAACAAAGACCAGCCACAGGGCTGCCAACTCTCACGCATTGAGCACGAGACTCACGCATATTGGTCCTTGGCTTTCTCACTCTAAAAGTTTTTATTTCATTTGCATGCATTTCTATTGATCTCACTCATTTTGACTCCTAAATCACAGCATTGGCCTATGGGAGTCTCACTCTCAACTAGTTTCCAGTGTTGGCAGCCCTGCAGCCACGAGCACTGTGTCTGTGATCAACTGTATATTCCTTGACCTTGACCTTGTAAATGCACCATAAAACAAAAAGTTGATATCTCTCAATTTACACTTCATAAGACAATTCTAGTTTCTACCAAAAAAAAAGTTTTCCCTTGAGACCTGAACCTTGAACAGAATCCCCCCCCCCCCCCCCTCTCTCTCTCTCCACAGTGACCACACACACACACACACACACACGCCTCTGCATGCGCACCTCCGTGCGTGCGAAGGCAGAGCTCGCCTCAGTATACCCAACACTAATAACAGTATATAGGACTGCACGGTATCATCCTACCAAGGCAATTTCTAAATCAGTAGACGATCGAAGAGTTGAACAAAATTATGGCCATGGCAAGCTCAAGCAATTAATTGGTAATGTTCTATGAGCAAAAAAAAATGTACATAATGCATGCGATTATGACACAGGAATCTCCTTGGATTATTTACCAGGACAGCTCTCCCCTTGATCAGCGGACGACTGACGCTTCGTATCAGATCGTAGTAATTGAAATTGAGGATTATTTTCAGTTGTTTGTCGTGAATACATGTAGGGTAGCTTCAAAAGAACCATCAAAAGGCTGCAGCATAAAATTTCAAACATTTTGAAACATTTGAAGTAGGCCCTACAAAGTTGATCCATCATCATCAAATAGAGCAAATTAAGATATAAAACATTTCCCATGTCCGGCGGAACCGGGGGGGGGGGGGGGGGGGGGGCTCGGCCCCCCACTTTTTGTGCACTATTCAAAGAAATACATACGGTGTCATCACTTTGGCCCCCAACTATTTTTAACCCGGAAGTACGTAAGTGGCACTGAAGAGAAATATAGTTAGATAACTTGAAATGTGAGCGCGGTAAGGTTATATTTTTCCGCTGAAGACCTTTTTTTTTTTTTTTTGTGCTTGTCAGCTGAAGAAACCCGGAAATGGAAGGAGAGAGATGAGGTGAGGACTTTTTTTTTTTTTTTTTTGCTTGTTATTTTAGCTCATGAAACCCGGAAGTGGCCCACTTTTGAAAACACTCCGCCGGCCCTGTTTCCAACCTTTCACTTGTTAAATAACGAGGAATACTCTTGAAGTTACAACTAAAAGATTCAGTATTTTCTTATTATTTTCTTCTTAGCAGCTGTAACTACCCGCATATCTCAATCAGTGTCATAACACGAATGGTAACTCGTTTTGTCTTATCAACTCTTCATGATAATACTCAGGGCCGGTGGAATGCACCATACATAGGAACACCACTTTTGCGCTGAAGACTTTTTTTTTTTTTTGCTTGTTAGCTGATGAAACCCGGAAGTGGCACCACAAGTTGCGCTGTACATAGCTGATGAAACCCGGAAGTGGCCCCCAGTTTTGAAAACGTGGCGCCGGCGGTGATACTGGCCTATGTAGTCACACTGACGTGTCATTTGCTATCGACACCCTTTTCAACATTGTCAAACCCGGCGAAAAAACATAACCCACTGAACTTTTTTGGACACCTGTACTCAGTAGTCCATTTTAATTGGAGTAGCTATAGGCCCTATGATAGGACCTAGACTTCAAAATGTTTATTCCACCGTTGAAGGTAAATTGTCAAAAACAACTTAGGCCTATAGCAAAATTGTCATTTGATGGTCATCCAATAATAAATTGAAGCCTTTCTGCAAATTTTCATACTGTGGATATAGCCGCCTTTGGAAAGAAAAGGACAGTAGCCTATTGATTGGTCATGTGGAATTAAAGTTGCCCATATAGTAAGGGTCATCTGGTGTCGGATGATTGATAGACCGATATAGTGATTCGCAACTTTGTATCTAAAAGTCAACACTTTCTTTCATGTCAATAGCATGGTCAAATGCATCATGCCCTACTTCTTTGTTCGTGTGACTTGTTAACAGTTTGTGATGTGTAATCTTTCAAAAGTCACTGGATCAGAGAGGAGCAGCAGTTCAATTTTGTTGGCAGGCCCATGCACTTAATAGGGCCTGTACTGGGCCTACTGATTACCTGTAAAGTGATGACAAGCCATGACAGGGCCGCGCGGAACCGGGGGGGGGGGGGGGGGTGGGCTTGCCCGACGGGCTCCTTACTTTTTTTGAACAATACAAAGGAATACATAGGTTGCAACCACTTTGGCCCCACTTTTTTATTATTATTATTATTTTATTTTACCCCCGCGGCCGGGAAGTGGTAAGCTTTTGGCGATTGCATAGTTGTACCAGGGCGATTTTTTTTTTCCCCAGACGATGAAACCTTGAAGCGGAGCTGGAAGGGTAAGGCCTTATTTTGTTTTGTTTTTTGTTTGTTTGTTTTTTGTTTGTTTTTTGTTTTGTTTTTGGGGTGTTTTTTTGGCTTGTAAGCTGAACAAACCCGGAAGTGGTCAGAAAGTTGTTAGTGTTAGTTTGTTTGTTTGTTTTTGCTTGTTAGCTGATGAAACCCGAAAGTGATAGCATTTAATATTGCACTGATCAGAAGGGGGGACTAAAATATATAAATACATACAACCATGTAAATATTTGCACTTTTAACTCAGTGGGCCTACTCGTCAAGCAAGAAAGACCACATTACATGCTGAATGCATGTGTGTGTGTGTGTTTTGTGTGTGTGGATTTATTTATTTTTTCTGCTTGCTGTGACGCTGAATCAATGAAGAATATCGGTACCAACAGCCTTATCTATTTCAGAGGGCCTGACCAGAAGTGAACGGACCCTAGGAATTATCAACCCAGTGACACGAGTGGTTACCCGTTGCTCTTTATTCTGTACCGTGTTTTCAAGTACATCATCAGTGGGGAATACGCACTGTGATAAAATTTGATCGCTGCCTTCAGTTTCTAGAGTACATGTACTTTGTCAAAGAGTTTACTTGTATAGCACTAGCTTCTTTACTCTTTGCTGTATGTACATATGTCCTTATCATCAGTCCATTAAAACGTGCACAAGTCACAACAGCAACCAACATGGCCAAGCAAGCACCTTTCCCGGATGCTGCCCGAGATATAGTTAAATACCTCAGCTATACCGAGGGCAGAGACAAAGTGTACAGGTATGTACCCCTTTACACGTTTTTCAGTATTGTATTCTGGCAGCCTGTGTTCTTCCCGTACAGTTGGTAGGATTTCCGAACAATGGAAATAAAACAGATCATAAATACGGAAAAGGAGGGGCTACCGACTACACGTCGAGTGCTACCACTGGTAGTGCCTAGTGGTACCAGTGCTCGCCCTGTGATTTTCCCCCGCTACGTTCGGCTTGCACACGGTGCATTCCCAGGGTAGGGCAGGCACACCGGATGTCGGTGATTGTTCTGCCCGAAAAGCACGACTTGTTCACTTTTTCACGACGTAAAGACTACTAATCCACGGTAATTTCACATTGATTCCAGCACCTTTTCACAACTCGTTCACCACGTATTCATAGCGTAATCACGGCAAAACCACGGAGACAATATGTAAGTGCAAAAGCACGACTTTTGCACGACTAACTCACAACAAAATCACAAGTGAAGAACGGCGTTTTCAGGGTGAAGAACGGCGTTTTCAGGGTCAAAGCACCACGAATAGTGTTGGTAGTGCTAGAGCCCATTGGCCATGGACTAACAGAGAGTCGAGCTGTGTCGAGAGGTACAAAAATGTAGGCCGTGGGTGGGGGAGGGGGCCGGGGGCATGCCTAGTTGGTGCTTGTTTTATCAACCTATTTACAGCTAGATTCTACAATCAACTGCATATCTTCTCCCTCAATAATAAACTTCATTTTATCGTATAGTAGACATACTACTTTACTAGATCTAGAAAATGGTATAGTACTAACCTTAGTTTGGAATCTCAGGAGTCATAAATGTTAGAAATTTAAATGCTTTAAATGGTCATTGTTTATAGCCCTTAAAGGCTTTATTGTTATTTAATTATGCCATGATTTTATTAGCTCTTTCAGCTCAATCTGCAGTTTTGTTTATTGAGTTTTTCCTTGTGTGTTGTATGTATGTTTGTCTACATTACAGTTTATGTATTCTTGTTTGTGTTTGTTTAATGTTAATGTAGATGTGATTGTGTGTGTTTGTTTTTGTTTGTTTAGTGAGTGTGGTTCTTCAATGTCCTTCCAAAGTAAAATGCATCCCTTGTGGAGCTGTACTTATTTGTTATGTACACTAAAGTCCAAAAAGAATTACGGCAAGTGTACAATAAGGGAGTTCATGGTTGTGATTTGCGCATGTGTATAAAACAAAGGTCAAATGAGACTGTCTGTGTATTTGCCACTGACTTTAAAATGAATAGAATCCTTGGGCAACTGGGAATCTGAATTATGTCATTACAATGTATGTGTTTTAGACTGAATTAGAACATACAGGTGTAAGTAATTCATTCATCAACACTTCAACAAGGAATTCTTGATCACAACACATATGTCCATGTTGTTTCAGAGTCTGTGGTGTAGGGGTCAAATGAGACACGCGCTAACCGTGAACTCCCTTATTTGGAACAAAACTCCATATTTCAAGTCAGCTGAGTGAGCTGCTGCTGAAGTATTTCAGATGATATCATGCTATCATCAGCATTTTACCACTCTACAGCCCTTGGCTGTTGTGAGAGTTTGATTGTCATTGCTCATTATGCCAGGTTCATCATGATTTTTAAAGTCACCTCAGTCATTGCTCGTTAGTGTGCACACTCAAGCACTTTGCTCAGGCAAATGTTTGCCAGCAGTCATTATATAGGGCCCACCATGCCATAATGTCAAAATTTCACCCTCTTAAAATGTGTTAGGACTTTCGAGTGAATGTGATGTTGATGCATTGAATGTTTGCCGTGGGGGGGGGGGGGGGGGGGGGGGGCTCTGGGATGCACCAATGGTAGTACATGTACAAGAGAGTTTTTTGTGTTCTGTTTTTTTAACTCATTGTAATCAATTTCTTTTGAATACTCCATGACTGATAGAGCCATATCTTTATTTCATGAATGAAATACAGACAAGACATAATAGTATGCATTGTATACAGGTGAAGGTTGGACATTTCAGAGAGATACAACATCTTTATGATTTTCATCTTACCAATCTTCAGCTTCAACCATATCATTTTTTGTAGAAAAGTTATTATTTGTTCTTATTATAGGATTTTGTTCAAATTGAACATTAAAGGTCCAGTTTACCTTTTGGAGCAGTGATTTCAAAAACGTTCAAGATATGACATTTGATGCATATGTGTAGGTCTGTTGTATCACAAAACATCCTAGCATATAAAATTTTCTCAATAAAGCCTAAAATATAAAGAGATATCAGTTTTTTCTCAATGAACCGTAACTGTAGACGGTTTAGTCTGGAAACATTCTTATTATAACTGTTGTTCACATCTTGTGTATTTAACAACACTTAACATTGATTATACAGATTCAGCTTTTTACAGTGGTTGTTTCTAGCCCTAACTCACATTCTAGAACTATTTTGAAGCACTAATGCTGGGTTTTTGTTTCATCTGCAAATGGTAAATTATGCCTTTAAAGACTTATAAATAGATCCTACATATATAAAAAAAAAAAACAGTGATCTTTTTGTTGGACGTTCATTGCTTTAATTTACAAATTCTGTTGCCCCTGATTCGCTTTCAGAATTACACAGTATACCACACGACTCCTAATATGGTACTATGGCGACAAAGGGAGTGATGTCCTGTCTCTTGAGAAGATCAAGAATCTCGAATCAACCATTACAACCTCGAGAAAACGTAAGTGTGGATAGTGGACCATTTCTGTGATATCAAATTGGCATCCATAGGTCCTGTCATTTTGCTGACATTCAGGTAGAATGTTTATTCTCTGGTTACATAACCAGTGAGTCAACTAACTCTTCTGTAATCAGGGAACAATTAGAAGAGTAGTTTGTACTTGTAATCAGTTTTAGGATGATGTGGCATGTATATAGTGGTATGCAAGATTAAAATCTGAAAGTAAACTACAGTGTATTACTGTATATGTGGGACAGGGAATCAACATTGAAGCTGATTTTGGTGTGTTTTTTTTTTTTTTCATTGCAAAAGCTTTGCATTTGGTTAAGATATTATCAAGTTTTGTTTTTTCTTTAATGTCCACTATGACTTGATTGGCATAATTTACAATTTGTAAGGGTACTTCAGTGATTTTACGATGACACAATAGGAGTCATGTTACATTTTCAGGTACAATGTAGGCCTACTGTGTTTCACTGTTTTCCATCTATACTAACAAGATTTTATTGCACCAGTTTATTGATTTGTATAGTACCTGATAGCTTCCTGTCAGTAAGTTGTAATTTTATCGTAATGTACATTGTAGGAGGCATCCGACATTGTTCAGGGTTTATGATAGCAAGTGCAATATACATTGAACTTGAATTGTCACAGAATGTTCACATTTAGGAGAGGGGGATTCTTATCATGAGTAAATATGTGTAGAGCCATTTGTGTGTTCAATGTGACATCACAGGAGAGATATATTGCCAGAGAGTTATCAGGTTTGCTGCCTGCCTTTGCACAGCATAGCGAATATGCCGGTCCAAAAAGAATATGCAGTTATTTGAGTGCAGGTTTTTTGGTTTTTTTTTTTTTTTGTAAATAATTCAATATTGAAAAAGCTGATGAAAGTGTCCAACACTTTTGTAATCTCAAAACTAGTTTGCAGCAACAGTGCGGCTGATGAAAGGTATGCTTTCGAACAGTGGGAGATATTTTCATCTGAATATTTTAGTTTCACGGGTAGACTTCAAAATAGCAGCTTCATTCGCTTTCTCTCTTGTGATTAGTTGGGTTTTTTACCTAAGCACAGGAGCTGGTAGACTTTAGCCTTCACAGCTGTCATTTTTCTTTTTTCTTTTTTTTTTCAGGTCCTTGTGTTTGTCGTCTTCATATCACACAGACTTACTGATAAGAGTTACTTGCACTCTGATGAGCCAAATATTGCATGTCCATCATCTGCATACCTTTGAAGGTGTTAAGTTGTTATCTTCTAAATTAATGGCAGAAGGATAATTGTAACAATATTTCTTAAAGGTAGGGGATACCTTTTACAGACCTCCCAAAATGCAGCAAAACATTAAATATAAATCTCAGGGGACTTGCTTAGGCCACTGCTTAGAAATTTGGAAGTCAACAGTTATCTAAAATTTGAATAATGCACAACACTCAACTACTCAGTAGTTCTGTGTGTCAGCCACACTTAAGCCTTTTTGTTGCATTCTTCTGTATTTGTGATCTATAAACACAAATCTAAAAGTACAAGAGCTGATGTAATAACATATAGAGTGTGTGGCAAGAATGTATATAGAAATGTTTGTAAGTGTTGATGAACTTTCTTCACAAAATATACATGATGGACACACATTGCAATTGCAATTTACGGTGAGCCCCGAAAACAATTCAATTCAAAATCTAACGGTCAAAAAAATGTACTAAATGTTACCTTCCACTTTCAATACTTTATGGGAGTTTCTAAAATGATACTCTCTTCAACATACCACTGTATTTATACAACTCTTCATTTAAGGTGTGCAAATGGGATTCCCTACCTTTAAACAATGTCTCAGTTTTCTTATCTGTCCACAACTTGTATTTGCTAGTAGTAGACAGTAGATAATATTAGTAATTGATATAACTTTAGCTAAATGCATGCCCTGAGTGGATGACATGATTGAAGGAAACAGCTATGTTTGGAACTCCCACCCACCCTATGCACAAAAAACAAGAATATATAGTTCAAAGCAGGATAAAAGTTTATCATTGAGAGTGCATAAAAAAGATGCTGATTATATTGGATAAGTCATAAGGGCTTTAAAGAAATGACCGAAAGGCAAAAGGGAGAATTTAAACCCGCTTTACATGATCAGTGTCCTGAATAGGTTGACTTTGATTATGTAGTGAAGGATATATGTAAGGTTATGTGGAATAGAATGTTGGCCTTTACTGAAAAATCAAAATGAATAGAACATTAAGACAGCAATTTAAGAAACATCAAGATAGCAAGTTACATTTTAACCCGCTCAGGACGAGTCCCGAGTATACTCGGGCAGGTATCTATTGGAAATGCATGTTGTAGCAAAATCAGGCCGTCCTCAACGGGTTGAGAAGTTCAGTTATTACATGAATGACATGTATTTTTTAACATCTCATTACTTTGTTCAGGAGAGTCACTATCGACAGAGGAAAGATGCTCAATGTTTTATTATTCTTAGTCTTATTCTTCTTATTATTACTATTTAATTATCATCATCATTGTCATTTTGATTATGATTATTACTATTATCATCACTGTTAGTACAATTGTATCATTATCATAAGCATGATTATTATATCATTAACTCCAGCATTATTGAATTCAGTAATGCAATTGATGTTTTTGATGTGTTTATCATCATTTCCTATAATTACTGTAATAATTACTGCAGTCATTGGTACCAATATTGTTATCCACTCACAGTGTGTGAAAGGAGTGAGTGGGTGATAAGTGTGTAGACAGAGCATAGCCACATACAGCGCTATTGGTACATTGTATGATATGGTGAACCTTGCACCACATACAATTTTACATTTACACACACATGTTCTCAACATATCACTATCTGTAATTTCCCTCATATTTTATCATTCATGCAATCAAGAAACAATTAGCAGCTGTAAGATAAACCTTTTTGCTCAACCGTTGTCATCGTCGTTTTATTCTTATTTTCCCATAGCTTTCCAGACACTTTGATTTCTATAAATTTAATGTACCCTTTTCAGCTAATCTAAGCCAAATTGCTCAAGTGAGCTTTTGCAATCACTCGCCGTCCGGCATCCGTCATGCATCTTCCGTAAACTTTTTCACATATTTGTCATCTTCTTGAAAACAGCTGACTGGATTTTGGTCAAATTTGGTAGAAATCAACAATGGGTGAGGGGGTCATAGTATGTGTTTATACTTATGTGGAATTGCTGTTATGACTAGGTCACCAGAACCATTGATTTTACCTCGTTATGACTCGCACCTTATTTTAAACATGCTATCGGGGAAAAAAAAAGAAAGAGAGAGATCAACTGAATACAGAAATAAAAAAGTTGGGACTGCCCAGTTCACCTTGTTAGAAGCGTATCTTGTTAGTGAGCTCCATTATAATGGGGTTCAACTGTGCAAGTGGTGGTTGTACATCCAAATATTTATCCAAATTGAATATCCAAAATTGGGAGGATGTTGCCCGAGGGAAACAACCTGCTGCAGTCACCACATCTCAAGATCTTTTGAATAGTTTGTCTGGTGGAGTGCCATGAGGCAAGGTGCACTGCTCAGGTGAACATTAGACCCAATTTTCTCTTGTTTGTTGGTCATGTGATCAAGAATCAGTCATCGGGGCCCCATTTCATAAAAGATGTTAGGATGACAACTCTTGCTGGAATGACAACTTTCCACAGCAAACAGCCAATCAGGAAGCTGTATTCTTGTCGTTACCATGACAATAGTCATTCCAGCAAAGAGTTGTCGTCAAATAAACTCTTTATGAAATGGGGCCCAGATGTGAGATGAATCATTTTGTTCCAGTGCAGTGGTCCACATATTGATTTAGCTCTACCACATTTATCCATGTACTCTTTGATTTCCCTTCAAATGCAGTGTTCAGGATGTTCAGATCAGCGGAGTTCCTACAGAAGGCGCTCGACTCCCTGGCTTCAGCGGACATGACAGAAGCCAGTTTGCAGCTGGTTGGCTATCTCTGCAAGGCGGTGTGGCTGTTCCTTGACCACTTTATCTGGTTAAACAAAGTCAAACTCTTGGATGTAAGTTGTTCAACAAAATAATTCGAAATAAGTATAGATATTGACATCACAAACACCCAACAGCAGACCGATGCTCAAGTGTTCATTTGATTAGATACTTGCAGAGAAACATGATTGAACATGACTGTGTTCTCAGGGGAGATGTATTGCACTGTGTTACATTGTTACAGTGGTTTTCAAACTGAATATTCTGTTTCTGTTTTAATTTTCATATTGCAGATATTATATGAGAAATAGAAATTAAAGTTGTCCTTAAAAGAAATATGAAAAGTTAACATGTAAAATTTTTGGTTCATTAATCACATTGCTGTAAAAGTGGATATTTTCGTGCGACTAATTTTTTGCACTTGGCCGGGTCAGAAGAGTTTCGCGTGTTTTTAATTCCGCGGAATCTAGACGTCACGCACAGGAACATATGGCAAGCAAAAATATTTGCGGGCTTTTATTTTCGCGCTAGTTTCTTGTTGCGCGAAATGCGCGAAAATTTCAACGCCGCGAAAATTTCCACTTTTACAGTAACTTAAACTGGAATATGATTTCATAAGCAAATTCTGTGGATTTTGCTACTGAAACAAGCTTGGATGCAAATGTATTCGATGAAACTAATTGTCAGAAAGAATTTATTTTTGGTGTCAATGAATTGGATGCTTAACTAACCACAGAAAGATTTTTAACCCATTGCCAGTTTGATCTGGGAGTGTCACGTTTTAAATACTTGCTCCATGAGAAGTTATGATATCTAGTAGGCAGGGGGTTAAATGAATGGTTGTTGTACTTGGTTCCACTATCTTCCAGATGGACAGCAAACTTGTGGCACAGAGATCTGCCTGGTTCTGGCTGGTTGGTCTGTCTGCTCTCACTCTGAGGGACCTCTACAAGCTCCAGAAACTCTCGCTGAGCCTGAAGGAGCTCAAGAGAGCCGGGGAACCGGTCCCACGCCAGCGCCTGGAGTCGGACATCTTCAAGGCTCGCCTCCAGTTTGTCTTGGACTTCTGTGATGTCTTCATTCCCCTGGCCGCTTTGGGCTATGTCAGCAAGGGAGTCGGTGCCAGCGGCGGAGTCATTGCATCATTGATTGGTTTGTATCTGACGTGGCAAAAATATGTACCCAAAAAGTGAGTGTGCCACTGCCTGAAGCCGAAATACTGAAATTTGGCAATAATTGACTCTTTCTTCCATTGAAAGGTTCCTAATGTGATTGCCACTTTTTTACGGTCAAAAATTTGAACCGTTGAGTAGGTTGCAGCTGATTGAAAAATTGCCTTTCATTGACATGAATGAACACCAAGTATTCAGTGTCCGAGTAATAGCCATGAAAGAATAATTGGTGTATATTTTTGTCAATGAAGGGCACTTTGTCAATCAGTTGCAATAAAAACATCTGAACGCCAGAAACATTAATTTCCATTGATTAGAATAAAAATGGATTTGTTTATATCCAAGAAAATCTTGAATTGGCAGAAGTGTTTCTTGTGATAGCAAACTCTGCTATTATATTGAGAGTAAAGTGCCTTGGAAAAGAGTAAAACTGCATGGGTTGTGTGAAGTAACAAGGAACAAGGTTGACATTATAAGGATCACCATTATTATGTGTGTTCTCAACTGAATATGTTTATCCAAGAAAGACTTTATCTGCATTTCTTCCTCCAAGTATTATTAACCACTGCCAAAGATGTCCTAAGCAGGTGGAGTGTATGCACTGTATGATAATAGTACCGTACATGATTGTCAAAACCCATCCATTACTAGCTCATTTATTTTTTTTTTATGGTAAAACAAGGGAGAAAAAAGCATGAAGTGGAACTTCTTGTGGGAAATCTATCGAGCAAGCAAAACTGAAATCTTATTAAAGGTGTTTCTGACTTGTATTCGTTGGGTAAAAGAACTCCAGCCATTACAGAATAAGGTTGTCAAAATTTTTGTGCATCTCTCTTTTTGCCAAACTTAAATTTGCAAGAAATTGCCTCTTGTGATATGTTATGAATTCTTATCTTATTCTTATGACATAAGTACTAAGTATGATATTCCTACTTGTTTGTTCTTACTGATTGACTGTATTGTATGAGTGTACTCTACCAACAGATTTTGAATATCAAACTTCATAACTTCTCTTTAAAGGAGGGTCACTACAAGCCTGATATCCTTGGTTATATGCATTGCAACGTGTTTTGGACATGTTCAAAGACTCCTACATGTATAACAAAACACATATATACAGTATACAAATATACCAGGCCTGAGAGGCTCTGGTTGAAACTACTAGTATGCGCATGAGGTGACTTCAGTAGCACTATTTTCTGAGGGGCGCAGCCCCGAAGAAAATAGTGCTACTGAAGTCACCGAAGGCACATAGTTTCAACCGGTGCCTCGAAAAATTGGCCTGGTATATTTGTTTTATATCCCTCCTAATGAATTTAAGCTAGTATTCGACTGCTGGTATTCTGTAATTTACCTCTTTTTTAAGGGCATCTTGCTTTACTTTTCAAGAAGATTGACTAGTCATTCACGCTCGGGAAAGCAGCTCAGCAGGAGGGCAGCGCGTACGCGTACTATGAAGAGACAACTGCGCGCTCAGCCGCTGAAGTGTACTCGGTGCATTGCTGTACAACGTACTGGTAAACATGCGCAAACTGCAAACTCACTACGCGCTTCGTGCAATACGCCTATCCTATCTGTCAACAAGTACGTTCGGTTGCCAGTGCGGTGTGATATAGTGCGTGCTCGAGTTGATCAACGATGTGACTGTGAGCTGCAGGTGATTGTGTTTTCTGTCGTCTTTCTACCTAGCTGTCATGTCTGTACATGAATATGGACTATCATTTCGTGTTAAAATGCAAGTATACATTGTAAATTTGGGTAGCATTCAGTAACAGCGTATAAGGTTAGATTAGGCACTGGAAAAATTCTAGCAATTACTAAAGCATCGAGTGCCACTGTAAATTCGTGTGATTCATACGGTGTTCTAACGTAAACAGTGAACAAGTTAGACTCTAACTTACTCGTTAGACACTCTAAAAAATAATTATTAGGAATGAGATTACGGGAAATAGGGCCTACTGTTAGACAGGTAGAACTAACGTTAGGCTTAACTAGTGCTAACGTTAGAGCAGGCCTACTATCTACTGCAGTTTCGTTTGTCAACATCTTTTGGGTGGGTCGCTCGAGTTTAATAGTGAAGGGCGAGACCAACTTTCAAACGGCGAAGCATGAACTCCCCAAAGGCCTACGGTACGTCGAAGAACCCTAGCTTGCTTATTGTTGTCTAATTATAGATCTACGATATCGCCTACTCTGTTGTAACGTAGAATGAGGGCTTTATAAGAGTCTGAGTCTGAGTCTCTCTAACGTAACCCGTGTCGCATTGAGTGTATGCGTGCCTTGTGGTTCTCGCGAAGAAGTGCAGTGCTAAGGCGCCGCGAGTACCCATTCATTTGTACATGAAATCTCTCGCGAAGCGAAGGTGCTGCGATACCCATTCATTTACACGTGAAATATTTCGCGTCGCGACGCGAAGCAAAAAAGGCGCGAAAATCACCAGCGTGGTATAGTTTTTACCATTTCCCTAGGGAGTATAGTCTTTTTCGCGCACTGGTATGGTAGAATTATGTTTTGTTGTTTACAGTGCTCTCGACCAATCAGAGGACGAGATGCATTTTGTGAGGGATATAATATATACTAAGAAAAAATACATATACATATATAATAAGAAAAAAGACAAATACATGTATAAGAAAAATGATTGATGCTCCCATTTAGCAGTAACGCCTAAAAAGACTATATTGTAGCAACATAGTCAATGGTCAATATGTGAATGGATTAAAGATGAAAATTGCAGGAAACTCGAAAACACCGTGTAGAGTAAAATTAAATCATGTGAACAAAGGACAAGAGGCATGCTGTATGTACAGTCAAACTGATACTCAGCTCCGGCACTCGAACGATGCATCTCAGCTAGATGCCATTTTGTCTAAAGTGTCATATGATTCATTCACATTTTTAATAGAGTTTCTTGGATTTTTGTCTAAAGTTTTCTCAATTTTTTTTTTCTTTAAAGTTTGGAAGAGGGTGTGGAAGAGACATCAATATCAAATGTGTAGGCTGAGGCATGACCTGCTGCTTCATAAACTGCCTATGTTGCAAAGATGTATGTCTCTGTGTGTGGCAGCTAACAAAGAAAAAAAAAATTGAATTATAGAGTGACCTTTTTATCTGCATTTGTAACATGCACAGTGAACCCACGCTTATGTTACTCATACATATTCCTCATGTACTGGTTGTGTTTCCATATGGCCACCTTATTTTCTCATTCATCTGATACTAGTATGCGATTGTGATTGTTCAGAATTCTATAATTTTCAACACAGAATTGTACTTGTGTCTAAACTCTGTACTTCTAATGGTAGACATTATACATGTATACGTGTAGTCTACCATTGATTTCTGCACCAATTATTTTCATCAATGATATTACTAGGCTATAAATGTGTGTTATTTACTACAAACAAATTATGTACAGCAGGAGCATTATGAAGCTGTGAAAGCTCCTAAAAATAGTATAACCATCTACAATATGACAGATGAATATTTGATGGAAGTTACATTTGTAGGGAATCCATGGACTTTGGTGTCTTTGGAAATCACAGATTATTGTCTGTTTATCATCATGAGATGATGCTTCTGACTCTGAGTACACTGCCTCATATGGTGCATATAAATGTGCAATTATATCTTTGTTCTTTTTTTTTCTAAAGATAAGACAGAAACAGAACAAAGGCTTTTGTTGTTGTTTTGTTTAATGACAGTTGACAATTTACAGGGGAAAGCTCATGAACTTTCTGGCAAAAGATTGATTTATAATGTATGACTGTGTACCATTGATTGCTGGATTTATGTGATGGCAATGATTCTCATGAACCTCAGTGATAAAATGATGGCAGATTCCATCAATTGCAGCACTCTCAGTGGGTTTGTGTACTCCTGATGGTAAATGCTTTTTGTAATTCTATTTTCTATACATACGCATGCAAACCCAAGGTTCACATTATGTGTGCTTCGCTGGCAAGCATAGCTTGCCTCTCGGATTTAACAAGTTACTATCAAAAATGTAAAGTGAGTCTTTCAAATTATTGTACTTTTGATTAGTAAATAAGATATCAATGTACTAAACTAATGATTAACTTGTATAGAAAAATCATCACCTTAGTTTACAAATATTTTACGTTGTCAATAAAAATGTCTAAATAAAAAATTTAGTACTGGACAGGCACTTGCAGAATGGAATGCAAGTGTTAGAGGCATGCAGCTGTCATTACTTAGATATTTTAATCATGCATTTATCATACAAAGTGTTACTTTTTATTGTGCATCCATCATGCATCCATCATGTATTTTTTTTTTTTTTTTGGACATTTGCTATGATCATTTCTTGTATATATTCTTAATAAACTATACTGATCAGTCCATTTTAGTAGTGTGGTCTGGAAAATACAAGAGGTGCATATGTCATATCCAAGGTGTGTGTATGTGTGTTTGACTGTTTAATATATGTACATGATAATGAATTTGTCGGACTGGCTTTTTTTTTTCCTTTTACTGAAATTTTGTCATAGCCATACAAATAACGTACATAATGATATGTAGATAACGATTGAGGGACCTGAATTTTTACTTTATTGTCAATGAAATTTCATAATTACCCTGTTTGTTATAATGGGAGTGCATTGTATGTGTGTATGTTACTACAATATGTATGTTTGTATGTGTGTATATGATATACATGTGTATGAAATCAAATATGTATGTATCGTATGTATATGTTTGCATGTAATATACATACATTGTACATACATACATACATACATATAAGCATGTACTGTGTATGTAGTTACGTATGGTATGGTTTTATATGTATTTGTGCTGCAGGGAAATAATAGCTGTTGTAAATTTGAGTGTGAGTGGAACTTATTCAGGTCTGACAACATTTATAATATTTCTACCCTTGAGTGCCTATTGTGAGCGAAGGTTGAGTACAACTCGGCAGCAAGTAACCCAGTTGTGTGGGCAGATAGAAGCAATTTCTTTGGAAGGGATGAATCCACATATTCCATGACAGTTTATTAGCTCTGAAGCAAACACTCACATAAACCATATGCAAAGGCTGATGTTTACTTTAAAAAAAATGAAAATAATAACAATAATAATAATAATAATGCTAATCAATATGATAATATTGATTATAATGATAATAATGATATTGAGAAAAAAATAAAAATCTTTGTCTTTGTAAGGAATTTATTCATATTATGATCATGTGAATACGAGCTCTCAGAAATCGATTTTGGCAAATTTCAGATGTTTGATCGGAAGTTACGAGCATGACGTAACCAACACTGTCACATAATGTTCAGTTCAATAAAATGTTACAAAAATCATCATTTTTATTGATTCATCAGTGATGATGTTCTGGATTTTGTTTGTTTTGTTTTTTTGTGGGTTTTTTTTGTTGTTGTTTACAATGACATGTTGAGAAACGTGAAATTAATCATCAAATTCTGACTTTTGACTTGTTCACCCTGAGCTGCAGATAATACTGAAAGACAACACCATTGCTACACATTGTAGTGATTGTGTTAAATATCGTTTTTGTGTATAGAGGCATTATTTATATATTCTTTTGCGAATCAATGCCAGGACTTAACATTATATCCAAGATACTAATAGTATACATAGTATTACACTGTACATGTACTTTGAAATCATTTGATATGCATATCAATTTGATTTACTGGTATGATTTCCTTTTTCAACAGTCGCTATATTAATCATTATGATACCAGACATTCTCGTTTTGTAGGGCCTAATGACTGAAAAGAAACACATTGATTTTAATGGCAATTTGATTTGTCATGGGGCATATGCCAATATTTAGTTTATTTTGTTCTAAAATCTGGCATACATTCACAAGTTTGTATGTACATTGTACAGTGGAACATCGTTATGACAGGATTACACTATTTATATGACAGTGTGTATGTGTATGCATTGTATCCATTACATAAATGCTTCAGTCTATAAATGTATAGGCCAACAATATCTTACAGAAAAGTAAAGTAGAACTAGAATAAAATGTCAGGCTGTATACAGGAGTAACATTGACACATACTGACAAATACTTACACATTTGATACATTAGGTACATCATTCTTTTTTAAAGAAAAACACTGTACACAGTGTTTGTTATGGTACATTTTCTGCATTTAAATGTAACATAACATTTGCTTGCATTGTTTATGAGCTAACCCTTCTACAAGGCTCGTCAATGCGGCCTCAGGGCTATATATATATGCACAGTAAATAAAAAAACGTTAGCAACGTTTGAAACAAAATTACGCGAGGCGATTGTTTCGTTCTTACGGCCAATGTCTTTATACTCGACCCCAAAGAGTTCTCAAAATGATAATACGTAGGCCGGGAAAACTTGGTAAAGAACGTCCCTCGATATCTCAGAGCCTGTTTCCTTTATAGGCTAAAAAAAAAATGATAAACAGTTCACGCGAGTGTGTTACAAAGACAATCCTCCTCGCCGGGAAAAGGGGTCAAGTAGAGGTCTTATCTATGATCTGTGCAAGATTAAATGTGTACACCTACAACAAAGCACCACTTCGCAATTATCCGGTAAAGGCTGCTCAGAAATTCTGTTGACAAAAAAAAAAAAAAAAAAAAAAAATGAGACCGTATCATGTGTGACAGAAAAGCTAAACGTAATGAAACAACAATAAAGAACAGCTGCAACAACGACGAACGACATCTCGTCACGGACACATATTCACATCCGCAGAAGAAAGTATTTCAGCAACGTAAAAGACGGATCATAATTAGGAAATAACGTTCGTAGCAAATTCGCACCACTCAGGTATATAACAGCAGTTAAAGTCACTATTCTTGAAGGCCGACTTACTGGGATATCGGGTCTGAGTGAAACAAACATAAATATATTTCTTTGGAAATATAACAGTAGAGTAGGACTGGGCTATATTACTTCAGCGTTCGAAAAATTTTTGCATTTCATTTCAAACAGTTCTCCTACCTTTTCCTACCTTGTCTTAGTCGAGTTTTGTGCAAATCTGGTCATACAGGGAGACAAAGGAAAAGTGAATATTGATTTTGACCATTCCGCCTGTAAGTGCATTCTTATTCCGTTATATAAGTGCCAAATAATGTTCGGCCACCACTTCCCCTAAAAGGAACAATTTACATGCTTTACCTCCAGGAAGTGCATGATATTGCTCTGCTTCATTACCTCTAGAAGCAGATCTTTAAACTTCCAGCCAGTTTTGTATTCAGGAATAAGCGTGTAACCCTTGCCACTAATACCGATTCCCGCCAAGTTACAGGTGAGAGTCTGACTGTAGGTTATACAAAGGAGATTTAAAATGTTTCGGAATCAAAGTGATGATGACCGACGTAATACGGCAGACTACTCTTGGTGAAATATAATTTCAGAAAAATAGAAAAAAAAATCTGTATGAATAGACGCGAGCTGATCTATACATCGTTATTTTATATAATTTTGTAGCTATGCTTTTGTATCACTTCATAAAATTGAACACAATACTGGTTATTTAGAATCGCATGTAAGCGCGAATGTATTTTCCCCTCTGAATTGCTGTTGTCGAGCATCCTCAAGCCTCAAACCGGATTACCATTCGCCATTCCATTTGCTTCTTGATATTTGATATTAGCGTATTCACTTCCCTGTACTCCTTTCCTCTGTCTTGGGCCGGCTTTCCTGCAAAAACATTATGGAAGAAAATACACATTCAGAATATAAACGATACAAAGATGGTAATCATTGAAATGCCAAAAAAAAGCAATTAAACCATAATGAATCCTAAGGAATAAATATGTGGATTAAGTGAATGCAGAAGCATTGCTAGAACACATCAGGGAAAGTTTGAGGAAAATCCGACTATCCGTTCAAAAGTAAAGAATTTGTGAAATTTTTGGGTCGCCATCTCTGGATGAGAATACTACAATATTCGTATGACGTCAAATATGGACAACAACATAACGAAAATATAAAGAAAATTCAACATAACTTCACTTCTTTTCGAGTACATGGTATAATGAAAGAACACTTGATTTACTTCTTTTAAAAGCAGGGGGAATCATCTATGTCAATGACCATTAAAAAATGTATTTATATTCCTTAAAGAAAAATAGCGGAATTCTCTTAAATTTCTTCATATCGTTTTCACATGACGACACGAATTGTAATAGTCTTCTCATTCAGCAATTGCTGCACCGACCTTTAAAAATGCATAACTTTTCATACAAATTGTCCGATATTCGTCAAACGTTTAATGATGTGCTTATAACAATATTGCTGCACTCTCTCAATACTATTCATTCCTCTTCAAAAATGCTTACTCTGGAATTTTAAATCGTGCTGTCAGAGTCATATCTTCTATCTTATGCAATTGTATTGCGGCACTCACTATATCTATCTCCAAAATACATATATCTTTCAATCAATCTATATCCATCGATCTATCTGTTCATATTTCTATCTATCTACCTGTAGTCTGTGTATCCATCTATCCTGTTATACCTGCCCATTTGTGTATAATATGAAGCTACCCCTCCCCCTCTGTCCCTCTCTTTTAAAGAAACTTACCAACCGATGTTTTCCCCTTCTTCGATGGTTTCTGGGATCTTCTTGCCACGTGTTTCGGGCAGGAAGACAGACACAATGCCGGCGATGATGGACAGTGAGCCGAAGATTACCAGAGGCATCGGATCCCAGACTGACTGTAGAGCTATTATCTGCGGTCCCAGGATGTTCGCCATGTTAGAGAAGAGAGTACAGGAACCCAAGGCCGCATTCCTTGAGGTTAGAGATAAGGACAGACAAAATTTAATATAATAAATAACCAATAATCAGTATCTGATTTGTACAGTTTTACACGACCTTTATCAACAGAAAAGGAAAGTTGTAAATCCTCTATTAGCATTCAAGGACATATTAATTATCAACATAAAGTATATCCAGGTCAGACTGAAATGCATGCGATAAGTATTACTTGTCAGGTATCTCTTATTTGCAAAGTAAAATATGACGTCATGATAACCGTGAAAAACAAAATCATCATCGTCTTTCTGTTCGACTCTGGTTATAATGAACGAGACATTTTTATCACATCATGGCTTTGTACGCTTTTGTACTGAGGAATCGACAGAGATACAAGGAAGAGAGACCAGGGGAAAAGAGAGAGATAGACACTACCCACCTGACTGGGGTTGGGATAATCTCCACGGCGTGTAGATAGACGATGCAAAAAGACGATGTGATTGCAAGCTTGCCAACCATGGCTACACAGGCACGACCAACGCCCAACGCTTTTGTCATGAAGACAGGATGTGAAAGAAAGAGATGGAAAGTGGGCACAAGGGAGAGAGAGAAAAAAAAGAAGATGGCTACAGCAGATACGTACTGTATTTTGTGACGTGTAATAGCAATAAAATTCTCTTGACTAAAAAGAACGATAACATTTTGTGAGCACTGCTAGCACACGACATATACATAGACGCAAGTATCATAAACTATAGAAATAGCGATAGATTATAGGTTAAACTTTGATACCAAAGCTGAATTCATTGTAACAATTGAGTGATATTTGCATTGCAACTATAGGTTTGCTAAATTGTAATAATAGCTTGTATACGTATTACATAAATAATTCATAGGGCACGCATATACTATTAATGTCAAATATATTCACTTATTTATCTAGATCAAATGCTGAATATTCTCACGAATGAATATTGTTGCCAAGAGGGCGATCCCAGCAATAAACATGCAGGCCATGTACGATGGTCGTCTGCCAAAGTAGTCGATGGGATGAATCACGCCGAAGCACGCGGGAATTTCAACCGCACCTGCTATGGCGAAGGCCATGTAGACATTGACGCCGAGACTGCCGGTGCTAAGCGAGACTCCGAAGTAGACTAGCGTATTAACGATGCTTCGAGGGAACATACAAACAAATATGATGAGTCCATTAAATTGTCCTTATGGCAATCAAAAATAACAGCTTTTACATCACCAATTAATGAATCTTGTTCAGTGCATGGTCTATACACAGCGTCATACAACTAAACATAACATTGGTATTATTACTATTTTGCGGGATAGCATACCACTACAAGGGTTCCATGACATTTGCTTCTGCGACAATCATTGCTCCCATGAAATATATGCACGCCAAGCCAAACATAAATTCTACCCACAAATATATCCCTGTCCCTAATCCTAATCCTCACATCGAACTAAGCATAAAACCCTATCACAACCCTAACCCTAAGTGCTTGGGGAAAATAAGACCGGAACAAATTGTCGCAGGAGCAAATGTCGTGTCACCACCACAAGTGTATCTCTATCGGTAATCTTCATGATGGAGACTTTTTCATAGGGATGCAATATTTTGAAATGAAGCCATATTAACGTATGTAATGATATATATTCGCGATGATGTTGGTAATGATAATGTTATGATATCGATAATGATATTGATGATGCTGATGATTATGGCATAATAGCATTTATCAGAATCATCATCACTATTATTATCATGATGATAATAACGGAAACGAAGGTGATAATAATAGATATGACCAACTAGAGGTATTATAACAGTAATAGAAAATTATACTTACAGATTGAACATTATGTTCAGGGTGTACATCCGCAAACGAGGCTTGCGCAGAATATCCATAAACGTTTTCTCATCCTCTTTCTCAATATCCTGTGATAAAGGATCATAAACCTTATAGGTAATAATGTAAAGTCACATTATATATATATTATCATATAATGTTTGTTTATATATAGATATATATCTGTGTGTGTGTGTGTGTGTTGTGTGTGTGTGTGTGTATGTTAATTGTGTTGGTTTGTGTGGAAAAATGGGACCTACAATAATAACTGCTTATGTATGTACCCTGGAACATTTTGTGTCAGTGAGTTTGCATAATGGTCCAAACATTACAGGTTTACATCGCAAATAGTACCAATATATACGAGCCGAACCATTCGCTCGGCAATAGTTCGTCCATTTTCCCCATATTGATAGGATTTAGTCAAAACTCGAACAAAACGACTGCAAATATGCATGCCCATGTTCATGTCTATTATGTCCATTGTCAGTAACAGTGAAAGATAAGAATGAATCTACTTCAACTTACCTTCTCAGTGATATCAGTGAGGGTAAATGTCTCTGTAATTGTGACTTTGTTGACCTTGGCCAGTTTCCTCACTATTTTGCGAGCTTCTGTTTCACGGTCCCTGGACAGTAGCCATCTCGGAGATTCAGGCACGACTCTAATAAAAATCAACGAGAGAGAGATAGAGATAGATAGAGATAGATAGAGAGAGAGAGAGAGAGAGAGAACATAAAATCAATCAACTCTGGCCGTCAGCGATCATGGGCAAAATGGGAAATAGTGGAGACATCTTTGACGGAGCAATACACACTAACAATAAATCCAGTGATTGCACCCGTCCTTTTTTTCTACTTCAATTCATGTGAAGAATAACATGAATTTGCATTTATTTGAATATGGAACACAATATATATTATTTTCTCAGTCATAAAGTAAGATGTAGGCCCTACGTTCGCACACATGATACCTTAAACTCTATTTTCCTTTTTTGAAATTGAAATTGCGTATAACCAAACTTGCCTCTCATAGCAATCAATACTGCATTGATATAAACATTCATCAATGTGTTCAAAATTACAAGATGATTCTCTTTTTCTCTTCCTCTCTGTCTGTCTGTCTGTCTGTCTATCTATCTATCTATCTATCTATCTATCTATCTATCTATCTATCTATCTATCTTGTCTTGTCCATCGCTATTAGTTCGAAATGAATACATTAATTCCTTGTCATAATATGCTAACCGTAAGTGATCATAAGATTATGTACTTGCGTGTGTTATACACCATACCATTGCATCACATCACAGTTACTGGTAAAGAAGAAGGAATTTTACGCGTTTTCAAAAATGTTAATACCACTGTACGTGTCTTATATTTCATAAAGAATCAAAATGAATTAAGATGTAGAATGTGCTTTTTTGTTCTGTGTTGTTTACTTTTTTGTTTGCTGGCAAAAGGAAAGCTACTGATCCAGTTATCAACGTTGGTTTGTGATACGTAAAAAGAAGAAAAATCCGCATTTTAGGCTATTTCTCATTTGAATACTCATGAATGGTAATAGACCATGTACAAGTATCAGCCAATGCAAAGGGAGTGCAAAGTGTTTTTGCAAACAAACATTACATGCTTGAAGTGCACTATTTGGAAGGAATTCTAGCGACAAGTCTGCAGAAAGAAGATCTGTAGACGATAGTGTTCAAGCTGTTATCTTAGTTTCAGTAATTACAGGGGAGAGAACTTCCTAATATTTGTGTGATGTTTTTTATGGATGTTCCCACCTTATAATCAGAATTAGCAATCCAACTGACGCTTAGCTGTTGTACCCTGATCCATGGTGCATGTTGTTGTCTTTATTTTGCCGAAAGGGGAAAAAACCCATAAAATTCGTTTTTGCTGTTTTTTTTTTAATATAAACGTTAGAGCAGAATATGAAATTTTACAAATAATTTCATAGACCTAATCAATGATATGTCTTGAAAAAATGCTTACAAAGACATCAACAACAGGATGGCTGGCACAGCGGAGATGACGAGGTAGAAGTGGCGCCAATTTCGGATAAAGAAGGCGATAAGGGCTAATAACATGTATCCGAGTGCGTAGTAGACCCAAATGACATTTCCCGAAATGCTACGCTTCGACGGACCTATAAATTCGTTTGCTGTTGATGGGAATGAGAAAAACATTCCGCATTACGGCGAATATATTGAGAATGTTGATTAGAAACGAGAGAGATAGAAAGTGATACAAGGATTATCAGCAACGAGGATAACAACTGTAGTAGTTACTAAATAAGACATCCCCCAAACTTGAAATGCTAAGTTAATGTCAGGTACAGACTTGTAGATAAATTACTATTTACGAACACTTGCACTGATTTTAACACCCATACTATCTTACTTCTGCTTCTACTACTGCTATTGACAATAATGATTGAAATGAGAGTTGTACTGGTAAGGGCGATAATGATGGTGGTAATGATTATTATGGTTTGGCGGAAGATCATATTCAACATCAAAACTTGTTGACTGAATGTACTAGTATAGGAGACAGATATGCATTTTACGAAGGAACTTTTCTTTGAAACAAAGTATGGCTACATAAATCAGATAAGTGGAAGAAATGGGTATACCCAGGACGAAGGTGGCGGCAATCATGGCATTAGAAGCAGCTCCGGCAATGAATCTTCCGGCTAGAAGAAGCCAAATGTTGGGCGCCAAAGCCACCAAGATTCCACCCAGACTGACAATTGCTAAAGCAGCGAAGACGACCCTGTGGCGACCAATTCTGAAAAGAAGAGAAGAGAAAAAATAATGTCCGTTACCACGTTTGGCGTTGCTCGAGGCGTGATAAGATCTTGCTTATCTTTTATTTGCGATGCGTACGATCTTACTCGCCTTTATATTCACTCTCCAAAGAACTGCCCTGCTTTACTTATATGATAAAGGTACTACATGTATTTGGAATCAACACATGCGCTATAGTGTAACAAGTTAGTATGTGCAATGGACAGTTAACTGCCCAATGATTCGCTCAAACTGTCGCACAAAAAAAAAATGTCTATTGACCAATGTAGGAGGACCAATTATGAAACAACAATGGGATTGCACATTCAACGCAACAGCTCGTTATGGAATATATGTTGAACATCATATAACTGCGAGCATTAAGAAACAAAGGGATCCTAATAAAAGGCGTGGCCTGTCGCCTTTTATTATTATCACTTTTTGGATATCTCAGCCATTTGAAAACCAATTTTCATCAAATAAACGTTGAATCCTTCTTGAAATTACACTCTCTTTAATATTTCAGAGGAGGTTTCTCATTATCTCACTTAGGAATGTTCAAAACATGAATCCCCACCTCAACCAGTACTGTACAGTCCCTTTAAGCCTTACTTATCAGAGAGCGTTCCTCCCACTATCGCTCCGATTGCAGTGCCAGCAAAGAACAGGGATTGTTGTAAGGTGATGATGTATTCTCCTCCGCAAACCAGATCGAACTAATATTTGGGAAAGGACAGAAGAAACTGAACATATCCAAACACGCAGTGAAACATACTTGATGTGTTATTTGACGGGCTAATTGATGAAGGAGTCTTGCCCAGGTACATACAGTATGTACAGGCGTATGTACAGAAACTCTCCTTCTGTGGTGCTCAATAAACTTTTTTCTTTTAATACATGATATTTCAATAGGACTTGCTGTATGTAAAAATCACTGGACACATGCCATTGTACGAACAAAATGTTATGTTCCATATATCTTGTGTATGTGCGTTTATGATCATCCTATTATTGATTGATCTTACTTTATTTCTGAATTTCTTTTTTTAATACATGAATGTAATACAAAGTCAATCGAACGAACTAATTGAGCACAGTATTATTCGAATCTGACAGTTGAAACAGATAAACGATTTACTCAAATTTTCATCATTGTTCTATCACAATGCAAAATGAAAACGAGCAGGCGTTATTTTATGCATATATGCAAACACTTGTCTATCCAAGTAAACATAACTGCGCATGACATTTCAATATCAGTGACCTTCCTCTTCCTTCTTTTCTTCTTTTTTTTTCGGTTAGAAAAAAATAATACTGATGTTTTGCTGAAGAGCTAAACCTACTCCCCTCTTCATCATTAAATGCGTCGCGTATGATAAATTATGAGCTATACACCAGTCAGGAAATTCGAATCATTCACTTTGCCAACTCTCTCCTATATCCGAGCGGCAATAACAGTTTTGCCTGAATTCTTCCTCGTAGATCGGATGAAGACTCGGCCTAAGTCTCTCTTACTACCATGCTACAGCAAAGACATTTCTTTCTCTCTCTCTCCTTACGTCAAAACTTTTCCCTTTTCCAATATGGGGGAAAAAAACACTCCTCTTGATAACGTAGCGTGAAGACATGGGACACTCGTCTTCCGCGATCAGAATCAATAATTTTTATGTGAAATCGGACTTGGAACAGCATATAATGGCGCTGCCATCGAATGCGCTGGATTCATGACCTTACGCCAGCAATGTGAAGAATTCAATTTAAACAAATGTTTGAGATGATGGTATGCCGAAGTGCAGTGTACATTGTATTATCACAGCTGTAATAAAAGGCGCTCTCAGTATTGACAACAATGTCTTTGTTTGTGAAGTGATAAGAACATACTGTGTATTTAATCCAGGCTGGGCGTCTTTGGACTTTTCCTCTCCTATTTGTTCTTATCTTTTCCTCTTTCCCACTCCTTATCCACTGAGTGGTTTGTGGCTCAGCGGATAAGACAACGGACTGTCAGTCAGTGGTTCGAGTCCCCTAGCTGTGGCGGTTGTGCCCTATATAGCATAGGCGAGGCACGTTATGCCTCTGGTCCTCGAAGAGAGGACGTTGGTCCAGTCCTTGCTTGCCAACAAACATTCACTGCTTTCTTATCACTCACGTAAAGCAAATAATATAATACAATCAAACCATAACACAACAGTTCTCTCCAGTCTCTGTACTCTTCTTACTCTTACCACCTCTTCTCTTTCTTTTCCCCTATAAGCCTCGCGGTGCACCAGGACGTTGAAAGTGATGTAGAACAATGGAATCCCCATGTAATTGGTAAAGGCTGCCTTAATGTGCCATTAAGTGCGTTGACACACATGTACTGTTCATCAAACAACTTCTCAATCCTCTCGTCTCAAGTTATTAATGATTCTCTCTTTTTTTTTCAAAGAAACACCTGTGTAAAAATTTACTCTCAAAAGCTGATTAAAAAAAACACCGGACTTACAAAAGAGAAACCAAACACTTCACTACAGCTGTCTTATAGACAGTGTCACCATTAACCGTGCAATTGGTAAATAAAAAAAAAATACATTTTGTAGTATACGGATTCCTGGCAACTGTTGTCGCATGATATCTTCAGAATACGAAAAATACTTCCACAGATTTTGAGGGAATCACTGCACAACATTGCTGACGCAAGCTAATAAAACAGGTTTTATCAAATGCGTGTTTGTTTGCTAGGCTTTTTTTTTTGTTATCCAGAAAGCAGTGACTTCGCCCTTAAATAGGTTGTGATTAAGGACATTTTGAGACATTAGATATGCAATTTGATACATGAGATATGGTTAGGCTCGTTAGAATTTCGCAATGGTCCATTAAGCAGCCGACGTTTGTTTAACTGCACATCCTGCGGCCCCCCCCCCAAAAAAAAAGAAAAAAAGAAAAAGAAAAAGAAGAACGGTATCGAACTTTGTACAATCTCCTTTAGATATGGCCAGCGATCATTACCCAGTGGTCGTCTGCGACCTGATATCAAGTTTACTACATGAAAATAAATATAAAAAAAAACAAAACAAAAACTCCGCCATTTCTAATGTGTTAAAAACAGACTCTGATATTCAGAGTGCATTTACCGATCCTCAGTAGCACTTGTCGAGATTGCAGTCACGGGTGCATCCCATGATACTTTTCGTGCAGCAGCCGTCGTTCTGTGGTTCATCGATTTTTCACTTGTATCATGTTGAGCTCAGTGGGGTGTCACTCCGGTTTTTTTTTTCCCCAGGCTAATGGCTGTTATGAAAGAACTGTCATTACTTACCAGGGATCAACACAGATTCCCACATGATAGGGACATCTTCTTTTCTCTGTCCTTCCTATTCATATTTTTCTTTTCATCGGGAAATGTTTGCTTTTGTGATGATTTATTCTCTCGTAACTTAATTTCCTTGACATTTTGATTGGTAATGGGAGGTTCAATCATTATCACGTTCTATTTGAGTACTTTAGGTCCCTTTGTTAAAGCTAGAATGGAATGAAATCGTTTAATCTATGAAATATAACAAAATATACATTCTAGCAGCCAACATTTGAAGACCGAGTTGTTTAGATGAGTTGCTGCTTCTTAAGCTCCAAAGGTGAGTTAATTACACTCAATTACAATTATGATGAGATGTAATGTGCCAAAACGCCACGATACGTTTATTATTCTTTTTCTTCTTCTTCTTCTACTTCTTCCAATACTGTGCAGAAACCTGTTGAAGTATACTCGCACGAATTATGAAAGGCTCTCATTTAAGCAGACAGCCTTGACGTTTGATTTTTGCTTTTTTATGATTTATGTACAAGATTAAAAAGTCTATAAATAGATGCTTTGATGAATGACTGTATATGTAGTTGTCAAAGTCAAAACCTCTTAACTTCTCCTGGAAAATGTTGACCGTAGGTGAGCTGATGGTACTTTGGGGCAAGGAGTTCCACAGACGGATGGTAAAAATGTCCCTGTCAGCAGTGATGTGCGGGCCTCAGGGACAAAGAATTGACTGTCATAACTTTTTGTTCTTGTATTCAGTGATGAGATGATGTGTACAAATGTGTAAATGAAAGTTGTTGGTGATCTTGTACATCATTGTGACCTTGGCTATGGAGCGACGTATAGTATCCCATCCAAACATGGTGGTGACGAGAGAGATTATGCTGAATTATAATATGCCGGTGTAGTTCTATCAATGTATAGGCATAATTGTTATAACCAGATGAAATAGACCTACTACTATAAAGCTTTGTTATGACTACCGAATATAGAGCCTAAGAGCGTTCTTCATTATTGCTTGTTGGATTCTTGGGTTTTTTCCTCCTTCTTCTCTTCCCCGCTCTCTCTCTCCTCTCCCCCCTTTTTTCATAATTATTTTATGTCGTTCTAGAACACTCACGTCTTGATTCATTGTGGTGGTCAAGGGGTCCTCGTTGTAGTACATCCAGCCGCCATTGCAGCCAATTGTCGGAAGACCCTTCGGATTGAGATCCGGCGAGAACTCAATGCCCGTGACGTTGTATCTGTGGCAGCGATCGTAGACCTTCTCATTTTTGGCGCTGTAGTTCCACGGGATGCCCACGTCTCTCTTGGCCAGGCTGCACTCCCATGTGGTGTTGAAGCCGTGAGCGTAGCAGTCCACGGAATCCCATTCCGGTATCTGTGCGATGGCGAGAAATAGTTTCACTGCGAATCCATCTCTTATTGTGACTAAATCTCACCAGGTGCTCAACCATTTTTCATTCAAGCTGTAAAAGGAATGTCATGAAGCGGCGAATGTTTAAAACACAGAATAGTTCACAAATAAATCCGACAGTCCTTTCACATTGACTTTCCTTAAAATTGCTTCCTATGCGGACCTCACAATGATAATGAACATCATTATCATCTACCAATCGCACTGCCAGTAGCACTCAGCTCGAGTACGAATATATTCAGTTAAATACAACAATCTTCAACCCCAAAATGTTGGCGTACGCGTAAACTTATATCAAGTTCTCTTGAACGTTTTTGGTTTATTTATCCTCTAAACACAAGGAAACGCCGCGTGCATTGTCTCTGTATCATGAGACTAAAGAAATTGTAAGTCTAAATCACTCATGAAAAAAATAAGTCTACCTAATTGATAGTTTCAAGAGAATCATAGCAGAGTTACTAGAGGTATGCATGACTTTGGATATCATATAGTTGCTAGACATTCTTTCAAAATGATAACAGTTTGACAAGATAAATAGGGTTTGAGCGGTATAGGTAAAGAACAATAATATTTTACACACAGCGTTGAGCATAGTCGGGAATAAATTGCATACTTAAAATCTTCAATCACTGGCCAGCATTGTATTACTCGTCTCACTTATCCTGGGTGTGCTAATGGGTCTAGGTCAATTACCCCCTATAGGCAATTACCCCGGACTCTTCCCCTGACCCTAACCATAATCCTAACCCTGAACCTAATCCTAACCCTGACCCAAGCTCTAACCCAAGCTCTAACCCTAACCCTAACCCTAACCCTAATCTTTACTCTAACCTTACCACAACCAGTATTTAGCCGGGGTGGGGGTGAGGGTAATTACCTTGATGCGGATTATGTCCATGATTTTAATCTGTCTCTGTTCGACTGTTATACGCTTACACAAAGTTTAAGACTCAATCATCTAAGAAATTCCACAATCAAATAATTTTATCAAAGAATGATTAGTGTAAAAAAAGAACAGGAGAAAAAGCTCGGACTGTTTGCATAAGTATATGGTGGAGAAAGTTGTCATAGAAAACTAACAAGAAACATAATACACTATTATGTGTGAGACATTTCTACGGACATTCATAATTCCTCATTTAAGCTTGATATACTCGATCTCTTGTAAGTTTAGAGGGAGATAATAATTTCTCTGCTGCTTACTATGTGCCATATGCTAGAAACCAACCTACCTTACACCAGTGGTCCGTGTCGCCGGAAATAAACACTCCTCCAAGAGTCTGCCATGGTGCTATGAATTCCAGAAGACATAGCAAGTTGTATATCACTATCTGATAGCGACCAAATTCCCCAAATTCGTGCAAAACATCGTCAAATTTCCGCTCCCCTTCCTTCATGTTGGCACTTCAAAATTAGAATGGTTCTCCAAAATATTCTCCGTCAGTTTATGAAGGGAAAATCTAATCCGGGCTAACGATGACGCACTTTTAAGTGAATGTGGCTATGACAGAGAATTCTAGCTGAAAGGGTCCAAGAAATTATATTAAAGCGATGACTCCCAGGGAAGTGAGAATATCGCCTGAAAATTGCCGGAAGAAAGAGACGCAACCTGTATACCCGCATGAAATCCCCCCGAGGCCCCACGAAATTATTACTTTACCGTGGCATCAAACTATTTCGACGATATCATTTTGACTGTTGTAAGTGGGACTTTGCGTTTGAGTGAATAGAAGAGCACAGGAAGAATGATGAACTTTGAACCACTCAAAAGTAGTATTTGTTGACATGGCAAGATGTTATTACATATCTCCTTTTGGGACCCTACGGCGCACGGCTAATCTTGGATGGGTTCATTCGCAAATATAATGTAAGAAGTGCGAGGGATGTTTGCAGAGCCATTAAACAAAATCCAGATGAAAGCGGTATGGTTGAGCATATTGTGTGTGTTCTTTTTTTTATCATATAAAAGTCAAACTCTACTTTGAATCCACATCTGTTTGGCAAAGAATGAACAGATGGATCTCTGTCCTAGAAATATTGCAAGTGACTGGCTGGAAGAGTTTGGTGCTATACTATAGAGTTGCGTGAAACAGAAGCTATGCATTGCTATAATGGACATTTCTCTAATCTGCCATCAGATATCAGTCTAACAAGTATGACAATCTGTAGAGGGTAGGAGACGGGCAGACCGCAGTACAGCTGTCTGAATCCAATACTAGTAATAATACGGAATCCTTAACCTCTTCTTCATACAGTTTCACACCGCATATATATGCCTAACTGCGTAATATGATACATGTGATGGCTTGCAAACATATCATACTGTATGTGGTGTGGAAGAGTCATCAATTTTTTTTTTTCAGCCGTGTTCTCACTATTCATGGTCCAAGCGGTTGTGATTCTATAAGTAAACTTCTCGTGGGCTATAGCCAATGGCAGAGCTGTGTTGTGACGTCATTATTGCCGCATCTGCGTTGCATGTGTGTGACTGCGACGAACATCACCGCGATATAGGAAAGCGTTTGAAACTTTGACATTCAGTCAAGAACTTTCAAATACCCCAGATTCTAATAAAGAGGCACGCTACGTTATTTTGGTCACAAAGTATTCATTGAAGTCAATTTGAACAAGAAATGGAGTTCTCCCTCGACGATTGCTTGTGATTTCATCATTGCTGATGGTTTGTTTTGGGGGATGGTTATAGGCAAAGCTACTTTACGATACACGAATCTTCAACGTGTTGTTTGGTGTAAATATACTCGGCTGCTCTATCTCGGGTCACGGGCGTTTGCTTTACCGAAGTTCAAGTGTCGAAGTGCCAATCAAAGTTACTAAGCCTAAACACTATGAGCTTAATCATTTTGTTGCAATCCTGGGGGCTCTTTGATTGTTTGTACATGCTGCGGCAGCCTGCTAATTCGACTCATGATTAAACCACGTGCGTGACTATGGCTTTTAGGACTTAGGAGTTTCACCAATTATAATGTTTAGTGAAAGGATAATACACACTTTAGTAAAGCTGAAAATGGGGATAACATGAACCTATCTTCAAGATTTTGTGATTTCACATTAATTAAAGAATTTCGATCAAAGTGTAAGTAATTTGAGTGTCTGCAATATCCACCATGATCAAGTTGTTGTCCTTGATAGCGTATCAGGGCAAATACACCTCCCCCCCCCCCCCCGGCTAAATACTGGTTAGTGATAAACTTAGAGTAAAAATTAGGGTTAGGGTTAGGCTCAGGGTATAGAGTTTGGTTAATTGTTAGGATTAGGTTCAGGCTTAGGATTGTATAGGGTTAGGGTCAGGGGAAGGGTCAGGGTGTAATTGCCCTAGACCCCTTGATAGAAAGTACCAAAATAATTTGCCTCTCCACTTGTGATGAAGACATATATTCTCATTATTTGAAGACAAACCGATCAGGTGCTGGTGGTACTTGACGTGATATCTGTAAGCAAATTTATTTTTGACCAATTAGAAGTATGTGCCAGACGATACCCAGAGTAAGCTGACCAAGGACGACCAGTCAGAAGGGCATCCATTCATAAGACAACACAAGCATTCAAATTGAACTTTATTATTGTCGGATTTCGCTCAGATTTTTGCTGATTGTGTTTGTCCATGATAATTCTTATCAGGAAGGTTTTTTTTTTTCCGATACCAGTACTTTTGCCCTCTCTGCATCAATTTGGCGGTATAAAAAGAAGTACTGACTGAAGTACTGGAATCTGTGTCTGTTCCGTTGTTTGCCAAATTGATTGTGAATAAATATTGTAGAACACATTGCACACAACTGAATAAAACACCGGTGGGTGCACATGACCATCTGCCCTATATGTACGTGATGGCTGTACTGAATTCTATATAAAAAGTAAACAGTAAATCTATCTATATATTCATTATAATTATATATATATATATATATATATATATATATATATATATATACAGACAGACAGACAGACAGACACACACACATATACATATATATATGTATATATACATATATATATATATATATATATATATATATATAATCCATATATATATGTACATACATAATGAATAACTCCTTCTGTTACATCAAAGCAGTCGAGACGGTTGTTTTTATTTCACTAAAACAAGATTTTGCGTTGACCGAACAGTTTATTACAGATCGAAATTGCAATGTGACATGAAAACAATTTTGTTATATACGCTTACTGAAAATATCTACCACGAAAACAGATTTTGGTTGCCATCGCAATGAAGACCTGTATCCAACACTTGCTCATAAGGGAATTTTGTAAGAGTGATATTAAAGCAGATAGTCCCATACAACAGCATTGTTAAACAATCTTCGATCCCCATCAACGTAACAAAAAAAAATCAACAACAACAACAACAGCAGCCTAGCTCAGAGAACAACATTACTTAATAACAGTGAGAGCTAAGTAAAGGCCTACAGCATCTTTTCTGTTAGCATCTGATAAACCTTTCCCGTATTTAAACTCAAAATCAATGGGGATAGAAAAAAAACCTGTACAATGTACTTCACATGAAGTGATGAAAACCTTGTTTCCTGTGTAGCAAAATAAACAGGCAAATTTTGACAGTTACAAGCAGACCTACACTTCTTCATAAATCCACCATTCCTATTTGGAAAATACAATATACTGTGTTATTTAGCAATTTGAACTGAACTTGATCTTTTAATGTCTTTTGATTTTAGGGAAAGCGTCATATGCTTGAGCTTTTTTCCCCGTGTTCCTTCTATACACCCTCTATGCACGTACACGGGTTATGCGGCGAAGTGGTCTACGTTCTGGTGACGTTGATGTGTCAAGCACGCGGATGACCCGATTCTTTTCCTTTTTTATTTATTTTTGTGCACAGGGCTTAAACTACCAGAAAAATAATGGTTCAGCATCAGAAAAGAAGCCTAAGATTACTGTTTCGTGTGCTCTTACCTGGATTTTATATGCACATCCTGCTTTTAAGTCCAGGGGGCATTTCATGAAGGAACTTGTCGGATAAAATGTCCGACAAGTCGATTACATCCGAAAAGTTCAGAGAAATCAGCCAATCAGACTAACGAATTTCTCAAAACTTGTCGGATATAATGGACTTGTCTGGGGGCGTTTTATGAAGGAACTTGTCGGATAAAATATCTGACAAGTCAATTATATCCGACAAGTTTTGAGAAATTCTTTAGTCTGATTGGCTGATTTCTCTGAACTTGTCGGATATAATTGACTTGTCAGATATTTCATCCGACAAGACCTTTCATGAAACGCCCCCCTGGTATTTTATCCGACAAGTTCCTTCATGAAACGCTCCCCTGAACTGCGAAATTGATCACAAAAGTACGCTGCATTTTTATAGTTTTTTTAAGCGAGGGACATTAATGGAGGGATGTCTTTTCTATTATGTCTCTACATTTCACCTGTTTAATGATATTTGATTGTACTTTAATACAATACATACAAATACTGGCCTCTATTTCAATTTACTAGTCTGTGTTTTTATCATGATATTTATTCTTCAACCCATTGAGGACAGGCTGATTTTGCTACAACACGCATTTCCCATCACGTTCAAAAGTATACTCGCGACTAGTCATCAACGGGTTAAATGTGGATACACGCCAACATGCATGAGTGTTACACAGACTATAAATACAAGCTACTACTACCCACAATGATTACACTGAACTCTTTAGAAATGCACAACGCGTACAAGTTTTGCAGACCAAACAATAAGTATACAAGTTGCTGATATGTTTCAATGAATGTAACAGATAAAATACATGAATCTATAAATATCAAGACCAGAATCGATCTTATCAACACCACAATAGTCGGTCGCTCCTACAGTTCTTAAACCCATTGGATTGTTGTTGTTCAGAGAGCGTTAAGGTGTAACACCTGTCAAGTCCATGTCATACAAACTTGCTCAATAAGACTGATAGAATGAGAGAATGACTACGTGTTCTCTCGAGTTTAAAAGCAGGAGGAAATTTAATCTTCAGCGAACAATTTTGTCACCCATTCAAATGCATTACTATGCAAGTTTTGAAAATGCTGCTTTGTGAATTAATGATCTGCAGATAATGCATACAAGATTTGAAGATATAATCAATCTGGCTCCCGATCTTTGTGTTGAGATCAGGATAAAAATAAGACGACCTATACAGTGCGTATCAAGAAAAAGGTAATCCAACTTTGGACAGCTACCATTTCATGATTGTCAGCTATCGAGAGTGCAATTTGTCATTGTTCTGTACTCACTCATGCATGATATTTGTCAACATAATTAGGTATCAATGGAAAGAGGAAGAGTTCTTCTTTCCTCGCAAGCAACCTTGTGCTCTCTATAGCTAACAAGTATGAAATGGTAGCCGTCCAAAGTTGGATTACCTTTTTTTATACCCACTGTATTTTCAGGTATGTTTGATCTTTCACACCCTATTTGTATCAAATTGGCATTATTCTCCCCAGAATAATATGTGCGATTCACAGAATGATGTAAAATATGAATCTAAATTCAATACATCTTACTTTAAACTCACTTCGGTATTAAACCTGGAACTTCTAACCTATACACAAATCACCATCAATCGCACGATTATACAAGTATTTCGTCAGGATAACTCCGGTTGCATTTTCATTGATAGAAACAGAAATAGCCAGCATCAAAAAATGGATGACACTAAATTTGTAAAACTATTATACATTTATCTTTAGAAGTAAAGACATGACATGACATCAATATTGAATAAAAAAGTTTGTCCCCTTAATTGAAAATTGTGGTGGTTATCGCTGGAGCGTCGGCGTGTTGTGGGGGAGGTCCCTGGCATCTTAATCAGAAGAACCATGGTTCAGTACGTACAGCAATGGATAGATTGTAAAGACCACTATAGGATTCTTTTGACTTAGGTCGAAAATAGGTGTAGCTGCCAAAGCTGATATCATAACAATAACAATAACAATGTATACTTCTCTTGCAAAACACTTTGATTGAATAAGATCAGAATTCACCGCAAATAACTAGTATGGATATTTGTCATGGAAATGATGGATGGAAGAAATGAGATCTGCAAGACGGGTAAATAGTAATGACCGGGTAGCTTCAAAATCTCATATGATTCGTTGTTTAATGAAAATGTTTATTTTCTTTATGACTTGCGATACTCCTGAGGTTTCTCTTATACTATAAGGTTCTCTCTTGGCAGGCACTGAAACAGAGCAAATACGAGACGAGTTTATAGAGCTGATCGAACTTTAGACCTAGCATTGTCAAAGAGTGACCTTCGACGGCCTTTCTTTGGGTGAACTGCGATGGACCCTTTTCCAATGAGACGCCATGAATCAAGGACAGCTTTCTTGGTCAAAGGATCACACCGTCACCCACAATTTCTAGCTCTCTCCACAGCGCCGAGTGAGGTCGTCCTTTTTGAAGTAGAACTGATTACAATCGACCTGCCAGGTGTTTCAGTTTGCTTCAATGTGCTTCAATCTACAAGCGATTGTAGTTTCCTTTCTATTTTTGACAGGCTGCATGATAATACTGCCCTCAGCAACGCACAACCCAACAAGCCGATGTTCTATTTTCTACTCGAGCCATTGGATGTGTAAAGTCTGGACGTCCTTGAATATTAGCATCCCTAACATAACTGCCGTAGTAAGTGATTGTGGTCCGGTTAAGGATTGATTGATTGATTGATTGATTGATTGATTGATTGATTGATTGATTGATTGATTGATTGATTGATTTGATTGATTTGATTTGAATTTATTTCCACTTTGAGTACACGAAAGTACGAAACAAACATAATTGTGTTACAATGATTATTACAAGTCGTATACTGTAATATTTTGTTCATTTGTATATTATTATGTACAAAAATAGTCGAAACAGTACATCACTTGCAACATTTGCAGTCGTAAGAACCAAAGTGGGGGAGCCTAAATAAAAAGCATAGCTTGTATTACTTAGGGCCCGCCCCCCCCCCCCATCATAATGAGACACATATAACAATAAACAGAGTATAATACATTGTACCGGAATGGCATAAAGAACCACAGCAATAACTAAAAATGAGAGAGAGAGAGAGAGAAAGGGGCGTGGCACGTGTATCAACTGATTCATAGTCTGTATTTCTGTGAGTAATAATGATAATCGCGGCTTTTCAAGTTGGAACACTTTGTGATCAATGTGCTTCATGTACTTTTGCTGATTGTACCATCCGGCCGTTAAAAAAAGGACTGTTCTCGTAGTGTCTTGTTCGTGGCTGAATGTTTTCAAACATGTACATCCAGTTCTCCGCCAGAAGCTTTTTGATACGGGTAGGAAGTCGCCTTGATTCCTCGTCTTCGTCTCCGCCCTCCTTGCCTGCAAAAATTGGACCAAAAAAAAAAAAAAAAAAGATTTTAGTGAGAAAGATGCAGCATCAACATAACGACAGTTTGTCTCACTCTAATATATTCGGGTTTTTTTTTTCTGTATCAACATTGACTATATCACACACGTATTAAATTGAAAATACACAACATTGCTGTAAGTGAATACATTTACACACTCAAAGATGTACCAAGGAAATGTTATCTTTATATGAATACACATATGTCTACATTGTAGCGATAGAATTAACTATCTGATGTTCTGCTTCAATAAACATGCGATCTTTCTTACGTCCCTGTAGTTTGTTCTGATTATACAATTATCTACGTTAAACCTAATACCAAATTAGACAAGGTTTATGGACAAGCATCTTCCGGGGGTTTGTATAGGGAAACCGATATAAAGACGTACCAGCCAATGTTCTCGGCATCGTGCAGGGTCTCTGGAATATTCTTGCCCTGAGTCTCCGGGAGAAAGAATGCCGCGGCACCTGCTAGGATTGACACAGACCCAAAGATGAGAAGAGGAAGCGGCACCCAGACCTTACCCAGTCGGAGGAACTGTGGACACAGGATGTTGGCCAGGTTGGAGAAGAAGTTGGTGGTCCCTATCGCTGTGTTCCTGATGAAGACCAGATGATACGGTTACTATGGCAACAGTCAGTCTGTTGAAGCTTATAACATTGGTTCTGATAACATTCTTATTGACATAATATCAAGGTTAATTATATTGGCAGTGTAAAATAAAGTTTTATTCGAGACCTTTAGCGTGAAAAAATATTATAAAGACTCCATGAGTAATATGAAAACAATTTGCCGTAATTATATAAAAAAGTGAACATTAAATCGTTTTGTGATTCCTAGAGGTAAGCCTCCAGAACCCTGTCATTTCATTCAGTAACTAAAAATAAACGAGCTTGTGAAACACCTCATTTCCTTCATACCCAATCTTTGTAAATTCACTCCACCGTGAGCGGATACACCGGGTAGAGCCGCATACCTGACTGTTGTCGGAAAGATTTCTGCTGCTTGTAGATAGATGATACAAAATGACGCAGTGATGGCAAACTTTCCCAGCATAGCAACGCTAGCTCGCCCAATACCGTATGCTGCGACATCCACATGCAAAAAAAAAAAAAAAAATAGAAAGATCATTATGATAAATAATACATCTTGATACTGAGACTTTCATCATCATTTACATGAAGAACAAAACAGAAAAGCCCTAAACATGCCGAGTATCAGGTATCATGGACGTCGTATATATCTGTCCGATAGGCATTAATCTAATGAAAATTCAATTTCACGTTTAAAAAAAAGAAAGGTGAGAGAAAACATAACCCATCTACAAAATGAAATTACTTTCCTCTACGAAACTAAGGCACATGCACATACAAACACACACACACACACACACACATACACACACACACACTCCAACATGCACAACCGCTATCAACCAAATCGGATAACACAAGACAAGCTAAGGATGTGCGCGCAACCCAAGATACTTACGGATAAATATAGTGGCTATGATCGAGAGACCACTCGTGAACATAAAAAACATGTAGGTGGGTCGTCTGCCCCAGTATTCGATAGGATAGATCACGCCACAGGAGGCGGGAATCTCCACTACTCCAGATATGGCAAAAGCGATGTATTTGTTCACACCGAGAGTGTCCGTGCTGAGCGATAATCCGAAGTAAACGATTGTGTTGACGATGCTATGGGATGTTAATCAGAAACCCGGAAAGAACAAACGTAATGATTTACAAATGTAATGATTTTTGATATAACAACAGGAATGAAACCTCTAGAATGGATGTATGGTCATTTGGTCTGTGTATTGTATTACTCTGTTAATCACACCTTGAACCCGGCGCCAAAGAGGCAAAGGATTACACTCACAAGGGTGCCATCATCTCAAGTTTGCCGATGTAATCATCCAAGAGACCAAGTCATGTTAGTCAGACAGTCATGACAAGAAGCGCCCTCTCAATGTTAGCTGCATAATCGTTTCTTCTGCACTCATAGCATCAGAACATATACGACACAGGGTATAGTATAGAAAATCACATTATGTGTGTGTAAGTGGCATGTTTGTAGAATATGTGTATATACATGCATCATCATGTATGTATATGTATGTGTGTGTATGTTTATGTATGCATGCATGTGCATATTGAAGGATCTTATTCAAAAGACTGCAAAAGAGAAATCGCCTGGGCAGTGATGTCTCTGTAGACGATTTGAAAAGTCGATTATGAAATAACTGCTGTGTTGTTGCATCAACATCAGGTAGGGCTAAACAAGACGTGATGGAAATGGACAGACAAAAATGTAACGTTGAGGAACCCAAATATAACCAACTTACATTTGAAAAACAATGTTGAGCGAGTACAGTCTTAAACGTGGCATGCGTAGTAAATCGAAAAGTCCCTCTTGCAACTTGACCTCATCTCCCTGCAGGTAAATAAAAATAAAAGGCAAGTAAAGGCACGTTCTTTGCATTGTCAACACAACAGTGAAATCATTGGGTTAAAACGCTATCACAAGCCATACCAACAAAAGACTGTGAAAATTAAAGTAACAAAGAATATAGAATAAAGAAAACAAAAGGAAAGAAAGTCATTGTCGGGGGGGGGGGGGGGTGCGCGCTCAAACTTCCTAATTGACCGGCTTATCGACCGTCACGTGATCAAGGTAAAGAAGGGTCAGTCTGCTGATGAAGGCTGTACATAGCGTCGACAAATTCCGGAAATTAAGTAGTGTGCATTAGGATCAAAGTTACTGTATAACACCAATCTTAGATATAAAAATTTTTAATAATCATGTGACAGGGACCACGGAATGTAAATAGTACCCCTGGTTATTTGGTTTGTTTGTTTGTTTGTTTGTTGGTTGGTTGGTTGGTTGGCTCAATGGTCAATGCTCCCTACCCCCGTCTCCCATCCCCTCTCCGATCTAGTGCTCAAAGCACTGACTGAAATCTTTACGATGCTTTATGAGGAGAGTTGAAGTTTCTTGGTTTCAGCCAGAAAATTAACACACTCGACATCTTATTAAAACTTCTCGCCAAGTATATCATCCACTAAAAACAGCAATAACAAATGATGATATTGAAGAAACTCACCGATTCAGGTACTATATCGCACATCGTGAAGCTTTCGCTTAGTTTCCTTTTGTTGCACTTGGCTAACCGTCGCATTATTTTTCGGGCTTCAGGTTCGCGCCCTTTTGACACCAACCATCTGGCGGATTCCGGAATGATACTTGAAAAATCACAGACAGAAGCATAGAGAAGAAACTCACAAACTTTCCTAAAATATCTTATGTGAGCCAGCTGACAGGGGAATTCACCCAGAATGTATGGATTTATTGACAGTATAGCAATTAAAAAAATCGAGTATGTACATTCAAAACTTATGAACAGTTATCAGTTTTGCTTAAATCCATCATCTCTTCATAAGAAGACTTCAACAATTTCTGACGTTTCAGTAGGGCAAGATATAAAAGATATATAAAGAGAATTCAACATATTACGTAATATATTAACTTGTAGCTATTAGCATAACGAAAAAGCACTTGAATACTTCGTTCAGAAGTCAGGGGGAATGATATTACTCTGATCATAATTTCGAAATAATTCATATGCTATTTTCACCGAAATAAAATAATGTTGACATCATTTACTAATTATAGTCTTCTTATTACAATAGTGGGACCAAAACTTTACAAAATATCAGATTTTCCACAAACTCCACTAATGTGCATTACTACTATTGCTGCATTCACCCGATCAATATTATATTTATCTTAAATTCAAGGGGCGTGCTTTCAATGTGAATGTGAGAGAAAATGGTTTTACATAAAATATTAATGTTATGTTATTTTGAAATCCCATTTTAAAGATTCTGAAAGCATGTTTGTCCTCCTCCCCCTTCTTTTTACACCAAATTGTCAGAATCATTGGTAATATGAAGGGGCATGAAGTTTGTCCTACCAGAAAAACAGGAGGAGAACAAATGGTACCACGGATATGACCAGATATAGCTTCCTCCAGTATCTGATGTAGTAAGCAATGAAGGCCAATGACATGTATCCCATGGAAAAGACCATCCAAATCACGTTTCCCGCCACATTACGCTTGGACGGTCCGACGAATTCATTGGCTGTCAGAGATGGAAAAGTCGCAAGAGGTGCATTAACATCTTTGAATAGTGTCATTCTACCCGGTCACCCATGTAGGGCCTACTTATACTTGACATAAAAATTCAACCATGATATAAAGATTTCCGATATTGAGAAAGAATGGAAGCTTTGTTACATCCGCAATCACTTATGAATCTACTCATAAAATGATAAATCTTGGGCTACAATACATAGCATGAGTAGGCACTGGTTCCCTCGTCTGTAATTTAGATTTAAGTCTTATACTAACGATGAAAATTGCCTTCCAAAGTGCTCGCTCCGGGTTTATTTTATTCGCCTAAGTACCTACTGCATATCCTCTTTGGTCAGATCAATTTCTCTCGATATTGATCTTAACCTAACATATGGTTATATGTCTTCATTGCCCCCCCCCCCCCCAAAAAAAAAAAAAAAAAAAAAAAAAAAAAAAAAAAAAAAAAACACACACAAACAAACAAACAACACCAACAACAACAATCTTTGTGAATCAGTAACAGGCTTGTCATGAAGATAAACATCCTGTAAGGACCAATGACGTGAGTTCGGTACGCTTTAGAAGCATTGTTCTGTAAAAGCAACACTTACCGAGAACAAAGGCAGAAGACATGACTCCCATGACGGACGCTCCTGCCACAACTCTGAAGATCAAAAACATCCACATGCCCGTCGAAAATGACACCGCCACACCCGCTGCCGCGTGTGCGACCAGACACAGGAATAGGCTGCGATGGCGACCGATTCTTGGGAAAGCGGAACCAAACAAAAATGAAAATCTTCGAGCTTTTGCAATATTTTCTTCTTCTGCCTCTGTTTCTCCTGCTTGAACTGTTATACAGCAACTTTATCCCACTGCTTCTCATGCTGATCAAAATGTCTTATGCAAAAGCACCTAAATTTACTGACGTCAATATCCGAAACAATAATCTGTCATTACTGCAACCATTAGCTCGGCTTTACGTTGTATCTTCAACACCTTAATTTTCTCCACCCGATTGGTTAACTGCAGTCTTGGAAAACGCATCCTAAACTTGTTCCTTGGTCCTTCTTCATCGTATTCACATTGTGGTACCATGATTGTCGTTGTCGTAATATTTAGGCTTTGGCTTGGACCATGCCCGCCACGGTAATGTATAAAACAATAATTTGAGGAGTGATTTATTATATTATATTACATGTAATATCATATGTAATTTCGCATCCGGTGAAAAAAAACCACGCATCATTGAAATCTGCTCTGCCTCCTCAGGAAAAAGGTCTCCTTTCTCATCTCGTGTTAAATCGTTTACACAGCAAAACTGATAATCAACACTAATTGGACTATATTACGTTATTTGATCATATGTTTTTTTCTTATATTATTTTGACCATTATATAAAAAAGACTTTTAAGTGAATGTGTATGACTTCTCCTTTTATTTCAAGGTTGAGAGAAAAGTCCTCTTCAGTACCTGAGTTATACTATGTTATATTTGCAGAACAGATATCAAACAGTTCTCACCTCATTGGCATACATTCTGTACTTTTGATATTTGCGATGATATACTCTCACCTATCTGCCATTATTCCACATAGCACAGCTCCAATAGCATTGCCGGCAAAGTACAGGGATTGAGAGAGAGGTTCCAAATACTCACTTCCACACACCAGGTCAAACTGAATTGCAGAAAAGAGAGGATTTCAACTGTGAAATATATCTATAAGAATAATATATATGTTTATATATATATATACATATATGTATCTATAAAGATAGATAATTATATGATTATATCTCTATGATGGCCTAATTGGTGAACTTACTTTCTTACAAAATATAATTTGCCTTCATTTCATATCCAGGCCTCGTTTATCTTTAGATACGGATATATTCGTTATTTGTATATCTAAAAAAAAACCCTCTACAAATAAACCAATAGACGAACGACATAGACTTACGAAGTTTCATAAGACAATCTCCACTTCTAAATCACCAGAGACAAGTTGCAGTTTTGTTAGACATCTGATGATTTTGTCGTCTTCTTTTAGTGGGTTTAGAAAATATTCTAACCTTATCAGGGTTTCAAATGTTATTTCAGCGATGTTTCCTTGCCTTAGTCTTATATCTCATATTCCCTCCTTGAGTATATTTTAAACCCATCGGATGGAACGCTCCGTATGTTCCCATCCCATTATCAATCTCACTTCTTGGTTGACGGTCAAGGATCCGTCGCTCGCTTCGGCGTATTCCCAGCCGGCGTCACAGCCGACGAGGCCGCTACCGGTAAGGTCCAAGTCCGGACTGAACTCCACACCCGTCACATTGTACCGCCGACAGGAGGCGAACTGCTTTTCACCATCTTTGGTATAGTTCCAAGGGATGCCGGCTTCTCTCTTCGCACTGGAACAGCCCCAAGTCGTATTGAAGCCATAAGAATCACAGTCTACTGAGCTCCACTCTGGTATCTTACAAAAACAAAAACAAAAACAAAAATAAAAAAACGACAATACGAGTTAGAAAAATCTAAATAACACAATCAAAAAATGCTCCAGACACGTTAATCGCTCTTTGCCGTCAAGATATAGGCATTAATGAGGAATATTTCAGGTCGAAGTAAATGGGCTTTCTCTATCTCCATTTGGCGACATTTAAAGCCTGAATGAGGTTCGGAGTCCGTGGTCTGGGGCTGATGTCCAGGTTTTCTTCCAAACATCTTGTGGATGCTGTTATATCCTAACTTAACCTTTAGTCGACATTGTTTGAAATCGCGGCTGTGGTGTTGTCCTCATGGAGTTTGTTGCTTCGTATCACCAAATAAGACCTTAAAATCTTGAGACGATATCGACCTGAAAACTGATCACAATAAGCGTGACAACGCTTTCGAATATCCCTTCCACTTTGTATCAACTGGGACAGCATCAGTAGAGAACTATGCATGATACGAGTCTACCAACAGAAGAAAACGGATTTGAACAGTTCTCATGAAGCAAAATACTGTCCAATATGTACATATACTAATATATTGCACAACTACTGCTGCTCGATGTGCTCTTGTTGCATTTGCGAATTGGTCACTTCACCATACCTCATCTCCACCACCAAAAGCGATCTGATTAGAACGTGAATGTTCCCATACAGTATGTACATTGTGTTCCTAAAAAAAACCCAAACAAACAAACAAACAAAACGAAAATGAGTTTCATATTGCAACTTTTTGTTGTCATAATTATTAATTTGCTCTATAAGATGTACATGACTGGAAAGATAAGCTTCTATTCTTTAATTTCATGCACAACTCAATGTTCATTATGAATGAGTTAGAACACTGGACAGTGGTGCCACCAAATTTTCATTTGCACGCGCAAATTGTGACTTTGAGTGAGTTTTTTTAAAACAAAGTTCTTGACTAGAATAACTTTCTTCTTCATATGAGACCTTATGCGTAAAATACGAATGACGCATACTGCTCGAGAGAAAGTTGCATGAAAACATGCTTCATTGCTACTTATTTGACGGATAGTTGAAAAACAGGCATTCAGCTTTCCCGACTAATAAAAGCAATATATAGACAATGAGCTTAATATCTGTGCAAGTGAATTCCTTATATCATCATCCCCACCCTCATGTTTGAGTAAATTCATCGAAGCCTGAAGGCCAATGTAATCTGCCAAGTCGGGAAAGCTAAATGGTTTCTTATTTAACTATCCATCCATCTGAGTACAATTGAAGAATATTTTCAAATTAAGTTTTCTCCAGCAGGCGTTAATAATTTTTTATTATTAGTGGAGATGAGGATTGGGCTTATAACTTTTTGCGGGATACCAAGAATGATCTTCTTTTTGCAAAAGATTGGCGAAGAGGCCTGGGAAACTCACTCAAAGTCGCAATTTGAGCGTGCAAATGAAAATTTGGCACCACCAACGTCCATTGTTTTGAATCATTCATAGTGAACATTGAGTTGTGCATCAAATGAAAGGAGAGAAGCACATATTTCCATTCATGTACATCTCATAAAGCATATTTATATTTTTAATCAATGTATATATACATATAAATCCTCTGGCGCTTTACAAATATCACTATAAAGTGGTAATATCATTAAGCTATAGTGTTTTTTTTTTTATGTGTGTCCGCGCGCGTTCAAGCGATTATGTCTGTGTGTTTGTTTGTGTGTGTTTATCTCAGCACATGACCGGAAGAAATGGTGGTTCGGTCAATTTTGATAGTTATTACGTAATTAACACTGTCATCACGGTGTGCTATGACCCTTTGACAGTTGAAATACGGTTTATTATTTTGGTATGTGTAAAGCCTTCTAGATAGTCACGATCATCCTTGCACAGATTACTGTTTATCTTGAACTTCGATGAAATTTATGACTACATTAATTTTCATTATAAAAGGATGATAAATTCGCCTCTCTTACACAAATTTGCATCTTTCAGTGTCAATTTCAGTTGTCAGTTTCAGTTCAGTTTGATATTTGTCAGAAAATGATATATTTTGGAAATATAATATCCGTACTTTTTCACATGCACAACCTCAGAGACAGCATTATGAAACCTTGCGAAAGAAATATACAGTAAATGTCATAAAAGGACTTATGCAGATACACAGTTAAGATGAAATAAAGCTTGATACGTAAATACAGGCAAAAGGCTGTAGTTACAACTGTTTTATCAAAGACACGCTTACATGGAACACAAGAAAAAAGAACGGATATCTAATCATTATGGTAAAAGATTAACACGCTACATGAGTATTTTGCAACAGTATTAGACGACAATAAAAATTTGAAATAATTTTTTCTTTGTTGCTTATTGCTTTTGTGCTTTTTCAAAGCTGCTGTCCTTTACAATGGTCTTTAATTTTGTTGTGCCTCTAAGTTTAAAGGGTAGGAATTCATAAGGTCTACTTCTAACACTCGGTTGATAAGCACATGGTAAGTGCTGAGACCATGAGGATAGTTTGTTCAGTGTGTGAACGGTGTTTGCTCCAATTCTGGACAACTTGTGTCTGCTCCACTTTTGTGACTTGTTTGTTTAATCAAATCATTGGCCTTGTTGTGATCAAGGGCCATTGTTCAGGTCGATGAATGACCAATTGAATGATAACCCCTGACCGGCTTCAAAATAACCCCGAATGACAGTCAATGACAGTGCAACGTTTTGGATTTGTAAGTGCATGATTATGCAGGTGAATTGTTTTGATTATTTTGATGGCCGAACTAGACACCAAATTACCAAATGTTGTGAATAACTATTGTAAGTATATCCATTGCTGACCAAATGAACATTCGTTGGAAAATGTTAACTTACTGTGCACCAGTGCTCCGGTTCGCCAGACGTGAATACCGTGACAAGGGTTTGCCATGATATCACAAATTGAAAAAGGCACAGAACTCCATATATCACGATCTGATAGCGACCGAACTCTCCAAGCTCGACCAGGGTGTCATCAAACGTCCGTTGTGGTTGTGTCATGTCGACCCGTTGATGACGAACCTCAGGGTATCTATACTCGTGGAACGCGTTAACTGGATCAAGGAGTTATCTCCTTGACTGGAACAAGACGTTATGCATACACTCCAGGGAAGTGTAAACAGGAGTCCTGAAGATGCGGAGCAGGAATATAAAGTACGTACTCTTTTTTTGTTATTCATGTCACCGATGCGATGCGGTTGACCGGGACTACTTCCCGCAAAACAAAAATACTACGCATCGAAGTGTTTCTCGAGATTATGTATATGAACCAAAAAATATATTATACATGTGCATAAATCATCTTGCTGTTGGATTTGCCCCAAACTATTTAATCATTGCGTAATATTCGAAACGGCGACAGAAACATCATTATATCAAGCCATGTAAAGTCACTGTTTTCATCTGAGCATCCATTGGACGGGGATAAGTCACAGTCTGTGTTTGTTTGTTTGTTTGTTTGATTGATTGATTGATTGATTAATTGATTGATTGATTGATTGATTTTATTTCTGCAAAATAAGAATATGTACATTACTGCTCATGAATAATACAAAGAAATTATCAGAAAAAGTACATGAAACTGGATGGCCCTACTCAGCAACCCCTCATGGTGGTCCAGCGGTTCAGAAGAAAACATCCTCGGTATATCCGATATTAGCATACAAATTTATGTTAATATAAATCTTTATGAAATCAAAATAACATCCATTATTACACTCTATTCATTCTATACAACACTATTACCATGATTACAATGAGCCAAATCAATGAATTCAACAAATGAATAGGCCTACATCTATGCTTCAAAGAAAAAAATGTATATAACCTCATACAAATATACTCATTTTGAAAATTTAATACTATTATATAAACACTATTCTCTATAACTAAAAGATTTGCGGCAGTATTAAGCTTTGGGTTTGGGTTTGGGTTTGGGGTATACTAAAAAAAAAATCTTTAAAACATGAATTAGTTCATCGATGAATCTTATATGCCCTAAGACATGATTTATATGTTTATGATTATATTTGTTTACGTAAACTATCCTTGTTTCACATCATCTTTATTCAAATCATGAATAAAGAATAATCGAATAAAGAATAAAGATGATGGATATACAAAAACAATTGTTAAGTTTTTGGTTGAAATGGCTGGGTCGTTTTCTCAATGACTCAAGAGATATATGGAAAATAATGTGTTCATATTGGTTTGATTTGCTAGGGGGTATTATTTTGCTGTTGAATTGTAACTACAACACGAGTATTATTAACGATATTGATACAAAAATCCCAAAGTTTTATAAAGAAATTTTACAGGCATGGGAACAAATACGATATTGTACTACAGTGGAAGATATCAACAGTGCAAACAGTAGGTCAAAAGAAGTTTTGAATCAGATCGTTTGGTATAACAAACGTATATTATTTGACAATCATTCATTGTTTTATAAAAATTGGTATGAAAGTGGCATACTCTATTTTGGAGATTTAATAACAATAAATGGTTTCCGGTTTCTGGAATACATTATGTCAGAAATTAATTTCAGAAGAAGAAAATGTATTGCGATTTTTGATTATGCAACATTATAAAAAGCAATACTATTGGTATAGATTAACATGATAAATAAGGAAATGTTTGATACTTATATCAGAAAAGAAAATGCATTGTGTATACCAAGTGTGTGTGTTTCAAAAAAAGTAATCCCCATTATGGATTTAAGCAATTAAGGCTTTGTACAATTTGATACCCTCAAAAAATTTGTTAACCAATACATGCTCCTCATATTGGGAGAACAAGTTTCATTTCAGAGCTGATTGGGCCAGTGTATTCAGATATAATTTAGAATATATAAAATAAAACAAACTATGAGAATTTAATTTGAAATTGTTGTATAATTCATTGCCAGTGAGAAGTAATCTATTCAAATGGGGTTTAAGTTATGATGATTTGTGCCCGAGCTGCAACGTAAAAGAGGACATCGTTCATGACTTCATTGAATGCAAACTTAACGAAAATTTGTTTCTATATTAGGTAAGGAGTCTGTTACAAGATGTACCATGCAACAGTAACAAATATCAACGTTTCACATTACTGAAAATATAGTGCAAAAGTTGTTCTAGTTTGTTTTTGACAATAGCATTTTGGAGTATTTATAAGCTCATTTTGAAACGGAATGAAACCAGTAATGATAAAAGAAGCGGTTCTTTAAAGCACGTGTTTATGAGAGAAATTAGAACGAGAATAGAAATACAATGTTATATGAAACATAGAAGAACATTAAGGAAAAATGCACAATTGTTACCAATCGAATTGTTGAACCTCTAATGCACGATTGTGTTTGTATCACTTTTATGTGACATTGTCATGATAATATTACTTTGATTGTGTATTTTGAATGGAACCCTGAATAAATCCTCGGACGAGGCAAAAGAAAAAAAAGTCCTTGTTTCACATACTCATTGATATACATGTATATGTATAGACCTACGTTTATAAGGTTCTTCCTTTTTTTCAGTAATGAATGTAAAGATTTGACCTCTAATCAAGTTTCATGAGGAATGCTTTGTAAGAATTTCAACCTTGATATAGGCACTTTATAGTGTCAAATCATTGATTTTAATCTTTGATAAGAACATGCATGTACGACTGCGCCATGTTTGTTTGTTTGTTTTTAGTTTTAAAGTAAAGACAAAATAGTAGATTACTGTTGTTGACTTATACACTTATGATACACTTGGAATGTTCACACATGGTACTGTATTCTAATTTCGTGAATAGTTACACAACCACAGTTTTGGCTTTTTTTTATATATATACAAACAGGGATTTTTCTTTTCATGACCACTGATATGTTTCTTGCTTTTTAGGCACTCTGATTAGTTGGACATGTAAAGAGTGAAACATAACTTGTTTCACTTTTTTTCCATGATATCGAAGAAATGCTTAGGTGTTCTTTATCTACATACATTTTGGGTGTATGCGTAAGATAGTGAACCTTTCTTATATCCCGAACAACACACAATCGCTTTCTTCCTTACGACATTTTATTACGCTCAGACGATTATGCAACAACATCATTGCATAATAAGAAATTAATACAAAATAAGGACCCTTGGAATGGTATTTAATGATTACATCCACTTCATCCAGTTATGAAACTGTACCTTTGCGTCGAAGAAAGAAGAACAAATAACAGGGATCTAATGTATTTCAATTCAAATTTGATTGAACTCATATCGTGAATTCTTAGGACGTAATAAAAATAGCAATATCCACATGTGCACAGTCTCACTATTTGAAAATATAAGCGATGGTTGATATCAGCTAAAGATTGTTGTGCAGCCATGTTGAAAAAAAATGAGAAGGGTCATTAAGTAATTTTCCGCCATATGCCGTCTGTCATATTCCTGTCCAGGAAACATAAATTACGACTTGAAATAGAATAAAATATTAGTGGATTTCATATTGAGGTCGGTGTCACATGGGTAGTGGTACCGTCTTTCTATTGGCATCTGTCGATATTTGCTGAATTCAAACGATCGAATAATGGTGAGACGCAAACGCGGATAGGAATTGAGGACGATATGACATTATTAATCAACACTCATTATCTATTCGAATGTTACATCCTCATTACTTATCGAGGAATCTTATAGGCTCCTTCGTAAATTCACTTAAATCTTGATTTTGTATATTTTCATCACTGAAGATCATTCAAGGCTGTTGGCACAAGGCGATTTGAGTTATGTATATGTTGTGATTGATATATAGTCCTTTATTAAAGTATGATACAAATCGCATTTATGTACCCCCCCCAAAAAAAAACAACAACCAAAAAAAAAAACAACCAAACAACCAACCAACCAACCAAACCAACCAAACAAACAAACAAACAACCAAACTAACCAGGACATGAACCAGAAAACAAAAAACAACAAAACAAAACAAGACAATTCTCACATTTTGAGTAGATTTCAAATTTACTTGTATTTTTCGTTAGAAGTATATTTCATAGACATTTTATTAGAAAATAAAAGAGGGACATTTAGAAAACAACGACAGCAACAGCAATAACAGAGACAAAACAGGGGAAATTAGTTTTAAAGAGAGTTCAGTATATGTGGTGATCATGGGCTTAATAAGCTCAGTGCGTTTCCATGTAGGCCCTACTCATTCATTAATCCAATACTCTTTGTAATTGTACCTCTACCATTTTTTCGTGAAGTTAATAGACTCTTGTTAGACGTTCATTATTAATATTTCATAAAATATTTCAAGATTTATAAATCATACACTACTTACCTATATTCATCTCTATTGAGAGCGACATGTTATGACATTGTGACTGATGAAAGAACGAAAACCACTAAAATTCCCCTCCATTTAGAATTGTTTAGAATTGTTTAGTGTTGTAATAAGTATATGCAAGGGCGTACCGAGGGGGGGGGGTGTTTTGGGTGTTCAAACACCCCCCTTTGCCAAAAGGGGGGTGTTTGAGGTGTTCAAACACCTCCCTTGGGCAAAAGGGAGGTGTTTGAGCTGTTCAACACCCCTCTTCAGCAATGTTTAGATGTTGACAAATGAAACAAAAGCTGTCTTTACCGCTTTTATTTCCGTTTTGAATTCCGCCTTTCCTTTCTTTTGCGTTCATTTTTTTTTCTCTCTCTCTCTTCCTTGTTTTATGTTAATGTTTGTGTGGACGATGACACATTATGGAGTTACATAATATACGCACTAAAGAACTCGTGTACAGTACGTGTTAATACTACGTTACCGCACCGCGCGCGAAGCTGACGCTTAAGCAGTAGACATTCCCGATCCCTGCTTTGCTTTCTGACCGAATCGCGGAGATACACGTACATTGCGCATAATGTTCAGCGTTTACCGGTATTATACCGTACGCGTATACCGTAAATTGTATATGATGCATAATATTATGTGTGTACAATGCATGCTGCGCTGCAGCCTATTATAGGCACATTGCATGCTAAGTTTACATAGTAGTATCAACTACCAACAGTGGCCATGGTGGCGTATCTAGTGGGGGGGGGGGGGGGCAAGGGGGGCACGTGAAAAAAAAAAACGAGAAAAAGAAGAAGAAGAAAAAAAAAACGACGAAGAAAAAGAAGAAGAAGAAGAAGAAGAAGAAGAAAAAAAAAAGCCCTCGCCCGGACGGGGGGAAGGAGAATTGGGGGGGGGGGGGGGGGGGGGCAGAAAACCAAATCAAACAAGATGAAAACAAAACATTAATTCCATGTTTTGTAACGCTGAAATATAAAAATTTTCGGCTCGCTCGCTGCGCCCGCTCGCCAAAATTTATTTAAAAAAAAAAATAAGAAGAACAAAACGTAATGATGACGTGGAAATATAACAATTTCGGCTCACTCACTCGTAGTAATTTAGAGTATTTTTCCAAGTCCTTAGTTTGTTGGCATAAATCGTTATCTATGAAGCCGTCACTATATCTTGATTAGAATTGTGAGATTTAATAACCAGAAAATGACAAGAATTCCATGTTTTGCAAGGTGAAATACAAAAATTGTCGGCTCGCTCGCTGCGCTCGCTCGCCAAAATTTATCAAAATTTATCAGATTTTATATCACCCTCAAAAAACCCTTTTAAGTGCTCGAAAAGCATATCAAGTGGACTTTTTTAAAGTCCCTACCGGGATGGGATTGGGGTTGAACACTGCTGGTATAAATCGTTATCTATAAGGCCGTCACTATAGTTAGAATTGTAATTCGAAGATTTAATAACCAAAAATGACAAGAATTCCATGTTATGTATAAAGCTGAAATATAAAAATTTTCGGCTAGCTTGCTGCGCTCGCTCGCCAAAATATATCAAAATTTAGGGTTGCCTATTACATTTAAATCACCCTCAAAAGACCCCTCTTAAGTGCTTCAAAAAGCATATCATGAGGACTTTTTTTTAAGTCCCTACCGGGATGGGGATGGGGTTGAACACTTTTTCAGAAATTAGGGGAGCAATTTTCGCGCTTGCCCCGGGCGCCGTTTTCCCTAGATACGCCACTGACTACCAAGTACAGTCAGTATAGTAGCCTACTGGAAGCAGCAAGCTCTGGAAGCTCTGGGAGTAGCAAGTTACTTGCTACTCAAGGTAATTAGTAATAGCACATGGACTTGGTAATCTTTAGTAATAGTAGATATGAATTTTTCAATGACTGAAAGTTAAAACTGAAAGATAACTGAGTGTGAGTCTACAAATTGTGGTTGGATGACTTTATTGCGCCTAAAATTCACTAGATATCTAGGTCTAGGAACAGTGGCGTAACTACGGGGGGCATGGGGGCACGTGCCCCCCCCCCCCCCCTCCCCCAATCCGCTGGTTAAAAAAAAAGAAAAAAAAGAAAAAACAAGAAAAAACAAGGGATAAAAAGGAAAAACCTACGAAAATGATAATTCAAGGGTTAGTAAACTGCTTTTGAAATCGACATGAAAGAATGATCAAGAAAAAAAGATATTTTTCTAAGATTTCTTTTAACCATAATAAAGAGGTATAACATTGTTCAAAAAGCCCGGAGTCGACAAAAGATTGTGATTCAGCGTGATTCCTGGTTGGCATTTTGAATACAAGCAGGATGTGCGCAGTGACTCAGAATATCGGAATGGCAAAAAGAGTCGCTGCAATGTTGCGCAATGTGATGTTTGATAGGTTGTACACATTTGCTATCAAAGCTTGATCATTGATTATGCAGTGTTGCTATACATACTAGTCTCTATTAAAATGCCTTGCATTGCCAATAATAAGACTTGACCTTGGCTATTTCCCAACTTTTCCATCTATATGAAACACACACACTCACAAACACAAACAAATTAGGGGATGCTCTATACCGTATAAAGTACAGATTTTGGACATCTTTCTCCCGCTTGGTCACTAAACGTCTTCGACGCCCCCTCGCTGGTCATACCTCCCCCAATCATGAACATAAACCGACACCCTTGACTACTAGTGGCGGATCCAGGGGGCGCCCCCTCCCTCCAATGCGAAAAAAATATACATGTAGCTACAAACGACAGTTTTTGGACGGTAAAATGTCAAAATTTTTAAGCTCGCTCGCCTCGCTCGCTCGCATTTAACCGTTATATGCCATTCTCCTGATGTTACAGCCAGTGATTGCCAGCAGTTGCGCCCGGTGCGCCCCCCCCCCCCCGAATTTCCAAAGCGAAAAAATATAGCTACAAACGGCAGTTTGGGGACTGTAAAATGTCAAAATTTTCAAGCTCGCTCGCTTCGCTCGCTCGCATTTAATCGTTATGCAATTCTCCTGATGTTGCTGTCAGTAATTGCCAGCAGTAATTACGCCCGGTGCGCCCCCTCCCCTTAATTTCCAAAGCGAAAAAATATAGCTACAAACGGCAGTTTGGGGACTGTAAAATGTCAAAATTATCAAGCTCGCTCGCTTCGCTCGCTCGCATTTAATCGTTATGCAATTCTCCTGATGTTGCTGTCAGTAATTGCCAGCAGTTGTGCCCGGTGCGCCCCCTCCCCTTAATTTCCAAAGCGAAAAAATATAGCTACAAACGGCAGTTTTGGGACTGTAAAATGTCAAAATTATCAAGCTCGCTCGCTTCGCTCGCTCGCATTTAATCGTTATGCAATTCTCCTGATGTTGCTGTCAATAATTGCCAGCAGTTGCGCCCGGTGCGCCCCCTCCGCTTAATTTCCAAAGCGAAAAAATATAGCTACAAACGGCAGTTTTGGGACTGTAAAATGTCAAAATTTTCAGCTCGCTCGCTTCGCTCGCTCGTATTTAATCGTTATGCAATTCTGCTGATGTTGCTGTCAATAATTGCCAGCAGTTGCGCCCGGTGCGCCCCCTCCCCTTAATTTCCAAAGCGAAAAAATATAGCTACAAACGGCAGTTTGGGGACTGTAAAATGTCAAAATTTTCAAGCTCGCTCGCTTCGCTCGCTCGCATTTAATCGTTATGCAATTCTCCTGATGTTGCTGTCAGTAATTGCCAGCAGTTGCGCCCGGTGCGCCCCCTCCCCTTAATTTCCAAAGCGAAAAAATATAGCTATAAACGGCAGTTTGGGGACTGTAAAATGTCAAAATTATCAAGCTCGCTCGCTTCGCTCGCTCGCATTTAATCGTTATGCAATTCTCCTGATGTTACTGCCAGCAACTGCCAGCAGTTGCACCCGGTGCAACCCCCTTAATTTCCAAAGCAAATATATATATATATATATATATATATATATATACATATATTATCATATATAGCTACAAACGGCAGTTTGGGGACTGTAAAATGTCAACATTTTCAAGCTCGCTCGCTCCGCTCGCTCGCATTTAATTGTACAGTTATGCAATTCTGATGTTGCTTCCATGAGGTGCCCCCCCAATGTTTTGACCCACGGTACGCCACTGAACACCCCCCTTTAAAAAATCCTGGGTACGCCTATGAGTATATGGGTTATATTTGAAATTATAATACTGTGCAACTAAACAAATTCGTTGGGAGTGTATTTTGCTTTATACGTATATACAAAGTACAAATACTTTAAACAATCTCTTACAATACTATATGCACAAAATACCGCCCCCCCCCCAAAAAAAAAAAAAAAAGAAGAAAAAAGTCAGGACATTTTCCTTCAGAAGAAAAAAAATTGCTTTGGGTGAACAACGAATAATGACGGACCACGAACAAGTCTCTTTTTTTTTAATATGCTCAATATCTTGACAAAGAGAAATAGATGCTAAACTTATAAATTCCATGCGGTATTCACAAGTCATAATTCATTAATGACCACACACAGATTGAAAATTTTGTCCAATAAATATCTGATATACATCAATATTGGATGTAGCCGAAGTACCTGACTATGCCTGCCATATGGCAGCCATGACTTGATCTATACTTCTTGTCTCAGCGAGGATATTTACGAACTAATGGAAATCCAAGGAAATGTCAAGTTTCCTAAAAACACTAAGGCAGACAGATGAAAAAACAGACAGATGTTCCTGTTGTTTGACTTGCTCTGTTGACTACAGGGGGCTGGCTTGTTAACATGATTCAACTACTTCTTTTTCATCATTGCCACTACTAAAGCACTACATAATCGGTGCTTATTTACGTCGATGAAAGCAAATTTGTCAATCAGTTGAACAACAGCAACGGCAACAACAACGCAGCGCAAAAATTCATCAATTTAAATACTTTTTAAGCAAAAAAGATAACCACATGATCTCTTCTGAAATATACTATTTTGGAAATATATATGTGGAAAATATTGAGCAAAACAGTCGGATGGCCAATCCTGGAATATATTATATCAATATATTTTTTAATCATTCTATATCAAAATGATATGGTAATGCTTTCGTCGTTGCACGTAATAACATGATCCGTGTCTCACTGCTTCATTGTACACTAATGCACTGAATTCAACAGTTCCAAATTTGGGACAAAATAAACTGCCGGTTACGTTGATAGTGGATATAGAGAGTGTGCCGGCAAAGACAATGACCTAACTTAGACGTGATGAGCCCACGCTTGGCACTCGGAGTAGAGCCATGACCGTGTATATACCTCACGCGACCTCATTATTATACCTCACAGCTAAAGAAAGTCAAGTTGAAGGGAAAACAACATATGTCCAAAAATTGAACGCTACAAGAAACATGATGACCACCAGGAAGTGGCTACCTTTGACAGATAACAACTGAAGGGAGGCCACTGAAGGGATAAACAAATGTTTAAGAAAGAAGATAAAACAAGAAGCTTTTAAGAACCAAAGTTAGATTCTTATCTTACTTAGAGGCTATATCTTGTTGTTCAGGTCAATTAGGTGATAAAATGATGACATTGCTTGGAAACTCTTCCTCTAGTGTGGAAATCTATTCTGGTCATTTATTGTCCACGTTGAAAAAAAATGTTGTTTTTTTTTCAACGAGCGAAATCTTTCTATTTTGCTCAACTGCTCAAGGGACTTTGATGAGACGTATTTTGCTGTCTTATAGAATTCTATACAGAGAGAGAGAGAGAGAGAGACTCATATATATATACATGTATATATATATATATATATATATATGCGTGTGTGTGTGTGTGTGTGTGCATTCATACATTCTATTGCTGAATAAAAAAAAAAACATGCATTAGGTCATTCTCAATAGCGAGAGATATGTTTATATACATCCCATAGATGTGTCTGAACGTCGCAGTCTACCATGTCTACGATTTTCGGAGTAGATTCTGTTTCTCCAGAGAAAAGGCAAGTTTAAAGCTATTGATAGCCTGTGTTCAGAAAATGCACGAAAAACCACATCAGTCACCCATGCTTTCTTGTCACCAACTTGGCGTATCACGTGGTCGCGACGTCACGTGTTCGGACAACGGATAGTGTGTGATGAATCTTGATTCCAGACGATCTGTTGCTAGAATTATCCCAGTTTTGCATACATGTGCATAAGTGCATAGGTTATTGTCTGAGACGTACGGAACACTATACATGGTACAAACATTTTCCTGCAGTTATAATGCAATTCCACCCCATGCCATTTCACATTAGCTTTCTGAAGAAGAGTAAATTCGAAAGCGTGTGTAAAAACGAGTGGTAAACTTTCACTCAAAACGTTTTCACGAAACAATGATATTAGTAGAAATCACGTAATTTAGGATTAGACGAGTTGGTGATGATAAGGTCGCACGAGTGTCCCACTGACCTATACACATTCTTTAATTATTTCCCCTTTGTCCGGAGGACTTAGTCATTACGGTCGGGAGTTGGACAACTAGCATTTGTTTGTTTGTTTGTTTGTGGGGAGGGTTGTAGTTGTAACGTTCTCGACCAAACAACACAACAATAAAGTAGCATGGACACCATCCATTGCGGGCTTTTGGAGGTATAACTTTTAATATAGCATAACGCGGGGTATAAAAACTAAAGTGTCTGTTTGTATACGTTTGATAAAACATTTATTTTTTGAATAACTATATTCTGAAAAGATAATGGATTACAGACAATAATGTCACTCGCTGTAGAAAAACAGACAGAAACGGGAAAAGTTTCGTACAAAGTTTTATTTCGAACAATATTGAAACAAATTAACATGAGTTACAGACTGCGTTTATACAAACATATTGTGCAGGGCCTATCTGCAACTTGCGCATGATTAGAAGATTGTTTTCAATTATAGCTATAATCGCAGTGTAGAGACGTGTCTTTCCACCTCCCTGATGACCTCAAGTTCTCTTCACCGGCGCATAAAATTCCATGACTCTCGAGCAAAGAAGTTATATTTCTGTGACGCAGGGATTCTTCATACAGCCTTCATGTTATTTTTCTCATTATCATGGAGGCAGATTGGGACACAACTTACAAATTTAATATCGCCCTATTCCATCTTGGATGGAAAAATTAATTCTCTTTATACATTTCCAAGAAATTTTAGACAACTAATCACACGGCGACCTTGCTAATTTCGCTTCCGCATTGTGTATTGAAAATTTGGCCATCACATCACCAATCATGCCAATATCCATCCAATCCCATCTCTCTCTCTCTCTCTCTCTCTCTAACACACACACACACACACACACGCACATACACACAGACACAAATCATGACCAAACCAAGACCATAAATTAATGGTACCCCCTTAGTGATATTCCTTTCAGCAGACTCTTCAAAATATGTTAAGCTAACAACATTATTGTAATAAGGAAAAAATATATCGTATACAGTGTACATTACTTAATTATGTAATATACTGTACAGTCATAACATTTGTTCATTCCGTTGATATTGAGAAAAGAAAATGGTGTAGTTGTGTTTGACTGTGTGTGTGTGTGTGCGTGTATTTGTGTGTGTGTTTTTGTGTCTACGGGGATGTATAATATCACAAAATAGCGTTTATCATTTCATGTGTGTCAGTTCGCATTGCTATAGGTTTGGGAGAGACCATCACATCAGCAGTTTACTATTTCCTGGTATTCATCGAATGCTGCCCTCCACTGTTCCGCATCCTCCTGCCACATCTCAAAATCGCTTCGCCACTCCTCCTCGTCTGGAGGAACGCTTTCTGCACAAGGGAAAGGAAAGAACACAGACAATGACAGTTTTCTTTGCAATTCTTTGTTTTTGCGATGTCTTTCTCTTCTTCAAAATGAAGGTATTTGGTTGATTGTATTCTCACTGACACTCAGCAACCAACTGACACATCCTCCAGAGCTCTACACACACAGCGTCATATAGACATACGATATAGTTCGTAAAAGACATAAACGTTTACCATGCGCAGCTACACAAGGCGTATCCGGGCAATTACCCCTAGAGGGCAATTACCCCCCGCTTAGATACTGGTTAGTGGCAAGGTTAGAGTAAAGATTAGGGTTATGGCTAGGATTAGGGTCAGGAGTTTGGGTTAGGGTTAGGATTAGGTTTATGATTAGGATTAGGATTACGGTCAGGGGAGGGGTCCGGGGTATATAGACCCATACAAGGAGCAAAGGTACATCATTCATACTCACGAATAAACGAGATGAGTTCGGGAAGATATTGATTCCAAAAGGCGCAATCACTGGCTCTCACTGCCCTGTCCGTGTTCAGATCCAGCGAAAGTTCCTTATATTCTAATTCAGGGATTGTGTACTGGGGCCAGTAGAAATCTCCTGACGACGCAGGGTTGGAGGTCATATTCTTCTTTCCGGGATGCCTGATCGTGAGATACGATGAAAGATCATCCACTCTGTAGCACGGTCTTGTATTTAATTTGCTATCTTTGGTTTTGTTATGAGGGAGAGAAGTAAACAGCCAAGGGGAGCATTCTTCCAATGACAAGTCACATGCAGGGTATGAGTCAATAATACCCAAACTATAGTGTACGCCATTACGACCGTCTACCAAATCTCACCCTTTTTTGTGCTATCCTGACTTGTCATATTTTGTGCAATCTAAAGGTGATGAAGTGAAGACATTACATAATTGTGGAAAAAAAAACGAATAAATTTGAACTTGAACTTGAACTTGAACTTGAAATTGAACTTGAACTTGAAGACCGCGGTCTCTGCAATAGCATTATGAAATCATCAAACATTAAATTTTAGTTATGAGTTACTTCAAAATTTCAAGGAAATAGTATATTCTTATAATTTTGTGAGTACGACTGATTTGTTCCATGTTTTTTGTTTCTTTTTCAAAACGCATCACAGACAAGGTAGTCAGCTGGTAGTTAACCGGCTGAAAAACACGCATATACGTATCAGAAATTACCGTGCCCATGTAGGGCCTAAACATTGGGCTGCCGAACGATATATAATTAGTTACCACATAATCTATATTCACATGACTAAGTAGCCAAAAAAAAAAAAGGAAGTGTCGTTATCGTCTTGCATTGCAGAAGCAAGCATTAGCTTGCAAAGTTCCTACATAGGGTTTATACTCACGAATATTTCGCGAAATTTGTCCACATCTTCATGACTTTGACGGACAGCTCGATTTCCTCGTCTAGAAGAGCCCGTCTATCAGCCATCCATTCCGGAATAAACGGCCAGCCAAACACAAACTGGATGTCTTCGGTATGAGTCGCCCCCAACCAGCCAGGACCGGTTCCATCAGGTCCAAACTGGAAGTAAGACCTATATAGATATTTACAACGGATGGAGAAGCACATACACAATGTGGTTAGCTAAAAAAAAAACTTATGAAGTCATTCATGCAAGCAAGCATGTTTATGATAAAAGGTACCTGAATAAAGACAGGCCTACATGTACATCAATTCATCTATCGATCAATCAATGAACATTCAATCACTCATACTGCTGTTGACGAAACACATGATCTCGGCGAGATATCTTCATCTTTGGTTAAACCAGACTACATTCATGACTCAGAATGAACAATATGTGCGTATAATTATCTATCAAGTACATTTACTAGTCAGGTTACATTGAAATGTCGTCATTTAAAATGATTTAGTTGTTTGGTTTTATGGTCAGCATTAGTTTCAATTATAAGGACATTTTTTTAAACCATATACATGGAGCATTAAATGCCTTTTGTTTCGTTTTGCATAACTGTACATATCATTAAGGAACATGATTATTATTCTGATGAGGTTAGGAAATGATATAACATACTTAATATAGATATCAGTATTGAATAATTTGCAAGAAAGTATATAGAAGTATGAAAGCCATTTCTTCCTGATGTGCTCATCGCAAGACAAAGCCAGGGAACATGATTGGGGTAAAAACTTGTATTAGTGGCAGCCAATTCATTCAAGGTGTTAACCTACGTGCTCGGAGCATGTGTCATGAAATACTGAAACACAACATCTCCTGCAGTAGCATGCGCCCGTATCGTCAGGTCTGCTGGGCATTGAAACCTCTGGCCACCCACAGCACCGGCAAAAGCCCACAGGTAATCGGCGCTCGCGTTGTCGGCCTGCGTCCAGTCAACGTACTGCTGATCGATGGACTTCAATACGAGATCATCGGTGTAACCGTAGAGAGCGATGGGGAGTTCGTCGTCGTATTTGGAGCGGGTCATTACGGGAGCTACGTCTTCGTTGTCCGGAAACATGTCCTTAGCTGCAATAGTTCCTTCGTCGCTGTTGTAACCAGCCAGGATTGGAGCTTTCTTGAAGGAACCCGCTGCCATTAAATTGGCCGGTGTGTCCTCTAGGAAGACTCCATCAACACGAATATAACTCCTCGGGTAGACCTAAAGAATAACCGTATTTATAATATACAACAACTAAAAGGTACATGGAAAGACTGTCTTACATGGTCTCTAGATTGGTAAGCATACAGGACGTGCGCGCGAGCACACACACACACACACACACACACACACATACACACACACACACACACAAGTAACGATATTTCATAAAAGCACCAGCTCAGCAAATACAAGGTGATAGCGAAAAGTAATGAAGACAAAAATAATAAAAGTGATACCACGTACAAAAGAGAGATATAAATGAGATGCATAAATCGTACCTTCGAAACTGGAGGCTTTAAACACGCACCTGCCAAAAAGCTTCCATAAGAGCATTGCTCTCTACCGTCCGCAGACAATCCACAAGCTGCTGTGAGTCCGTCTGATCACAACCAACGAGTGACCCAAGACTGAGCGCTTCCTGTCTATCTGTTTCCGGGTCATGACGAAATGCCCATGGTGACAGCGATGTTCCACTCTGTTTGGGGATATATTTTAATCATAATCTTCTATGAACAACTATTGAATTCGACCTCATAAAAAGATTGGAAATGGAGAAAGAAGAGGGGGAGGGGGGGGGGGGGACAAACGATCTCGCAGAAAGAAACCGCCCATATAGCATCTGGCCCGTGTCGCATTATGACTAGTGACCTAAAGCAGCTAAAAAGGTATGCATAAGATGGCACCGGTGTTATCTAAGTGTTCCTCATGCAAACTGGCAAAGCTTGAAATCGAAGTCCAAAATGGAGAGATTTTACATTTTGACTAACAACGATAAAAAATTAAATGCTATCTTCATATATTACATGTATAAACACTATGTTTCGAAAGAGGGTAGGTGGCGCACTTCAGCTCTCATACCAAGTCACTCAGCTACGATACCTGCATGATTGCCTGGCTGAAGAGATCCCGACTGCCTTGTGATAGGAGGTGGAAATCTACGCTGGCCGCCCCCGCGCTCTCCCCGAAGATGGTAACCTTGTTAGGGTCACCTCCAAAGGCTGTAGGCAATGAGTAACAATGGAGGAAAACTGACACCTTCCGACAACTCGTGAACTATAAGGAGGTCCCCTGATATAATTATTTTTCGTACTGCCGAAATACTCAGCTGTAGATATATTACAATAAGGGGATGATAAAGCGATAAGGCGGTCATATACATCACATTCTATTCTCATCCAACATCTTATAGCAAGACAATAATGAAATAAAAATATCGATAATCAAGAACCTGACTGGCATACGTGGCGTACGTGTTTTACCTGTGACGGAACTTACCTGCTATGTTGGTTTGAACCCATCGTAAAGCCAGCTGCTGATCAAGCAAACCGTAGTTACCAGTAGCAACCTCGTCTCCTAAGAAGTGAAAGAGTAAAAGTAAAGTGATTGATATTAGACTGATTTTCGAATAGTCCATTATAAATCAGAAATTAGATGCACAACAACTACATGGACACATCAAGTGTACACCAGGTATCATTTCTAAAATCTGGATTTGCAGAGACTTCACTTTCTCCTGGTCAAATCAACAAATCTGTAATAAATGGAAAAACGTACTTTTCATAAAAGATCAAAATAATTGTTATTACTGTTGTAAAATCTTCATTTCATAAACTCTCTTTAATTAGAATCAATACGCTAGATATCAAAATCATGTAATATAACATCCCAATCATTCGCTGACCAACCCTGAGTGACGAGTTAAATAAAATGGTTAAGGTAGTGTATGCTGTATTTGCTAAAGGCAGACTCTGATGGTGTTTCTTCAATTACAGTTCAGTAGGACTGTAAAGATACAAACTTAGGATTATCTCACCTGTGTTGAAAACACTCCACACCATGAGTCGGTAGTTGATAGTCACCACAATAACGTCTTCTCCGACAGCAACCAGAGGGGCGCCATAGCGGCCGTACGAAGCACCGGTCCCGATAGAGAACCCGCCGCCGTGAATCCAAACCATCACAGCAGCATTTCCGCTTGGCTTTACATGCGACAAAATCGGAAAAAGAGAGACAAGAGGACTTAAAGGGAAATAACCCCCCCCCCCAAATATGTATAGATTGATACATTCAGTGATGTCAGCCTACAGATGCCAGTTACAAGTGGAAGGAATATTTACTTTTCATAAATATAAAAACTATCGTTGTTGCTGATTTTTCTCTTGCTTTCATTAATGCCTTGTCCACCTTATAGACTACTTAACATAACAATGTTGGAATTTCGGAGTGTATTTGTTCCAAGATCATCATGTCATTGCCGGCAACCAGGGACAGCCTGGTGATATAGTGTCGCTACCCGTAAAGCAGTAGATAACAGGTTCGAGCCCCGTGGTTCCCTTTTTTGCCCGGCATGTTTGTTAAATTACAGATCAGCAGTTGCGATCTTACAAAATCTAATTTGTAAAGGGAGACAAATGGAAGAAAATTCACACCTAAACCTTCACCCCTCTGATTAATAATCTCTTGCTATCGCTGTTTCTATTGTAAAATCTTCGTTTCTGGAACTCTCTAGAATCAATACATTGAAATAGACATGCATTTTCATCTCCCCTTAGAAATTTGTTACCACAAAGGACGAAAATTTGTACCGCACATCAGAAAGACGAACCAGAAAATAAAATCATTATAGCTTATACAAAGGTATTCCTTAGCGTAAGCCAAATAAGAATTACTGAGTATGCTTTTGGTAATCTAGCTAAACTTACAGCGGGATTGTTGACAAATATGTTGAGATAAAGGCAGTCTTCGCTGTACTCGTCCACTTCGCTACTCAACTGGGCACAAGCTGGCCGGAAGTACGTGGCGTTCCATACTCCTCCCCAGGGGTCCACTGGCTGTGCCTCTGCGAAACGGACAGGTGGATTCTGGGCAAAAGGAATTCCCTGGAAACAAAATGGACGCCGAGTATGAAATTATTGTTTTTTAACCTGCATTGAAAAGTGAACCTTACGTAACGTGTATCACTTTTATTCCAGGAGAACCTTCGTTCTTCCATTTGTAGAGGGAGAGAAATCGAAGAAAATTCACACCTCAACCCTCACCCCTGTGATAAATAATTCTCTTGCTTTCAACCTTCTCTCAGATTCAACTGAAGTGAAGAAAACCACAAGTCTGTGTTCGTTAAAATTGAGTCCTGAGTCAGATGATATCTTTGAGTCATTGTAATTGACGTTCGACGGCCTACTCCCGTCTGCATTACACTATCGAATTGACCTGTATAAAGTTAAGTCTTTAAAAATGCTTACCAACAATACTATAATAAATCTTTTTCAATTTATATTTCTGTTCGAGGATCAAACTTGATCGTTGCACGATCACTCCATCTATAGCAAGTACTGCAGTTTGGTAAGAAGTGTAGACAAACATTATGAATTCAAATCAAATTAATCCACGCAATATTTCATTATCTGCTCACATGATAATAATGTCTAATACGCTACGTACCAAGAAAGCATCTATTTGTGTATCGACTCCAATGAACTTGTCCTCTTGGAAGGGAACAGCTTTCCCGAGTACCCTTCCTAGGCCAGGTATTTCGACTGTTGTCTGAGATATCCCTCCGCGCAAAACTGTCAGCAAGATACAGACTGCTGTCACTCTCAATCTCGGGAGAGGAGCCATTTTAGTCCTGCATTTGGACTTGACTTATGGATGAGAGCTAAAATGGTTAATAATGATTTGTACCGAATACAGTACATGTACTTGCTGTCAATCGACAACAGACATAGTTTACACCTCTATTCGTCTCCAGTGGACTTATCAAGTAACAATGGTCAAAGTCCGCATGCATGTAACTATATCAGAGGTGGTATCAGTTCAATATAACCCTGTTGACCGGCCTCTTAAGTGGTCTTTACTCAGAGATAATGATTTTATTATTATAGAGCACTATCGTGCTCTTTTATATCTTTGATATTAAGTTTGGTTATCATAGCTGTGTGATCAATGCACATCAATATCGTTATGTACATAATCCTCAACTTTGATTTTATATGGATTTTTTTCTCTTTAATTTTAACATTTTGTTTTCAAAATATGTAAGAATTACACAATAGGTCCTACCCACTTCAGTGTTATCTTTGTATTCCAACGTTTTTGCTTTCTATTATGTAATCTTAGCAACATTAATTTCTAAAGGTTATTGCAAGCAGGTGGAAAAAACAATCTACATTGGCAGCACAAATTCAAACTCAGGGGTCATGCTCAGCGATTGTGAACATTGCGTGTGATGTGTGACAATTACGTAATTTTTTTATTTTTTTATTTATTATCATTATTATTATTTTTTTTTGGGTGGGGGGGTGGGGGATTTGGACTTCCATTGCATGCCTGGCAACCCCCCCCCCCATAACCTACAACAACGACAAAGGAAACAAACAGAGGGGCGAGGGACATAATTGTTTTCATAAAAATGTATTAGATATATCGCTGATATACGCTTTTTTTCTTTTGATAAGAAGAACAAATTCTCTCGAGTTATTGACAAACCTATATCTAAGAGCAATATCATCCCCTGCCTTCTGAAGGAGGTAAGTCAAATAACCTTTCATTATGCTGGATAGACTGAAATAGGTGAAATTCGCTTGATATTCCTACTGTTATCGTTTCATAACTGTGACAATCGTTTCATAACTGTGACATCACGATCTTTTGTCGTCCAGCAATAAAGCAGCAAACCTTAAGGCCCTGTGACACCTTTCCGGGTAAGCTATACGCGGGCTTGTTGCGAGTAGGGATTTTCCAGCAGGCAGGAGAATTTTCTGCGGGCGGACAATGATGTTTGCGATTCCGTAACTTGCGTCTTACCTGCTAGATGCGTGCTACTTAACTGTTATTTGCGTGTATTCCATGTGATCTGCGTGAGAGCTTCGAAACCGATCCTTTATCAGTTACGAGCGACATATATATACGGGGACTGCGAAGTACCTGCGCTACAGCTGCGAAATACCTGCGTGGGAGTTGCCTGCGAGGTGTTGCCGCTAAGGGCCTCCTTCTTGTGTTCTGCGTGTACTTCTGCGGGCAAACCCCTGCAACTCACCCGGAACGAGTTTTTAGCATGCTCAAGGCCTTGTGACATCGTGTCTGGGGAAGCATTGCGGGTTGACTTGCCGGGAAAAATTTTTGCTTCCCCGCTACCCGGACCTCCTAGCAGTTTGCCTGCACCTGACAGTACCTAGCGCGTATCTCGCCCTTAGTTGCCCGGAGGTGAGCACGTAAGTCCGATTTACCCGCAGCCAAGTTTTGAACATGACCAAAACTTTTTCCGGGTATAAGTCGCGGGGATTGCCCGCAGAGGTCCACGCAGAACACCAGTCAGAGGCCCGTAGCTGCCGCAAGTCACAGGCAGTTGACCCGCTTGAAGAAAGTAAGTTGCCCGTGGATCTATGCTTATGCGCCGGAAGCACGTGTCATCGGCGGCATTCTACGAGCATAATACGGGTGTTTAACTGGCAAGGAGCGGTGTCGAAACTGCTAATATTTGTGTAGTTGGTCAGTTCTGCGGGCGTGGAGCAAGCTATACGAGCGAATTGCATACATGCTGAGGGTCACTTACTGCCTTTCTGCTGGTTAGCTGAGAGTTGGCTGCGGCAAAGATAATGACTGCTGCCGTATCAAATACAATATTCCTTCAGAAGGATTCCTTCACCGAGTTGTCAGCCCTCACTCGCCACATATGCGTCTGACATGCAGGTCACACGGAATGCACGTATACTAAGTAGTTCACGAATTGGTAGCACGGGTCCAGCAAGTAAGACGCATGCGAAACTCGCCCAAATCCTTGTCCACCTGCATAAATTGTCCCGCGTGCTGGAAAATCCCCACGTAGCTTGCCCGGAAAGGTGTGACAGGTGTGGCGAGTAACTACGGGTGAGATACGTGCTAGGTACTGTCATGTGCGGGGCCATCTGCGGAGATCTCCGGGTAGCAAAAAAAAAAATGTTCTTTTTGGCCTTGCTGACCCTACCTCAGTAATCTCACGCAATAAACCTTACACGTGTGAAATAATTTAGCCCATAACCCCTTTCATTATTTCTAATTGTTTAGTGTTCTTTTGTTTATTTCATGGTACCAACTTGAAGCCATACAGAAAATATCCGACAAATTTCCTTCTTCTGGTGGAATGGCATCAGGGGGGCATTTCATGAAGGAACTTGTCGGATAAAATATCTGACAAGTCAATTATATCCGACAAGTTTTGAGAAATTCTTTAGTATGATTGGCTGATTTCTCTGAACTTGTCGGATATAATTGACTTGTCGGACATTTTATCCGACAAGTTCCTTCATGAAATGCCCCCGGACAGCACTGACGCAGTAGGGCCAGAAGGGTTCACAGTGCCTCCTTGATACAGAGCCTTCTATTGCCTTGATAGTGTAGATAACGCCCTCTATCGGATAGTGTTTACTCACTCACAGCCGTCGGAATCTGACAGACGACCAGGCGCACGATAGAATGTATAACAAAAATCGGCTATCCCGAAAAGCGGCATAAGGCTGTAACAGCTGTTTATAGTGTCAGCTCGAAGCTGAATTTGACACATCATTTTAGGGAAAATGAATATAGTATAGTAATCTAAATGTTTGCCTTTATTAACCCTGCAACACATTATGAACTTCTTTTTATTACGTCTTATGACAATTCATGACGCTAAATATGTAAGACCTTTACCAGTAAACTATTCCTTTCTTCGGAAACTTCTAAGATATATCCCATAGTTTTTTTGTTTTTTTTTTAAAACCAGTACCTAATCCTGCAGAGTGAAATCGTGTTTTTATAGCGTACTAGTTTTCAGTTTTGTTTTGTTTTATTTTGTTTTCAGCAGAATAGGCACACAATAAATAAGTAATATAAAAATTATTTGACAAAGAAAATACATTGATTAAGCGCATTTCAGAGGGGAAAAAATACACAAACATCTATCAAGAGTTTCAGAAGAAGAAGAAGAACAAAAAAATAAAAATAAAACAGAAAAAAACCGTGACCATCCGATATGGTAAGTAGCACAGTACTCGTGCTTCGCCCTATTGGTTCTTTAAGCAGCGCGCGCGCAGTCGGCTATTATGACGTCACACTGACAGTGCGCAATAATATCGAGCATTGTGTGCTTTTTTGTTTGGTTTGGTTTGCTATGGTGAAAACATAAAGGGGTAGGCCTACACACCGTTGTATGATATTCCCTAACACTGTTTTTATTTTTCCGAGTCTGTTTGAACAAAAACAAGAGGAAGGCAATCGGCCTATGATATACTGCTGCAGACAGCTTTAATACTTAAAAAAACAGGATTCAATGGGTGCTGAAGTAAGCAGTAATCGTGATTCTAACCGAAAGCCCACGGTATCACCACGAACCGGGAGAGGGAGGGGTGATCGAAAACTCGACAAGCCATCAGAACGGGCAAGATTGTGAGTAATTTTATCATATTTTTTTTTAAGGGATTATTGTAATAAAATGCCAAACTCTGCATGCAAATACCTCCATTTGATATTAGTTTGTCAAAGCGGCTCGGTATGGTATACCTACTCTCTAGGGGTTCTGCACAGTACAGGAAGAAGAAGAAGAAGGTAAATCAACAAAATCAATGACGTGATAAAAATGAGAGGCTCAACAGAAATCATGACATTTAATATTAATTTTCGCCTTTTTTGTATACAATTTGGAAAGTAATCACCTTTATTTTCCTTTCAGGGGATTTACCAAATAGGCTAAAAGAACTATAGTAACTATATTGGTTCTCTTTTACGGCTCGGAAAAAAAGGTGTGTGTGAAAAAGAGAAGAAAACATCTTGAAACTGTTTTGCACAATAATACTATAAGCCTACACAGAAAGCAACCTGGCTGTCACGCCCTGTTCTGGTAATCGGGGAAATGAAAAGTATCTGTTTGTTTTTGTTTTTGTTTTGTTTTTTCCGTTTGTCTGCATGGTGCGCGATGCATTGGCAACTAAATTTCACAGTGCGTTACCCTCTGCCTTTCGTATATAATGACTTCGTCGATCGATTGAGAAGTGTTATCATGCAATCTATATGGTAAAAACCGACACAAAAGGAAAAGCTGACATCAAAGACTTTTATATTATCTGTCATTCATGACTTTTATATGTGCACATAATGAATTCAAATGAAAGGAAAGGTTATCATATATCCTGAAAACAATGCACAATTTTGCAATAGAACCGAAAGAAAAATTGAAGCAATGAAAAAGAGTGATCTACTAAGAAGTGTGTAAAGTTTGCATGTCGCTCTACATCGTAGATCACTCGAAAGAAAAAAAAAATAAAAGCAATATCCAAGTATTGAATACAAGCCATAACACCTTTATACCGTAAGATTTGTCTTTTCTTTTCTTTTCTTTTTTTTTAACGAAAAAAAATACGACCAGTTATCTTTTGTTTGTTTGGCTGTTGCACCCTTTCAGCGGCAACAACAATGTGTATCCTGTGGAAAATCTCCATCGCTTTCGCGACGGTCCTTCCCGCCTTTTTCCGACCCATTCTCAACAGTCGTCTGCGGTCTCAAACGAAACCATCCTGACTCTGGAAGACAAACTTGAAGGTATACAGAGAAAATTAGTACATTCTAATCACACATCATGATGAAGTTCATCATGGGGTCCTTCCAATTTCGAGAGAATATTCAGCGTATAAGGTGAAACTCCACGTCATGCTCAGGTTGTTCAAATTTTATGAAATCCTTCGGTCGAGATGTTTTCATTGCAACTGATTGACAAATTGCCATACATCGACGTATATAAGCACTAAATTGATCAGTGTTTTAGTAGTAGCCATGATAAAAATCGTGGGCGTACATACTCGAGCAGGATTCGAAACTACGACCTCCTACGATCGCCTGTCCCGTGATCAGGGACATGCCTGTCCCGTGATCAGGGCAATCATAAAGTTATGTTCGATTCGTATGTTTGATTTCGCCCAAAGTTTTGGGCTACAGTACCCTGCAGGTTTCTTAAATCACGTTCTGTTCATAAAAACAAAACATAGCTCAACAAGAACATTGACGGAACCACCCACTTTTCCTTTAGAGAAGAGGTTTAATCTTCGTTCTTGTTATCAAACTTTTACAGTCCCTGTCCTAGTGCGGATCCAACAGTTTGCCAGAATAATCACAATATTTCCAACATTGATGTGTGCTAACTCAATAAACTTAATGCAAGAAGTTGCTCTTCTCTTACAATGGTACTGTAAGACTTCGCATAATCTTTCAACAGATTTATTGACAAAAAAAGCAGTCATTCTGCTTCTCTCTCTCCCTCTCTTCTTTCTTTCTTTCTTTATTTCGTTCTCATTTTTTTCTCTCTGTCTTCCCTTCTTAACGCTCCTTCTTCCTCTGTCATAATCTAAAACTGCATTCTCTTTATTATTATTTTTTTCGTGTTTTGTTTTGGGTGTGAAAGCGGAGTCATTGGACAGGTCGACGGGTCGCGGTAGAGTGGCCTACATCAAGGCATCGCAGAAGGCCCGAGGGAAATCCACCACTAAACCTCGAAAAATCCCACACCAAGCAATGGTGAATTCCATTAGCGTGGTTGGCGGGGGTCTAGGGGGTACCACGCCCATGTCCACCATTGGCACCGGGGTAATTCTGTCGCCTCCAAAAGCGGATGGTAACACCGGCACAGGATCATCGATAGCCCCAGTCGAACAAAAAGTAGCATTAGATGGGCAGTCTACAACGGTGAGGGCGTTATTCATACTTGCGAAATAATACACTTTGGGGTTTTTTGGGGGTTTGGTTTTTTTTTTTTTTTTTTTTTTTTTTTTTCCCACGGACAGAGTTCCAGCATCACATTATTTACGGCTAGTCTTGATGCTGTTATATTTCAAAGTATTTCATCGAGTGTTTCCATTGTTCAGTTCTTGAATATTGCCTTAAAAGTAAACGTTCTTTATAGATTTGCACAATGGTGTTGTTTAACAGAACGCTTTTCGTAAATGCCCCAGTGCCCTTTATATACAAATCAACTTTGTTTCGCTTTAAATTGTGATATAGCTCTGTAAGTACATTGGCACTACATGAAATAACACCGAACTTTCAGTATTGTTGTGGTCATAATAGATAAAATCCTAATTTGTCAGTGTGTCTGCTAAGATTACCACATTGCCCTCTTCTCCCCCCCCCCCTTTACCTTTGTGATTGTGCAGCAAACGCAAGTGATTATAAATCTACATATAGAGCGGTATTGATTTAATTCAGCATGCAAAACACAAATATCACGTTATAACTAGGACAAACTTTCAAAACGATGAGGGATATATTTCTTGTCCGTATGTTTCTCTCACCAAGTTCAGTGGGGTATTATTCACAAGTAATGGATTCTGCCCTGAGACTGCTTAACATATAATGACCACTTTCTGAATCTGTGCTTGCTGCCATCAAACGTTCAAGTTGTAACAGTGAGCACATCAACGTGTTCTGCAGTACTCGTGTATTTTCAGACGTGTGTTGTTTCTGCATGAGATAAACATGCATATTTTCAGCTGAAAATTACATTTGTTATGCAAAGACAGTTTCAAAGACAATGTCACATTCTACTTCTCTGCTATATATTTTCCAAATCCAATCAAATTCAATTGTAGAGCCACATACAATAGGAAGATACATAATGTGTTAATTCAACTAATCTAGATCTAAAGCTCTTCGAGAGTATTTCCCGGCTATTAAGCAAAAAGAGGCCAGTGACAATCGAGTTATTTCTTGTATATAACGAAGTGCAGTAATTTTACATTGCTGTCAGTGGGAGCACTATGGCCTCGTGGATAAGACTTTGGATTTGTAAACAGAAGGTCTGTGGTTCGATTGTCTCTCTTGACCAAAGTGAATGAGTGTGATTATATTGGTAATGGGCAGGGCCTTCTTAGAAATCACTGTCTACACAAAAGAGGCTATCTTCGGTAAATGAGACCTCGTATCTTAATTGATAATGGTTATGTAACAACAATGACAATTCTTTTCTGCTTCTTCTTCCTCTTCTTCTTCTTCATATTATTATCATTATTATTATTATTATTATTATTATTATTATTATTATTATTATTATTATTATTATCATCATTATTGTTATTATAGGTTTTCCTGGTCAATTTCATACTTTTGTCAATCAAGTTCCTATTCCGAGCATTCGATTTCACGCATACCACTCTTGCAGCACTGAATCGGCAATCAAATTCAAAATCCGGTCATTCGAATTCACTATCGGAGCATGTTAATTCATCATCAGAGCATTCAAATTCACTGTCGGAGCATTCGAATTCATTATCTTAGCATTCCAATTTAAGAGAGGTCACAGAGGAGCACGTATTTCAGCAATGAGCATTCAAAGTTATGTCAAGCTGGCGACGGAATCTCGTCGGTCATTCAAATTCGTAAATAGGCAACCATGTTCCAAATAATTGCATTCAATTTAAAAGAAGTCCTGAATTTAGTTAGCTTGGGGCGTGTATTGTGTGTCTTTTTCATTTAGCTTTAAATATATTGGGATTTATGATGAAAATTATTTATTTTGCAGCAGAGGCCCGCCTATTCAGTGAAAAATTTGAACTCGGGCTTCACGAAAAGGAATATACAGGCACATGTCCCTCGGATAGGACATAATAATGGAGGTCCCATCATGCATGTTTGAGAAAGTCACAACTTGTGCACGTAAAATATCCCACTTCATTTATTCATCGCAAGGTGCAGGGTGTTTAACCCAGTGAAGTGGTCCCACCTTACATCCAACTGGACCCCACAGAAGACCAGCTATTGCAGCTGAATATGGGCTATCCAGCCATCTTCTTTTGATGGAAAATGGAACAAACAAACCATAGGCACTGTATAGGCCTACATACGAGATTAATACGGAAGATTGGTTGACACCTTCGGGGGAAAAATCGACTACATTGAAACTGATAACATGAACATTCTACACGTCTTGTTTGTTTTTAATTGCTATCTTATATGGTTTATATACTTTTGCGGGACTATGTTAGATCATTGTGTGTCAGTTTGTTTTTAAATTGATGCATTGGCATTATGTGGTTAATGTTGGGGCGTTGTCAGCATGCAGTTTTATCAAGGAATATGATTAGATTGTCGTTTTGTTGTCTGGATACACTGCTGATTGGACCTTACAATTTAGAATTCTATTAAGATGAAAAACAAAGAATACATGAAGAGAGAACGATGTAGAACCTTTTAGGGCCTATGCAAGCCTTCATTGGTTGTGTATGCATGCCCTTCCTCCTTTCTTTAAAAAAAATTACTCCATTTTCCTCGTTAATTGCACGAAGTAGGAACTTGATCGACTGAAAATGAAATTGAATGCTCCAACCAAGCTCATCGGGACTAAAATATCACATGACTATCGCATGAATTTGAATTCACGAGTAGGAAATGCAATGCTCGCATTTGGAAATTGAACGTCCAAGCGTGAAGTTGATTTCATGAAAGCGAAATAGAACTCCCATGAATGAAACTGATCGCTCGGATTCTGAATTTGAAAGCCCGAATATTTTTGCGTGCGTGCGCTGTGTGAATTTGTATGCACATTCATGAATTTGAATGACATAAGTATGAAATTGACCGGGAAGACCTATACTATAGTATACAGTAGGCCGATAGTATGGAAGCATCAAAATAATCATCATTATCAATGTTTTTGTCATTATGATCATCATTATTGTCAATATAGTTTTTATTCGATAACTTGTCACTTTGACTTGTCTTGCATTAACTTTATGACCCTTCCCTCTGTTTATTTGTTTTCTTTTGCTTAATTCCCAACCACAAATAAACGTTCACATCGCAATAAGTTCTCATTCCAAACAGCATTTAATACTATGATCTGATTTTGAAAACACTTAAAGATATATAAAGGTCTTGGACCACAGTAATGCTACAGGACCTACCTCGCTGTCATGACGGACAGGGCCATCACTATGATTGACTATACCACCAGATCTTTCGAAATTTTTTTCAGTGTCCGATTCCTTTCGTTATCTTTTTTTATACTAAAAATAAAGCATTATAACTATGATCGTCTGTGGCAGGTTCTGAAACATACAGCATTGAGCCAGATGGAGGACAAAATCACCAGAGAGGAGAAAAAGAAGAATGAGAAATTGCGATTCGAAGACAAGGAGGCGTTCAAACACCAAAGGCCCGAACCCAGGCATACTCACCTTGCCGAAATCCCTCCATGTCATTCCCGCAGCAGCCCGAAGACGAGTCGAAGAATCCCGAAGACTACTCGTATTCCGACATCAATATCTATTTTTGAACATGCGATCCTACTTTCCAAGAAGATACATCTTCAGGTTAGACCAATCCGGATGATATAGTGACACTTGAACGCACCATGAGAACGTTAAGAATTTTAGTTATTGTGCAGTAACTGCTAGAAATAGATTTCTTCCATTACCAAAGCATGATGAGGAACGTTCAGCATGTATATTATGAGGGCGCTTTGACTTTTCTTACATGAGAATGACAAGTGATTGATTCACAACCTATAGTTGATGTGACGAGAAGCAAAGGAGCTGGCGATGTCCACCGAGAACTTTTGACAAAGTTTTAAGTATATAAAACTGCGGTCAGCGGTAGATAATAATTCTTGCTCTTTTTTGACGAGGTCAAATGCTGCACATGTTATAGACTTGAAGAGGGTTCTCCTACTGATATCCTATAAATGTGGATGAGCAACCATTGGGCCTATATATCTCATTAAAACTACAAATTTGAGGTATGCACTTTGCATATAGAAATTGGTTGTGCTCATGCGTTTGATATTTAAGTAAAAGAGTCTAGTTTGTTGCTTAATGATATCTTAGGGAGCGTTATTCCCATCTATCATGGAGACTTTGTAATGGTGGATAACGTATGAAGCTATACATAGCAACCATAGAGGCAGCGGTTGGCATGCACGGCTTAGTGGCAAAGTATTGATACTCGTGTAACCCGCGTTACAGCTTTTTGCGCATCCTTCATATATTATTTCATATATAGAGAATTGCCTTTTATGTACATTTGCTGACACACTTTCTAGTCATAACCCACTTTATATCATATTTCTATATATATTTTTTTTTTGGCTTAGTATATGTATAGATGTTAAGTGAAATGTGTTGGAAGTGTTTCACTGTGTTTCGAGTGTCTAAGACCAGTGCAATTTCAGTAATTTAATCAATCTCAATTCAATTCAATTCAATTCTATTCAATTCAGATTCAATTCAATTCAAAATTTCATCTTTATGAAAAGTACATAATTCCCAATCATGATAATTTATAGACAGACATAAGATGTTAAGAATAATGTAATTCCCTCTGTTTGCTGAAAGTGGTATAAGTGAACGCTTTTAATGTTAGGAAAGGAAAATAGATGTTGAATTCCCTTAATATTTTCTTTCCCGAAATATATCATTGTCCGTGCACTGACGTCATGAAATGCTGAAATCTTCTCATCTTCTCATCTTAGTAAAAGCAATGGGCGGTCGATCGACGATCTAAAAACTTAAATTTTTTGAACAGCTCTTAAGATTTTGCTCAAACTTCACAAAACAATTTAAAATACTGTTGCACTCTCTCAATCCATTAAGGCCCTATTATATTTTGGTTCTTCATTCTAATTTGAAGGGATGATAGTGTCGGGTGAGCTGGGGATTCATGTTTATCCTAATAAAGGTGGGACTCAACTTTTATTTTGACAGCTTTGTTTTCCTTTGTTTCTTGATATATATCAGCCACTTCGAAACCTATTTTCATCAAAGAAACTTTGTTTTCCCCTAGAATTGCATGCTCTTTAACATTCTATAAAGTGCCTTCTGTAAGTATCCTCGCCTCAACCAATAACATATCATACCTTTTAATGTCATCTTAAACACGGAGTGAGCTGGTTTGTTTGTTTTTTTTTTCAATGAAAAGTTCAGCACTTTCATATCACATTTACACTCATAATTATGCTGGGGCCGCGGAATCGGAGGGACTCTTGACTTGGAATGATACAACTCCCTCCACATGCACACATACAAATAGACGAAAAAGACACACATGCACACATAAATAAACGAAAAAGAAAGCGAAAATGTCTGTATTATGGTTGAAAATAAGATAATCGAGAAAATGGGTGCATGAGTTTATACGAGGAAGCCGCGGAAGCCGAGGAAGCCGAAGATTTTTCCACGTCCACGGGGGGGGGGGGGGGGGGGGGGAATCATTGTCTTTTGATCAAACCATGAATACATGCACAGACACAGACACAGACACACACACACACACACGCACACACACACACACACACACACACACACACACACACACACACACACACACACACACGAGCATCTTATTAAAACATGTACACGTGTTAGTAAGGTCATAACCGACAAGGAAAGATGGCAGAAAATGGACTATACTTCAAAGGTATGTTGGTTGAGTTGAAACGTTAAAAAGCATACAATTCTAAGAGGAATTCAAAATTTAGTTGATGAGAATCGCTTTTGAAATGACTACTGGGATATCAAAACACAGAGTAAAACAAAACGATCCTAATAAAATGTGATTCCCACTTTTTATTATATTATCGCTTTATTTTGGATATCTCAGCCATTTTAAAACCAATTTTCATTAAATGAACTTTGAATTCCTCTTTATAGAAATCGGTCCATATAAATTATGCTCTTTATATGGGGTTTCTCGTAATCTCAAAACAGCATCACCGAGACACCTGAAACCCCATCTCAAGCGAAACTATACCATCGCTTTAACTTTACTGTTGAGACACAGTTTGGAGGATAAAAAACAAACAAACTTGATGTCGAATAAGCAAACTTTTTCTTTGCCTTTCAGTAGGAGGATGACAACTAAATTCTTACGAAATACTAATTCTCGACATGATAATTTGTGTTACTCTGCTGAGCTTGTTATCAGTCTTGTGCCCCATCTCCAGCTCACTCACCCCACCCCACCGCCAAACCAATAATCTGAAATTCTGACATTGTCACTAATCATTCCGACACGCAACCGGAATTCGCTGTGAGTGAGAATATTGTACACAAGGTGCTAGTTGCATCACAGTCTGCCTTGCATCACAAGGTGCACATTCTTATGTAAACAATACCCAATTACGACCCATTATCGATCGACTCGTAGTCGTGAGGCCGTATACCGTCGCACTGGGCACGCCGAAGCCCCTCGAAACGCTTGAGAAGTATGAAAAGCCTCCTAGGACAAATTTGAAGATACGCGAGAGAAGAATGTGAAATACAGTAACTCCGCGTGTCGTTGCCTCAATTCATTAGCACAAATAAATGCAGAATCATGTTTTATTCAATGTTTTATTTGAATTTGTGAGAACTGACACCTAGGTATGGACTCAACACAGATGCTTCACAATGAAAGTTCGTGGAAAGAAAATTTAGTGAGTGCATCTAAATCACTTAATAGAGACTGAGGATTTCCGATGCATTAACAACAACCAAAGTGGGGACTCGGCCCTGGTGAGATAACACACGCAATGTTGGCAAGCTAGTGGTTACTTAGAACCAATCACCTTTTGTAGAGTTGTTGTTTTTCGCAAAGAATGCAGATATTATGATTACCAAACATGATTTATTGACGACGATTGTCAAATCGACCAACTTGGGTAGTCATAGTTTTCCGATGTATACTTCTTTCTCGTCTCTTCTTCGTTTTTCCCTTCATCTCTCTTCCTTTTCTGTCCTCTCTTCTTTTACGTAAATCTCTACTTGAGAAAAAAATGTTTTATTCTTTTTTTTTACTCCTCTTCTTTTACCGTTTCTCCTCCATAGATCCTATTTCAATTTCAATTCAATTCATTTTTTTTATTTCATTTTTCGACAAAAACATACAGACATCAATGTCATTGGTTACAGAAAATAAAGTAAAATCATGTGAAATGAAAAGAGCGCACAGTAATTGTGGAACCTTACGATAATACATCGTCATGAAAACTGAAGTGATTCAAGGGAAATAAGCAATACGCAAAATTAAAAAACAAAAATCTTAAATTTCTATCCTTCTTTTCTTTCTTATACTACTGTCTCAGACTTTTCACGCTCTCATTTCAGATCCAGATTCCTCTACAGGATCTCACTCATTACATATATATCACCATTTCTCGGTATCGCAATATTTCTGTATTTTTTCGTTTTCGTTTTTGTAGTAGGCACATAATATTTGTAATTCTACAGGATTGCTTTCACTCTCATTTCAGTTCTCACGCTCTGTGTTCCCTTTCTCTCTCATTGGCACTTTATATTCACAAGCAATTCTATTCTTCAAATTCATGAAATTCTTCCGTAGGTTTTTTTTTTTAATTGCAACTGATTGACAAATTGCCCTGCATCGACGTACATAAGCACTGAATTGATCAGTGCAGTAGCCATTATCCATGGCTACTACTAAAACACTGATCAATTCAGTGCTTATTTACGTTTATGTATAGGGCAATTTGTCAATCAGTTGCAATTCTATTAACTTATCTTTATAATTCGAATCCATTCACCATTCTATTATAATTCTTACCATTCCGAACGAGCTATTTAACTACGGGTTATCTACTCTATATATCTGAATCAAGGAGGTTCAAGAGATGGAGTAGCAGCATGCAGTCTCATTCCCTTTGGTCCCATGTTCAATGCCACCAAATATAAATTATTATTATTTTTTTTAATAAGCAAAACTGTCTCTGTCCGACAGAGAGGAAGACAATGGATTCACGTCTACTCTCATAGACCAGTCAGCACTCTCTGAGGAAGATAATGTCTGTATGATGGTATGTATACTAAAAGTAGGTCTAATCATTAGTTAAGTTTTCTCCATCTCAGAAGATGAGCTGTAATGGTAGTGGTGTCACGGAGACGCGCGAATACAAATTGTGCAAATTGCGTGTAAAGATGGATCTTCAGATTGCTCAGAAAGATAGCGGCATCGGACCCCGATTTCAAAGGCACGAATGCACCTGTGGATTTTTTTGTGAGTTACAGAATTCGTTTAGAAAACTGACAGCTGTTGGAATGACCCTTCTTGCCTGAACCTTCTTATAGTCTGCGTTCTGTAGGGCCTACTATAGGCCTACTGATTTTCTTTCTGCTTGTTTTAGAATGGCGATGTACATTGCACATTATGGTCTACGCTGCTCTCCATACATCCTCTCACGGTACAGTTCTCACAGTAGATCAAAGTGAAGGGGGGGGGGGGGGGGCTGCTAGCGTGCAAGCCCCTCCACGTACTCGTAATAATAATCTCGTACGAATGTACACAGTATCCATCGACCTACTCGTGCGGGCGGCTCGGCTCGCTCACCCACACACACCACACTCACACGATTCGATATTCCATCATCATTTCGAGTGTTCATGCCCCCGCCTTCCGTAAGCCATCGTGTACTCCTCGAGAACTGATGTAACTCTTCCAACTTCTCACTGGACGTATACATCCTGTTAGGAGCTTGCCCTTGTGTGCGTTGGTGCTCGAATTGAACTGCTCAAGTTGGAGATTTACCCCTTATTCTTTACAGTTCAGTCAGAGGATTTTCATGAACGACTCAAGTTTCTTCAAGTGAGTGAAAGCGTCTTCGTGCCATGACCGCAAGGTGGCATATATCATGGCCAGAACTTATGGCCGTTCTGCTTGTGGTAGGACTAGGAGCGTGCTTGGGAGAGTCGCGGGAAAAACGAGCAGCGGACAATAACAACCAGTAAGTGAAAGTATTATTTCAGTTATTTGTTTCTTTACTCGTACATACATTATATAGACGAGTGTTCATCTGATTCGCAACATTGCGAATAAGCCTCGAGTAAATGTCGACACCCCTGTTCTGACTAACGTCAGGGTAGGGAGTCGAGCCGACCGTCGTTTGTCAGCCAGCTTGTTTGAGGGATCCGCCCCTTTCGACAGGGATGTCGTTATCTCAGGATTGGAACCCGTGGACGAAGCGGGACGTGTGCCAAGTCTTCAAAGTACAGTGGAAACGTTATAATATTATAAGTGTACCGAATGGATCTTGTGAAGAACCTCCTTTATTCTCCAGTATTGATGTTATCCCATGCCATACCATGTGTGCACCCTTTGCATTTCCATGAACTTCTGTTCTGGAAGTTCGTTCTTCTGACTAACTGTATCTATCTCATCTGCCGATCTGGTGGTGGTGTGTGTGTTTTTCTGTTTTCACCCTCCAAGTGTTTCCTTCCTGGTAGAAATTCATTAGATTTTGAGTTACTGCTATCAGCCCATCACCCAAATTGGCAATGACCTTGTGTTAATGTGTTTTCAGTAGGGTAATCACATTCACATTTTTTTTTTTTTTTTTTTTTTTTGGGGGGGGGGGAGGGTTGGATGGGATTTAATGTATTGAACTGGGGATACATTGTACATAGACATCTAGTACTGCTAGGCACTACTAGTACTAGTACCATAGTAGTAAGCTAGTCTGGGACTGCAGAACAGGAGGGGGCGGAGGAGGCTGACTTGTGAAACTATAACCTGGGAAATGTTTTACCCTTGACCACCATCCCCCAGCCCCACTCCCCCACCCCCCCCCCCCCAAAAAAAAAAATGTCCCACTACCCCTGCTAGTATCAATCAATGGTCTGAAGCCAGATTTTATGAAGATAATGGATGCAGCCAAGAGTCAAAGCTACAATGTAGGCACAAATGTCAAATGTCATTCATTCATTCACCATTCATTGCCTGAATTTAAATGATCTTGCCTGAGTTTTAGTTGGCATGAATCAAAATTTAGATCAAATAGCAGTGGCGGATCCAGAGGGGGGCGCAACCGGCGCACGCCCCCTTTATTTTTCGTTAAAACCAAAAGAAATAAAAAGAAAAAAATGAAGTGAAACCTGGAAGTGGCACCAAAAATATTAGTTACGCCCCTCTTTACAGAATTCCTGGTAGTGCAGCCAGGATACCAGGCTACCAGGATTGTTTTTTTTTTTTTTTCAACCAGCTCTTCTGTGTAGTGGCTGTCCTTTCTCCCCTTTTTTGTCAAAATTAAGTATTTGTGAGCTGTACACCTGTGAAGTTCCTTATCTACAAAGAGGGTCTGTACATCAAAGTCACTTGAAATGTGTTCGTGTAAGACTGCTAAATTTTGAATTTTATAAGTATTGTTTTTTCTTTTTGATAAATGTGACCCTCTTTTTAAGTGTCAGAGCTCTCCAGTTGTTAGTGTGGCACAGAAAAGTGCCTTACTTTTTTTTTTTTTTTTTTTTGATTTCCAGAGCAGAGTAGTGGTAGGTACATGCAAGCATTCCAAATCAAACTTCTTTATGAAAATCATTCTGGTGACTCTTGGTGTCTAAACAATACATGCATGTGATGTGGGTTTGTGTGTGTGTGTGTGTGTGTGTGTGTGTGTGTTTCCTCATAGTTTGTATGTAAAATTTTTAAATGTCCACTGTCCAGTACTTAGTATTTCATTCAAAATGTTTCTCAATTCTACCCCAGTCTCACATCATCCTAACTGATCATTATTCTGAAGTTATTCAACCAGGAATAACATCATTTTTGTACATTTTAATAACAGAAACATTGAATTGTCACCATTTTTATTAAACAAAATCAGTGGATGATTGTGTGGTTATGACATCATCAGCTCACTCATTAGCATAATTCCTATCATTTATATGAGAATTGTTCTGCAGAAATAAGTGAAACCTCACAATTTCATGACTTCCCTAAATATTATCTGACTTTGATCAAATTTTTACTGTTGTTTACATAAAGTTTACTCTTTCGTATCAGACCATGGCTGCATTTATCGAACACGAGAAAGAGAATCATGTTTTAAAACATGTTTTAAATGGCGGTTTACGAATGTGGTTTAAAATGCGATTCTATGGGTGTCCCGTTTATCTAACCATCGTGCAATCACAATTCAAGTTTTGCCACTGAGCAGCTGCTTTGTGCTATTTGACCTGGTAAGTACGAGTTCAAGGTCAACTGCATACCACCAAACATTCACACACAAATAACGGATAGAAAAACAAATGGTGCACAGTTTTCTCAGCAACCGGAAACAGCTGGTTAGTAGTTGACCTTGAGACATAAATGTGTTTCAAAACGGCATCGTGTTTTATCTACTCGCAGAAAGGCAATGTTGGTCTCCAACGCTTTTCAAAATGTCCTTTGAATGGTGTTTTCCAATTGGTGTTTCTAAATGCGCTGGAAAACGTGGTTGCATTACATGTGTACATGTATATCCAACGCCTGAAAATGCTTCAAACGTATTTAGGTTTGTGATTCTGCCTCTGAAAATTTTTAGATGTACATAAACTTATTTCGTATGGATAACTGGACTGGAATCAATTATTAAAGTCGGTGGCCAGATGAATGGCTGTGATTTTCCTGTTCAGATTCAAATTCAGATAGATTCTCACTCCTCTCTTGTTGAATCTGCTAATAAAAAAAAAAAAAAAAAAAAAAAAAAAAAAAAAAAAAAAAAAAAAAAAAAACTTCTATGGTATACTGAATTATTATGCCATTTTCTTAAATCTGTCAAGGGATGGGAATGGATACACTTTACTACACAAAAAACACACCAAAAATTTAAAGTTCCTAATTACAATGTAGTTTAGGGCTACCTTTTATTTTTTCCTTTTTCTTGTTGACATGTATTTGCTCCTGCAGCAATTGCTCAAATGAAATATCTGCATGCTAAGCCAAACATGAATTCTACCCACAAAAATAACCCTAACCCTGATCCTAATCCACACATCAAACTAAACCTACAAAGCTATCACAACCATACAGCTGTATATATCCCGAAGTCCTTGGAGAAAATAAGACTGGAGCAATTGTCGTAAGAGCAAATGTTATGTCACCACATTGGAGAACTCTGAAATTGGTGCCCGCCAAGCTCTCAGAATTTTTCCCCTTTCTGAGAATTGTGTGTCCTGTGATGTAATAGGATTTTGTAGAATGTGGTTACCAAATGGCTCTCTGTGTTTGTTCACTGAAAGCATCTGGTCTACGTGAACATCTGTCCTGCACAGTCCAATGATTCAGTGCATCTTGTTCTTCAAGTTTGTCTATAATAGCACACACAAGGTGCATTATACCAATTACCAGTATGTATACTGACTTTACTCAGTACTTGTGCTTGACTGCATTCCCTTTTTAATTCCAAAGTTTCAGTGATCATTTTTCAGTAGTGTAATCATCCCAACAGAAATACTTAGGTACAGTGTATCTAGTGTACCTCATGTGGTTGTTGTTGTTTTGTTTTTAGATAGTTGAGCTTTTTTACTTGAGAATCTATAGCATGCCAAGAAAGTTGTTTGTGTCGGACAGGTTGAACAGAAGCCATTCAATAAGAAGTCTTCAAGCATGGGTTTGAACAATTCAGTAGTCACGAATGTAAGAAAGTCAGTTGTTTGAACAAGCCCACTTTCCATTCACATGCAAAATGTTTACAAATTTGCTGGGGCTGCCCCATCCTCGGGATGGAGCCATTACTGAATTTGGTGATGCACGCTATGGTCTGAAAATCCCAACTCCCTGTGCATCAGGTGTGCATACTGTTCAAGTTCATACAGCAGCACAAAAAACGGGGGGAAAAAGTCACAACAGTTCCCACTTGGGGGTTCAATCAGGAGGGGCAATATCATGTGAACATGGTAATGGTACACGTTGCAATTGATCCCTGGAGTTAGCTGTAGTGTGAAAAGGGAGTGGAAGCTTGAATTCAGCCTAAAGGGAGTCTGGCCATGTTCACACTCTTGTTCAAACATTTACAAGTCTAATTTGTTTGTTACTCCATGCAAATCATCTCCGATTTAGGTTTAGACTCAGAATGAGGTCAGACAAGAACTTCGCCCAAGCCCTTATTGAACTCAATATAATGTGAGACTAAGCTTATCTAGAGATTTGATAAGTCTGAGACTGAGTCTATGGCAGGCAGAGCCCCACAAAGAACAGTGATGTGAACAGGGATGCCATCAACCAGGTGACCTTCGCTTCCCATGGTTTTCACTTATATGCATGATTTTTTTTTGTTGCTCATCTTTCTTTACAGACCGAATATTGTCACCAATGATGGACACCTCATCTTCCAAACTGGGGCAAACCACAACATTACCTTCAAGACTGGAGGGGGAGATGGAAGAGTTAATATTGATAATTATGACCTGACGGAGGTGTCCAGAACAGTAAGTACAAGCCAGATCTCTTTTTCATCCAAGGATGCCGGTAATTACTAGTATCTCTTTATAGAGCAAAATATGGCAGGCATCAATTCATATTTGGGGTTGCACACTCTCATTTCATTTCATATGCAGAGCTGTTTTTACAATTAACCCCCCCCCAAAAAACAAAACAAAACAAAACAAAACAAAACAAAACAAAGCAAAACAAAACACACAACAAAACAAAACAACAGCAAAAACAAACAAACAAACAAAAAAAAGAACCAAAAAACCCCAAAACAAACACTGAAGTGATGACAGTTCCTAGCATGAGATTTGAACAGTGGCACCACCAGTTCTCAACTGTTGATTTTGGAACTATGAGTGCTGACTCAATAAATATGTCTCTTTGGATGATCTCTGCAGGTATACAATTCTTTCATTTGCCTTGTAGGCTCTAGGTCTTGTGGAACTGACATTGAAGGCCTCACGCTCCTTTTCCGGGCTCCCATATAAACCTGTGTTAAATGCGGCATATTCCATGAATCATAAAAAATCAATCGAATCATAGAATTTTTTTAAATTGAAGTAGATGAAGGGAAATTTTCTCTGCTTTCAAGCAAACAACATATTTTGGGATGTTGTCCAGCTCTAAAAAAAGTTAAGAGCCTCCATACGAGACTAGTCATCCAGTCACTCTCAAAAATGATAAAAATAGCAAATTACCTCATACATCAATAAAAAATCATTAAAAATACAAAAACCCTGATTCATTCAACTTCTTCATGACCTGCAGAAGCTCCTGTCCTCAAGCAATGTCAAACACTACCAAAAGTGGCAATTTTCCACTTGACTGATTTTTTATGATTTTTTTGGTAAAAAATAACATTACCTCATCTTTGTACTGCCTTCCCGGTAGGCAATGCGCGAGTTGAATTAGGAGCGTGAGGCCTATGGAGCAGTCAAGTGCTTCCAAACACTTTTTGAACGTTTTCATCTTGTAGAGATATTAATTCCGACTACAACGATATAAAACTTTCTACATTTCATGCTTGTTTTCAGCAGAGTGGACCCCATCAAGCTACAATGCACCATGTACTGAAATCCAATCAATGCACCCTTTGCTGGCATTATACCTTGGGTTCGGTGAAATTGAATGTAGGGCCCAAATAGACAATAATTCAATGACATTCATTCAGTCCAGTTTGAAGGTTTAAATGCTGGATACCCTGAAAACCTCCCAAAATATCAAAATAATTATTCATATTATATCAAGGTAAATATTTAAGTTCAATGAGCAAGAAAGGGAAGTTCAATTTCACTGTTCCATGGAGCATTTGAGCCCACCACCAGGCCATAAATATACTATGATGTACTTTAAAAATATATATCACTGTAAAACTCGATATAAGGTAGGGATTAGAGTTCACAGAGGTTAGAATATGAAGGATAGAATAAGATAGGATGGGAAATGTGGGGGGGGGGGGGGGGGGGTTCCAGGACATGCCTACAGAATGGCCCTACATAAGGGCAACAACAGAGAGCATGAGTACAGGTTTATACATTTTATGTTTTGTGGGGTTAGTGAGATGCTTGACTGCTTTGATCTGGAGTCAGAATGCAAGTGTTCTTTATTCACTGTTCTCCAGTATTATTATTCCAACACATTTACATGGTCACAGCCTTACTGACTCGGCCTGTAAAAGGCCAGCATACCACTGGATCATCACCCGCTCTCTTGTCCATCTTAATTTCTAACTGTTTGGAATAATGTTTGCTCCACTCTTCCGCATTCATATCCAAATCTTCTTGCTTGTCGCCATAAAACACCCCCCCCCCTCAAAAAACAACAACAAAGAAAGAAAGAAAGAAAGAAAGAAAGAAAGAAAGAAAGAAAGAAACAAACAAACAAACACTGTTGTATAAAAACGTTCATGAACAAACCTGCTGGCTCCCTCAGATCAAGGACCAGAATATTGTGTATGACAACCTGTAACACAGATATATTATTCATTAAATGTCAGTAAATGACTATGACACTTTGAAAACTGATAGTCCTGCTACATTTTTCTGAGAGAATGATGCTGAGTTCGTTTTTAGAATGAAATGCAATGGAGTGAATGTGTAGACCATGAGTGGTGAATAAATGGCACCTGGCTGGTGCGTGAACATGAATTCGTACAGCAAGGAAACTTCCAACACAAAAAACCACTGTCTGCATGGGACCAAGCACGTCCATCACAGTTTTTACACACATAGCTCTCCATTTTCACAGTAAAAGTGAAAATAATACAGTTACACTGTCACTGGGTGCTAGTTTTGAGGTGTACAAGTAAACTTAAGGATATAGGCCCACAGTTAGGACGAGGGGAAGCTAGGCAGGGTGAGGGCTAGGGCGTAAGTTACTCGGTCTAACTTTAGACTAACGTTAGAGTTCTACACTAGCGTAGACTGGGTTAAATTTGAGCCTTGTTCATATTACTAGGCAGCTAGGGTTAAATTTGGGGTTAGAATCTGATTTTGGGCTGAAATCTTACTTTGGGTTGGCATTTAGGGCTATGGTTTGGATTAGGGTTAGGGTTTGGGTTAGGGCTAGTTAGGGCTAGTTAGGGCTAGTTAGGGTTAGTTAGGGTTAGGGTTAGTTAGGGTTAGGGTTAGGTTAGGGTTAGGGTTAGTACAGGGTTAGGGTTAATAGGGTTTTAGGGTTAGGGTTTTAACAGCTAGGGTTAAATTTGGGGTTAGAATCTGATTTGGGGCTGAAATCTAACTTTGGGTCGGCAATGGATTCAACTTTAGGGCTATGGTTAGAGTTGGGTTAGGGTTTGGGTTTGGGTTAGGGTTAGGGTAAGGGTTTTAAAAGCTAATGTTAGGGTTAAATTTGGGGTTAGAATCTGATTTGGGGCTGAAATCTAACTTTGGGTCGGCAATGGATTCAATTTTAGTTCTATGGTAAGAGTTGAGGGCAAGGGCTACCTTAGAAATAGGACTACACTTGTTTACTAGTGGTCTGACTTACCCCTTAAAGAATATTTCCGAATTTAAGCTAGCAGGTACCATGGCAGTAACCCCGGGAACCTTCCCGTACACTCTGCACGCCGTTTGCTGGCGAGAACATCGCATTCCAGCAGACGACTCTCATGCCCACTGCCTACCAGTCTCACAGTATAGGCCTCACGCTCCTTTTCCGGGCTCCCATATAAACCTGTGTTAAATGCAGCATATTTCATGAATCATAAAAAATCAATCGAATCATAGAATTTTTTTAAATTGAAGTAGATGAAGGGAAATTTTCTCTGCTTTCAAGCAAACAACATATTTTGGGATGTTGTCCAGCTCTAAAAAAAGTTAAGAGCCTCCATACGAGACTAGTCATCCAGTCACTCTCAAAAATGATAAAAATAGCAAAATTACCTCATACATCAATAAAAAATCATTAAAAATACAAAAACCCTGATTCATTCAACTTCTTCATAACCTGCAGAAGCTCCTGTCCTCAAGCAATGTCAAACACTACCAAAAGTGGCAATTTTCCACTTGACTGATTTTTTATGATTTTTTTGGTAAAAAATAACATTACCTCATCTTTGTACTGCCTTCCCGGTAGGCAATGCGCGAGTTGAATTAGGAGCGTGAGGCCTGAACCCCAAGTCTATTATGTATTTGTTTGTTGTACACACCTTGTTGTACATATGGTGGGACAAGCTCGGCCAAACTTTCATGTTGTCGAGGAACAGTTTTTGTTCCCTTGGTTGTGCATATCTAACAATCAGATTACATGCTACATTACAAAACTCCCCTGTTCCATGTGGGGTTTAGGATACGAAAAAGTGAAAAAGTAATCCGTAGAGCTGTGTTTTTATTCTGTTTCAGCAGATATCCTGACAAGCATTGTACACACTTCCTATTTGAGGCTTGTTTGTTTTGTTTTATGGTAAGTTTGTGAGGTTAATGTCAGGAAAATGTTTCTTACACAGTGTAGGTCATAAAGATAAAAGTTAATTTCATCGTATTGATCCCCAAATGAATTTTACGCAGTGCTGTTTAACATCGCACCAGATGATTTGCAAAGCTGCATATTATCGAAAATACTGTAGGATTTTTCCTCAATTTCCTCCCAGTGTTTTATTAAAATTATTATAAAGACCTGGTAAGCATGCTGGAGAGTATCCTCAGAATGGGGACTTTAATAGCAAGTTATACAAGCGTGGGTTGTTCACTGTATTCTTAATAGTGACAAAGGTGGAAAAATTGACTAAGTGTGCAGAAACTTGAGCTAGGTAAGTCAGGGTAGATGATTTCTTTTCTGAACAAAATAGCAAAATGTAACAGAGTTGGCCAATATTACTGTGTCAGTTTTACCTGCAGTGAAGGTCAGTATCAGTGCATGCATTTACATTGATTTTGTTACCTATCAGGGTCCAAGATTACTGCAATCTTGAGTATTTCCTCTTAAATGGAATTCATGGAAGCACAGCTTCCCAGTACAAAACAACTCTCTGTGGACCGAGAGCTACTCGTAGTTCCCTGATTACATTTTTGCAGTGAAGAAAGTAGGGTGCACTTTGCATACCTGTGGTTACTAATGCCTTCCGTGAACAAACAACGAGCGTGGTAAAACCAGGGAGGTGGAAAAGATGGAGATGGCACTCTGAGAGCTTCCCTCAGAGAAAAAATCAAGTGGTCTTACACCGATTAACGTCTTGAAATCCAACCCTCATTCTGTGATAAATATGTCAAAATCTGGCCTTATCGGTCCACCCATCACCCTCCGGCGCACTAGAGTGACGCAACATGATCTCCTTTCCAGGCCTTCCACAAACACACGCTCGTAAAAATCGGGCTTTGAAGCGATGCGTGGCACCGACAATATGACGTCATATTCAAAATTTTGGCAGTCTATTACATTCAGTGAAAGACGTCCCCCTTCGAAAGCTACAACTTATGGCTCAAGAATTGGGTAGCGTGTTATGTCTATACCTTTCGCTGGTTCAGCAGACTGTGCTGAGGAGATTGCCGTTTGAACCAGCGAAATCGGTACACAAACAATGGAGTTACTGAGCAGTAAGTTTTGTGCGCTAGAGATGTCATCATATTGTTTTTGTATCGATTATGAGAAATCCCGCACATTTCCGCAATTTTTTTATAGTTAGAGAGGTAGGCCTGACCTTGATCTTCAAAATGATATAAGTTACATGAGCGTGTTCGGGCGTGTTTTCACACAGTTCGAGTGTAAAAGTAGTGCTTCATAGAGACCGAGGCGGGTTTTTTTTTTTTCGTCTGCACCCGAGCGAGCTGGGGCTTTTCAGCGTACTCGTCGGGTTGTTGTAGGGCCGCCGAGTAGGCGTCGGGACAGCGTTCGTTGCCGTTGTTTCGGTGAATTTGAGTTACTAGTAAATACATATTGGAATGGAAAGTTGAGTGTTAAAAAGTGTAAATTAGACATATCAGCCTTAATTATGATAATTTTCCGTAGAGAATTAAAGATGATATCTATAAAAGCCTAGATGTATGATGCTGTAAGTATATTTTAGGGGGAAAAACAGAGCTTAGTATACAGTGTTTCGCCTCACTCTCCCTCGATCATTCATCGGTAAATACCGGTAATCTACTTGACTCTACCCCATGCTAACGTTACAAAAAAATTGAATTAAAAAGTAGTAGAGTACACCTCTGGAGCTAGTTAGATTCTAGTTTGTGAAATACTAGAGTCTACTAGCTAGGACTAACGTTAGGTATGCTTTTGCTAGGCAGCGTACCTGAGGTCCTGAGCCTTGCCCTTGCCTTGGCCTCCAATTTCCAAGCCAAGGCCCATCTAACTTTCTGAGTTTCAGTTTCAATTGCAAATCAAATTTCGTTAAGTTGCTGTGTCAATGTGATTTTGAATTTGCTAAAAGCAATTCCTCCTCAACAAACTCGTCTCCGTCAAAATCACGATCGCCAGAACCACCACCACTGCTTACACCACTGCTTTACAGAATACACTCTAGAGTTCTGTGTTACACCGTAGGACGCCATTTTATTCCCCGACCACAATGCATTTCGCGTCGTGATTTCCGCCACAAGATTTACGACTTGCAGTGCGCCGAGCGTGAGTAATGGGATTACGGGAGGGGGAAAAAAACGCTGTCGGGGCCACGCATGACTTCAAAGGAAACTCAGAAGAGCACACTCCATCTTTCTTCCACCTCCCTGGTAAAACTTTCTCCCCGTGCCTATGAGGCTGAAGAAAACAGTCAAATGGATGGTGAGTTCCACAGGACTGTGAGTCGTTCATGTGCAGTGAGTGAGAGAGGTCTTGGTAATTGTCCTCTCATTTATGTGGGTTCAGCGTGTACACCTTCCTTGTGCTCCTGTTCATGTCTTGTGAAACTTGAAACAGAGATGAGGGAACTAAAATTGGATGTGACTAGTACTAAAGATGTGCTATGTATAGAAACAAAGAGAAACTTTGTGTTGACCTTCTTTGCAGCATTCACTGATTTCCAATAATCTTTACTTGCTACCCTGGTATATTAAACAGAATGTTGTACACATGCTACAAATCAACATCGTGCTTTCGTAGTGCAGTTCTGTTTTTCAAGAAATTAAATTGTTTTCCGATCTATTTGTTATGTGTTCTCAGCTGACATTGCATACATATGGTTTGGAAGAGTAAGAGACACTCTCCAACATGTGTGCAATATGTGAATAATAGAATTTACAGTAGCAGCTCCTTTTGATAATAGACATAAAAATATATTTGATGTTGTTATCTATTTGAAACAAGAATTGTTGCATTGCATTGTCTATAATGCACTGCACTTCAGAAAGCTATTCTTGTAGTCTGAGCTAACAACCTTGACAGTTCCCTTGAAACATCTCTGCAGGGTTAAGCCCCTTAAGCTCCCTATGACCTTTGAACTCTGTCCGTTTGTAGCATGCCAGCACCTTGTAATGCAGTAAATCAATACTGTTTCTTGACATTTAAGGGTTTGCACTATTACCTCAGATAGATGAGGATTGTAAGAAAGTTGTGTTACTACAATGTAGTCTGTAAAATATTCAATCCAGAAGAAGTATAAACATTTCCTCCAACAGTTACTGCACAAATGTGGGAATTCCTTATTCAGCATTAAAACTTTCAGTTGTTGAAAGTAGGTCATGATATTTGGAACATGGTATCAAAGTGCAAAACACTGATGCAAAGATCAGAAGTTGTCCTGATCGAAAGTATGATGACAACAAGTGTTCTCATGGCACACAATGTGGACTTTTTGATGAAAATATTTTGCATTTTGAAATACCACTAGATATAAATATTGAACTTCCCTGAAGATGAACCCACTTGCGACTCTGGTAGCAGTGACTGTTTCGATAAAAGCAAGCCATTGATACACCTTTTGTGTATGCCACCATTGGAATAAAACTAGTTTATGTTGAATCATTTAAACCCTCTGTGTACCCAGGCATTTAGCTTTAACTTACCAAGCCTTTTCATCGGCATTCCGTAATCCATTCAAACCTGATGTGGTTGTAATCCTGAGCAAGCCCACTTCATTCATTCCAGTGGGAAGGCCATGGTGACACGAGAAAGTCTTACGGTAGGATTAGGTTCATTGTAGTCATTATCAATTACTGGTAGTATCCAGACACCCATTCTGATCGGGTTATACTGTCATCTATGCCATATATTCAGCGAGTCTAATTTTTCGAGAATTGGGACTTCCCGACAATATCACAAGTGGTTAAATTTGTGTAAAGTACTGAATGGAGAAATGTATGCTTGCATGTCACATTCATATCAGGACTAGGGTTAATATTTTTGCATATGTACCAATGTGTTAAAATTTTCAGCATTTATCATATAGGCCTACAGTGTCAGAATTCTTTATGAAGCTTTTTGTTGATAAACTCTGTCATAGATGACTAAAGATAGAAATTTATAGGTGTTTATGTACAGCCACATTTCATGCAAATATCGTCTCTATATTGTAACATATCGACTGTGGTTTGCTATGTATTTTGTGAATTTGTAAACCATCTTGGAATAAAAGCATTTTTTGAATACACAGAAGGCATGTTTGGTTGGTATGTACAGTGTACTGATTTGGCTAGTTTATCATGATGACAATAACTTTGTTCTTTTGGCCATTTTATATCGCAGATATGCAATTATGAATGACCTTTCTAATATTTTTGTCGTTGAGATATTGAATCATGTCACAGTTCCTTAATAGACGCCATAACCATGAGTTCTGCGTACATGTACGAATATATGTGTGTTCAATTGTATGAATTTTTTAAGTTGTGGAAAAATGAGCAAAGAAAGTGGGATTCCATGGGGATTTTCTAAGTATTGTGACTTTGTTGACGTGCACATCAGCAAAAACAAAGCTTTCTTGTTGGGTTTTCTGATCTCAACAAGTTATTACTGAAGGCCTATATACTGTAAAACAACATACATTGTATATTCGCTTTGTGAAATTTTTGTGAATTGGAGCGAACAGCCTATTTTGTGAAATGAAATTTTCGCGATGGCGTTCAGTGCATATATTGGAGAGAAGTATTTTTGTGTGCATTTTACAGTACATTTCTTGACATCAGAAGAGAGGTTCGTACTCCCGTTTGCCTGTAGGCCTATGCAATTTCCATGTTACTTGAGGTCTCTTGGGAATCAAGGCCATACCGACAGGGGGCGGGGTAAGCAGAACCTGTCACACATTGGTTCCCAGCACTTTGTAGACTGGTATTGCAAAACAGATCACCCCACTAAAAGGGTTGCCAGACTTCGTGAGACTATTCAAGGATATAGTCCGTTATGACCATGCTTTAAGTGAAGCTGGGAATCGTAGTCAATGGGGACCCTCCCACTATTTCGACTGAACATTTGACATAGAGTGATTCAACTGATTCCAGGTCCATGAAATTGTAATTGAATTGCAATACTTGAATGGACTCAGCAACTAACTGCACTATCATCATCCTGCTGTGTCGGCTTACAATTTCCTCTCTCTTTAATCCACTTTCCTTAGAGCTTTTAGCTTCTCTCTCTTGGCATTATGTGATGCACAATATAATATAAACAGTGTACATAACCCGTACAGGTTCTCAGAAACAACCATCAAGATTTTAAGGGAACTGTGAAAGAGTCAGGAACACAGACAGACATTGATACAGACATACAACGCTATGTATTTCTGCAGTACGTACAATGCTTTTGTGTGACTCTCCTTGACTCTAGATATTGTGCTGAGTATCTCTGCTTGATACTGCTCATCTGTTGCTCTATTATTCAGCTACCAAGAAAGAATACTGTTACATGCTCTTTGTTGGTGACTGTTAAAATAGATAGGCCTATTTCTTTCGAAAAATTGGTTCTTTTACTGTGGTGATAAATAACAAGAATGCATTTATAGACCACAATGATCAGTTGAAACCTAAACATCTGTTAAAATACAAGAATTTCTTCCGAATTTTTTATTGTTTGTGTACAATTTAAAAACAAAGTATCATCTATGAAGATGAGTGCATGTAATTTTTTAGCCATCATCTCACTGCAGTCTTATTTTGTGAATTTCATGGGGTCACAGAAATTTGTGAATTGATTACGTAACTGACAGAAATATTGCTTCATGTTTAAATGAATTTCAAAGGTAGGAAAGAGCAAAAGTTTTCCTCAGAAATAGGTAATATGATTTTATACTGAAAAGAAATGAGAGATTAGTTGCTGAATTGCACACTTAAAACAAAATTCTAATTGATAATTGTGAGCAAAGCCAATGGTGAGAATTGCAAGGTAGTAATATCCTCTTCCAATGTGTGCAAAAATGGGTGAAATTTAACAACTTTCATAATTGTCTAAAGTCCAATTTTTATAAAATTTCTTTTATTCTGTTCATCCGATTTTACTGTATTCATCAGAGTCCTCTTGAACTTGGTGTAGATTACACTTTGTAAGGGCAATGCACTCCTTTTAGCTGGCATAGATGTAGGAAAGGGAAATGATTTATGCTGTATTACCCCTTATTTAACCTCCTTTTATCAACAATGCCTGGAGAAATATGAGGAACCAGGGTCCGTTGTCCTTGGGATGAGTGGAAGACAGGAAGTCATTAAACTCCCAGATTGACACAATATTATCAAAGGGCATGTTCAGGCTGGAAATAAAACGATCCCTTCTATTTGGATTTGTGATCCAAATTTTTTCAAAAAAAAAAATTACTATTATATAAATTAATGGCAAGTGGCTTGCTAGGCGTTCACACAGTCAAATTAGTGAGATTTGGATCGCAATGCAAACCTCACTCTCAAACTGCCATGTAAACCCCCCTGATGCAATGTTTATGAATATCATTTGAAACAAAAAAAAAACAAGAAAAAGATGGATTTTCTTTTTGTAATCCCATTATCTTACTAGCCACACTAAACCTTGGGAGAGGTACCCAAGCCAGAGTCATTCTCAAGTCATTGTTTTAAAGGGATGGTATAGTATTGGTAGAGATGAGGATTGGGCTTTTAATTTTTTTTTTTTTTTTTGCGAGATACCAAGAAACCACTTCATAAAATTAATAGTACAGAGCATACCATTCTAAAAGGAATTCAAAGTTTATTTGATGAAAATTGGTTTTCGAATGGCTGAGACACCCAAAAAGAAATCAGAACAAATTGATAGTGATAAAAAGTGGGCCCCACCTTTTATTAGTAATTAGGATTGCTCTGTCTTGCAGCTTGGAAATGTTATTTTGACCATGTGTTCAACGGCAATGAATAAGGTGGATTTTGGGGCATCCCAATCCACAGAGTGGTAATTTCTGTGTGAGAATTGACCTTGTTGAAACTGATTTTCCTTTTTCAAATGTCAGCGAGGCTATCGTTCATTTAAAGACACTCCATCTGACAAATGATATGTGTAGTAAACAGACAATGAAAGCTGTTGCTATATTTAGTTACTTACTTAAGATTTATCTGGCTTTTTGTCATGGTTTGCTGACCAGTAAAGAAGTGAGGCAGGAGCCTTAAAGGGAAGATAAACCCCAGAGCAATGTGGATTGAGTGAAAGCAGCAGCATTAGTAGAACACATCAGTAAAAGTTTGAGGAAAATCGGACTATCGATGCAAAAGTTATGAATTTTTAAAGTTTTGATGTTGGAACCGCTGGATGAGGAGACTACTAGAGGTTATGACGTATGAGTGGACAACAATACCTAGAAAATATAAAGAAAATTCTACAAAAATCCATTTTTCATGAAATTTACAAATTCCATCAACTTGATATTGGCATAATGTTAAGGGTAGCAATTATTCCCCCTGCTTTCTGAAAGCGGTTGGTCCATTGCTCTTTCATAATTCTAGAAAAGTGAATTTTTGTTGAATTTCCTTTATATTTTCTTTGTATCGTTGTCCACTCATACGTCATATCCTCTAGTAGTCTCCTCATCCAGCGGTTCCAACACCAAAACTTTAAAAATTCATATCTTTTGCATCGATTGTCCGATTTTCCTCAAACTTTCACTGATGTGTTCTACTAATGTTGCTGCTTTCACTCAATCCACATTGTTCTTTGGGTTTACCTTCCCTTTAAGACCATTTAATTGCTGAGATGACTCCTCTCCGTGGTAACTGTATTCATGGTCATGGTATCATAAAATGATACCACTAGATAATCATGATTCAGTTCAGAGGGGCAATGTCAGTAGAAGAGATAACAGAAACATAGAGCATTGTGCTCTACAAAGATGGAGAGCAAGACAAACATACCAATCAGATAATTGAGCAATTAAAGCATTAGACTCAACACAGTCGAGACAACGAGATGAAATTAAATTGTTTTTTTTTATTTCAACAGTAATGAAAAGCAGCAAAGCTGCATTGCTGAAGTAACGTATCACTATTCCTAGCAGGAACAGTGGTAAAGATTGGAGGAATGTATGTAAAAATCACTAAAATCATCAATCCTGACACTTTTTAATGATACAAACAACTACTTTCTTTGGGTCATTATGTGGGTCTGCTTTGTTCGCTGCCATCTAGTCTCTTTTGATATATTTTTTTTTCTCGAAATTTTGTAATACTTCTTCCATTTTCTCCTGGCTGTTAGCCTAGAAATCAGTTGTCACAGTTTTAAGCAATGTCAGGACAATCAATTCCCTACATGTACATAAATGTAGATATGTTATCAGTATGCAGTATGTGTAGAAAGGTGAGACCAATACGTAGGTGAATACTCATTTGTGCACATTTTTGTAATATTTTCATTCAAAGCTGGGTGAGAAAACTGCCCCTGTGTCGAAGATTAAAGTGGGCGTATCCCAGTGCTGCCCTGTGCTGCTTATTCCGTGGTCATGGATTTGTTTGTCTGTTTGTTTGTTTGTTGTAGTTGTGGGGTGGGTGGAAAGTGGAAAGTTGGGGGGGGGGGGGAGTTGTGTGTACTGCGTTATCAAGGTCAGGTGTAGAAAGCTAACACCATAGCAATTACAGTGACAACATCCATCGGCTTCTAATTCACCCGCCTCATTCATCGACAGATCTCGATTTTGGTGATGTCTTGTGTCTGCATGACCATGGACTTTGTAGGTCCATGGTATGACTTAGAAGTACAGTATGGGAAAGATGATCTGTAGTTTGTCATTTTAGAGAGGCAAGTGATACACCTTATATTGTCCAGTCACCATTGGTAAGGGATATTCTATATTGTAGTTTCAGTGACACTGACTCTGATTTTCTCTTTGTCTAACATAAGGCCTATTCTCTTTTAGTGAGAGTACACTGTAAGCACATTACTTCTAAGTTGTCGGTCTTTCTTCTACAGATGCTGCATACTGTACAGATATGTATGTGCAATAGATACCTGAACATAATAAAAAAAACTTAATTTGGGCTAACTAGCAGGACATTGTTACAAAATTAAGTCTGATTAAATGACAAATGAAAGTTGTTGTTGTTTTTTTAACAAGGGATTTCATTTATTGTGGATGCAATTGTGCAGCTTAGTTTTCCTTCAAGTGTTTATGGCAGTGCTATCAAGAAGCATATCCATAGAAAGTTGCAAGAGATAAATTCCAACTAGGAAAAACCAAACACTAAATAAAAGATACATCACACATTTTGTTGTTGTTGTTGTTGTTTCCAATGTAGGAGGCATTTTTAACTCTGTCCAAGAATAGCAACAGTTTAATTCCCACAACATTTCAGTCCCAAGGTGTTGCCATTTCTTGTGGGTACCAGGTATCTAAAGATGAAGCATCACTATGATAAATCAAAACTCATGTAGTCTGAATGAGTTAATGAAAAAAAATATGAGAAGGAATATCCAGTCAAGATTTTAGTCCAAAACCAGAATATTTTCTTTAAATATGGTAACATTTGAACTGAACACGATTTTCGCTCTGTAGTTACAAATGTATATCACAGATAGCATCTTGAAAACTCTACATTAAGTACTATCAAACAAAGACTGCTCTTTAATTATATCATTAAATCGTTACAATTTCTTTTCATTACATAACTCAAAGAAAAAAACAAGTTGGGCAATAAGCATATCATAGTTATGGACAATATATACATACAGTTGTATTCTATTCTTCAGGTGATTCCATATATACATAGACTGAGGATGTTAAATATATTTCATTAAAGGCATTTAATTTACCATTTGCATATATAAACAAAAACGCAGCATTAATGCTTTAAAATAGTTCTAAAATGTGAGTTAGGGATAGGAACAACCGCTGTAAAAATTTTGAATCAGTAAATGTACAAAATGTGAATAATAAGAGTCATAAAAATGTTTCCAAACTAAACCATCTACAGTTATGGTTTATTGAAAAAAAATACTGATATCTCCTTTTAATATATTTTAGGCTTTATTGCAAAAATCTTTATATGGTAGGATGTTTTGTGGTACAAATGACAGACGCATATGCATCAAATGTGATATCTTGAAAATTTTTTAAATCACTGCTCCCAAAGGTAATCTGGACCTTTAATCTTACAGTCTATTTTATCTCTTCTCAGGCCATGAACAACAAGGCTAATCTAGAAACGATGCGGAATGATGTAGATACATTGCAGTCCGCAACAGATTCCTTGACGACAAGAGTAACCAGCTTAGAGAACAACGGAGGTGGGGGAGGAGGAACTGACCCAGCCCTTGAAAGAAGGGTAAGTATAGGGGCTTTTTACATTTGCAAATTTTTGCTTAGTCCCGTACCAACAGTGGGGCTAAGGGGGGGGGGGGGGGGGCCTTAACCCCACCGTTGGTACCGGACTTTCCTTAGCCCACTTTCTGTTTACACTTGTTTTTGCCAAAGTGGGCTAGCCCCACCGATAATCCCATACTATCTGACCCTGCTTGTAAGAAACACAAGTGTAAAAAGGGCTGAAGTCCGACCCCCCACTGACCAATCAGAAACGAGGTAATCAAGTGCTGCCGATGGGTGCGTGTACTTGTACAGTGCACAGCCTAATCATGAATATTCATGTGGTTTGGAAAGTACGGGGCTAAGAAATACGAGTGTAAAAAGGTCAATTATCTCCTTAGCCCAGGACAAGAGCTTTTCTACGGGATTTATTGGCGAGTGTAAAAAGCTGAAACAATTGGTACGGGACTAGCGATAGTCCTGGGTCAGAGAAAGTACGGGGTTAAGAAACACAAGTGTAAAAAGGGCTTATGAGGTCTACATCGGCTTGTTTGGGCTTGTGAACTCAGAACACATTTTCATTGGCTTATACTAAATTCGAGATAAACACATTTTTTTTTTTCTTTTTGAAATGTCATTCTCATCAGCAGAAAAAGAAAATCATGATAAAAATCTGCTTGTTAATGCCATTACATCTTTTATTTAATAATTGCTTTGATCTGCACAGACCCACTGGACTGCAGTAGGTGTGTACTAAATAATAACAAATCAATGTATGTGATATCCATTTATATTATCTACTTACAGTCTGTTTGCAAATTTTGATGTGAAACAAGTTTTGTCTTTGGACTTTTATTTGGTGCTTTTTAACAAAAACGAAATTGAATTGAATTTGAATTTGAAAAATTTTCTTGCACAGAACAATAATTTTTTTTAAAATGCTTGTAATAAGTGTCAACCAAGCTCCCCCTTCCAACCCCAAGACAGAACTGATATTTACAATTTTAATGCAGTGGGATAGCTAATTAGGCCTACAGTTTGCAACCAGGTTGAATGCAGCTGTGCCAACTTGCAATATAATAGTGTTCTTTATCAGAGAGCAAAGCTAACACTCCAGGTATCTTGCTTGACAAGCGGAGATTTGTTGGGGTACATATTACTGGTATCTTTTTCTCACCGAAGAAGTTTGGTTAGGGTGAAGAGAGGTTGACATTATTCATGATAAGAGGTATGTCGTAAGATTACCCTTCTGTTTATCACAAGCAAGGCCTCTTCACACAAACATGAAATTCAAGGTGTATCAGGAATTGACGTTTTTGCTAAACAATTCAAAAACAGTTTATTCTTTTATGTGGAGAGAAAAAGAAAAAAAATGCTCATGATTGCAGTCCACAGCACAATACAAAAATCAGTCCATCATGATTTCTTTTGGAAACCCTCAATAATTAGCTTCGTACAGTTTTTGAGACCATTTAAGTGCTTTATCTTTTCACAGTGATGCTTATGGGAGCCTTTCCAAATGGTCTACTAGTCTTCTGAAATCAGACAGTAACTCCCACTGTATTTTTGGTCAGCTCCTGACCAGAGCTAAATTGGCCGCACTAAGCAGTAAAATTGTATTTAGTAACTATAGCAGAGCCGCGCCTGGCCCGAGCCAGAGAGTCACTGAAAGGGGTTGCATGAAGTCAGAGTTTCGTTTTTGACAGGAAAATATTCTCAAATGGCAATGCCTGATCCAATGTGCCTCATCTGCCCTCCATTAGCATGAACATGATGTGTGCAGTAACGGATTTGTATGATTCTACAGGTGGCTGACTTGGAGGAGGACTACTCAAACATGAACAGTGTAAGTACAAGTGTGAGCTACTTTACCCCTTTCCGGACCACACCCTAGAGTCCTTTTGACATATTGTAGGCAGAACTCTTGCCAATGACAGTGAAAGAGAAAATGAGGCATACATGTAGGCTGCATTCTGAGCCATTTTCATTGTTCTTTAAATACACAGTGTTCTTGTATCGTTTTGTGAAAGTTGTCAGCCCTGACAAGTTGTCAGTCTCTGATAATTTCAGTAAAATCCTTGGTTTTGATTGGCTGAGAAGCTCTGGTCACTGACTGTCACTATGGTAATTGTCAGAGACTGACAACTTGTCAGGGCTGACAACTTTCATGAAATAGTGCCCTGGACTAGTGGATGGGTAATTGTGCATTTGACAATCTAATGCACCAGTGGAATCAGGTAGAAGTTCATTTCAAAAAGCTGTAGAATGTGAACATACATGGTCTTCAAGTGATACCATAACAATCTCATGTTTTATATTAGACAGTGTAACATTTCATAGATATCATGCACATATTTGCTGATTGAGATGAAATGTGTGAACAGTGAGTGGAACTGAGAAGGGCATATTGACATCAGTTTCCCCCCCCCCCCAAAAAAAAGAAGACAACTCAATACTTACTCGTGTATTGTAGTATTATCTCATTACAGTGCTCCAGTTTAACTTCTTGTAGCTAAAGTACAAAGTTACTGAACTTGCACTGACCCAGCCTCTGAATATGAGGAAGTATTAAAGAAGCAAGAGACCATGAATAATGCAGACATTGAGCAGATATGAACACTCTCCTACCCCCAAGGCAATATGCAGGCCTATTTGCATGTTGTGTTTGCAAGCAACGCTGTCATAATTCACCTTGAGTATTTGCATTTATATGAATATTCTTGTTCTTGTTGTCAGTGGTCACTTTAAAACCAAAACATTGTTCTGGCACGCCTGCAAAAGTTGTCAAATTTCGCTCCCAAATGTGAAGGTATGCCTAAGAAATGTGCGGAATAACGCTGCAATAACAAGATATTCGATTGGTAACGACGAAAATGCGAATTATTAACCAAAAAGGTTCAGTCTCAGAACTTACCCAAACGGGGTCAGGCTAAACTCGGCCTCGGGGACAACTCGGCCTTGCTTTGACGGCAGGCTGAGTTGTCTTGGTTGTCCCTCTGGATTGTACAGTGTTGTACTATGGGATGGAGCGGCCTGTATAGCGCTTTGCGTTCTGGCTACTCGCAGTAATGGTCCGAGTTGCTACAACGCGCGCATCAAAAAAACCTCTTTGGCGTACATGCAAAATTAGTGTGCGCCTATCAAGCACCTCTAAAAACAATCAAAGATGCTTGATAAACAACAACAGCAACTTCAAAGACAGCGTGTCTCAGCAACTCAGTTGATGTGCGTATACGCTTGAGGACCGCGTGCTGTCCATTTGTTTTGTATAGGATTAGCACGCACTTTCCTGTCTGTTCAGTTAGGCCTCGTTTGGTATACAGTAGAATATGGCGATCACGAACTGCGTGTAAATTGTCTGAAATAGGGTCGAGTTTTCCCTGAGACCGAGTTAGTCTGGATCCTTCTGGAATAAAAGTCGGTCTACCAACTTTTATTTTTTATCTCAAAATACTCCAAAACTACTCATCATCCCAGCAAATCAAACTCTTCGATATATTGCAAGCAAATATGAAATGGTGCCAGACGGGTTCTCTAACCCTTACCAAAACCCTTACCAAAACTATGTTTTCACTTTAAGTATATTTGCATTTATATGAGTATTCATGATACATGGTCATGCGCACTGATTTGTTCTCATGTCTCTTCATCAACAGCTTTTGACCCAAGATGAATGTTCCAGTAATCCATGCTTGAATGGCGGCACATGCATTGACTTGTACAACAAGTACTCCTGCCTCTGTACACCTGCATGGCAGGTAAGGCATGCTGCTTTTAAGTGTGATGAAACTTTTTATAAACAAGGGGTCATTAAAGTATCTAAACTTTGTTTATTCATGTGTTACTGTCAAAACTTCCCTTGAAGTAGCAAACATACAGAAGTTGAGGTGGTAAGATTACTTTTTACCAGGGAGTGGGGTTCCACCTCCCTGCTTTGCTATAGTTTTAAGCATGGATTGGGTAGGAGGATGATATCTGTGATAGTAACTGTACATACCTGTTGTTTTAAAATGCTGTGACATTTTTCTCCACCATGTGATTTTAGTTATATCACCTTGAGTTGTGAGAAATTCACCTCTAGTCGGAATTTGTTTTGAATAGGATGAATAAAATCAAGAAAGCTGATACATGATAAATCGAAAATGTAAACAAAGTGAGATGATTGGTGGGAGAGTCACTGTGGTTTGACTGGCGACAAGATGAGTTTCTCACTAATTAGAAACCCCTTCAACTTCCCTGATATGTTCTTCTGATATTTTGGCAGTTACTGAATCTATGTATACATGTTTATCAGGAATGTGATAATGAACAAGTTCTTTGTAATTCTGACAACTCGCCACTTCGTCTGGCAACCTGGTATGTGATGCAGACTGCAAAATTTGATTATATATGTAAAAGTGTCTGTTCGTTATGCTCTCCTTATTTCTAGTTATCATTTATGTATCTGTTTAATCTATCATTACTATTTATTTGATCTATTTACTTATGTATATATTTGTATATTTATTTATTTATTTATTTGTTTGTTTATTTATTTATTTATTTATTTATTTATTTATTTATTTATTTATTTATTTATTTATTTATTTATTTATTTATTCATTCATTCATTCATTCATTCATTCATTCATTCATTCATTCATTCATTCATTCATTCATTCATTCATTCATTCATTCATTCATTCATTTTATTTTTTATTTTTACACAAGAGGTATTATCACATAATCAAGACAGGTCTGTTCAGGAGCCCATCAAATTTCTCATCACATGACTCTGATCTTAGCACTCTGTTTTTCTTTTGATTCCATTCATGTTAATATGGATTCCCCATTTGAAGTGCATTCTATAAAGGTTGATGGGAGTTCAGGGGGTTCAGTGCATGCTTTCTGCTTTGATTTTTGTGATTGGTGACCCCTCACATGTCCCAGGCAATACAGGACAGACATCCATCTTAAGAAAGTATTACAAAGAGATTCTTTTAGAGTACAGTAGGTAGAGAGTTTTACTCTCGCTATGGCCTGCTGTGTTTGTGTTTCTGCTTTACACTGTGGCTGTGTTTGTATGTGTATTTGTTGTGCATTTGCAGGTGTGTGTGTGTGTGTGTGTGTGTGTGTGTGCGTTTGGGAAAGAGAGGGAGAGGAGGGGGGATTGAAGGATGGAGAGAAAGAAAGAGAGGTCATATATTGTATGGCTAAAGTGGGACAATGCTAGCAGGCTTGCCTTGGAATAAAGCTCCAATTAATTCATTTGTCAATATGTGTTGTGGCAAATGTGGTATTAGCAGGCTCCTTTCTAGCTTAAGTTGGGAGTCATGGTGGTTGTCTGTTCATCGCAAATCTTGTCATCATGATTGTTAGAAAAGAAAAAAAAGTGTTCAATGGGTTTTCTTGGCACCAAGGCGAGGTATGCTTTGGTGTATGTATGTGTAGATGTGCTGGTAAGATTTTTTTTTTTTTTTTTTTTTTTGGGGGGGGGGGGGGGGAGGGACAACCGAAACAAACAATGGGAAGGGGAAGGAATTCCTTCAAGGTCAAGGGTGAGAGGTCACTGAACTTCAGGTAACAATGACTTTTTTTTTAGCATTAACTTGTGTAGTAAACATGTAGAGTGATGGGACTGTTCAATAGGCACCGAGTAATAGCTTTTCTTCTTTTTTTTTTAATCTGGCAAGAAGTGGCAGTGAGCCCTTATCATCCTCCCCCCCCCCCCCCCCCCTATAAGAGATTATAGTATCAGTATTAAACATTCTAAGCGTGAAGGGGTTGGGATACTTTCAAAAAATTTCAAAACAATGCTTGAACATCTGTGTCACAAATGATGAGGATTTGACACAAACTCTGCCATGATAAAGACAAGCTGTGTATAAAGTCCTCTTCAAAAAAAGAAAAAAGCAACACACAGACTGATAATCAAAACCTAAAGGGCTGTGATGTGTTTTGCTTTGCTGAAAATTTGTGTCTCCAAATTGCTGGAGTATTCACATGCATTAAAGATATTATTTACTACCATTTTCAGATGAAACAAAAACCCAGCTTTAGTGCTTCAAAGTAGTTCTAAAATGTGAGTTTGGGATAGAAATGACCAATGTAAAAATGTGAATCAGTATAATTAATGTTAAGTAATTGTTAAATATACAATATGCGAACAGTTATAATAAAAATGTTTCTAAACTATACTGTCTACAATTATGGTTTAGTGAGAAAAATATTAATATCTGCTTGTATTTTAGGTTTCATTGCAAAATTTTTGCATGGTAGGATGTTTTGTGATACAACTACACGTACACATATGCATCAAATGTGATATCTTGAACATTTTGTAAAATCACTCCTCCCAATGATAAACAGGACCTTTAAAGTATGGGCAACAGAGGGGATATATTCCTAGCTGTATGTACAATTGTAGGCTGTATGTTTCACTCTGGAAGAGAACACGTCTTCATGATTTCATTCAATTCAGTTCAATTTAATTTAATTTGATTTGATTTGATTTGATTTGATTTGATTTGATTTGATTTGATTTGATTTGATTTGATTTGATTTGATTTCAATTTCAATTTTCAAGCATTGATGTGGTAACACTTGCGTTTTTTGTATAGATCCTATCTATGTGTACATAAAATGAGAGTATGTGTGAGAGCATTCTCTGTTATCAGTCTGCCTGCCTTATTCAAAACATCTGTGAAGACTGTTAATGAAGAGTTTGAATGATTTACCACATCATCTTAGATGCTCAAAATGTATGTGAAGCAAAAGTTGTTCTCATTTTGGTTGTAAACCTTCTCTTTCTTCCAACCCTGTCCCTCCCTCTTCCCAGCTGCATGTAAATACAGGCTTGCTTTGAAATGTAGTCCTTCTGTGTGATCATACTGTTTTACTGTAGACAACAAGGGATTTCACAGAATTGCTATTACAGAGAAGACAACAGTGTCAAGAAAATTTGATCATAGGGATTTCCCCTGCTAGATGATATGAGTGCATGATACCTACTTCTCAAAACCTGTCTCAACCTGCAAGCAATGGCAGTTCGATCATTGGAGTCATCTGTCACCTGCTGGCATTCCGTGGGGTCCAAATGCTCTTTGACTTTCATGACGATTAGCAATGTCTGGAAACATTCCCATTTTGATGGACCGGCAATTGTTTGGTGCCCTCATGGTGGTTGCAGGGAATACTTCACCACTGTTTATAGATGAAGGGTAGTTCTGTTCCCATGGCAACGTGAGTGCTCATGACCTATAATGGTTCCTTTTGTGATGAGCTGTTGACATAAAATGCAGCGAATGCAAGTGATTCAGCTATGATGAAGTTTCTGTTTCCTGTGGAGTGGAAAATAAAGGTGTGAAGCTGACCTTCACTCCATTCGGACATCCCTTTTTCATTTTCTACCCTCCAAAGTGAGTTAAGGGCTTTTTACACTTGTGTTTCTTAACCCCGGACTTTCTCTGACCCAGGACTATCGTTAGTCCCGTACCAATTTTTTCAGCTTTTTACACTCGCCAATTAGTCCCGTACTATCTCTTGTCCGGGGCTAAGGAGAAAACTTACCTTTTTACACTTGTATTTCTTAGCCCCGGACTCTCCAAACCACATGAATATTCATAATTACGCTGTGTACTGTACACGTACACGCACGCACCGGCAGCACTTGATTACCTCGTTTCTGATTGGTCAGTGAGGGTCGGACTTCGTCTCCGTCGCTTAGCCCAGGATTATTTTTTCGTTCTGTTTACACTCACTTGCTTGGCACCGCAATTGCGGTGCTAGCACCGCAATTGCAGTGCTAACCCCTGCTATTTTGCAGGGCCAGATAGTACCGTACTATCGGTGGGGCTAGCCCACTTTGGCAAAAACGAGTGTAAACAGAAAGTGGGCTAAGGATAGTCCCGTACCAACGGTGGGGCTAAGGCCCCCCCTTAGCCCCACCGTTGGTCCGGGGCTAAGCAAAATTTTACAAGTGTAAAAAGCCCTTTAGAGTCCTGTACTTAATGGTGAATGTTCGGCTTGTTTACTGGTTAGCTATGGCACAATCAAATTTTTTCTTTCTGTTCAGCCAGTCGTGCAAAATTGAAATGAGTAGAAATTCTCATGTTTTGTTTATTTCAGTGACGCACTTTTCTCCCAGGTCTCCAATTTGTTTGAAGACAAAATTTCACCTGTTCTATTTTAAGCTATGAAGAAGAAAGAACAAGCCCTGTCTTTTGCATCAAACTATTTCATATTTGTAGTTTATGCAGTCAATTGATTTCTATTTACGGAAATATTTGTAGGCTTTCATAATTTGATTATGTATCATAGTGTTATACCCTCATCATCTAATTTTGTAGTGATTATGAGTGCTATTAATTTCTTTTAGTTAATAGTTACAAAAGTTATTCAAAAACAAAACAACACATGTTCATAGGCTTTCATAATTTCAGGAGAGTTGTGATGTATGTATGCTATATGTTATACCCTCATCATCTAATTCACATGTTTGATCTTGGCCGTATTTACTGTTTGTAATTCATGGAACTAAAAAGAAAAAAAATCCACCACTTATGTTGGATTATGAATATTGAAAATTCCACTATAAGACGTCTCTTTGATTTGTCAATATGAGCCTGAGCCTACATTGTCAATTTCCTGTTAGATTCTGTGCCTTACTTGCATTGTATATTTCCATTTTGTCGGGGTTGTTTCTCGTCACTGATTTTGTCTCACATTTCAAATACAGAATGCAAACTGTAAAGATGATTTCCATCAGTAGTTGCAGTAAGTGATTACATACATACCTGTACATAGATAGATAGATAGATAGATAGATAGATAGATAGATAGATACAGTAGATAGATAGATAGATACGGTAGATAGATAGACATAGATAGATAGATAGATAGATAGATAGATAGATAGATAGATAGATAGATACTTGGTAGGTAGATAGATAGATATTGTAGATCTAAATCTCTTACATACAGATAGGTAGATAACACACTGTTAATATATGTACACTTGTATATGACACAGCATTCTATATTAAATTTCTAGATCAGTTGTGAGAGCGAGTAGTTCTGTACTTGCCCAGAGAAAATGGACTTGATGCTTTGCAGCTTGATCTGAATATCATTGAAACATCATCAAGCACGAGGTGGTACCATGAAATCAGTGCTAATGTGTACCGAACACCCATTCCACAATAAACCAATTTATAGACCCTGTTACCAAAGATAACCGCCCCCTGGGGCCCGTTTCATAAAACTTGTCATCAGTGACAAATTGTCATAGATGTGACAAGCTACTGAAATCCTTGCATCTGATTGGCTGAGAGCAAATTTGTCATAGGAATGTGGCAGTTGTCACTGATAACAAGTTTCATGAAATGGGCCCCGGTGTCATATAATAGATGTGAAGCAAATAGAAAGCAGACATGTAGCTATGAACTCAGATGAACCAGATTTTATCATTCAGAGATTACATAGCATATGCCGTGACAATGCTCTCATCTTTAATTTACAGTGATGCAACTAGATAAGGCGCAGAGTGTATTTGATGAGAGCATCATAAAGTTGCATTGTTCCTCAGTGGGGACCATTGGGTCTAACTTTGCCAAGTTTATGACATTGCACAGACGTTTTTAAACTTTGCTGGGAAGGCTGCTGAAAGGGGACCAAGAGTTTTCACATGGTTTTTATGTTGTGACATGCAATCCATGCTACATCTTGATTGAGCTTGTCCCTTGGTGGATTTCAAATATGCTTGTAAAAAGCAAAATGGTTGCAAAAGATCAAAATGCTAATATTTTGTTTAAGGTTATCTGAAAATATGCAACTGCAAAATTGCTGATGATGGCAAAAGGGCATCTAGCGATAATGACGATAGTTGTAATAGTAGCAGCAGTACATAACAATACGTAGTGGGCAGTAGTGTAGTAGTGGTAGTTAGAATATAGAACTGGAAGTATTAGGAACAGTAATAATGATATGAAGATGAATTATGAACAATACCAGTCACAATGAAGATAACAAGGAAGAAGACACTGGACACTCTCAGTATTGGTAAAAAATTACATCATGATCACATTTTTGCTCTTGTTACTACATTTCCTCATTTATGAAACCCTGCATTGAAGAGGTTACGTGAAATATTGTAGGTCTCATAAGATGCAATAGTCAAGTGGGGAAATACTTCGTTAGACAGTTATGCAATACTTTATCCTCCACTAGAGAGAGAGCAAACACAGAAAAGGGGGTGGTTCCCAGAATACAATACCAGGACCTTCTCCAGAACCTGTCTGCCCCAGACCTCAAGGGGAACGGAATGTCCACAGGCTGGTCATTAAAGATATCTGCTCATGTTGACAATATACCTTTCTTATCTCTCCACAGCAATTTAGAGTTACAAGAAACAAGAGTTCACTGAAAAGGGATTAGCCTATCCCACCCTGTATTTAAATCCTACCATGTGTTTGGATGTCAGAAGGTGATAACTGGGTATATCCAAAATCAACATCCTTGTGTTTTGCCGCAACTTCATAGAATGGTCATTAGCTCTTATGTGATGCATGGGTGACTTGTACGTGCTGTGTCTGATCTGTACTGCTCTGGCACCGGTATTGGTGAAATGCTGAAAATACTTTGTGACCTCATTTTGCATGCTACCCTCTTCCCCAGCATTGCGCAAACATGTCATTAGTAACGTTCAGACGGGAGCCCTTAACCTCGAAGTTAGGAAACTTCGAGGTTAGAGCTTGTAGTTAGGGACCGTGAAGACGCACTCGTAGTTAGCAAACCTCGAGGTTTGCTCGATGTTTCGAGCCACGAGAAATCTTATGGTTAGCGCTCTAACCACGAGCCGCGGGGGGTCCCCACTCGTAGTTAAGCACCGTGTGGACACAAAAAACAACGAACTCGAAGTTAAGAGTGACCTCGCCGTAAACTCCAGCCCCCACAATTTCCCTCTGCTTCCGGGTCAACCTCCCAAACGTACACCACAAATACACTACACGTGAAAAACCTATGACGCACGACACAACAACATCATCTTTTCTTCCCATGCGCTTGATCTCTGAAACTGAACACGTCGAACTCGCTACTGTATTCTATATTCTTCTCCGACGCTAAAAAAAATGTTTTCGACGAATATCTTCATAAAGGCATAAAGTCATCAGTGCAGTGCTATCTCTGCATACCATGACAGAGAAAAAGAGTACCTGTAAGCGAGTCCGACAGGGTTGGACTAAAGAATAAATAGACGCCTTGTTAGCAGCGTGGGCTGAAACTTCCGGTTTAGTGGTTTTAACATCGAGTGGGACCCACTCGTAGTTACGGGGGGCAGAAACTTAACCTCGAGGTTTCGTAACCTCGAGGTTAAGATTCGTCGTGTGGACACACGTCGTAGTTAGGGGGCAAGAGCTAAACCTCGAGGTTTCCTAACCTCGAGGTTAAGGCCTGCCGTCTGAACGTAACTAATGTAACAATTTACCCCAGTCTCCAATACTGCATACGGCAAATATTTCGCAAGGTCTTTATTTTTGCAAATTTCGCAAGTCAGTTGCTATTTGCGAAATTAAAGACATGTGAAAATAAAGACATGTGAAAATATTGACACTGATCACAATATGAATGTGATGTATGTGTTTACATTTCTCCGTTCAGTGCATGACTCCACTCGCGAAATAGTTGGGAAGTCCCGATTTGCAAAAATCTAGACGCGCTTAATATATAGCATTCTATTTTTGTGTGATCTCCACCTGGAAAGTGACCAAAAAGGAAGTGAATGGGAGGTTCATGTCAAAAGGTATATCATGAAATTAAACATGAACGTGCTCTGAATTTGATTTTATACCAATCTCAGTGAGGGCAATACTTCTTGTGTCTCCTATATTATTGCAAGCTTTGAAAAATGGAAAAGTGTTCACATTTGCAATTTTTCAAGGACACTGTTGGCAGGACATGATGCAAGAATATATTTTCAAAGGAGAGAGAGAGAGAGACACCCTAATTTTCTGAAAGTCCAGCTACACGTGTCACTTCACTAGGCAAAGAACGAGTTTATGCTAAGAAGTTTGGTGTGACGGGCAGGCGAACAATGGCATACACACTATGCAGCTGATAAATCAGCTGATGACATTGTTGTGTTTACATCAGTTGTTACAAACTCTTCAGTCAGCTTGTTGAATCACCACAACACAATACAAGTAATCAATTGGCATCTCATTTTTCTACTCTCAAGATGTTCTTTCCTCCCTTGTTTTAGTCCTGGGTGCTGGACTTGTGTTTTTAAAAGTGGGTCAGAGAGCTGTACAGTTTTAACAGGCAATATACCATCAGAATGAATATCCTTCCTAGCAAATGCGTTAGAAGCAAGAAGTTTGTTGTTGTTGTTTTTTTCTGGTTGGGTAACACTTTAGATTATTCAATTGCAGCAGGTGGTCGCAGCTTCGTGAGTTGTATTGTGGTATCTGGAAGCTCAAATCTGGTTAAATCTCCACGTTCAGTCATCTCACGGCGAGTAGGATTAGGAGACATGCATGCCAGCAGGAATTCCTTTTCAAGGTGCTGGTCTGATCTTTGTCATGCTAGGTCAAGCACAGCTCAACTCATTCTCAAAGAGAGTATAAGGACCCTGTACTGTACTTGCATACTGCATCTATGACTTGGAAATCTTGGCACATTAGTTGCTCGTGCTGTGGTTGTTGTAGTGTGTGTAGCAGTTGTGATACACAATCAGTATAAACTTTCGAGGCAGCAAACCTTTGCTTGATATGTTTTTTTTCCCCCCATTAACTAATTGTGTGTGAGTGCAATAATACACCATATTCAAGTTGGCTCCACTGTTTGGAGTAAATTCACACAAACAATTTTGTGGGGGTTTGATGAAAATTGGGCTTGTCATAAGTTGTGAAATTTCCAGTGCTTTTATGAATCAGAATATCATGTACAACCACATATTCAAATTGGCAGTGGTATTTTCATCTCGTCCAAATTTCCCTATTGAACTGTGAATAAATCCTTACTAGAATTCCTTCTTTGACATGAAATCAATATAAATGAGATCATATCATCCAAATTTGCACTATATTTTAGTCTTTTAAGTATTTTGGTTAGTGATTTATGGATGAGCTCGTTGCATGATTTTTACATCTTCCATGGACTGGTAATGCCTAGTGTGGTTCTGCTGACTGTGTGTGACACTGAGATCACTTGTGTAGTGTGTGTGTGTGATGAGCTCTGGTGTTATATTGCTGCTGTACTGCTGAGCTCATTGTTGCTATTAAATTCTCTTCCATAAAGCAATAAAAATCATTTTTATTGACTTTTTGATAACCCAGGTGAGAGTGCTGCAAGAAAAAAAAATCAGCAAAATGGCAGATTTCTATATGGTACCCCAGGGTACCAAAACAGCATCTTATGTAGATGTTTGGCAGGGCTGCACACTAACCCATTTTTTCTCCTGATCCAACCTGTCCCGTCGGACCATTAGATACCTATTTTTTTTTCATTTTTTTTTACAGGTCTGAACGTGGAATTTACTGGATCTGTTTGTTTTTTATTTATTAATTTATTTATTTATTTTTGGGGGGGCTAGTTATGACAATATTATTTTGTTTTTATACCGGTCATGATGCCGGACCAGTAAATTTGGCAATTCCTTAAAAGTTTACTGGCCCGACAGTGATTTTACTGGTCTCAGACCATTGGACTGGTGCCAATGTTAAGCGTTACGTTTGAGAATAAGTATTTGAACACTCAATAATTGATATTGATGTATTTGATCCAGGGAACCCGATGTGAACAAGATGTGAATGAATGCAGCACCATAGTGGGAACTGTGAATGACTGTCAGAATGGAGGATCCTGTGTCAACCAACAAGGGAGTTACAGGTGCCTTTCTCAGTTTGACTTATACCCCTTTCAGTAACTCCTCTGGCTCGGGCCAGGCCCAAGCTAAGTCATAAAATTTTGAGTGTATGAATGGGTCGGGCCAAAGTGGCCCGCTCTAGGAGCGGGCTATTTTGGCGCTGCTGAAGCGAGCACCAGGCACAGGCCAGGCTTGGGCCTGGCTCGGGCCTGGTGCCGATTGAAGATTGAACGATAGCATCCCCAATCTCGGGCCAAAATTCCTTGCACGGTCAAAGGGCACAATTACCTGGCCGTGCCCTCTGCTTGAGTGCGCGTTCAGTTACCATGGTAGTGGCTGAGTTCATGAATGGGTCATCATAGAAGTAGCGCAGCCCTGCTATAGTTACCGAACGCAATTTTTACTGTTTGGCGCGGGCCAAATTAGCTTGGGCCAGGAGCTGGCCAAAAATGCATGAGTTACTGAAAGGGGTATTGTATTGGTCTCATTTCCCTGCTCAACTATGCTATCCCATTATGATCAATTATTTCATGTCAATCAATTTGGGGATTTTTTTTTTTTCATAAACACACAGTAAACTATTTTTTTTGTTTGTTTGTTTTTTAGATATTGTTACTGTATTCTGGTCATTCAACATTCTGGTGTAATGTGTGATTGTTTGTGATGCAGTACTCAGCACTCAGTTCTGTGAACTACAACTATACCAATATTTCCTCTCAAGTAGTAGCATGCTATAAAATCATCTGTTTGCTCAGACTGTTTGGATGAAACTCTACTCACGTTTCCAAATCATATTTGATTATGCACTTAGAAAGACTTGCGGCCTGTAGGTTGACTTTCAACAGATTTTTTCCTGTGTTACAATGTAGTCAATGGCAGCATCATACAATTGTACTGACCCGACTTTTCAGATCTTACCAGTGTAAGAGTTTTTTTTTTTTTTTTCAGGTCTGACGTTTTATGCAGCAGCCCCCTAATGTGGGTGAATAGTTGATGCCATTGGAAACAATGCATAAAATGCATTAGATTCCTTTTAAAAAATGGACTTTTTAAAGCAAAATAATAATGTATGGTTACATGTACTTTATCTATTTTCCTCCTAGTTGTGATTGTACACCAGACTACTATGGAGCTCTGTGCACCATGCAATATGATGACTGCAACTCAAACTCTGTAGCCAATGTTTGCAACCATGGTTACTGTGTTAATCTCCCGCGCCTGCTTGATGGTGTGGTGAGTAGTCAATAGGATATTTTTGTTGCATTTTGTTTTGTGCTTTCTGCTTTCTGATATAAACCTTAAGTTATTTACTATCCATTTATTTATTTATTTATTTATTTATTTATTTCACATATTTTGAAAGGGTTGCTTGCTCAGCAATGTCTGGTTTTCAGCAAGGCCCTTTTTAAAAACAACACATAAAATGTACGATACAGAAAATTAAAATTGCATGAATAATATACACATTTAGCTGTAAAATGTTACAGAATATATAAATCATTAAACAACAATTAAAGCTGAATACAACAATTCAATGGACATTATTAGACATCATAGATGAACTGTAAAATCATCAATATATATATACATATGTAACTGCAATGAAATAACACAATTTCAATTCAATTAAAAAGACAAGTGAAATTACAAATCTGCGAATCCTATGGTAATGTACTGAAGAGCTACGATCATGTAGATGTTGTTTGTGTATGTGTGTGTATGTGTATATGTGTGCGTTGTATGTGTGTGTGTGTGTGTGTGTTTGTGTGTGTATGCGTGTATGTGTATGTAGGTTTGTAAGTACGATGAGTGTTTGAGTATGTAGGTGCATTGCGCGGCAAGAGCTTAAAAAAGGCAACATTATACAAGTACAAAATAAATGCAACGTAAAGGACATGACTGACGAGATTGTTACACTGAGCTGGGGTACATATAGTTTTGTTTTGTTTTTTTTTAGTTTGACATTACAGTAGAGATGTAACACGACCCAACTCACTCTTAAATATGGTAAGCGAATTTGCATTTCGACATTCATCAGGAAGAGAGTTCCATAGTTCTCCTCCGATATTAATGAAGGTTTTTTGATAAAAATTTGTTTTACACAGTGGCTTCCTTAATAACTTTCTGTTTGAATTGCGGGTTATCCGCAGAGATACATTGTCGTTAAAGCAGAACCTTTCACACAATATTGATGGAGCAATGCTATTCACACATTTGTACATCATAATGGCGATATTTTTCTCAAATAGTGTTTTGAGAGTACACCACCCGAGGTTTTGTAAGACTTGATCAGATGGGGTATCCCAAGTATATCCACTAACCATATAACCAGCACGTTTATGCAATTTGTTTATAGTAGTATGGTTAGATTCGGATCTTAAAGACCAAAGAGTTGAGCAGTACATTGCATGGGGTAGAACAAACCCCCAGTATAATCTGCTTAATTGGTTCGGGGTAAATAAATGCTTTATTCGTCTAATCATGCCGAGCTTTTGTTGCATAACTTTCACTGTAGCATTAACGTGGTGTTTAAAGCTCAACGTTTCGTCAATAACAACACCAAGACATTTGCTTTGTTCTACACAATCCAATTCTATATTATCTATTCTAACTTTCAATTTTTTCCTTTGTAACGTATTTAATCTTTGCCGGGAACCTACTAACATTACCTTTGTTTTTTGCGTATTCAATACTAACTTGTTTTTTGTCCATTTTTGTCCATTCAAGTATCTTAACAACAATTGCATTAGATTGGATGGCATTGATTAGGATACCACAAAACCTGCTCCTTCTGAAGATAAATTGTTTTTTTGGTGTGTTTTGTTTTGTTTTTTTGGTGTGTTTGTTTGTCTGTTTGTTTTGTTTTGATTTTGGTGATGCATTGGAGCAAAGACAAGCAATACCCACATGTGTGATGCTACATAGGCATATTGGCCTGTGGTGGAAATTATGTGCAATTCTCTAATCAATGCTGAAATATTATCATTGTTTTCCTTGCTCATTCTTGCCAGGGAAACATTTTTTTCTGACTTTTTACTGGTCCACGATTAACAAGCTAGTGATGGGGTCAAGATTCAATGAAAGTCTGATTTTCCTCCAAAAAATGTTTTTTTTTTTTTTTTTCAGGATATTCCGTCTGTTGTTTTTTTACGTCAAAAATTAGCATCTCTAAGGTATTTTACCTCATTAACAGTCAATCATTTCTCTGAGATATATAAGTGAGAATCAAAATTAACTTTTTACCTAAAAAAAAAAAGAAGAATGTTTCTGGAATACTTTATCAAGGATAAAATAAATTTTATGTCACATCCTTTTTTTTTTTTTTTTTCAATTTCAACATTTTGAGTTCCTTGAGACAAATCTTGAAGTCACATCTCATTTCTCTTCCCATCTTCCAGGCAAACTTTGACTGCATTTGCTTTGATGGATGGCAGAAAGACAGCAGCTCCTCCAACCCAGCCTGCAGCGTGGACGTGGACGAGTGCAATGACAGGGAGTACCCCTGCTCCTCCGAGCCCCTGGTGTCGTGCACCAACGTGGATGGCTCCTACTACTGCGGAAACTGTCCCACAGGTGTGCAGGATGGTGGGGGAGGGGGCGGGGGATGGGCGAAGTGGAGGGGGGTGGGTGGGGTTGGCGAAGGTGAGGGGGAAAGGAGGGAGGGACAGAAAAGAGTGCAGTCAACCTCTCTATATGAGAGATGACTCAAAATCACAAATGACAAATGCTCCTTTGTATGAAATACAGGTAATGGGGTGAGTGGCTTTCACGAGAATAAGTCACTTCAAAAAAGTCCAAATTGTTGAAACCTAGTGACAGTGTAGACTATTACTTTTTAATGAGTACTACCCAAACTAAAATCTACTCCAGTCAGGGAATGTAACTTAGAAAATTCAGATCCATCCTGTTTCTGTGAGTTACAATATCATCGTTATCATCGTAGTGTAAATAGTGCCGGGTATGAAAATTCCACTTCTCATTGCCAAAATGTAACATCGGCTGAAGAATACCCCTCCGTGTTCCTTGTTTGTCATTTACACTGAGTTTTAAGAAACGTGATGTCTGTCCTAAATGTCCTTCGAAGGAATCAAATGGATTATTCTCTCTATATTTGAATTAGTTTTGTCAAGCACATGGATGATGTCTCCGTCTTTCATTCTTGTTGCTAGGTTACGATGGCAATGGCCATCAGTGTCTTGATGTCAATGAATGCCAGACCAACAATGGGGGCTGCTCCTCTCTGGTGCAATGCACCAACACCATGGGCTCTCGTGTTTGTGGGCCATGCCCAGTAGGTAAGTGGGACGGACCACAGTAGATTAATCAGTGGATTTTTTTTTTTTTTTTTTTTTTTTTTTTAGATTACTGTTGCATACATCTTCATTGCCATTCTGTGTGCTGTTACTAATGCAAATATTTGGGGAGCTGCTGTTGCTCAGTGGAAAATACCACAGACTATCTATCAGTAGGTCCCTGGTTCAAATCCCCTGCCTGCAGTGGATGTACCCCAAGGCAAGATACTTTACCCCCATTGCACTGTCCTTTTGAGGGAGACCTTAGGCTTAATCGTCATGTGGTTGTTTGCTTAGAAGCATACATAGTGACCCTAGCTGCCTCGTTAAGCAGAATGATAATACAAATACAGATTCTACATGCAAATTGAAAATGGGGCTATGAGCTACATGTAGCTCAGTGGCTTGTGTGTCTGCCATGTAGTGAAAGAGGCCCCAATTAGAAGCCCAGTCAGTCCAGCCGAGCAGCATGTCCCACAAAAAGGACATAGAAGAGAAGAAGCGAGAAAGTCACAAATCAGTCGCTCTATTGATTCCACTCCATGTCTTGTAGCAAAGAGCACAGTGCCAATCTGATCAATGAACTTGATCTTCTTAAACTAGCTGGCTACAGTGCTTGGGAGGTATTCAGACTTTAAGTAACTTTTCAGATAAGCGAGGGTGCTTCAGAATTCTTCATATTTGTTGTTTTTGTTGTTGGCTTTTCACTCTAGGCTATGTTGGAGATGGTGTCACCTGTACCTATGTTGGTATTTGCAATGTAAACAATGGGGGCTGTGATTCTGTGGCTACCTGCCAAGAAAACTCTGGTAAGTGTTCTTTCTACATTGTATGTAATATGTAGAATTCTGTGAAAACACGTTCCTTTAGGTACTTTTTATTTGGATGTTTGTACAGTTTTGGGAAACAGTAAGAGAAGTATCCAGCAAAGTGTGACCCAATTCTTATGAGATGCAAATACACAATTTTTCCAGTGCTCTTTCCTTGAATCTTAACCCGTTGAGGATGAGTCCTGAGTATACTCAAGCAGGTGTCTATGGGATACGCGTGTTTTAGCAAAATCAAATTGTCCTAAACGGGTTTAAATGTTTTGCCTGAATGTAGCATGAGCCCCTTGAAATAATCATTATCAGCTATTGTTTTGGGGCTGCAATTTTCATGATATTCATCCTGGAAATTCCCATAAATGTAAAGGTCAGTATGGTCGTAATAATAACAATATTCGATATGAATAAAAAATCAGCATGTATCGATACCTTGATTTGATTTGTTTTTCATCCTCGACTGAAAAGCTGTTCCGGATGGCCGCACCTGCACCTGTCCAAGCGGCTACACCGGTAACGGCATCGGAAGTGGAGGCTGTACGCCGTCCCAAGTCTCCTGCAATGACAACCCCTGCGTCCATGGCCGCTGTGAGTACACTGGCAGTGGCTACAGGTGCATCTGTGAGGTTGGCTGGACATCGACGAACTGTGATGTAAACATCAATGACTGCTCCACAAACCCCTGTCAGAATGGAGGCACCTGTATAGATGATGTGGATGGATTCATCTGCCAGTGCCAAAGTGGCTGGGCAGGGCCCACCTGTACTGACACAAGCGTTGGTGAGTCATGCTCATCGTTAGCCTATCATGTTCATGGGGTCTTTGTTCTACAGGATGCAGTAAATGCTTCTCTACAGACTAGTTTGTAGTCCCCCCCCCCCCCCCTTTTTTTTTTTTTAATAAAAAGAAGTTTATTATTTTGTAATGATTTGTCAAGAAAACAGAAAGCAACATCATTCCCTCCCTCACATCATGATGACACACACCCTATATATAACTCTTCTTCACTTGTGCTATGTAATGCAGTTACGGTTTGTGTTATCAGCTATTTGGATAGCTGCATGAAATGATTAATGTGGGATGCTCTCCATGTTGTATTTGAATGACTCCTTCCAATTTAAATGTGCTTTGCAGATAATGTAGTTTTCATTTCAGTTTGAAAAAAAAATGAATGATGCTGTTATGGTAATACAAAAAAGGTTTCGTATATCATTTCCTTTTTGCCTTGTATAGTTTAATATTTCATAGATTCATAGAGACCAATGGTATGTGAATATGCATGCATTTATTGTTTATCAAAATTATGAATTGTATGATTTGCATGTCGTTAGCTCGTTTGCCAGTTTGCATGGCACTAGTCATTGTCTTTTCTTTTTGATTGATTTATGCATGCCAGCATGTGGTGGCTACCAGTATGGCGTGTCTGGTGAGATTCAGTTCCCGGGCGAAGGCCAATTGTACCCCCATGGGGTTAGCTGTGCATGGGTCATTGACACTACAGATGACAAGGTACATGTAACACGTCGGCTGTAACATTTATCATCCTTCCATGGTAAACATGTTCTTTGCCCTTAGCGCATTAAAGGAGCATTGCAGACCATAATTGTTACAGCATGCCTGAATTTTGAATTGCAAAACTCTTTATCTTAGACATTATGTAAAACCCCAGAGGTCAAGCATATATACTATGGCAAAGCAATTCTCCCTATTGCATATTGCTCTCTGAATCTGAACTTATGTGGCGCTCCATTTTTTTGTTTACCTTTGTTTCTTGGGATATACTCTTCCGGTTATGAACGCGTGATATGCATATGTACGCTTTTATGTGCATTGAATGCCAAAGTACTAGTGTTCACAGATAGTATCAAATTCTGTCTTATTATCTGTCAAATAATAGAGTTATTTTCTAATCTGTAACTTTACATTAGATAAATGGGATTTTTCTGCGAAGTGGCCCAATGCTGGACCTATGATGCAAAAGCAACAAAATTATGGAAAATATCTCTAGCTGAAGGACCTGGCGTGGATAAACCGCAAAACCGGAAGTGTACGTCCCAAGAGCGATCAATCAGATATTGGTATCGCGAGGTGATATCGCTTGATATCAGCTATATATGATAGGGAGAATTTATAGGGCTTAGAGCTGCTGCGTGGAATGTTATGGTTAAAAGTCAGATGAATGAATGAGATGTGTTCTCAAGGAATACTGATGAGCATGGCTGCATAGTTTTTGTACCAGTGTATTGTAGAACACACAATTATCCACCTAAAACTGCGTAATTATATTCTGGAGGAGTGCTGCAATATTGCATTGAAGGGGAGATTCCCTTCAGAGAAATTTCAAAACAGCTGATGGCAAGAAAGTACCAATCATATTCATGGAATAGTCCAAATATGAAGAGGGAATTTCATATGTTGTGACAGCAGGCACTAGTGCACAATAGAGGTTGGATGCCAATGAAGGTAGATTTTTATACCCCCGCCAAACGAAGTTTGAAGGGGGTATATAGGAATCAGCGGACGGTCGGGCGGTCGGGCGGTCGGTCGGGCGGTCGGTCGGGCGGTCGGTCCGTTGCAAATCTTGCGTCGCGAACTACTTCCTCAGTTTTCAACCGATTCCCATAAAACTTGGCACAGATGTGTGCCTTGGGTTGTAGATGTGCAAGACGTATTTTTTGACAGTACCCAAAAGTATGTTGCCATGGTAACGGCATATTATGGGCAAAAATGGGTACAAATCTTGCGTCGCGAACTCCTCCCACAGTTTTTGATCAATTTTTATGAAATTAGGTACAGATGTTCATCTGAATATGTTAATGTGCAAGACACATATTTCCGCAGTGGCAAAAAGTGCGTTGCCATGGTAACGGCATGTTATTGGTAAAATATAGGGCAAAATGCTTCATGGCAAAACTGCTTCATCAGTGTTCTTCCAATTCTCATGGAATTCATATTGAATGTTTGTCTTAGGATATAGGTCAGCATGACACATTTCTTGACAGTGACAAAAAGTATGTTGCCATGGTAACAGCTCACATATTATGAGCCAAAATGATGGAAAATTTTGTGTTGCAAACTACTTCCTCAGTTTTTGCCCAATTTCCATGAAACATGGTACAGATGTGTGCCTTTGGTTGTAGATGTGCAAGACGCATTTTTCGACAGTACCCGAAAGTACGTTGCCATGGTAACGGCATATTAATGGCAGAAGATCAAGGAAAGATCTTGCGGATTTAACTACTTCCTCAGTTTTTTGACCAAAGCTTATGAAATGTTGTTTGGCGGGGGTATAACCAGTCGCTGTAGCGACATTTCTAGTTTGTTTTGTTAGATAAGGCATTTTTGTAGTGAAGGCATTCCCCTTCCCATCTAGCTCCTTTTTTTGACTGTATCTGGCATTGTACAGAAGTTTGATATTCTGTTTACCACCGAAGGAAAGAACTATAGAAAATTGTAACTTTCTATTACAGAGTGACGAGAAAACAATTATTGAAGTGTTTGTAAAAATTATTGCCTTACAGTTCGAGACATATATGCTGAGTTTGCACTTTGTATTTAGCTTTTAAACACTATGAAGATATATGTGTATCCGGCATTCTGCTTGTAACCTTTAGAACCCAGTGGAGTATGAAGACTTTCCATGTTATGCAATATTCTAGTTTGAAGATGTCATATGGCTTCACAAATGATATGTTCAATTTCCAAGTATTGTAAAGCAAGATATTTCCGTGAATTGAAGCTGATGATCTTTTTCATGACATTAAATTTTCACATTATGCAACTTGCATTTAATACAGACAAAGAACTTTCCTGTGCATTTTAATTTTGCAAATCTTAGCTGTCAGGAAATTCATCGATATTAAAAATACATGTAATGCATACAACATTCCTCCCTATATGTTGTTTCAGGTTATTCATGCAGTCTTTGAGCGGTTTGAAGTGGAGCCTGGAGTCGACTGCAGCCATGATTTCCTACAAGTGCATGATGGGGATTCAGCGTCCGCAAATATCATTGGGAAATTCTGCGGCACAGACCAGCCTGACAACATTACATCCACGCACGACACACTGTACTTTTGGTTCTTCACGGATGCCTCAGTGAATAGCGGGGGCTTCAAAATTGTGTGGAGTGCCAGGGATCCTGGTAAGTCTACAACAACTCAATCCCTCCCAGAGGAAAGCCAGTGCCTAGATTGAGCAGCATCGCAGTTATTAGCTTCTATCCAAATGCAAAATTTCTGCATCATGCATTCTTTGAACTTTCCCGTACTTGGGACCTCAATTTGATATCTTATGGAAAAGATGCAACATTTGAACTCTTGTCAAATATAAAACTTCTGCATCGTGCATTTTTTGAACTTTCCCGTACTTGGTACCTCAATTTGATATCCTATGGAAAAGATGCAACATTTGAACTCTTGTCAAATATAAAACTTCTGCCTTTCTGTCTTTTTATTTTGATACAGAAATCATAACAGACATATTCAATTAAAAAAAAGAAGAAGATATATATTGATTTCAATCTGACATGTGATATGAGAGAAGTGGACAAATGGACAGATTTCAACCATGGTGTGACACATTCATGTAACACCTCTCCCCTCCCCCCAAATCCCCCCCCCCCAAAAAAAAAACACAAAACAAAACAAAACAAAAAAAAAACACACACACACACACAAACCCCCCCCCCCAAAAAAAAAAAAAAAAAAAAAAAAAAGACATGAATGGTCATCAAAAGATGGAAACTTTGTTTCAGGGGGGCGTTTCATCAACGAGTTCGTCGGAGATTTCACCGACGAATTTGCTATCAGCCAATCAGACCAAGAATTTCATTAGCTTTTAACAGTTGTCAGTGTAAATCCTTGCGTCTGATTGGCTGATAGCAAATTTGTCGGTGAAAACCCCCGACGAACTCGTTGATGAAATGCCCCCCAGGTCCGAGCTCAAAGGTACATTGACAGACGTTGAATCCTTGCAGATTTGGTTGCAGGTCACTGTGGTGAAACAAAGTCTTCATTCTGATGCAAGCATATCCATCTTTGCATATGATTGAAGTGTAGCTTTTATTGCTGCTTTGCTACACTTCCCAAACCATTATTTTGTGACTAGATAGTTTTAGACACATGGAGGAACAATTCAGTTCTGTGCTGTCACTGCACACTGCACAGTTAGAAACGGAGAGGAAAAAAGTTTCCATGTGGATGATGTTATGCATTGAGAGGTTGTTACATGTCCCGTAGTGGTCAAAAAAGAGGTGTTGACCATGATATGTGTTGACAGTAGATTTTTGTTTCCAAGCAAATACCAATCAGGTTATATTATCAGAGCCACTTTCATAGCCTCCCAGATTGTGCAGGAGACTCTGTTAACCCGTTGAGGACGAGTCGCAAGTATACTCAGGCAGGTGTCTATGAGACATGCGTGTTGTACGTAGCAAAATCAATCTGTCCTTAATGGGTTAAACTATTTCTGTAAGTCTTGACAGGATGATAAACAGTATGATACAAAAACAACATGAAATATGATATGGGAATTGTAATTGTCCATTTACTGTAGTTGCACGTGACACACGAGTATCTTCCTGAAAGCTCTTTTTGATCTCCCAATGCTCGATCGTTGAATGCAGCTCTGTATCGTAAGCGATATCATGTACGTTGTATTTGTGGTGCACTTTTATTGCTGTAGTGTGTGGTGGAGCCCTCACTGGATCTAATCATGGCAGCCTTCAGTCGCCAGGTTACCCTGGCAACTACCCCGTCAACAGGGACTGCGTCTGGACCATCACTGTGGATGCAGGACGCTACATAACAATAGCGTTTGGAGACCTTCATTTGGAACACCACCCCACTTGTGATTATGACTATCTCAAGGTGTGTGCTCTTGTCGCAGTCGTTTTCATTCTTTTTATGTATTCAGAAAATGGAATTATTGAGCAATCTTGAATTCTTATTACAAAGTATTCTGTATATTATGGTATACATATGCATGGATAGTGGGATATGGAAAAAATATTCTACATTATCTTTTCCATCTAGAAAATGCCTTGTATTTTTCTTTCCTGTGTGTTTTTCACTTCAGTGAGAGAATGAATCCTTAAAGTTATGACTGTGAGGAGACAGTAAATTGTTATGTCCACTTCACTCATCACCAAACTTATATTACTTTTCTTCTTTGTATGCTCACTTTGTTGGTTTCTCTCTCTCTATCTTTGTACTGTGTATTGTCTGTCTATGCATAATCCGCTGCATATGGGTACGCCTTAAAATATGTCCATCTGTCCTCTACGGCTCAATTTCTCCTTTCCATGAAATCATTCTGGAACAGGTTATTGATGGCTTGAACGAGGCAGACCCTGTTCTTGGCACGTTTTGCAGCAGCAGCACACCGGCTCCTGTGGACACCTCAGGAAACGCTGCCTTCCTCCGTTTCCATAGCGATGCTTCGGAGACGGACGTAGGTTTCCAGCTGACGTACACCTCCAGTCAGGGTAAGATGTAGTGCTAGGTATTTTTTACTCCACGTCGATCATGCAATTACTTCATTATTGCTTGCTCAATGTCTGTTTAACAGTCATAGCATGCTGAGAGTTTTGCTGTCTGTGAGTTGGTACTGTAAAAGAGTTCATTTTTTGGTGATTCATTTTTTACGCTCAGCCAAGTAAGGTTGATCCTGCATGGTTTCAATGTCACAGATTGTCAAAAAAAGGCCAAAGGCCCTGATGTCAACTCCTTGGGATAATTAAAAACGAAACGAAGCAAAACAAACATCTCTGCAACTATGATTTGCAACCACTCAGTAAGGGAAAGTAGCTTGTGGTGTACGATTCTTGGCAGATATGTTCTTCCATTTATTCTTAAGTTGCACATTTCATTGAAACCTGTACATGGAAGTTGACTGAACCTTTCTACACTCTTTGTTAGAAAGGTGTGAGAACTTTGTCCATTTTAATTAGGCAATTGTTTGTGATGCAACTTTGCGTGTTTGCCTCTCCTTACAGTTGATCCAGGATGTGGGGGCGCTCTCACCGATGACAGTGGCATCATCATCTCGCCCAATTACCCGAATCCCTATGACCACAACAAGGAGTGCATCTGGACCATTGAGGTTCCTATCACGGAGGTCATCACCTTGACCATAACTGACCTTCTCATGGAGGAATCAACCAACTGCGTCTATGATTATGTCGAGGTAAGTAGCAGAAGCACTTTCTATACCCTGTGGTGGTGCCGTCACATAAAGGTCTGCTCAACTCCAGACCAACACAGAGATAGTAGCACTGCAAATGACCCCTGGACAAGCAAATTACGCACTACTGTTATTAATAAGAAGGGTTGAGATGAACAGGTAAATGTGTCCATGGTGATATACAGGTATGGGTCAAAGGTCATTGTACTTTTGCCATGAAAATTTAATTTCATGCCATCATAATGTATATTGTTAAAGAGAAGTTTTCTCTAATGAGACAAGATATTTGTATTACATATAAGTAGAGGATAAATTGTTTGTATAGCAATAGTAGATTGGTTGACAGATAGTTAACCCAAAGCAAACAATTCTCTCCCTTTTCATGTATACACTGCAATGTAGGTTGGAAAACAGTTTTATATAGCTATAAGTGAGCTATCTATGTCTTGTAGAAGCAGGGGTTGGAGTTGGTAGAGCATTAGTAGAGTGATTGTCTGAGAGTTAATCTAAAGCAACCAACTCTCCCCCTCCCTCTCCCCCCAAACAGGTGCGAGATGGATTCAATGAGAATGCTCCCTTCATTGGTCGGTACTGCCAAGCCAACAGCATCCCGCCCCCTCTCACCTCTTCTGGCAACACCATGTGGATCAAGTTCATGTCCGATGGGTCGGTCAACGCCGGTGGATTCAGAGCCACTTATGAAATCAGTAAGGTTCTCCCCCGTGGCCCTACAATTATAATGTCTTGATTATGTGCCTCTGCTAATAATTGTATCAGAAAAACACTACAGTCTGTGTGTCTGCCCCCTTTTGCCTTAGCATGAACATCATATCAAGAATTATCATTATCCCTTCATGTTCTTATTTGATTCAACTCTACCATTTTCATGTGAAGATACGTGATGTAATTAGAGTGAGGTTCATGAACAGTATAATAAGACACAAAAAGGTTTTTATGAGGTTGAACTTCTTGTGGTTTATTGTAAACTATTAAATTTTTCTGTTCCCTCCTCATAGTTGATGATCCCCATCTCCCTGTGTCTGTACTCTGACATATTTTTGAAGTATCTTATCAGCTTCCATGACTATTTGCTTTCTGTCATTCCGAAAGCATGATAGTGCAATGTCGTTATTACAAAGTCTGTAAAAATACTGTGTATTAGATTCATTATACGTAATTTATGTATAATGGCTTTTATAACCTATGTATTAATAAGAGATATCAGATATACAAATGTTTACATTAAGTTTGACTTTAAATTTTGACTCCCTTGTTCATTTGTAGTGAATAGATTGAGTATTAATGGAATTTGTGCATGGTTTAAGATGCACATCTATCTGTGTGATGTTCAAAGCTGAAAGAAATCTATGATAACTCTCCAGTGCTTCTTGGTTGCAGATTTGGGAATGAAACCAATCTATCTGCTGAAATCTGTTTGTTCTCTGCTTCAACGTACGTAAGAAGTGTGCTGCATCAAAATTGTGAAATCTTAATCCTGGTTTTGCTTTTGCTTTTGTTTTATTTGTTTGTTCCCCCCCCCCCCCACAACAATGCTAAGCTTGTGGAGGAGTTTTCACAACTGCCCCTGGCAGCATCCAGTCTCCATACTATCCCCAGGCCTACCCGAACAGTAGGGAGTGTGAGTATGTGATCACGGCCGGGGATGGTCAGGTTGTCACTCTCACATTCAGTGCTTTCGACATCGAAGATCACGCCTCGTGCCAGTACGACTATCTGGAGGTGAGGTCTGTTCCTTTACTGTCCAAAATACCGACTCTCCTGTATACAAAGGAACCTTATTGTGCAAATTTGGAAAAAGCAAGACAATTGATATAACAAGGTAACTCTGGCAAGTCCCATTCTCTTCATATTTTTCAAGGTTCCCACAGTCATGGAAAATCCTGGAAAAATTTGTGGTCATGGAAAGTCAGGGAAAAGTCAAGGAATTTGGAAAATTTGTGAAAAGTCATGGAATTGCATTTACCTCTTGGCTAATGGCAGCTTTCCAGTTTGTCGTGTCTCGCAACTGTCATACTCTGTGATCATACTCTGCTATTATAATTGGTGTTCATGATTTCCATTTTTCCCAGTTTTGTGACATCCCAAATTCTACATAACTGCTGGGACATATACTAATGATAATAGATGTACATGTCATGAGTAAGATAGTGGGTGGAACGGATGGCTGTGAGGGGAGGTGGAGGCCATCATAACGTGTCTGATTTTGGAAACCGTGCCAGAAAGGAAGTCATGGAAAAGTCATGGAAAAGTCATGGAATTCTGTTTCAAATTTCTGTGGGAACCCTGATTTTTGGTTTTTATCCCTGATGCATCAAGATACTAGATACAATAAAGAGATTTCAGAGGTCCCAAACTGCTCATTATAAACATGATGTTCCCATATACTGACTGTACAATCAATTCCCCCTTGACATCTCTCTGCAGTGCAGTGATCTTTTATGTTTGGTGCTGTTGTCATGGTAACAGGTTCGTGACGGAGCTTCATCCAGCGCCAACCTCATTTCCACCCTCTGTGGAGCACAGATCCCAGCGCCCATAACGACCACCAGCAACAGCATGTACCTCAAGTTTGTCACAGACGCCTCTGTCACCAACCTAGGATTCAGCGCAGATTATGCCTTCTTTGATGAGGGTGATCCGTCCATAGGTATGAGATGTCCGTGGTTCCCAAGCTCTGCCAGATCATTTTGTAACCTTTTATGATCATGTGAATTGGAAAAACAAAAAATGAGGATCTGAGAAAATGGTAGATGATAAAATGTAAATATGCCAACTGGAAGAGAAAGTACATTTTATTCATTTGTATATATATTTCTGCCTATGCATGGGACCATGCCTTGATTGTGACATATACACAATTATGGTTTGTTACTCACATCATTCATCACATTACAAGAACAAACTTCTCTTTTTAGTCAAAAAGGAATTGCACAAGGGAAAAACTGAAAATAGTACACGAGTCTTCTCCATGCATAGTAAGCCTGAAATAGTTAGAAATAAAATGAAATACAATGAATACACAATATACAACATATGTTTGTGGGGGTGACTTGATATGACATATGGTTTGCAACATCATACAAATTCTTCAGGTTATTTTCATTTAATGCCACACATTGTTCTGATCAGTTGTTCAAATTTACCACTGACATGCTCACATTGTGTCTTGATTTATTTTGTTCTTTGCTATTTTTCCAATAATAAATTATATTCATTTCTGTTCAGTTTTCCTCTGTTCACATTTGATTTATTTTGTGCGGCAATTCAATATGCAGGCTGTGGTGGAACATTCACCGCCACTTCCGGTTCATTCAGCTCCCCATCGGACGGCAATGCATACCCACACGGTGCCCACTGCGTTTACAACATCGTGGTGGACCCTGGTCTTGTGATCCAGCTCTCATTCGATGCCTTCGCCCTCGAAGACCACATCAACTGTAACTACGACTACGTGGAGGTGTATGACAATGGCACCACTCCAAATGTGACGTTACTTGGCAGGTAGGAGCTCTATCTGGGAGGAAACGTTACAGTGTTCTCTCTCTGCCAACCAGGATATTGTTTGAAGTCTGTGATCTGCAGGTGTCCTTATACTTGTCTTTAAAATAGGGATTGAACAATCACACTAATCTTTTACCTGACAATGGCATGGCCTTAGTGTGGGACTGCTATCAATGCCATCACAGTTTGTTTTAATAGATTCTGATTACTTTCATAAAGGCCAAGTTAAGTGAAAATGTGGACTGAATCCAATCAAAGCAGCTATAAGGCAAATGACACTTAGAATGCATTCTTGAGGGATATCTTATATGGATCTGTGTGCCGTATATCCCAACGTGGTGCCTTCTAAGATTTCATACCGATATAAATTTTATATGTATACACAAACTTTATATTTCAACCAACATACCCTAAAGAGATACATTCATACAGAGTACTGTAATAGGAACATGCTGTTCCATCCTTCATATTCTGATGCCAGCTCCAAACAATGCTTTCTAGTGTAATATGTCAATCATATGTCCAATGCAGTCAATCTTTATGAATGCTAAGAATCAACTCGTAATTCTTTTCAGAGGTGGAAACAATTGCCGCAACCACGAATAATCTTGAAAGTGGTGATATGATAAAGGCATTGTGGAATATTCTAATGAACTGTTTAAGTGATCTTTATGCTCTGTACTTTCAATAAGAATATTCCTCACAGCACTCTGGCTCTGCCTGTGAAATTGTGTTCATACTTGCATACTGACATACCCATTCACCGGTACATTTTACTTTCAGTTTGCAAGTGAAAACTCTTTGTACACTATTCATTAGCAAAGGGTCCCATTGATTTTTGCGGGATGTGAGTTATTACTAGAGACTAAATTATGTGTTTGCATGGAGCTTGCATTTGCCATTTTGATTCAAATGGAATTAGCACTGTGATGTTCCTTTTACTTAACTTATTTGACATCTCACTTGCCTCTCAGGTACTGCGGTTCCGTCCCGCCTCATGCCCTCACCTCTACAACGAACCGAATGAGTGTGGTCTTCGCTACGGACGGGTCAATAGCGCTGGATGGCTTCACTGCGTCGTACATTGCTGCGGATGCATCTACCTGTGAGTGTGATGGTTTTACTTTCATACAAGATGAATTCAGTTACAGGGAGGTTAACCAGGATTTAAGTCTGGATAGACATGCAGTGTTCAGCACAATTTTAAAGCCCATTTAGTTCTACCAAAGCATTCCACATTTAAGAAAATATAATAGTTCTCTATAGAATCAACTTTAACACGCAAGTACATTGTGGACATATTGCTTTTTAGGAGGAAGCCAGATTTGTCCGAGGGTAATGCTAACCCTTATTTTTGTTATTCTGTTTATTCCATGTTGTTCAGATATATGGTGTCCATTTGAATAACCACTAAAAGGTTTTTTTTTCTTTGATGCATTTAGTGTTGTGTTTTCACCTATACCATTTATTATGACTAAATTTGGATGATGAAAACTTTTTCCATCACTTTTGTTGACTGACAATTGGAAGCTTGATCGAAGCCCCCTGTAATAGTCTCATATTATTTGAAAAGTGTCAGATTATTGCACTTTCCTTTTTTTTTCTCTGCTCCTGTCCTAGTGTGTGGAGGGACGCTGTTAGGCAACACTGGTGCCTTCAGCAGTCCAAACTATCCCAGCAACTATCCAGACAGTCGAGATTGCACGTGGGTCATCTCCGCTCCGGAGGGGCAACAGATCAAGCTCAACTTCACCGACTTTCAGCTGGAAGCGAGCAGTAACTGCATCTTCGATTATGTGAAAATATGGTGGGATCTGGTTTCACTTCTGTGGATGTTGTGTGTACAGGAATTCTTCTCTTTTTTTTTTTCTCTCTTTTTTTTTGCTGACACATGATGATCATCAATGGGGGGATATGCATATCTTCACCAATTACATAATAGCATGATTATTTTTGGATGTGTTTGTTCCAGTATGGTACTTTAAAATATGTGCAAGTTTCTGGAAGACCATTTGGTTGACCAAAGCTCCACACAGATGTAAATGTCGCATTAAGCGTGAATGCAAACTAGGGATGTCTATTTCTTTCTTTCGTTTCAAGTGTATGTGTTTCATTTTGTTTGTTGTTGTCGTTGTTTGAGATGGCTAGGTGGGGTGATTTATTTAAAAGAGGCATGGAGAATAAACATCTTTTGGCAGGAAGATTTTGACATATTCCAATTGTTAAATGTCCTGAAGTCTGCTTTGTTGCTTTGGATGTCGAATTCCAGGAATGGTGCTTATGATACGTCACCTCTGGTTGGCATCTTCTGTGGCACCTCCCTCTCTCCAAGTACCTTCATCTCCCATAGTCACACCATGAGAGTTACCTTCCACACCGATAGTTCCATCACGTACAGCGGGTTCAACGCCATCTATGATTCCACAGCTACAGGTGGGAACTTAAAGTTGTCGTATTATCAGGCATGTAGATACCCTACACATAGTTCAACTATATCACAGTGTTTACAAAGATGTACGAAAAACACAGAAAATTTATCAGATAAATGCAACTGAGAAAAAGACAAGTTTTCAATATTTTCTTAAAATTGTGTACTAAACTTGCAGATCGATGAAGTGGGGAGTTTGTTTAAACTTACTATTTTTGACTAAGTACAGTAGAGATTCCTTCCAAAGGTTATTGAATGTCAAAATCATGTAACCAATGACCATGTGAATATTCAATTTGTTTTGTTTTTTTCATTTATGACAGGGTGCGGTGGCGTCCTTACCTCACCGGAAGGCAGCTTCTCCTCCCCTAACTACCCCTACCCTTATGGGCACAGTGCTTTGTGCGTATGGACCATTACAGTGGCTAGGGGCTCTCAGATTGTCCTGACTTTTGACACCTTTGATGTCGAGGACCACTCCAGTTGTGTCTTTGATTATGTGAAAGTGAGTGTAAATGCAAGAAGTGCATATTATATACTGTAAAAGTTGATATTTTCGCGCGACTAATTTTTCGAGCTTGGCCGGGTGAGAAGAGTTTTGCATGTTTTTAATTCCGCGGAATCAAGACATCACCAACTGGAACATATGGCATGCAAAAATATCCGCGTGCTTTTATTTTCGCGCTAGTTTCTGGTTGCGCGAAATGGGCAAAAATTTCAACATCGCGAAAATTTCCACTTTTACAGTATATATATATTTTTTTTTTTTTTCTTTTAATACATATAGTTGTGTCTTGTGTCATTGGTTATTTTTCACCCCATTATTGTGTTGTTGTGTGTAATCTTTGTGACCCATTGTGATGCAGTTTATATAACTAATATTTTTTTTCCCCTCTCGATGTTATGATAAAAAAGACCATATTAAACAGAGGTTGACTTGAGAATGATTATTGGAGATCCAAATGATGTACTGTCACAGAAAGTTCCTCCGAGCTTCTGTTTGTGGAATTGTACTGCATTGGTCACTTTGGGTTTTACTTGTTTGATCTGAAGTATACCTCACCTTGATATAAGAAGACTACTTTGTACAATGTATCTGCAGGGATTATGTCAGAACGGTGCTTATAGTGTAGTCTAGATTGTGTGTTTCATGAGATATATGAGTCAGTTGATTTTGACTTGATTTTATCTGTTTGTGTGCTCAAAGCCACAATTCAGGATGATTGTCGTGTTTTAGATCTAATATACTGATCTCATCATGCCTTGACAACAGAATCTGAAAGATTCTTTTATTTGGGAATAATGTGTGCCTGTGAGATGCATGTAACAAGCAGGTGTCTCCCTTGGTGCTCTGTACACCAGAACCTCCGGGATGTTAAAGGGATAGTACAGTATTGGCGGAGATGAGAATTGGGCTTTTAACTTTTTGCGAGATACCAAGAAAACACTCTTGAAATAGTACAGAGCATACCATTTTAAGAGGAATTCAAAGTTTATTTGATGAAAATCGGGTTTGGAATTACTGGAACATCCAAAAACAAAGTAAAACAAAGTGATCGTAATAAAGTGTGGGTCCCACACTTATTAGAATCGCTCTGGTTTGGATATCTCATCCATTTGAAAACCAATTTTCATCAAATAAACGTTGAATTCCTCATGGAATTACATGCCCTTTCATATTTCATAAGAGGTTTCTCATTATTTCATCAAAAAATGTTAGAAACCTGAAATTAGGTCTCAACCAAAACTGTACGATCCCTTTAATGTGTCAATGTTGGCAACCCCTTAATTGAACAAATTACCAGGCATCCCACAAACTATCTTCAGGTAGTGAAAAATAAATAAATCATGAATTAGTAAGCTTATGCGTTCCATTCTTTGCAATCAGTTCGCCCACCATTTAACTATGGTAATACGTTGCTTTCTGAATATTTTGTGTGGTTAGGTGTACGATGGTTTGGAAGCCAACAGTGCCCTCATAGGGACCTTCTGTGGTACCACCGTGCCTGCCCCCCAACGCTCTGGAGGCAACACCATGCGCATCGAGTGGCAGACTGACTCCTCGGTCAGTGGCGATGGTTTCCTGGCTTCTTATCAGGAAGGTGAGAGACTTGAGCAAGACTAATCATCTTCTTATGTATCTTGCCTTGTAGGGTGCCAGAGGGAATATGTTCTGGATGGAGTGGTGTCTCATCTATCCTTCATCTTTGCAATTTAAAAAGGAAAAGAAAACAACAACAACAAAAATTATTTCAGGGAACTTTCTTGATATTTAGGTTAGGTATGCTATATTTGGTATACAAGTACTGATCAAAGTTCTTGCAAATCCCTGAAAGTCAAAGGGCACTGAACTTTGGTGAAAAAACAACAGCAACAACAAACAAACAAGCAAAATTAGTGTTTGTTTTTTTTACTGTCGGTGACAGGTTGAATAAGTATTGCTCTGCAGTACCAAGTTCTGTATCATAATTATGTTTTATGATTCCTGTTATGATATGTTATACCACTTAACTGTCGGATATGGCTGTAAGGGTCATACACTTTCCAGTGGAGTAATTAGTCAGCCAGTTCGTGGAATGCACCTGAAATAGGTTTGTATAGTTTAGATAACTCACATAGTAATAGTACAACATATGACAGATATTTTGATATATTTCTGTGCCTTTTGAGACATGGCACATAGAACGCTGATACAAGAGCATTTCATGTTGACAATGTTGAAACTGATAGTCAAAAGGAGATATTCGGGGTTCAGAGGCCACTTTCAATTGACTGCAGAGAGTGTGGCATCAGTTATGCAACCTTTTGACAATGTCAACAGCATCTCTTTCAAAACAGCATAAACATGCATGACATAGAATCAAGTAGTTTGACGATGTCATCAGCATCTCTTTCAAAACAGTGTAAACATGCATGACATAAAATCAAGTGGATATACTTGTGTATTATATAGATATGGTAGATCTACATTGTACAAAGGATGATGTTTTTACCATGGGCTTCTATCTTTTCATGGTATTTCGTTCCCAAGACTGTGACGACATTGTCCTGACGACCCCAGAGGGTTTCATTGAGTCGCCTAACTACCCCAACCCATACCCACACAACAGGGACTGCTCATGGGTCATAACGACAACAGTTGGAAACACCATTAACTTCACCTTTGTGGATCTGAATATAGAGAGCCACAGTACCTGCAGCTTTGATTATGTCAGGGTGAGTAAGCAGGAGTAAAAGACACAGAACATACATCGAGGCAAGATTTTTGGACATTTCTTGCATGGAAACCACTCATTTACAGTCATGGAATAGTAATGAGGATGATGACAACAATGATGATGATGATGATGATGATGATGATGATGATGATGATGATGATGATGATGATGTGATGATGTGATGATGACAGTGATAATGATGATGATGGCGATGATGATGATAATGACAGTGCTTTCTATTAGAGTGCATTTTCTTTAACAGAACAAGATAGCGCCAGACATGGAGTGAAAGACAGCAATAACGATAACAGTTAACAAATATGAGAGGACACATTGGATGATTGCCATGTAGTAATAACTAAACAGTGGAGGTACAGAAAACATCAGACGCCAGTGAGAATGTGGATAGTAGCCATATTATACTTTTTGATTTTATTGAGTCAGTCCACCACACCAATAGCGGTTCTTCTCTAATTAGAAGAATTGATCAATGTACAGTCTGCATTTTTTTTTGTGATAATGACAATGGTTAATGTAATATTCAGCCCGTATTTAACATAAGTGTGAACCAAATCTACACCTTGTAGTGTAGTCTGTTTATTCATTGAGCATGAAAATGGCCATTAAATTCTGTTATCTTTTTGAAAGAGCAAGAAACAACTTGCGACCAGGCTCTCATCTTCATTTCATCAGATGAATCTGCTGAGAACCTGAGAATAATCTCATTATGTCATTCTTGTCGTCCTCACTCAGCTTGTTGATGGTCAGACAACCGACGCCACAGAGATTGTGAAGCTCTGCGGAAGTGACACACTCGTTGATGGAATCACTTATGCCAGCACTCAGGAGTACATGAGGCTCGAGTTCCACTCTGATTCTTCTGTGGCAACTGCTGGTTTCCAGGGTTACTATGTCATTAATGGTAACTATGGCAACATCCGTATTCCCAACCAAATGCCAATTTTTTTTACAAATTACAATGATGAGAGGTCAAAGTTCAATATTTTACATTACTGCATGTTTGCAAAAAAAAAAAAAAAGAAGGGTGTCATTTCCAATCATTACTCTTGCTATTAAAAAAAAGTCTGGTTCTAATGTAATATTTTGTGGGAGGGTAGAAATTGATAGACAATGTTATTTGGTGGTACACAGTAGTGGTGATAGGTCAAAAGTCTCTTTACTGAAATATGCATTTTATATTCTTGCCATTCAGCTGGAAATGTCCTGTGATATGATATTATATGGCAAGGGTAATGACATTAATGTAATAAAAGGCACAAAATGTCAATGGTCATTCTCTATCCACAATTTGAAACAGCTATGTCTTGGGGTATTTTTTTTTGTGTGACGTAATGGTGAAAATTAGATTGGGAATCACTGTAAAGTGAGGAACGTTTGGGTGCATTTTCATCTTGTGAATTTCGCGAGAGCCAAGATTCGCAAAAGTAAAATGCACGCAAGAGTTCTCATCTACATTAATATGCATTGAATGCCAGTGGCAGTTCTTGAAAATGTCATGCCTCGAAAAAGGCCGTCAGCTCCAATTCATGAAAATTTAATGCCACTGATATATCTTACTTTACAGTATTTCCTTGTGCAGACTGGTTTAGATATGACATTTACCATGTAATGTTAACATTTGTCATGGCTGACTGAAATAGGGTGATTGTAAGTGAAACTGAGATTAAAAGGGCTGCATAAAAGACATAAGATTGAGGATGTTTGAATTTTTCCTTTGTACATCTTGTGACATTTTTCTATTTCACAATGCATATTCAGGTGATACAATTTGTAGGCCCTATAGTGTAGTGTAATGTTGTGTAGCAGTGGTATGTATGTAGTTTTGATTAACTGTTGATTTCTTAGCAGGTCTGCTCATCATGAAGTAATTCATCACTGTAATGATGACTGGAATATCCTTTAAGTTCTATTTTGCGGCTCATTCTTTCTTGCAATATAGGTATTGCTAACCAGCACTAACTATATCCTGCCTATTTCTGAACGCAGACATTATCAATTGTAGTGGCCTGTTGGCAAGTTACATCTAAACTTGTATTAGTTAATGTATATATTCCTTTTATATTTGTTCATACTCCCCTGAGGTGCTGTTAGAGGGCGATTAACAAGCATGCTCCCCTTTTCTTGAAATGCTAACAGGTTGTGGGGGGCAATTGACAGGGAACAGTGGGTCTCTCTCTAGCCCCAACTACCCCGCACTGTACGACCACTCCCGCGTCTGTGAGTGGGTGATCACCGTTGACATTGGCTACTCTGTTGTCCTGACCATCGATGACATGGAAATCGAGCATGCCGCTGGCTGTCAGTTCGACAGTCTGAGAGTAAGATGCAAACGTGAAGAATGTATACTGTGTAAGCTGTTATTTTCAAGTACAGATATTTTCGCGAATGAGGAGGTTACAGACATTTTCACAAAATATTGTTTTAATTTGTCAATTAACACTGAGGATGTTGTAAAGTGCACTATTACCATAGCGGATAGCGATATTTTCGCATGTCGTTAAATTTGTGGTCCAACAATGATTTGTGAAATTCGTGATAACTAAACCCTTGCAAAAATAACAGCTTATACAGTATTGCAAACTCCTTACTTTTATTCATGACTATGTTATGTGCAGTGGCATTTTGTTTGGTTTTGTGTCATCAGCTATCTGTAGAGGAGAACGGGAGACTAATCTTGAGCACTCCCTCCGTTATATTAGGATACCTGTATCAGCAAAGATCAATATCCTTCCCCCACCCCTCTGTACACACGCCAATCCACTCTTCACCCTGCGCTAGTCTTCTTTACAGACACTGGTACACATTCATGGCCATCTTATCTTGCTATCAAATTTCTCTCCCTGTATGTAGTATTAGGCTCAAAACCTGCAGCAATGCACAACAAGACATATGTATCCCTCATATGTAGGGAGAGATAGATAAAACAACAACAACAACCACCCTAATGCAATCAATGTCCATATTTTCTTTTTCTTACCATTCCTACAATTCCCATGGTGTTCACTGGTGCTTGAAATCATGTTGCCTGGCAAGTATAATCAATGTCAAATGACTGACACTCATTCTCCTTGGTAAGGTGACAGTATGAATACAGTATGAATACATGCTGCAGTCAATTTTGCTTTGAATTTGCCGTCAATATAAAGCTGCTTTTTTTTCTTGCATACGACGCCACTGGGTTCCTTCCAATAGTTTGGTTCCTTTCCCCTTTAATACCTCTGCTGCTCTGGTATGTAGAAATTGCAAGGTCAGCAACTAACATTTTACTGTGCGGAATTTGAAGTGGACTTCTTGCGTACATATCAAGGGGGTACATGCTGTAGTAGTGCCTTCCGGAGCAATAAGTGCATGGGTGATATTATAATTTATCTTTTAGTGATCGTGAATTCTGTCATCTCATTGGTCAATCAACCACTGAATATATCCCGTATTCCGTGATATGACGTCATGATACTGTATTACACAGCCAGCTGCGCGTGTACCAAAGACGCTTATAGGAAAGTGGGCGCTAATCCTGTACAAAACAAATGGACAGCGCGCGGTCCTCATGCGTATTACGCACATAACCTGAGACCACTAGACGCTTGATAAACAACAGCAACTTATATCTATCTGGCTACTGCAGTATCTTATGGCGTGTACGTGTACGTATTTGTATGCGCGCATACAGTAATCAGCTTGCGAGACGTAGGCCTAAGTCAACATGGTCATGGCTGACAGCCGGCGATTTCAACATCGTTCACGAGGGGAAATCAGCGAGAAGAAGGTTAGCACTTACACTTAAAAAGATAAAATCGTTACCCCCTGCTTGTTCTTACGAAATAGGGGAAATATATACGGTCTGGTGCCATATTCCATTTGGGCTCCGGCCTCATGGAATATGGCACCAGACCGTAGATATTTGCCCGTATTTCGTGAACAAGCAGGGGGTAACTAATAGTCTCTGATCATTAGGAATGTAAACAACAAAAGGATTCAATTTTGTGATTTAAATCTTTACCTTGTACAGGTGTATTCCGGCAATGATGCCAATGGATTTCTGCTAGGCGAATACTGCATCACCCAGAAAGATCCAGTGACGATTCCATCTACGGGCAATCAAATGTTTGTGCAATTCACCACAGATGCTAGTGTCAGCTTTGGGGGATTTCATGCCACGTACCAAGCTCGAGCAGGCGGTAAGATTTACAGACTCAAACTCCTTGTGAGCTTGTTGAAGACAAAAGGCTTAACCTGTCAATACCAAGCATGTTGTGTTCATTTTCAGCATTGAATATTGATTGTCAGATGTGTACACATCTCTTTACAGAGGAGCAGTGCACTGTCATTAATGGCCTTTATATTGAAGAACAGGGGTTCAAAACCCTGCCTGGCATGCTCATCCTTAGACAGTGTGTCTTTTACCCACTTTGTCCTCATTGAATGAGGTGTAATCCAATGAAATGATTGCAGTCAAAGGTTAAGATCAAGAGTCAGTGTACATTGCCTGAAAAAGTCACATTCAAGGTGTAGTTTCACCTTGGAATGTCCAGTTGTGATGGGAATATAAATGGGAAAACTGTGAATGAATATTGCATCAAAGGATGAGAAAAAAATGCCATTTACAAAAGTCCCTGTACTTTTCCGAGAAATTACAGAACTTACTATAGATGGTTATTTACTAGCTGTGTCTTCAGCTTTAAAAGTCCATTGATAATTTTCTTTGATTTGATGGATAGAAAGATATTAAAAATATATTTCTTTCAAGCAAAGACTGGAAGGTCATCGAAGTTCATATGTAAGTTGATGAAATTACTTGTCTGCTATGCCTAAGTACATACAAAGCGTCATCCATTTCATTATGCTTGACATGCAGTTGAAATATGACACTGCACTTCACTGATGATAAGCCAAGTAATTGATAGAGGTGAGAGCACCCATTTACTTCAATAAGCACTGCTCTTTTACCGACTTGTATGTGTCGTCTCTTTGCGATCAGGTTGTGGAGGAAATTACACTACCCCCCATGGAGACCTGCGGTCTCCAGACGATGGCTCTGGCAGATACCCCCACAACACCGATTGCTTCTGGACCATTACTGTGGAAGACAATCACCGCGTTGCCCTCACTTTCTTGTCATTTGAACTGGAGGATGCAAGTAGTTGTCAATATGACTACGTGAAGGTGAGGCCATTGAATTAATCATTCACTGTTCTCAACCCGTTGAGGACGATTCCCGAGTATACTCGGGCAGCGTCTATGGGAAATGCGTGTTGTAGCAAAATCAAATCATCCTCAGCGGGTTAAAGTAGATACAGACAGTGAATTTTACTTGATTGGTTATTACTACTAATGAAGTTCAGTTGCCATTGAAAATGGAAAAGATTAATTCTTGACATAAGTAGCCAAATGCATGCCATATTGAACTTATTACTTTGATAGTCATCCATGTACTTGCCAGCCTCAACTATTGGTGAGAACAAAAGTGTGGCACATACTCAATACTTTTTACTTACTCAGTGCTTTACACAGCCATGCATACTTGCGCACATACATAACACCCAATTAAGCTCTAGGATGGTATGCTTTAGCATTTGCATTGGTGTATTCAGTGGTATCTATTATTTCGATATCTATTATTTTATTACATATACTTGTGCGTAGATTCCTATAAAAAAGGAAATAAGGAAATTCATCAGATTTCATGGTGAAATCCGTTCCCATCTGATTTAGCAGGACTATCTTTAGGGAATGCAGTGTTATTCCAAGGTTACATGTGGTCCACCCTCAGGGGTTCCTGAAAGCTTGAACAATGAAAATTTCAATCATCCAGTAGAACAGTAACCTATTTATTTTGTGTCAATATGCTTTCAGCTAAAAGGTAGTACTTTGTAATTGTTTTAAGCCCCTGAAAAGGTAGAATCTATTTTTCTTAATGCCTTTTTAATACCCTGGAGGATGCTAGAGACATTATTGTTGGTTTTGTATGGGAAGGTTACAAATATGATAATGTGTTATCAGCACTGGCATTTAGAGTTAGCTTAATACTTTTTCTTTGGGAGCATACATTGAATGTTTTGTTTTTGTGTGTCTGTGTGTCATTTTTAAAAAAAATCAATTCTTTTTGACAGCTATACGATGGCCCAGATGACTCCTACCCACTCCTTCTTACCCAGTGTGGGGCGGAGCTTCCAGATCCCCCTCTTATCTACTCCTCTGGCAACCAGATGTCTGTTCACATGTTTTCAGATTCCAGTGTTGCTTACTCTGGCTTCCATGCAACTTATGAGACTGGTCAGTTGGTTCGGGTGTTACTTATTCAGCAAAGCATGTTTCAAGCCTGAATGTGCCTATGCAAAACCACCAGAAGGTGAAAAAACAAAGATGGAAAGAAATGACATTACATCTGTCTTTCATAGATGCTTACAAAACAAAGAGCAGACAAAAAGAAACATGCATATAAAGTGTACACATATTGCACATGCGTGTATAAAAATATACTATACTATACAATACAATACAATATTGGTAATTGTATAGTGCTCTTGCTAGTGGACGTAAATCACAGTACTTCACAAGCGTAAATTGTAAATGAAGGGGGGGGGATTACGATTGAAAAGTGCACGGTATTTACAACTGTATGTTGGATCAATTAATTCTTGAAGAGAAAAGAGAAGAGAAGAGAAAGGTATCGGACTATTGAAGTGACCCAGTGGGAGACCAGAATTTGACAGTTTACTAACTGATTTCTTTATTCTAGTAAACACTTTCTAGCTCTATATGTTTTTAAGATGATTTTGCATTGTGTGTTTCATTAAATGATTAATTTTGTGATTAAAGAAAAGAAAAAGAATTTTGTAAGGAAACTTTCATTTAGTATTATCAGCCAAAGTCAGTTCTACTCCATTTCTAAAAAAAAAAAAAGAAGAAGCTAATTCTTGCATACTTTACTTCAGTCAGCACATGAGTGCTGCTGCTCCGTAGCTTGATGTGTAAGAGAAACGTTGAAATTACATAGATATTATTGTTGTTGTTATTATTATCATTTATTTATTTATTCACCATTTCAGTATTATGTATATATACAAATATATCATGATATATTCCTTTTCTGATCATGTACCATATCAGTATGCGGAGGCCGACGGGATGCCACCGTTGATGGATATATTGAGTCCTCCAACTACCCTGACAACTATCCAAACAACATCAACTGTTCATGGATCATAGAGTCAAATGACCCATGTAAGTAGCATTTAATATTTCTTTTCTGGTTCACAACAGTGTAGTATTGATGTCTGTGCCCAGAATTATCACTTTATAGAGCCAAGAGTGATGACAAGGATAATGATTATGTCAATATAACTTCTAATACAACTTGTAGTACAGATAGTTGCAACAAAAATTACAGTAATGATTGAAAAACAAAGCATTGGTGTTCCTGTTTATGTCTCAATGAAATTGATAGTAGTCAACAGTAAGATTACAATTACGATACAGTTTACTAAAATTATCCGTTCTTCAAGATGGAAGACTGCTGTTTATCACAGGAAATATTCACATCTAAAGGTAAACGAAAATATGGGAGAAAAGAAAATAAGAATCTGCCAAATATTTGCCAGTATGCTTGTCATATTTTGGGTTAGGAGGGAGCTGACTGTGTGTTGACAGATTTCTGCATTTTAATGCAGATGTGGGATGCAGGGTGCATGTGTCAGTAAGTCACCCTTAACACCAAATGTTCCTGTGTCCTCTTCCTCTTGCCTTTGACTCTCTCGTCCCACTCCTCCACTCTCCTTTTCCTCCCCATCCTCTTCCGCATTTCTCCTAATCCTCTTTGTTTCTTCTACTTCTCCTCCTCTTCCAACACTGTCTCCTTCTACTGTCCTTATCTCTCATTCCATTTTTTTTCTCCTCCTTCCTCTTCCTCCTACTTCATCCACCCCCATTTCCTCTCCCCCTCCTCCCCCCACCCCGGATCCTTCTTCCAGTGGACCGAGTAACTCTAATCTTCACGCACCTGGACCTTGAGGTCAACCCTCCTTCGGATTGCCACGACTACGTCACCGTGAGGCAAGGCAACAGCGAAACAGCCCCAGAGGTGGGCACCTACTGTGGCACCACGGTACCGGCCCCTATCACTTCCGTTGGGCCCTCCCTGTTTGTCTCCCTCTTCACGGATTCAAGCATCAGTGGCCAAGGTTTTAGGGCAACCTACTCGACTTCAGACTCTGGTATGTGTGAATGGGAAAATTTGTTTAGTGCTAAATGATACCTGCTGAAATATCCCAAGTGCCTCCATTTTTCCCTTGTCATTGGACATTTTAGCCTGCTAGGAAGGTATTGATCTTCAAGGTGGGGCTTATTCTACAGTTACTGCAGTTAACGTCCATGAATGATAAATTTTTGCTGTTATTTACTGTACGAGCTGAAATTTTCGCATTTGTTTTATTTTTGTGAATTTCGCGAATCGCCTTTACACTGCGAAAATTAACAACACGCGAAAATGTCCTCCAAGTAGCAATTCGCGAAAATATCTGTACTCGAAAATTTCAGCTCGTACAGTAAGTAGTTATGTTGAAAGCGACACTGACAAATATGAAAGTGATGATAACTACAGATATAAATATGATTTTACAATTCAGTGATGGCTTATGTTGTTGATGAAATTAGAAATGAATATTCAGCAGGGGTTTTGAATTCAGAACTCCCGCCCAGTTGTCAATGCTGAGAATAAACCATTTATATTTGTGTGTTTATTTGTTTATTTGTTTTTTGTCTACTGAATCTAGCTTGCGGAGGTACTTTTGCCGCCCTGTCTGGCTCCATCACGAGTCCCAGCTATCCCACCAGTTACCCACAGGATGTGGAATGTGTCTGGCTCTTCCCTACGTCGGCTGGAAACTCCATCCAGGTTGCGTTCAGGTGAGCTGCTTGTATGGAGGTGTCACCATCATGGCAGACATGTTTGGTAGTTAGAACAAATTAAACGAGAAGAAGATTCAAGGTGACAAACTGATTTTCTGCTTTGCCAAATTTGACTGTTTGTTCAAGCCATCGCAATGAAATGTGAAAAAATTTACAGTGAAGAACTGGTATTAATCATGAACTCAACCAAAAGTTCCTTGGGCTAATTACCAAGGTAGGTGTTTTTATGTCGCTAGATCTAAATTATGATCGTACTATAAATGCGTTTCATGGAACACCTTCTGTGTTGCATGCAATTTTAGGAGAAACATACAATGCTAATCCCGCATATCTTTGTTCATCAAATCCCCATCCCTGCAGTGTGTTCAATATTGAGTCCAGCAATGGCTGTGCCCAGGACTATGTGGAGTTTCGACAGGGCAGCGATACGGGAGCCCTGATTGGTCGCTTCTGTGGTGACACACTCCCAAGCAACGTGACGAGCACAGGGACCCTGTGGATGAAGTTCCGCTCAGACTCCCAGTCAACTGGTGTTGGCTTTATGGCCAACTATGCTCATTGTGAGTGTACATCAGTCATGCATATGCATGGCCATGTGTCGTTGCTTGCCTGGCAGAAGGGCCCGAGCAAGTTTACATCGTGCAAGCGTTAGGGCCCTCCTGCCAGGCAGGCAACGGTTTGATCCTTTTTGTGTCCATGCACTAAGCTTCACTTGCCAAGCTTTTTCATCTGCATTTAGTGATCCATCCAAACCTGACTGAGTCAAAGATTGTCGTTTGTGTTTGATCAATCAACTCTGATGCACTTGATTGGGCTTGCTAATCTTCAACTAGATCAAGTTTGGATGGCTTACTGAATGCTGATGAAAAAGATTGGCAAGTTTAATAAGCTTTGTGCGTGGTCGCCTGAAGAGTTAAAGGGAAGGTAAACCCAAAGAGCAATGTGCATTGAGTAAAAGCAGCAACATTAGTAGAACACATCAATGAAAATTTGAAGAAAATTGGACAAGGATGCAAAAGTTATGAATTTTTTAAAGTTTTGGTGTTGGAACTGCTGTATGAGGAGACTACTAGGGGTTATGAAGTATGTGTGGACAACAATATAAAGAAAATATACAGAAAATTCCACATAAATTCACTTTTCTAGCATAATGAAAAAGCACTTGACTAACCGCTTTCAGAAAGCAGTGGGAATGATTACTACCCTTAATGTATGTCAGTATCAAGTTGATGGAATGTGTAATTTTCATAAAATATCAGTTTTTGTGGAATTCCTTTTATATTTCCTCACATCCACACATGATGCCATAACCTCTAGTAGTCTCCTCATCCAGAGGTTCCAACACCGGAACTCAAAAAATTCATAACTTTTGCATCGATTGTCCGATTTTCCTAAAGCGTTCACTGATGTGTTCTACTAATGTTGGTGCTTTCACTCAATCCACATTTCTCTTGGGGTTTGGGTTTCCTTTAAAAACTGATTTTGTTCACTGGAAGTAAGAAGTCTCCCAAACCCCTTATCATCTATCACCTGAAAGACTCCTTATGTCTCATTTCGAATAAAGGTTAATCAAAAGTGAAAACTTTGCAATTATTTTCTGATGTTGATGCCAGCTCTCCTGTAATACTGTTTCTTGACGTTCTGACATACTGTCTTTCTGTATTAGTGTTTGGCGGAGACCTCTCAGGAAATTCTGGTACCATTGAGTCTCCGCTGTATCCAGCCGTCTACCCCCACTATGTCAGTGCCCGATGGACGGTCACTGTTCCAGCTGGAAACCTGATTCTGTTCACATACACAGCCTTTGATGTTGAATCCCATTCATCCTGTGCCTTTGATTATGTAAAGGTGAGATCTGCATATATATATATATATATATATATATATATATATATATATAATTTTTATGCCTCCGCCAACAAAGTGGCCGGAGGCATTGTGTTTTCGGGCCGTCCATCCGTCCGTCCGTCCGTCCCGTTTTGTTTTTGTCGATATCTCAAGAACCGTGAGGTGGTTTTGCATCAAACTTGGTATGAGGGTATATCCTGGGGGGATAATACTTTGTTTGGATTTTAGGGTCACAGGGTCAAAGGTCAAAGGTCACGGGTTATTTTGTGAAAAAAAAGGTTGAAATTTCATATTTTTCTCCATATCTCGCAAGTGGTTCAAGGTATCTTCATGGAACTTAGTATATATGCATGTACCGATGGGCAGTGATTATCTAGGGAAGTTGGGGGTCATGGGTCAAAGGTCAGGGGGTCAAAGGTCAAGGTCAACTCCTCAAAATATCACTGCTTTCCTTATATTTATGCAGTGCCTGAAGGATTTTTTTTAAACTTGATGTATGCATATATAACCCAATATATATTCTGTGGGAAGTTTCTTGCCAAAAGGTCAAAGGTCAAAAGGTCAAAGGTCAAGTGAAAGTGCTAAATTGCACTTCTTCCTCCATATCTCAAAAGTAACTCAAGGTATTATCATGAAACTTACATATTTATGCATGTTCAACCTAACAGTGATTCTCTTTGGAACTGTGAGGTCAAAGGTCAAAGGCCAGGTTTAGCTAATACTATTTTCCCATTTGATACTGAAATTATACTTTTTCTCAATACCTTGAAAATTACTCAATGCATAAACTTATAAAAGGGTCAAAAGTTAAGTGAAAATCATCAGTTCCCCCAAATACCTGCACTCTGACGTTTTAATCATTCATCCAGTTGAACCTAGTTCTAGGAAAGTGAACATTCAGCACATTTGTGGCAAACCTGTCATTTTAATATTTTGCCAATTGTGTGAAACTTTCATCACATATTGTCAAGACATTGTACTATAGACCTATTAGGAGAACCATGCATTATGGCGGAGGCATACACCAGTCGCCGTAGCGACATTTCTAGTTTTTTTTATTTTTATTTTTTTTATTCCAGCATTAAAAGCAGTACATCCAACAGTCATATCAAAAGTGTGTATATGAATGGGTGTTTTCTTCACAGAATTATGCTCAACTGATAATTGAAAAAGGGCATCAGCTCCAATTCGCGTAAATTTCATGCCACGAATATGTCTGGCTTTACAGTAGATGTAAATGTCCTTGGTTGATGATACATCTGGAAAGACTAGTTCCAAGAGGGGACATTACATTTTAAGTTCTTTCTGTTCTTCCTTTTCTGTTCTGCTCCAAAATTTTCAGATCCTGGATGGGGTGCAGGACTACTCTCCCATCCTGCAGGTGGCGTGTGGCACCGACATTCCCAGCCCCGTGCAGACGACGGGGAACGTCGGCTTAGTGGTCATGAGCACCGACTATTCGGTGGCTGGTACAGGGTTCCAGCTCAGCTGGCAGGCCGTGTCAGGCAGTGCCACCATCGCTCCGGGAACTCCCCATCCAAACAGTGAGTAAAACAGCGCCCTCAGATGTTGTTAAAATGCAATATCTTTCTTGTTGTTTCCCCTTGAAAACAAGTTTGTGAACGTTGTGCCAGGGCATAGTATTTGTGTTTGCTAATTAAGGAAAGTGGTCTATGGCCTGTGGCGAGTTACTGTGTATTTGCACCATCAACACGACTACACATAATATAAGCTCTCAAGTAAAGTTGCGTGTGCAGCACAACCATAGTCAAGTCAGAAAGATATACTTGCAGTGTAACACGTTAGTCGTTGATCTTTGATACACAGCAAAATTCAGGAATAAACCAATTCATAAATAGATCATGTGCTCATAGGTACAAACGACCTCTTTTCTTTGTGTCAGTTTATAGGTACTCTACTCATTTTTTAAAGGGACATATGGCATAAGCTTGAACAACAAGCAAATTTTATGGAATTTGGGTTCAAACAAAGAATGGACAATTTTTTAACCCTAACTACATGTAGGCCGGGCTATTTTATATTTTATGGTAGATTATAGAGCCTGAGGGGGGCCTCCCAGGCCCCCCCCCCCTTCAGATCTCGGCCATCAACTGTGCGATCACGACAAAAATTGACGCACACATTGCCTGTGATGTAATCTAAAAATATGTGAAGTTGATTTAAAAAAAAAAATGTCATTACGTATGCTGAATACTGCATAAAATCTGCATATTTGCCATAAATCACTATATGGGGATAGCATATTTGGTTTCAAAAAATGTGGGAGACTTGAAAGGAAAAAATCATGAAACGAATACTTCTTTGCTGTTTATGAGGATTACATGAATAATCATAATATCTCTGATGCTTTAAAATCCGACATGCCCTGTTGGTATACAAATGATCTTTTTCTCGTCATGTGCAAAGTGGAACTATGAGCTGGCTTATTGTTGGGATGTATCAAGCATATTTCATATGTCAATTAAAAAATTGTGAAGACCAGTGTGGACTGTGGAATTGTGCAAGAATGTGCCCATGCAGCAACAAGGACCATTCACCTTGACTGTGTTGCTTTTTCCAGGTTGTGGTGGCCCGCTGTCAGCAGTTTCTTCTCCCCAGACGTTTAGCTCCCCGGGATTCCCAGACGGCTACGCAACGACACTGGACTGCATCTGGGTCATCACAGCGCCGATCAACGACAATATCATTCTCAACTTTACTTCTTTCGCCCTGGAGGCCAGCAGTGACTGTGTCTTCGACTGGGTTAGGATCTATGATGGTGAGTCAAGGCTGGTTGGCAACTGATGGTACTGCTCTAAAAGTCTTCCACATTTGACGAGATGCTGACAATCTGTTCAAATGTTATGAATTTTTAAGAGTTCAGTGTTACCATTGCTGAATGAGAAGACTAGAGCAATTGTATGTAAAGTCACTGCAGGACAATGATATGAAAAAAAATTAAGAGAATTCCACAAGATATCTTTAAAAAAAAAAAGAGAAGAAAAATGCATCTTTTTTGCACAATTACATTCCCTCCTCTTGATACTAACTTATGTGTAAGGGTAATATTCTTGTCCCCTCTGTTGTTAGGGTAAAAAGTTCCCTTTTTTATAATGTGGGTTTCATTCATCGTTTAAGGTAATGCAACACCTCACTTAACTCTGTAGTGTCTCTCCACACCTGTTACATTACACAGTGATAGTATTACGTCAGCTAGTAGAACTAGAGTACTATCATCTATATATTGCATCTTGGGTCCCATTAGGTGCGGCAAACACAGACACACTGCTGAATGAGTTCTGTGGATCCGTCTCCAACCCAAGCTTCTCCACTGGCAACGTGATGAGAGTTGAATTCCACACAGACATCTCCATCAACATGACAGGATTTGAGGCAACCTACCAGACTGGTAAGGATCATAGCTGGCCTCCCAACATGTTTGCATTTCTACTTCCCGTTTTACAATGTAGTTACTGAAAACCAGAAACATATGCGGCATGAAACATTCAATTGCAACTGGCATTCAATATAATGTGTGTACAAAAACTTTTGCGCATATTTTGCATTTGCGAATTTGCTCCTTTGCAAACTTTGCAAAAGTTGCATGCATGCAAAACTCTCTGGTATTACAGTATCTACAACTGTGGCTCTCCTTTCTCTTACCCCCCCCCCCCCCCCTCCCCCTCTCTCTGTCTTTTTTTTCCCTCCAATGTCCTCATCTGTCTGTCTGTCTCTCAGTCCATGTTTCTGATAATAGAAGTGCTGAAAGTAGCACCTGCCTGTGCTATGGGAGGTGTGCTGATACTCCACCACATCTCAGACCTCCACCAAGGGACTACCTTTAATAAGTCCACTCTTGCATTACTTACCAAGCATTAGTCCTACACTGCTGTGCAAAAACAGTATTGGTTCCTTACAATGCATCTGAGCGGCTGATAGACATAGTTCATATATCAGAATAGGAGGCAATGATGTTACTTACAAAATGACAGTAATGTTTAATGTCAGTGAATAAGAGACAATAGTGAATTTTCAGATACCAATTTTCAGTGATTTCGCTTCCTTCTACAGGATGTGGTGGTCACTACATAAGTCCCAGTGGGACCATTCAGAGTCCCGACTATCCTTCAAACTACAGGACCAATCTAGACTGTACCTACTACGTGGAGACAGCCACGGGCTCCACAATTAGCCTCCAATTCCAGGAACTGGACCTCGAGGCCTCCACCAGCTGCTCCAAGGACCAGCTCTATGTGAGTACCCTATCTGGGTCCATACTATAGCTAGCACCCTATCTGGGTCCATACTAGCACCCTACCTGGGTCCATGGTAGCACCCTATCGGGATCATGCTAGTACCCTATCTGGGTCCATACTAGCACCCTATCTGGGTCCATGCTAGTACCCTATCTGGGTCCATACTAGCACCCTATCTGGGTCCATGCTAGCACCCTGTGGGGATTCCAGAATTCATTATGGGATGGGTTTCAATAAGACATTTCACTTTCTATGATTACCACTGAATGCAACTACTAAACACCCCAAAACTTTTGACACTGCCACAATGTCTATGCTGTGAAATGAAGGTTGGCATCACTCCTCTTCTCCCATGTTCATTTTGTAGCTATTGAATGGGGGCTCATTGAGCTCCCCTCCCCTCGCCACCAGCCCATACTGTGGGACCACAGAACCAGCGGATCTTGTCACTTCCAGTAACAGGCTGACCGTCCGTCTTGTGACTGATGAAGCTGGTAGTGGACGTGGCTTCAGCCTAAGCTATGTCACTCAGACAGCTGGTCAGTTGGCACTCCTTTTGTTTCAATTTACTTCCACCAATGTGTGAGTTGTGCAAGTTTGCTTGTAAGTAAATGATGTATACTGCAATGCTGTAAACTACAAACTGTCAGACGACAGGAAACTGGTGTGGAAATAAAAGCATGCAACCTTTTGGGCTTTATATGCTATTTTATTTTTGATGCAGTGGAATCAAAAACATGCAAATTTCTTGAGGCTGAGCAAGAAAAATTACTTGCATGAAAATTTCTTCTTGTACAGGTACATGTGCTTAGTTTTTGCTCACAATGTAGCTTTAGCTGTACAATCTACATATGCACTTTACAAAATATGAAGAGTTCAATATTTTGGCACTTTGGCACTATGGAATGACACACAAATATGGCACTCTGTAGAAGACATGCATCTGTGGAATCAGTAAATTTAGGGTTCGGTAGTTGGTGGATAGGTTCTTGCAACACAGATATTCTCGTATGGATTTGAAAGTGCAAATAATTGGTGAGAGAAACTCCACGGTCATATTTGCAGGTTGTGGTGGTCACCGAACGCTGACCAGTACTTCCGACACCGGCTTCATCTCCTCAACCAACTGGCCAAATTCCTATGACCAGAACACAGAGTGTGTCTGGGTGATATCTGGTCCACAGGGCAGCCTCATACGGGGTGAATTCGACAGCACCTTCTACATTGAACCTCATGAAAGGTATTAGCTATCCATCTTTCATCACCATACCTTAATCATGTCAGTCATTGTCAAAATACCTTTGAACATCTTCAACAGGCATTTTTAGCTCACCTAAGTGAGCTACTGTGATTGCTCTTCGTCTGGCGTCTGGGGCCCAAACCCTCTCCTCAAATTAAAGAATCTTAAAATATCTTCTTCTCTAGAACCAGAAGTGACAGAGCCAAGTTGATACTATGAGTTAGTACATTGATGACTGTAGTTTCGAGTTTGTTCATGCCTGACACTTCTACAGAGTGGAAAATTCTTTGTAGAGAGCCAACAGTACACTGCTTTTGCCATGCAGTAAATCTGTGATGCTTTGTTCTCAGCTGTGTGTATGACTACGTTGAGGTCCGTGATGGCAGTTCAGCCAGTGGTTCCCTGATTGGCCAATTTTGTGGGTCCACTGCTCCAAGCCCGGTCACCACAACTGGAAATGCCATGTATGTTCGTTTCTCGACTGACCAGAGTGTGACCCATGAGGGCTTCAAGATGACATACAGCACAGGTAACATCCTCTGCTCATTTTGACAGTTTACGAAAGGGAAAATGTGTTACTTTCAATCCATTTAGCAGAAAGAAACAACAGACTTGTGAGGAGCAATAAACATGTGTAAGCTTCGAATCTTTTGTGGATTTATTTAAAGAGAAAGGAAAAATGGTCACAAAAATGTATCAATGATTGAAACAGATGCAAAATGTTCAAATAAAGTAGACTCAATGGTTGAGCTGTAAAAGCTGTCAAATTTCTTCACAATGCTTTATGACTATTTGAAACAATAATGCATGATTTACTGATTACAAAAAAACAAAACAAAACCAAAAAAACGCTTGTCAGATCTGTTACGCCCTTTGAAGGTATTGTAATTTATGTCACTGCGGGAGAGCCAGAAGTCACTTGGAGTAACGTTATAGCATGCAGCTTGTGTGTAATCTGGAGAAAATGATGCCCATTCACAAATTCTGTACAGAGGCAGAACAATTGCATTGATATTGATACAGTTGGCCCATGTACCCAGATATGATTTTTTGCAAATTGCATTTGTGATGGGGCTTTTGCTATTGTATTGACCAACCAACCAGCAACCTGTGGTGGGAGCTTCTCTGGAACCAGTGGAAGCTTCAACTCTCCAAACCATCCTGCCAACTACGCGGCCAACCAGAACTGCGAGTGGTACGTGACGGGTCCCATCGGGCACTACCTCACTCTGACGTTTTCTGCATTTGGGGTCAGCGGCACTGGTGATTGCTCTGCCGGAGATTACGTCAGGATTCATGATGGAAGAAATGCATCAGGTGATGATTCTTTTCATGTAGTAGCTTTGCTGAAATGGTTTCAAAAGGTCGTGATTTCTTGCTCTACAAATGTAGCGATGTGAATAGTTCAGGAAGATTGTGGAGTGGCAGCATTCCCAAAGGGTGTGAAATGATTCTTATTCCAAATATGGCAGAGTCAATCTTAATGATATGAAAAACAAATTAAAGTGATTTTTGTACATTTAATCATCAAGTCTAGTCGAATACAAGTGTACCTTGAATAAGGCTTTGCACAGGAAATGCTATGTATTCTTCTACGACATCATGTTTGAATGTGTAATAAACAATTTTCTTTGTATTGAAAAAAAGAAGAAGAAATAAATGTAATACCTAAAAAATCCTTTCATTCAGAGAGCTTCTTTGTCATTTGTATGAACCTTTCTGCTTTTGTCTAACAACATTGTAATCAGATGGTCAATATTGCTCTCAGCTCATATCGTTTCTACTGCTTTCAAACATACATGTATCAAGTAGATTAGATAAAATACTCCTACGTTAAAAAAAGAAAGAAATAGATTTGAATGCTTTCAACACTTGGTGTCTTTGTTCTTGGTTCAGAAAAAAAAGAAAGAATAAAAAACACCTCAATGAGCTGTATGCCTTGAATGAAACGATAGACTAACAATACTTTCTTGAATTATTCATCACTGCAGCATCCATCCTGGGGACGTATTGTGGCAGCAGCATCCCAGCTTCGGTGGACACGTCAAGTTACTACGCCTACATCGTCTTCGTCTCCAACTCCGATTCTCAGACAGGAAGTGGCTTCTCCCTACAGTTTACATCCAGTGAAGAAGGTACCAGTCACACCATATGACCCATCACCAACACAGTCTGCTTAGATTACTTGGCACAATAGACCGGGGGCCCAGAAGATTTATTCAGCTGAAAAGGGTCACACTTTTTAATGGTCTCATCATATAAGGATGTGTCCAAGGGTCAATAAAATGAATTGCTGGCAAGTCACATCCTGTACCGTAAGCCTAGGGACCACAAAAAGGGACCCGAAAAATTGATTTATTCAGCCGAAGGGGGTCACGGACAAAAGTTGGTGGATATTGTTCCTTTGGGTGTACTTATCATGAAAACAGCAATGCCAGCTATTTTATCCTGTACGGGGCCCCAGACAGTAGCCCCAAAGGGCCCTACAAATATGGTGTTATTCAGCTGAAAAGGGTCACAGCTACTTTCTTTTGCAATGGAAGTAGTTCCCATCAGAGATATCCAAAACACCAATGCCAGCTATTTTATCCTGTACGGGGCCCTAGACAGTAGCCCCAAAGGGCCCCACCCCCCATAGGCCTACGTACAAACACACAAAAACATCGATTTTATTCAGTTGAAAAGAGTCACGGCTAATTTCTTTTGCAATTGAAGTAGTTCCCATCAGAGATATTCAAAACACCAATATCAGCTACTTTATCCTGTACGGGGCCCCAGACAGTAGCCCCAAAGTGCCCCCCCCCCCCCCATAGGCCATACGTACAAACACACACAAACATTGATTTCATTCGTGCAGCTGTGAAGAGTCACGGCTAATTTCATTTGCAATGGAAGGAGTACCCATCAGAGATATCAAAAACACCAAAGTCAGTTATGTTATCCAGTACGGGGCCCCGGACAGTAGCCCCAAAGGAGCCCCCCCCCCCCCCCCAACACACACACACACACACACACACACACACACATTAGTTTCATTCAGCTGAAAAGAGTCACGGCTAATTTCTTTTGCAATGGAAGTAGTACCCATCAGCGATATCCAAAATACTAAAGCCAGCTATTTTATCCTGCACGGGGCCCCAGTCAGTAGCCCCAAATTGCTCCCTCCCCCCCCCCCCCCCACACACACACACACACATCGATTTTATTCAGCTGAAAAGGGTCATGGCTACTTTCTTTTGCAATTGGAAGTAGTAGGCATACTCATCAGAGATATCCAAAACACTAAAGCCAGTTATTTTATCCTGTACGGGGTCCCAGACAGTGGCCCCGAAGTGCACCCCCCCCCCCCCCCCAACACACACACACACACACACACATTAGTTTCATTCAGCCAAAATGGGTCACGGCTAATTTCTTTTGCAATGGAAGTATACCCATCAGAGATATCCAAAGCACCAAAGCCAGTTATTTTATCCTGAACGGGGCCCCAGACAGTAGCCCCAAAGGGCCCTACAAATATGGTGTTATTCAGCTGAAAAGGGTCACAGCTACTTTCTTTTGCAATGGAAGTAGTTCCCATCAGAGATATCCAAAACACCAATGCCAGCTATTTTATCCTGTACGGGGCCCTAGACAGTAGCCCCAAAGGGCCCCACCCCCCATAGGCCTACGTACAAACACACAAAAACATCGATTTTATTCAGTTGAAAAGAGTCACGGCTAATTTCTTTTGCAATTGAAGTAGTTCCCATCAGAGATATTCAAAACACCAATATCAGCTACTTTATCCTGTACGGGGCCCCAGACAGTAGCCCCAAAGTGCCCCCCCCCCCCCATAGGCCATACGTACAAACACACACAAACATTGATTTCATTCGTGCAGCTGTGAAGAGTCACGGCTAATTTCATTTGCAATGGAAGGAGTACCCATCAGAGATATCAAAAACACCAAAGTCAGTTATGTTATCCAGTACGGGGCCCCAGACAGTAGCCCCAAAGGAGCCCCCCCCCCCCCAACACACACACACACACACACACACACACACACACACATTAGTTTCATTCAGCTGAAAAGAGTCACGGCTAATTTCTTTTGCAATGGAAGTAGTACCCATCAGCGATATCCAAAATACTAAAGCCAGCTATTTTATCCTGCACGGGGCCCCAGTCAGTAGCCCCAAATTGCTCCCTCCCCCCCCCCCCCCCCCACACACACACACACACATCGATTTTATTCAGCTGAAAAGGGTCATGGCTACTTTCTTTTGCAATTGGAAGTAGTAGGCATACTCATCAGAGATATCCAAAACACTAAAGCCAGTTATTTTATCCTGTACGGGGTCCCAGACAGTGGCCCCGAAGTGCACCCCCCCCCCCCAACACACACACACACACACACACATTAGTTTCATTCAGCCAAAATGGGTCACGGCTAATTTCTTTTGCAATGGAAGTATACCCATCAGAGATATCCAAAGCACCAAAGCCAGTTATTTTATCCTGAACGGGGCCCCAGACAGTAGCCCCAAAGTGCCCCCTACACACACACACACACACACACACACACACACACACATTTTGGTTTCATTCAGCCGAAAAGGGTCACGGCTAATTTCTTTTGCAATGGAAGTATACCCATCAGAGATATCCAAAGCACTAAAGCCAGTTATTTTATCCTGTACGGGGCCCCAGACAGTAGCCCAAAAGTGCCCCCTGCACACACACACACACACACACGCACACACACACATATATTGGTTTCATTCAGCCGAAAAGGGTCACGGCTAATTTCTTTTGCAATGGAAGTAGTATCCATCGGATATCAAAATACCAAAGTCATATATTTTATCCTGCACGGGGTCCCGTACAGTAGCTCCAAAGTGTTTTGCTTTATTCTCTTTATTGTTTGCATCTCATCTTCTTAAATATGCGCTCCTTCATCTTCATTTTCACGACAACGACAACGCGTCCTCCTCCTCCTCATCATCATCAGTAGCCCCAAAGTGCCCCCCCTCTCCACATACACATACACACACACACACACACACACACACACATTAGTTTCATTCAGCTGAAAGGGGTCACGGCTAATTTCTTTTGCAATGGAAGTAGTACCCATCAGAGATATCCAAAATACCAAAGCCAGTTATTGTCCCCGCCGAACGAGTTCGAGCAGGGGACTATGAAACGGGCTCCGTACGTGTGTGTGTCCGTGTGTCTGTCCGTCCGTCTGTCTGTCTGTCTGTCTGTGCGTCCGTGTGTGATCAAAATGTTCAATTTGCTACTTCTCTGTCATTTATGAGCCAATTTTAATTCTGTTTGCTTTATATGATAGCACTACATGGGAGCTTTGAAACTTCTACACAGAATTTCAGTTGTGACCTTTGACCTTGACCTTTGACCTATATTGTACATTTTGCTTCAAAATGCTACTCCTTCGCCATTTCTAACCCGATTTCGATTCCGTTTGCTTTATGTGATGGCACTAGGTGAGGGCTTCAAAACTTCTACACAGAATTTTGACCTTTGACTTCTTTGACCTTTGACCTTGATTTTTTGACCTATATTGTACATTGGCTACAAAATGCTACTCCTTCGCCATTTCTAACCCGATTTCGATTCCGTTTGCTTTATGTGATGGCACTAGGTGAGGGCTTCAAAACTTCTACACAGAATTTTGACCTTTGACTTCTTTGACCTTTGACCTTGATTTTTGACCTATATTGTACATTGGCTACAAAATGCTACTCCTTCGCCATTTCTAACCCGATTTCGATTCCGTTTGCTTTATGTGATGGCACTAGGTGAGGGCTTCAAAACTTCTACACAGAATTTTGACCTTTGACTTCTTTGACCTTTGACCTTGATTTTTGACCTATATTGTACATTGGCTACAAAATGCTACTCCTTCGCCATTTCTAACCCGATTTCGATTCCGTTTGCTTTATGTGATGGCACTAGGTGAGGGCTTCAAAACTTCTACACAGAATTTTGACCTTTGACTTCTTTGACCTTTGACCTTGATTTTTGACCGATATTGTACATTGGCTACAAAATGCTACTCCTTTGCCATTTCTAACCCGATTTCGATTCCGTTTGCTTTATGTGATGGCACTAGGTGAGGGCTTCAAAACTTCTACACAGAATTTTGACCTTTGACTTCTTTGACCTTTGACCTTGATTTTTGACCTATATTGTACATTGGATACAAAATGCTACTCCTTCGCCATTTCTAACCCGATTTCGATTCCGTTTGCTTTATGTGATGGCACTAGGTAAGGGCTTCAAAACTTCTACACAGAATTTTGACCTTTGACTCCTTTGACCTTTGACCTTGATTTTTGACCTATATTGTACATTGGCTACAAAATGCTACTCCTTCGCCATTTCTAACCCGATTTCGATTCCGTTTGCTTTATGTGATGGCACTAGGTGAGGGCTTCAAAACTTCTACACAGAATTTTGACCTTTGACTTCTTTGACCTTTGACCTTGATTTTTGACCTATATTGTACATTGGCTACAAAATGCTACTCCTTCGCCATTTCTAACCCGATTTCGATTCCGTTTGCTTTTTGTGATGGCACTAGGTGAGGGCTTCAAAACTTCTACACAGAATTTTGACCTTTGACTTCTTTGACCTTTGACCTTTGACCTTGATTTTTGACCGATATTGTACATTTTGCTACTAAATGCTACTTCCGGCGGGGACATATTTTACGCACCGCGTAATTTCTACTTTTCCTTGTTTTATCCTGTATATGGGGCCCCGCACAGTATAGCCCAAAACACGGGTAATTTCCTTTGCACTGGAAGAAGTACCTATCAGAGATATTCAACACACCAAGGCTAGTTATTTTATCCTGTACAGAGCCATAGACAGTAGCTCCACAGTGTCCCATCCATTATACATGTAGGGCCTCCTGTGAATCAGCTGAAAATGGTCTTACATATTCTTTTGTAACGTTGATTGGAGCAGGGCCTACTGAACAGAGATATCACAAACACTAAAGCAAGTCATCTTATCCTGTATACGGGGTCCCATAGGTTACAGTAGCAAAACACTCAAGAAATTTGCAAAGGAAGCATACTTCTGTATAGTGCACAACCAAGATTACCATATTACGAAAACCAGTCATTTCATCTTGTACTGGGCCCAGGTTACAGTAGCCATAAAGTGCCCCTCTCCCACATAATTATTATGACATCATTTAGCTGAAAAGAGTCATAGTTGTTTTTCTTTTACAATCGAAGTAGGCCTTAGTTTACATCATAGATACCCAAAACATCAAAGCCAGTTAGGTTTTCCCAGCCAATTTCGCACTTTTGTTGGTTCATTTGATAGAAGGTTCGAATTCGAAAAAAAAATGGGTATTCAAATTGGCTGGTACCCTTCGTTCATTCAAATTCGCCTTGACTTGCTGAAAAGGGTATTTCAGTCATTAAATTTCGCGAAAGACAGTCAAATTCCAAACGTGTTCATTCAAATTCAAATCATGCTATTTCTTTGTTTCAGATCATTTTAACATGTCTTTCTATGTGTGTTTTCGTTTCATCTATAAATTACTGTTATAAAGCAGTAAATGTATCATATTTCTTATCTAGTATAACTGGATTTGGTTGTTCTGTAACCAGACTGGTAACGCTCCTTCTCTTTCATATACATGTCATTATAGGCCTAAACGTGTACCAGTACTGCAGATTAACTTCATTTTTATAGTCGTGACAGCACAATAGATACAGACGTATATCTCTAGAAGACATAGAAAGAATTATTTAAAAAAAACACACATTTGAGGATCATAACCTTGACTTGTTGGAACTGGCTGACCGCTCGTAATAAAGCGCTCGGATAACGGCCAGATAATTTGTGGCTTCTTACTTCTTTGGATTCAAAAAGCATGTTGAAAAAATGGTGTCAAAGTCCCTTAAACGAATACGAAAACATGAAATGCTATGATGCTTACAAAACAATAACTACGACGAAAGAAAATAAGGAAAGAGGTCAAGCTGAACATATCTGTTTAATTGACTGCAGAACGTGTTAAATTAGATGGCCAGAAATCAATTTGAATGAACGAGCGCAGCATGTAATCAAGAGACTATATCATTACGAATTTATGAATGAACGGATAGTGGAATGGTACTTGTCTAATATATGGATTTCAGTTGAAAAAGTAAAAGTGTTGTTTACAATAAGGTTAGAGGTAATGTGAATGTTTCAAAATAAATTTGAATGAAGAGATTAATATGACATTGAACTACCATGTCATCTATATAGGCGAAATTTTTGCTAAATTTAATTCAACATTAAAAGAATTCGATTAAATGAGGTGCGATATTGGCCCGGATGCAGGGCCCTTGACAGGTATAGCCCGAAGGTATTCCCACCCCATATGAATTAATTGTTTTTAGGTGAAAAGAGTCATGTATGCCTATTTTCCTTGGCAGTGGAATTAACAGCTGAGATACGTAAAACACAAACCCATCCAGTTAAGGGGCCCCCAGCCAGTAGCTGGAAAGTGCTCCCGTATTATTTTATTCTAAGTGAAAAGAATCACTGCTATAATTTCTTTTGCAATGGAAGTAGTACTCAAGGAGGTATCAAAAACACCGAAACCAGTTATATAGCTGTACGGGGCCCCACGGAGTGTTCCTAAAGTGTTCCCACATGTAATTCCACTATCAAGATCTGCATCCCGATCTATTCAATCTGTCAGATCGGGAGAGAGCGGCAAAAGTGTACGGGGACCGGGAGCATCGTAGCAGCAGCGTTTGGGTGATGGGGTTGGATCTGGCAATATTACAGATCGGGAAGAAATTTTGAACTGGTGCAAAATTTCTTCCTCATCTCCCCATCAAAATTGACTTATTTTGAATCGTAGCTCAAACGGGAGAGAGCAGTGACAGTGTAAATACCGCGATATGAGCGTAACAATTCCAGGTTTTTCTGACCGTAGTAACAGCGGCACAAGAAAGGGAAATACAGTCTAAACTAGACACCGACGACATGGTCCCGCTGCTGCGCCGCTTTCTTGATCAAAGCACGACCTTCCCGCTTTAATGATGCTCTCACTAAGTTCTCTACTCTCGTATAAAATCAAGGCCTGTTCCTACGACGCTTCATTCCTGCTTCCATGACGCTGTTGGCCGATTTAGCTACGCTGTTCCTATACGCTTTCCCAGACTCAATTATGCACGTCTTCCACTCTCGCCGCTCTAAAATCGAACGTAGCCAATACGCTGGAAAATGTTTGCCAGAACAGCAAAACTGATGATGATGATGAGGACGCGTTGTCGTTGTCGCGAAAATGAAGACGAAGGAGCGCATATTTAAGAAGAAGAGATGCAAACGATAAAGAGAATAAAGCAAAACACTTTGGAGCTACTGTACGGGACCCCGTGCAGGATAAAATATCTGACTTTGGTATTTTGATATCCGATGGATACTACTTCCATTGCAAAAGAAATTAGCCGTGACCCTTTTCGGCTGAATGAAACCAATATATGTGTGTGTATGTGTGTGTGTGTGTGTGTGTGTGTGTGTGTGTAGGGGGCACTTTGGGGCTACTGTCTGGGGCCCCGTACAGGATAAAATAACTGGCTTTAGTGCTTTGGATATCTCTGATGAGTACTACTTCCGATTGCAAAAGAAAGTAGCCGTGACCCTTTTCAGCTGAATAAAATCAATGTGTGTGTGTGCGGGGGGGGGGGGGGGGGGGGGGGGGGGGGGGGGGGAGGGGGAGGGTGTAAGGGGGCAATTTGGGGCTACTGTCTGGGGCTACTGTCTGGGGCCCCATGCAGGATAAAATAACTGGCTTTGGTATTTTGGATTTCTCTGATGGGTACTAATTCCATTGCAAAAGAAATTAGCCGTGACCCCCTTTCAGCTGAATGAAACTATTGTGTGAGTATGTGTGTTGGGAGGGGGGGGGCACTTTGGAGCTACTGTCTGGGGCCCCGTACAGGACAAAATAACTGGCTTTGGTGTTTTGTATGTCTCTGATGGGTACTACTTCCATTGCAAATGAAATTAGCCGTTACTCTTATCAGCTGAATAAAGTCAATGTGTGTGTGTGTGTGTGTGTTTGTACGTAGGGCTTATAGGGGGTGGGGCACTTTGGGGCTACTGTCTGGGGCCCCGTGTAGGATAAAATAGCTGGCTTTGGTGTTTTGGATATCTCTGATTGGTACTCCTTCCATTGCAAAAGAAATTAGCCGTGACTCTTTTTAACTGAATAAAATCAATGTTTGTGTGTGTTTGTACGTAGGCCTATGGGGGGTGGGGCCCTTTGGGGCTACTGTCTAGGGCCCCGTACAGGATGAAATAGCTGGCATTGGTGTTTTGGATATCTCTGATGGGAACTACTTCCATTGCAAAAGAAATTAGCCGTGACCCTTTTCAGCTGAATAACACCATATTTGTGGGGCCCTTTGGGGCTACTGTCTGGGGCCCCGTACAGGATAAAATAGCTGGCATTGCTGTTTTCATGATAAGTACACCCAAAGGAACAATATCCACCAACTTTTGTCCGTGACCCCCTTCGGCTGAATAAATAAATTTTTCGGGGTCCCTTTTTGTGGTCCCTAGGCTTACGGTACAGGATGTGACTTGCCAGCAATTCATTTTATTGACCCTTGGACACATCCTTACATGATGAGACCATCAAAAAGTGTGACCCTTTTCAGCTGAATAAATGCTCTGGGCCCCCGGTCTACAAGTCTTCTGATTTTAACTTTTTCCACATGTCCAGACCTCAGCCTTCAAATAGTGTCTGATATTCCAGGCAATATCATTACAGCCTACAGAAAGCTGGCTATTAGTCAGATATAGCTTTGATATATTACCTTTAAAAAGACATGCAGGAGGCATGGTGTTAAAATGCAATATATAAAAAAAGATCTTTCTAATCACCACAGCAGCATGCTTTATTGAAGAAGACTGTGTCATCTTTCAGTTCTTTCAAATTTTACAATGATCTCAGACTTAAGATAGGAGGCAGTTCATGTACTAAACTCATCAATTTCTTTTAAAGAAAGCAAGTATCACTAAGACCACCTTATTGTACATTTCTCAGACTCGAGGATTATAACTTTATCAGGAAAACAATAATGTGTTGCTGGTTCACAGTTATACTGTAAAATTCAGTGGTTTGCCTTTTACCATTGTTGTGCTAAAAACTGAAAAATTTTGAGGCTGGAGACCTGTCCTCCTATAATACCAGACTCAGTTTGAAGTCCTGGATTAATACATATTTACTTGATTAGGGTTAGATGAGAATCTACAGGTTCTTGCTGTTGTAGCTCTGGCAGTAGAGAGAAAGATATTCAGATGTCTCACCATGAGGTCTCTATCTGATATCTATTTTAGACAATACTGGAGACTTTGAAGCATTTGAAGTTGATCTGATCAACACATTTGTAGGGGGTGGGGGCAGAGGGGCTAGAGTTTCCACCCCTTCCCCATGTCATGTTATGCTCAAAGGCTGTATTTAAGTCTTGGTATAGCAATGTAAGGATATGTGATTGCTCTCTGTCAAATAAGAAAAGAAGTTGGAGAAAAAGACAAAGATGGAGTCAAAAGGGGCCTGAGCTCTAGGATTGAAAGCCCAGGACCATTTTGACTCCAATTTACTCTATTGGCTCGCCACTATCGGATAAGCATTTTTCAGCAGCTTGTTTTTTGGTACAAAAACAAAAGAGTAACACTAGACTCTCGTGACTTTTGCCACCTGTCTAGTTTGTGGTGGTGACCTCGTGACCTCCACGGGGTCGTTCTCATCGCCGGGATACCCCAACCAGTATGACCACTCCAGGGTGTGTGAGTGGCGCATCACGGTCCAGCAGGGACACCTTGTCACTCTCTACTTTGATGACTTTGATGTGGAAGACTCGTCCTCCTGCTCATATGACTACGTTGCTGTGAGTGTTTTCTGCCCATTTGTCTTCAATTTATTTTTCTGTGATGTGAACAGAGTTGCCAACTATTATACCTTGACATTATTTGTAATTATTTTTTTCTTGGAAAAAGTAAACATAATTATGAATATATAAAATGTAAATATTTTGAAATTTATATAAAATGTAAATATTTTGAAATTTATATAAAATGTAAATATTTTGAAATTTATATAAAATGTAAATATTTTGAAATTTGAAATATTTGTTATTTAAAGAATTGATATGATATGTTTATTTTCCATTTTCAGGTAATTTTTTCTCACTAAAAGATGGTTTTTCCTGTGCATCAATATGTTTGGTGGTGGTGTTGTTTCGATCCGTACAGGTTGACAGCCCTGTATTAAAAATCCAGCAAACACACGATAGAGTATTCTTGTAAGTCATTTCAAATTGAAAATGTGACAGAAAAGGCAATATTCATCATTAAAAAAAATAACTTTTGATTCTTCTGTCTGGTGTATAGTAGCCCTGGAGACAACACACCATACTGGAGACATTCTTGAATACAAATTCTTGTGTGTCATTTGCATGTTTTAGAATTGAGAATGTGACAGAAAAAGCATTCTTTATCACACAAAAAAAAAATCCTGATCATTCTCCTGTCAGGTGTATAATGGCCTGGGAGACAATGCACCATTACTGGACACACTGTGTGGTGTCACCACGCCCAATGCCATATCCTCCAGTGGCAACACAATGAAGGTGATCTTCAGAACTGACGGCAGTGTGTCAGGACGCGGGTTCTCCGCTCGTTACGACTCAAGCGATGCATCAGGTGTGTATTGCATGTTGCTTGATGCATTTCAAATGTCAAGTCTGTGAAGATTAGTTTGGGGCCTTTTTTTTTTTTTTTTGAAAGGTGCAAATTCATACTCACACAAGGGAATTTTTTTTTCAATTTCTTGCTTGTATTGCTCTTTTAGTCTAAAGAGATGTGGATGAAGTACATATCGTCTGTTGAGAATGAGAAGGGCGTTAAGTTGTCCAGAACACTATGGGTTTAGCGGCAACTTAACGCCCTTATCATTCTCAACCGACGATATGAACACCTATTATGTGTACTTCATGATGCATATTTAGTTGTAGCACATTTAAAATGAAATTCATTGACCCATGTTGAATTATGCCCACGTTCATGCTTACTGTTTGTGTTACTGTCATTGCAAACTAATTTGAAAAACAGAGAGGGCAGGTAAAGAGACCTTGTGAGAGATGGTTTAGCCTCTGAGTTGGCATAAGCAACTACTGTAAACATTGCTAGAGGAAAAAAATGTCATTTGAAAAAAAACAATTGTGCACAGACTGTATAGGGAGAATCATCCAGCCGGATTGATGGGTGTGTTAATGTCTTATTATATGAATATGTGAATGTGGTTAACACCAGAATGCTGAAGATATTATTTGTCAGTATTGTGGTTCTATAACCTAAATCTAGGATGGTTTTTGGATAATTTGTGGGTAGGCATTGAGATAAAAAGCATGAAAAGTTGAGCTGATTTAAATATACTTTCTATTTTCTGGGGGTAATTCTGATGACAAAGGGCCAGTACCAATGCTTATGAGGCTATCCTTGGTAAATATGCCCATATTGTTATTATGATACCACTATGTCATTCAATTTTAATTTACTTTCATCCTGGCATGAAACTTCTGATCTCAACAAATCCCTCATTTCCTGTATCCATGTCTTTCCTCATTTTCTCTTTCATGTGCTCATTTTTGTTCTTTGACTTTGGATGTATTTTGTCTCCTGTTTTTTTATTTTCGTTTTTTTTAATTCAGTCTGTGGTGGACAGCTGACTGTTAGCCCAGGAGAATCTGGATACATCATGAGCCCCCAATATGGACTCGCAAATTATTCCAACAACCTGAACTGCGAGTGGGTTCTGGGTAATGCTGTCAACATAAACAGCTCCATATACCTCTCGTTCGTTGGCGACTTCGGTTTGGAAACGCACACGACGTGCGTGTATGATTACCTGCAGGTGTTTGAGGGTAAGCATTGTTGGATTATTGTTTTTGGTTGGTTCTTGTTTGTAGTGCATGTATGCATCAAGTCAATATGCTTGACTGTCTCTCCACAGCTGTTGTTTAATTATTGTATTGTTATGTTCCGTATGTAGCTTTTCTTCTAAAGGGATGGTATAGTTTTGGTTGAGATGGGGATTTCGGTTTTAACTTTTGGCTAAATGATTAGAACCCATTTATATGAAATATTAAAAGAGCATACAATTGTAGGAGGAATTAAAAATTTACTAGATGAAAATTGGTCTTGAAATGGCAGAGATATCCAAAATTATTCAAAAGCAATGAGGTCCTAATAAAAGCTGAGACCCACCTTTTTATTAGGACCTCTTCGCTTTGGGGTATATCAGCCATTTCAAAACCAATTTTCATCAAATAAACTTTTGATTCCGCTTAGAAATTACAGAATTGGATGCCTCTTAATATTTCATATAAATGGTTTCTACTTATTTTGCCAAGAGTTAAAACCTAAATCCATATCTCAACCAGAACTAAAACATCCCTCTGAACTTATGTGTGCATCAGTCTATCAAGAAATGACCCACCACAATACGAGATTTCATATAAATGTAACATATCACTAATATGAGCAAAACCTGATCGATTCCTCTGAAATATTTTCCATTTGCTTTTAGTCTTGATAAACATGTGTATTTTCAAACATCATAAGGAGAATATAATGTGTGTAATACTGATTTTATGATTCATATTTACTGTATGTATATGTACCTAATAAGGGATAAACACTATGCAGCTATTTTCCCAGTCAGAAAATCTGTGTGTCACATAAAGAGTTATTGTGCTTTCATCAATTAATTATATTAATTATGGCACTTTTGTGAAGATTTAAAAAAAAATAATAACTTCAACCCATTTTTGTTTTTTCGTGCCCTGAGTTCACTGTATGATGCATTCTCAGAGGAATCTCAAGAATCTTATATTCTTCCTTTGTTCCATCTCTTACTTTATCAGGGGCATATTCATTAAACAATCCATTTTACTCGCTTAACCCTCTGCATTCCTCGTGATATTACCTGCTCATAGGTTTGTGTGTAAAAGTTGTGCACATTTGACTCATTGGCAAAGAAAAGGTTAAAGAAAGAACTAACAAATCATCTGACAAATGACTATGCACTGCTTGCTAAGAGTAAATGCTGCTATAGCACTTTATGTAACAATGTCTTGTTCATTTTAATCTTCCCTTTCCATCTCAACTTATGCTCAGGGGTGGATGACAGTGGTGTCGAGCTTGTGCGATTCTGCGGAACCCAGACCCCAGATCCATTCTTCATCCCCTTCCAGACTGCATTCCTGAGGTTCCGAACCGACGGCAGCATCGTAGGACTCGGCTTCAGGATGCAGTATGAAGCATCAGGTGGGAGCTATGTTATCATCACTGGAGAATGTGCTCTGATTGGTTCAGCATATCAATTTCAGTAGAGCAGGAGGTTGGGACTGTGAGTCCCAGTAAGGAAGGGTGGGGGGAGGGAACGTGGGGGGGGGGGGTGGGAGGAAGAAGAGGAATAGGGACCGGGTTAGGTGGAGATACAGATATGTCGATCAGATTCTTACAGGTACAAGGCAGATGTGTTGGTGCAGCACCTTTCAGAATAGATTTCAGTGCCTCACAGTGCCATACGGCTGGATGTCATCAATCACTACTTTAGTATTTTCCAGGGCAACGAGGGTGCAAGAGAAGTGGAATGGGATGTTGTAGACGACATTTGAAATTGTGATGAATTTCCCCATAAAATTATTTAATGTTATCGTCATTAATGAAATCCTTTCAAGTGATTAATGTACAGTACATAGCGTTTTCCATTTGTGACCAAACATAACATTGCTTTGATGTTGAAAACACCCCCCTCCCCCCAAAAAAAAAAAAAAAAAACAAAAACAAACTGTCAAAGGAGAAGAATGTGCTATGCCACAACAACACTCTTGGCATAGTGTATCCATAACACGAATGTCATCATACGTAGGCAATCCATCAATTCTTGTGCATCGATAGCATGTGTAAAGTGCTTTTGGTATCATTATGGTTCACTGTAAATTGCATCTATGCTGTAATATTCAAATGTGATTTAAAGATTTTACATGTTTGATTTTTTTTAAGCTTCTCGAGAGGGATATGAAACAAATATATCATGCACTGTTTCAAGCCACTATTTAAAATTATTGAGTCCTTGGTGACAGGTATGCCACTGTATGAATGCCATCTCATAATCCAACATTTCAACTGTCAATGCATGGTGGAATATGTTTGTTATTTAGGAATACTGCAGAAATGATGGAAGGTAGAACATGCTAATATTTTCAAAACGGGAGTCTGACCCATTAGTAGCTGTTGCAATGTTATGAAAATCCCTTAAGTTGCACTACACTCTTTTTCTGTCATATTTGAGCGTGGTATTGGTGTGATACGATCCACTGACTTTGTTGTCTTTCTGTACCTTACCTAAAGGTAATTTTTAAGTACTTGAAAAAATTCTGAGGATTATTGATTTGTTGTTGTTTTCTTCCTAATTAGAGGATTATTAGAAATAACAAAAGAGTTATCCATCACCCATGGGAGAGTTAATTTGAAGTGTGATGTTGTCAAAGGCCAATTTAGTCAAATGTTTTTGATGATCGTGATTTTATTCTCCAATTTGGCAACCAACTCAGAGGTAATTCAATATTTGATATTCAATACTCTGACTTCTGTCACTGTTGTGTTTAGCACTTGACTGTCATGAATTAACGAATGAATTAACGATAAAGGCAAGAAAACGTTGAGCATATCCTATCTGTTTTCAAATTTTGACATCATAGCCTGCGGTGGTGTAGTGACAGGGACGAATGGTGTCATCACAAGTCCAAACTATCCCCAACCCTACGACCACAACGACCACTGTGTGTGGAGGATAGAGGCACCGGCAGGCGAGACCATCACGGTAAGAAAGAAGACAGCATCCACACTACTACACTATTTCATTCAATCCTCATTGGGCCTTGTCAGGTCCTATGCTGATTTCATTCATCTTTATTGAGCCCCATTGATTATTATACTGTTTAATGTAATCATCATTCATTCCAGTCAATTAAGTTTGATGTGCTTATCTCTTAAAAATGCTGAAAAGTGCTACAAAAACATGGTGCAATAACTACACCGGATGAATAGAGCTAACTAGTATTTTATTTTGTTTTTTTGTTTTTTCAAGTATGGTGAATTTTGGGTTGTTAGGTGATATATTAGATCATATTCTAATAACTTAGTCTTTTTAATGTTTAATTGAAGACATATCTAAGAGAAAACAGAATGTGGTAAAAGGATGAATTAACACAGGAACAAAATGACTCTCAAAAGCCTTGAGCTGCTGCTGCTCTGTAGATCAGAGATTAACAGTCATGGTGAAAATAGACATTACATCAGACTTAAACCTCTACTCGTCTTCATCAGTATGTGTTTCCTTGTGAGCTGTGCCTACTTGTGCTCCAGGTGGAAAGGTACCAAGGTCTGAAATTTCATCTTAAAACCGGCACCAGAGCACTTTGCTCAGAAACATCTGAGCAAGAACATTTTCATTGTGATATGTAAGACCAGGGTGCCTTTTAACGAAGCTAACTTGACTTCCAAACATGCAGCGGTATGCTGTTATCAAACCAAAAGCCTCACTTTTCTGTGACAGACCCAATAACGGTGATCTTTTCTAATCATCTGTTACAGTCTAACTAGGCAGATGTGAGAGGAAAGTGATTTCAGAAATCTTCCTGTAATTTTCATCTGAAAACTTGCTGTCAAGTGCATCTGCCCTTGTCTAAATATGCATGGTTCCATTTCTCCCTTTAGTACTCTTTCACCGCCTTTGATATCGAGACGCACGAAAACTGCCAGTATGACTACTTGTCGGTGCGGAATGGAGGCTTCTGGAACTCTCCGCAGATCTCTGGCCAGACCCCATATTGTGGCAGCACAGCGCCACCTGCCATGACATCCAGTGGAAACATGCTCTTTGTTACGTTTGTGACAGACATCAGTCTATCTGCTCAAGGCTTTGAAATGGTCTGGACAACAGAGACTTCTGGTAGGTTTTGTTATATTTACTGAAACCATGTGGTCTTCAGAGAAAGTCATGTATTCAATCAAAGCTTTGAGAAAATCTGTGCTGGATTGTACCAAAGATTTATTTCTATGTACTAAGTAGTATACTGCCAATTGCCTATTACATACATGTACATGCACTAGTGTAAAAAGGATGAAAGGTCATATTCTGTAAATTATTGTATCATTTACCATTAAAGGGAAAAGTTAAATGTGAAAAACAAAGTACTCGGTAAAGAGAGTATTGATAGATTGTTGAGTTTCTATACTGTCACTCAAAAAGTTCAGATTTGTATGTCTGTGCATTGTCTTTTCACTCTATGGTTCACACACAGTCATTCTATTTAGTAGTAAATTGAAAAGCAATCAACAGTCAGCAATATATACGTATTGTATTATATCCTACTGAGAAGTATGTTTCTGCGTCAAGCATTTCTGGCTAGAGAAAATCAATTACATACCATGTAATGTCAAATTGAGTTACTAACTTGGTGACTTGTATTACTTGCTCAGTCATGTCCATGTTTATGTCACATGATAGGTACTATGATGCCTCCTGTCTTGTGTGACTGTACCTGTATCAGAGATAAAGTACACAGATTGTTTGAGGAAAGTCCTCCCATACAGTATGTGATGTAGTTCTGACAATGCGCCCGTTCTCTCGCTTTCTCAGGCTGTGGAGGAAACTATCACAGCTCCACGGGAGTCATCAAGACGCCAAACTACCCACAAAGCTATGATGCCAACACCGAGTGTATCTGGACTCTCTATACGGAGGAATCTTACCACATCAATCTCGATTTCAACCCAACATTTGGCATCGGTGCAGGGGACACTGTGGAGGTGATTGGAACAGTATTTGTAATCTCTCTCTTTTCTATTTTGATGTAATATATTTCTTCCCTTTCATGTAAAACAATACATACATCTGTAGTGGTGGTTTGCAGATCCTAGAATGATTGACTGAGGAATCAGATTCATATGTAGATTTCATTGATGTCACACATAGTGGGGCAGATATGTGAAAAAGATGCTCACATCCGGTGGAAAGTATGAAATTTTGCATATAGGGGTATTTTGGGACGCTGATTTTTCAAAAATTGCCGGATCCAGCTGGCCGCCATTTTGAATTCCAATATGGCTGCCGTCAAAGATCCCTATCTTCAGTTCTGAATGACATGAGCCATTGAAATTTGATACATAAAAGCGTGGTGATTTGATTACTTCAATAACAGACTTATTTGATTCGTCTGACAAGCTGCACGGCGGTCAATTTGAATTTTCCTACATAATTTCCATGTTGGAGTGTTGAAAATCTCTTTCTCGGGTTTGTGAATTAGGCTACCAGATTGAGCGCGTTTGTAACTGATTGAGTGCGCGCTGCTGTATTTACATTGTAACGTCAATGAAAGGTGCGTTATGCTTTATTTTTGCAGGACTTTTTGGCATGCCCGTGAAAGTTAATAGTCGTGGTGTTTGTCTTCGCAGCCATATTGGAATTCAAAATAGCGGGCATTGCATTTGTCAGACACATCGCATTAGTCCATTTTTTAACTCGGTATGTTAAAATACTTCTTTGCACCTAATTTCAGCGTCACTCACCACGTAGAACTCGAGAACTCAGGATTTTGAACATTTCGTTGAGGCGGCCATAGTGGAATTCAAAATGGCGGCCATTCGATGTTTGTCAGACACCTCAAATGAATCTATCATCACATTCAATATGTCAAAACGCTCTTGTGTACCAAATTTTGGTGCCACAGGTCATTCAAAACTCAAGATAGGGATCTTTAAATTTGTTTTGTGACGGCGGCCATATTGAAATTCAAAATGGCGGCCGACACCGTGGCCAGATTTCTTGGATCCGGCAATTTTTTTAATCAGCGCCCCAAAATACCCCTTTATGCAAAATTTCATACTTTCCGCCGGATGTGAGCATCTCGATCAATTTTTGCTACATATTTGCACTAATAACAAGATCTACTGTCCTTTCAGTAGGGCCTACATGTAGATATAATGACTGGACAACTGTACTAATGACTGTGCCTTTTCTTTGATGTTTTTTGTAACGGGGAAAGGCAAGTATGAGAAAGATGCATACAGTCCATACATTGCTCTTTTTTTTGTGGGGGGAGGGTTGCTGGATATTGGCTGGTCTTTAAATTGTAGGAACATGCATTAGTCAGGCATGTTTAAGTTATTTGTTTATTTGTTTGTTTGTTTGTTTGTTTGTTTGTTTGTTTGTTTGTTTGTTTGTTTGTTGATAACTTCACATCTACATCTGATAATGCATATCTCTAGATGTAGAAAAGGTTGCACAATAGCATGTGTGTTCCCCCCTTGGAGCTAGAGTCAGTTATCACAATAGATGATGGCCTGTATGTAGAAAGTGATATGGTGGTAATGACTTATTTATCTGTGATTCACGTCACCTCAGTAGCAGGCGATGGGGCGTGGACTTTGGCCCACAGGAGTGTTATCTCTGTGGTGTTCGTGGGCATTACTATGAGTCAGTCATTGTTAGTAGATGCTAATTGTCCCATAGTATTGATATTCTACATTTGTAGATGTGAATTGTCCCGTAAAATTGATATTCTACATAAGAAGATGCTAATTGTCCCATAAAATTGATATAATTGTCCCATAAAATTGATATTCTTCATAAGTAGATGCTAATTGTCCCATAAAATTGATATACTTGAACTGATAGCTGTTTTTGTCAATCGGTCATTTTTAAACTCATGATAACTTGCAAACTAAATATCGCCATGCTCACAGCCATTCAGGGCTTTCAGTCAGCAGCATGATATAGCTATTAAACCTGTGAGTCCAAAACACACTTCTGTCCTGTCACTCCTTCCACCAGTTCTTTGATGGAGATGACGAGGACGCCCCCTCCCTGGGAACCTTCACCTCTTCATCCAGCCCCACCCGGGTGTCCTCCACAAACAGGATTGTCACAGTCAAGTTCAGGAGTGATGCAGCTTCTCAGAGCCAGGGCTTCCAAGCCACCTGGACTTCAGGTGAGAGATAGAGAGCCGGTTAACATGGAGCACACTGCCCTTTGTCTCTCATGCCTTGTCTCTGTCAATGTTACACCCATGTTTCCACCTGTTTTCTACCTGTTTCTTGCTTGGGCTAAAGCTACATATTTCAGACTAGTCAATATTCTTGTCACTTTAGTGAAATTGAACCGATATCTCCTAAAGATTTGTCCAGTATGATGCATTTGTCTTCAGTGAATATCGAGCCTTTTGTGAGCATGCATACAACAGTAAAACATCCAATGTACAGGGCAACGTTTACCACGTGAAAAGAGTTCTAATTGTTGAATATTGTTCACACACACACAAAAAATATAAAGCATAGAAATAATTTTGAAAGAGAGATTACGAGAGTATGAAGACATTGGATATTAAACTCAACATACATTTATGTGCTGTCACCTCACTATCCATCTCTGACATTCTCTGTCATCCAAGTTTTTAAGAAGATACATTTATTATCAGAAGTCAAAACTCTAAAGTAAATGAGTGGCAACAATTGTCCTTGGTTCAAGTAACATGAAATGAATTAGTATAGTACATGTATTATCAGATTTTGTTTTGATGTGTTTTTTTATTATTATTAAAGGAATGATGTCTGTGATGACATTGTTGCTGCAGAAATCATTCTTGTTCTAGAGGATGAAGGGGGAAAAAATGAGAAAAAGACTGCAAAATCATTTGGTACAAAAACATTATGAAGTTAATTTTTATTTTTGCATTTTGTCTGTGTGTTTGTGTTTTATGACAGAATGCGGTGTTGAGTTCAGAGAGGTGCATGAGGGCAGTATTCACTCCCCAGGCTATCCCAACGTCTTGTATCCCAACAATGCAAACTGCAACTACAAGCTGACCTTTGATGCCACAACTCCAGTTCTGCTGAACTTTGAGGATCCATTTGATGTGGAGTGTAAGTCTCGGTTTCGTACATCGTATTGCTGAATACATGGCCTTCATTGACATATGGCCACCATCAGTTAAACAGTATGTAGCTTTCAATCAGTGAAGCTAGATTTGCGTATGTATGTGTATGATTAATCAAAATATTGTTTGGCTAATACCCACCAAATACGTGGTAATAGTACGTTAACTGCATTTCTTTTTTTTTTACATGCACAAATCCTTTTTCCCTGCGACCAGTAATAACCAGGCAATGTGAAGTTGGCTGATTTCAATTTTTGATAAAGAATATGATGATCATGTTATAGAGAAGATTTAATGTTTCCTCACCATCTGGCAGCCCATGGAACTTGTGCCTATGATGGAGTAAGGGTGTACGCTGGCACTGATGCCCAGGGGACGTTGGTGGGCACCTACTGTGGCACCTCGACTCCATCAGACTTTGAGGTTGTCGGTCCTGTTTTCGTCAACTTTTACACTGATGGCAGTGTTCAGGGGACTGGATTTCAGCTCAGCTTTGAATATGGTATGTATTAAAAGTGCCAGGGTGACATAAAAGTGATAATGTACAATTCTTGTATGTTGTCTTGTTCATTGGCTGTTGGATGTTTTCTAAAGTACATTCTAAGCTCTTTTCGTCACGAGAAGTGGGAGGAAATAGCATCAAAGAGTTAAAATTCGTGGTCCAGCTGTGATTTGTGAAATTTGCAAAACTTGAACCCCCTCAAAAATAACAGCTTATACGTGTAGTAACTGTACAATAAGGTGGCTGGGACTTGTAACACAAAATAATGTAATAAGAGGTACGTGATAAGCAACTTGTTCAAATACAATGTATGTGTTTATGGGTATCCTGATTACGATTGAAAGGGTATGTACAGTTCTGGTTGAGGTGAGGATTTAGCTTTTAACATTTTGCGAGATATTCAGAAACCACTCTATGAGATGTCAAAGAGCATGCAATTCTAAGGGGTATCAAAAGTTTATTTGATGAAAATTGGTTTTAAAGTGGCCAAGATATCCAAAAACAAGGTGAAACAATGAGATTCTGATAAAGTTGGGGCATGAAGTCTTTTATTATCATCATTTTTTTTTTGATATCTCAGCCATTTGAAAACTAATTTTCATCAAATATACATGTATGTTGAATCCTTCTTAAAATTACATGCTCTTTTATAGTTCATATTCTTGAGGTTTCTCATTAGCTCACTTAGGAATGTAAAAACCATGAATCCCCACCTCAACCAGTACTGTACAGCCCCTTTAACACCACAATACACCATGCAGTTCTCGAATTGAAACTGTAGGCCTGTGTATGACGTACATTTGTCATTGCTGCACTGCATTGTGGGATACAGTGAGTACACTACCGCCACTATGTGCTTGATACATGTACATCTCTGGATCTAACATCGCAAGAGGTTGTGGGTTGTAAGGAACGTATTGACCTCGGTCAAAAGTTGTGTGGATGTCAAGGGTTGAAACTTATTTACTATTACTCATCATAATTTGTTATATAGTGTAGGAGTGTGATGATGATGCTGTATCTGTGGGATTTTTTTTGGAGAATCACATGTGCAAAAGCAGCAGACTCTTACTTGACTGCACACAAGCAAACAAAGAATTCTCTCCTTTTTGCAGCCGTCATCTGAAAGAGTGATATCTGGATTACCACCAAGCTTTCTCGTTAGGAAAAAAAAAACTGTTAAAAGTGAGCTTCAGTTCAGTTATAACTTCCTTTTCAATTTATTATGATTTTCTTTTAACAGAAAATAGAGAAATTACAAATGGTTTGAATATGTTCTTTCTTTCTTTCTTTCTTTTTTTTGGCACAATATTTCGAAGTCATTTGAAGAGTTGTTGTTGTTATTTTAAAGGAAGAAAGAAGAGATAGAGAAAATTGGAGTCTCATACAAATAATTTACCCCAGACAACACTAACATAAAATATATACCAAAAGATTATAAATCTAGGGATATAAACAAGAATATTAGTTATACCAAGTCTCCACAAGGGAGCTCATATCGTCTCCACAAGGGAGCTCATATTGTCTCCACGAGGGAGGTCAAAATGTACGTCTCCACAAAGGAGCTCACTAAGTCTCCACGAGGGAGCTCATATTATGATATTGTTGACCTTTATATCTCAAATTCTTCACGCAAACTCAAATAACTATACAATACACGCGCGCGCGTGCAGACATTCAAACACCTATACACACATCTCCAACCACGCACACACATACAAAAAATCTCAGGGGCCATCCAAAAATGATATACAGTATTTAAATAAAGCACACATACAGTAATAATATCTATACAAAAAGGGAACATTACTACAGCTGTATCATTATTTCGAGAGAGTTCTAGAAAGAAACAAGGGAATGTTGATTTATCAGGCTTATATTACAGTGTACATTTCGTGGTTTTTGTCACAGATTTGATATGACACATATATTGCTTCTACTTTCTCCTGTAGGTTGTGGAGGTGTTTTCACCGGTGACTCCGGCGTCATCCAAACTCCACCCCACATTGTTGAGTACAGGAACGACCAGAACTGTACATGGATCATCACTGTTAACAGCGACAAAATCGTGGAGTTCAAGTAATATTCTCAGCAAATCTCAGATTAAGAAAACAGAAAATTTCCTTCATTTCTTCTTGCATACTTGTACATTGTCTTAGCACCATGTATGTGTGTATATATGTGACTAGCTACCACAAAAGGATCCTAAAGTCGGGAGGTTGATTTTCTGAAAGTGACATGACATTGTTCTTTTATTTGTCCGCTTTAATTTCATATATGACACGACTCATAAAAATGCAGAGATATCAATGATTTTATGAAAGCATGTTGAGTGGTCTAGGAAATCAGCATTTGGAGAGAATCACGTTCAAAGTTTTCCTTCTGACGCAGATCAAAGGGAGGTAAGACAGTTTTCACCTCTTGACAATAGAAGGTATGCTTCTAGCAACCCCCGCAATCTTCATTCAAGCTTAGCACCAGTGGTCTATGCATGACCAATCAATAATCAGTATGCCATGCACTAACCAATAAGATCAATCCCTCATTGCTTGGGGCGGAGTCTATCTGCAGCGCTAAATCCAAATTTTGGGGTATGTTTTTGTTCCGTTGAAAGTCAGAAAATCAAGGCTCACTAAAACGCTAATTTCTTGCCTTTCCTTTGATCACTTAGCATCAAAATTTCAGCAGATGATAGATGAAACATCAGACTACAAAACTTATGTCAAAAATAGGTATTCGGTGGTTTTGACTGATTTTGATGATCTGACTTTAAACTTGATTTTCTCAACTCAGCCGTAAGCGACTTTCAGATCCTTTTGTTGTGGCGGGTCACATGTGTGTCTGTGTATCTGTCTGTGCATATGCTTGTCCATGTACAGGCTGTACATGTCAGTGGTAATATAGGAAAGACTGTAAAATCCATATCAAGAAGTCAACCAGAAAAGGCAAACTTGGCTTTTGTGATTTCTAACACAATGATCAACAGGCTATACAAGCACTCATGTTATGGGACACTTTGGCCAACAAAACCAGATAAAGTGAAGCATGCTTATTAGTCTGGTAGGAAAGGGGGGTCCCCATACACCCCCCGAACACATTTTTTTAACTTACTTTTTTGTAACCCTTAGGGTGTCTAGTTAATGAATTTTTTTGTTCCCAAGAAAAAATCGTGTCCCATGGGGGTCATTGGCGGCCATCTTGGCAGCCATCTTGGATTTTCAGGGAAAATCATTATTTTCTATAACTTTTGAACTACACAGCATAAAATCAGAAATAAAGCATTTTTTTCAGGGTAAATGTGACACGAGGAATCAATTGCAATGGTTATTTACATGATTAAAGCAAGTTTGAAACAAGAAAAGCCTAAAAATATGCAAATTTCCGTGTCATTTTCGCCGAAAAATACCCAAGTAGTTTAACTTTTCAATCACACAACATACAGGGACAAATAAAACAGTACTCCAGAGTTAATACGGCACGAGGAATCGTTTGAGATAGTTATTTACATGATTAAATCAAGTTACATACAAGAAAAGTCCAAAAATGCGAGGAAAACCAGTGTCGTTTACTCTAGAAATATTCCGAAGTAGGACATATACATATACATGACAATCTCATACTTCCTAAGAGTAAACTAACTACTTTTTCTTAACACGGTCTGGCAGGAACGGGGGTGGGGGGTCCCATGCACCCTCCTTTTTGTATCCCTTAGGGTGTCTATTTGATTTTTTTTTGTTTCCAAGTGAAAATCGTGTCACATGGGGGGTCATTGGCAGCCATCTTGGATTTGCGAAGAATAGCATTAATTTCTATAACTTTTGAACTTTCCAACATACAAGGACATAAAAATAATATCTCCAGGGTAAATTTGGCATGAGGAATCGATTGAGATGGTTATTTACATGATTAAAACAAGTATGATACATGAAAAATCCAAAATGCGAAAAAAAAAACAATGTCGTTGTAACTCTGGAAATTGCCCAAATAGTGCATATACATACATGACAATTATATACCTCATATGATTGACTAACCACTAAAGTCTTGATAGTCTTGTAGGAATGGGGGATCCCCATGCACCCCTCAGGGTGTCTATTTGATTTTTTTTTTGTTTCCAAGTAAACATGGGGGGGGGTCATTGGCGGCCATTTTTGATTTGAGAGGAAAGTCAGTAAATTCTGTAACTTTTGAACTTTACAACATACAGAGATAAATATTACATTTCTTCAGGGTAACTGTGTCATGAGAAATCGATTGAGATGGTTATTTATATGATTAAAGCAAGTTTGATACAAGAAAGGCCAAAATACGAAAAATTTGGTGTCATTACACTGTAGACTACCCCAAATCCGTATACATACATGACAGACTACCTCAAAAAAAAAAATGACTTAGCACTTTGTCTTTAGATCATAGCTCAAATATGGTGTTTTGTATATTAAAAAAAAAAGATGCAACATGCAACTCTAAGCATTTTGACGCCTCACTTGTTGAAATCAAATGAAAAATGTAAGCACGATGGCAATTCATATGCAGATACCCCTGAAATAGCAGATCAAAAGAGGTGAACATACAAATTTTGATCACAACATGTGAAAGTGACTAATCAACAAAATTCAAATCTAAAATATAATTGAACACTTTTTGTGTGCATTTTTTATTTCATTTAATTTTGTATTTGAAGAGTTTGAGTAAGGGTACTTTTAGAAAGGAAATCACTGTGCCAAAATGCTCTGTCGGTTTCACAAATTTAGGTGCCAGATTGTTATCATTAAAACTTATTTAAGATTAAGTTGAAAATGGTTCATTCAAACGTATTTGTTTAAAGCCTTCCTGTCTGAAAAAAAAAAACATATGAATTTTAATCAGTTGCAATATATATACATATATATATATATGTATATATATTTGCCGTTTTGGTTTTTACATATCAAGTATGGAATTAACGCATATCGAAAAAAGTAAGACAATATGACTGTACTTTTTCATCATCATCATTCTTATCCTGTGCAATCATACAAACCACAGATGCGGTAAGCGATATGTTAGCGTCTGGCTTTACACTTCTGCAATTTCCAGTCATCATCAATGCGATCATTGTAATCAATATCTGGCTCCTCCTCTTCATCCTCCTCAGTCTACGCAGTAACTTTCTGAAGCAAGTCAATGAGGGAAAGGGAAGGATAGGGCCACTTGGCCACACCGGATCCATGATACCGAAGGCTGTCTTCTGCCACCTTTGTCCAGGATAAACGAGGTAGCGCAGCAGAAGATTTGCTAGTCAGATCGCTTGAAGATGGCAAGGTGGTACCCGTCGTTCACACATTGAAAGTGTGAAATAAGGTTGCCTCTGCCAGGTGGGAGCAAGGAGAAATCCACCTTGGATTTGGTCATCAGTTGCTCGCCCTGTCCCACCATCTGTTTCAGCATGATGCTGCGAACGCCATTATAATAGACTTCTCCCGGGCCTTGCTATACATTTTATGCATGTGAATGCTTCAATGTCATCTGTCACCTCTGGCTCCACAGACCACCCATCACCAAGATTTGTGAGGAAAAAACACTCAACTTGGCATATTGTAAAGTCGTATTCTAAGATTTCAGTAGTCTTTAATATGATATAATACTGAGCAACTTATTAGATTTCAGTGAAATACTTCTGAAATCATCAAATCAAACAACTCTCACCTGAATGCTATGTGGGTGGCTTTGTAGATTCTTTAGGAGTCCAACTTTTCCCAACCCATGAAGGTACTTTAATTGTTACATCTTCCCCGGTGAAAACATTTATACATGTACAGTCCAAGTATTTTGGTACAGTAATGAGCTCCCGTTGATTCTATATGCAAGTTAATTGACATTCACAACCCGGCAATACGTGACCGTCCGTTTATTAAGAAAGATACTACATTGTAGAATGGATTAAGCATGGACCAAGGGGATCAAGAAAATGTGTGTCTGTATTCTTCGCCAAAGCTACCTTGTATCCAAGCTTAGCAGCGCACTTGAGGTAGAGCACGACCCTGGTGTCCGTCTCCTTATACTGGTTAGACAGTCACTCATGGATATTGCACCATTGTCTCCTGGAACATGACATTGTGTAAACAAAAGGAATGTATAACAGAAATCACATTCTCTGAAGCTTAAGTGATTCCTGTTACATTCTTTTTGTTCATCCAATCATCCCAGGGGACAAAAAGCTCTGTCCATGAGCTGCTGTCTAACCAGGAGAAGGACACCAGGGTAGCGCCCTACCTCGCAGTATTCCACTATTAAGCTTGGGTGCAAAGCAGCTGTGGTAAGGAAACCAGACACAGGCATTTTCTTGATCTTCTTGCACCATGCTTACTCCGTCACCCTCACTATCTTTCTTGATAAATGGACTGTCGAGCATTGCCAGATTGTGAATGTCATTGAACTGGCATACAGAATCAAAGGGAGCTGGCTACTGTACCACAATATACTTGAACTACATGTGTTTACAGGGGAAGATGTAACAAGTGCCTTCAAGAGTAGGGGCAAAGTCGAACCCCTAACGAATCTACAAAGCCACCCCATGTAACACACAGCATTCAGGTGAGAGTAGGATATGACATTATGATTTCTGCAATATTTTACTGAAATGTGGTAAATTGTTCAATATTACATTATAATGAACACTGCTGAAATCTTAGAACATGACTTTAAAATGTGCCAATGTTTTTATCCCCCACTTAAATCTTGGTGATGGGTGGTCTGTAGAGCCAATAAGAGGTGACAGAAGACATTGGAGCATTCACATGCCTAATGTATGACCAAGGAGGTATGGCTTCTCTCATATAAACCTCCTTGGTATGACCATAAGAGCTGGAGAAGTCTATTTACAGCAGCATCATCCAAAGTAAATGATGGGAGAGGGCGAACAAATGACGACAAACTCCAATGTGGATTTCTTCATGCTCCCACCTTGCAGAGACAACTTTATCCCACACAATAAATGTGTGACCCTTTGCCTTGCCATCTAAAAGAGATCTGACCAACCAATCTTCGGATGCTCTATGACCACTTTGAACCTGGGCAAGGATAGCAGAAGATAGCCTTTGTTATGATGGAGCCAGTGTGGTCAAGTGGCCCTTTCTTTCCGACCTCCCTCATTGACTTGTTTCAGAAAATTACTGAGGAGATGAGGGAGGATGAAGAAGAGGAGCCAGACATTGATTACAATGATCGTTTTGATGATGACCAGAAATTAAAAGCTGATATATTACATAACCGCTTCTGTGGTTTGTACAGTTACACAGGATGAGAATTCAGAATACTTTTAGGAAAGCGAAGTCATATTGTGTTTCTTTATTTGTTCAATATACGTTAATTCCGTACTTCATGGAAAGCATATACACATGTCACAGATGTTAAAATATATAGATGATGACTGGCGGCAGAGGGAACATACCCAATATTCCATCCGAAGGGTTTGAAATGCTATTAAGGGAGGTTATAAGTGTGGTGTGGTCCTAGGCCTTAATTCTGTCATTTGTTACGTGAAAATGTTTTCCCATGGAAGAACATTACAAGAACGAATGTACCTCCATCACGTGACTGTGTTCAGCCAATCACTAATCGGTATTTGACTAACCCATTTAAAATATCATTTTGTCTGTTGAAAGTAGCTTGAATATTGTGTCTTGTATCAGACAACTTTTCACCGAATTCGAAAGAAAACTTAATTCCAATCAATGTGAACTTGAATTGAATGTATACAGGATGTAAGCACAAAAGCGATTCATATGCAAATATTTCTAAATTGAAGTAGCAGCAATCCACATTGATTTACAGTCCCTATTCACAGGGTAGATTTTCGGCTGTCAAATGAAAATTTTCTCTTTGTTTTCGGACAATAAGCTTTCAACAAATACATTCGAATCAATTGCTTTTTTAACCTGAGTATAAATAAAAAATATTTTGGCATCTAAATTTTTGAAATCGGCTCAGGATTTTGGCACAGTAATTGTTTCCTTGAAAAAATCCCAACTCAAACTCGTTTTCATGTCATTTATTCATTCATTCATTCATTTCATTCATTTATTTTTCATTTCCAACAAAAACATATAAATATATTACAGGAATTGAATACAGTACATAAATTCCACCATAATACAAAATAAGGGATAAGTTTACAGAAAAATTGTAAGTATACGAAAATGTTGGAAATGGGGAGGAATGCTAAAAAGCTCGGTTTGTAGGATACATTCCCCCCACACGTAATGCAAGAAATTATATGATCGATTGACTGATATACATTGAAAATGGATGAAACAGAGAAAAACCTATAATTATGTCAAGACAGTTGAAGAGGTCTACTTATATGCCGTTGATGTTTTAACGCATGTAATTAAACGCTATCATGTGTCATGAATCTTTCAAAATAATGGCCTCCTACGTTCACTTCCCTTCACACATGCATGCATGTTCACATGTATGCTTTATTTTCATTTCCAATCAATATACACAGGTAATACACAATGAAACGAAATTGAACTCGCACAAAGAATGTTAAATTACAGTTCAAGTTTTATCTTTGTCCATTAGTCGCTTTCACGTGTTGTGATCAACATCATTATCACGTGTCATCTCCTTTTAAGGGTAGTTGCATATGAATTACCATAGTGCTTAAATTCTTATTCGATTTCACCAAGTGAGTGGATAACAATGCTTGAAATTAATTTTCTCTTCAGATTTTATTTAATGTTTTTGACACAAAACAAAAAAGGCCTATTTGGGCAATGATCAAAAGACAAAGTTGTTAGTCACTTTGTGAGGTAGTGATCGGTGTAACCGATATAAATTTTTTCATATTTTGGACTTTTCTTGTATGAGACGTTTTTTAAATCATGAAAATAACCATCTCGCTCGATTCCTCATGTCACATTTACCCTGAAGAAATGTTTTATTATTCCTTGTATGTTGGAAAGTTCAAAAGTTATAGAAATTAATGATTTTCCTTGGAAATTCAAGATGGCCGCCAATAACTCCCATGTGACACGATTTTTACTTGAAACAAAAAAAAATCATCAAATAGACACCCTAAGGGATAAAAAAAGGAGGGTGCATGGGACCCCTCCCCCATTTCTACCGGACTGTTAAGAAAAAGTGGTTAGTCACTCTTTGGTGGTATGAGATTTTCATGTACATGTATATATGGACTACTTGGGAATATTTCTAGAGTAAACGACACTGGTTTTCCTCGCATTTTTGGACTTTTCTTGTATGTAACTTGATTTAATCATGTAAATAACTATCTCAAACGATTCCTCATACCGTATTAACTCTGGAGTACTGTTTTGTTTTTCCCTGCATGTTGTGTAATTGAAAAGTTAAACCATTTGGGTATTTTTCGGTGAAAATGACACCGAAATTTGCATGCTTTTAGGCTTTTCTTGTTTCAAACTTGCTTTAATCATGTAAATAACCATTGCAATCGATTCCTCGTGTCAAGTTTACCCTGAAAAAATGCTTTATTTCTAATTTTATGCTGTGTACTTCAAAAGTTATGGAAAATAATGATTTTCCCTGAAAATCCAAGATGGCTGCCAAGATGGCCGCCAATGACCCCCATGGGACACGAGTTTTTCTTGGGAACAAAAAAATTCATTAACTAGACACCCTAAGGGTTACAAAAAAGCAAGTTAAAAAAATGTGTTCGGGGGGTGCATGGGGACCCCCCATTCCTACCAGACTATATTGATCTCTCTTTAATAGCAAACATACACATCATATTGTCTATTTCACTTTGTTTCCTTTTGTCAAGATTTGAGACATTTGAGCTGGAAGCTCACAGCAACTGTGCCTATGACTACGTGCAGATCTACGATGGAACCGATTTCAGCACGCCTCTCACGGGACGCTTCTGTGGGGACGTGACACCAACTGGATTCTTCTTCAGCACTGGGAACTCCATGCTCATCAACATGGTGACCGATTACTCCATCACGGCAGCAGGCTTCACAGGCGCATACGTGGCTACTTATGGTGGGTACACTTCATAGAGACGGACTGATTTTCCTACAAGACGCATTTCCCATAGACACCTGCCCCCATATACTCAGAACTTGTCCTCAACGGGTGAAGACGGAGCAGCTGTGCCTTATGAATATCTGATATGGCTTCAAATTTTGAAGCTCACAGGGATGCCAGATTTCAGGCAAAGGCCGAAATTCTGACCCTCGCAGTATCAAAATTCAGTCTCTTTCATGTACACGGCTGCTTCTTTTAGATGATTTTCAGGTCCTTTCTTTCTCCGTTACTGGTATCCCTGAACTCTGTTTGGTATTAACAGCCTGTCCAATATGTATTAGTCAGTCTCAGGATAAAAAGATAAACCCTGAGTAACATGTCATGCTAAGATCGATAATTAGTTGAAACAAAAACCTGGAAACAAACTTACTGTTGCGACGTTTCACCAATTATCAATTGGCTTCTTCGGGCCAATGATGCGCCCGTTGATAGAATGGCCCTTATTTGATTCAACCAATTATTGATCGTGTACTTCGACTGGATGAATGAAAAGAATTATAGTACATCAGTCTATGTTATGCTAAGATTGATGCGTAAAGTTTTGTTTGCTTCTATCTGTACTAAGTTGCAATGGCAAATAAAATGATATTCATCATCAAAGTCTTCAATACATTCTTGGTCACTGGAGATACCCCAACAATATTCTATCAGGCAGCATGTCATTCCTTACATTTTGACAGATTTTATTTTTATTCAAGGTCCATAAGTGAAATAATTTCATTATTTACTTTCCCAATGCCAACCCTATGGAGTAATGCATTCACAAGTTGTGGATTGTAGCTGCATTTTTGTATAATAATCTGACATGGACAGTAAGTAGACTAAGTACAGCATTTGTATCTCAGTTTACTGGTCATTAAAAACCTGCTGTACTGATGGTCCAATACCAGCAGAGATGTTTGAATGACCACATCATCCACGGTATCACTTCCATGCAGGACCTGCCCAGGGCTGTGGGGGTACGTTAACCGATGTATCCGGCAGCATCAGCTCCTTCGACATAAACAACGATGGCCAGTATGAGAATTCTGTGGACTGCAAGACCCAGATTCTCTTGCCCGACATCAACACGGCAGTCCAGCTGAACTTTACGGGGTCGTTCGACGTTGGGAGCACTGGAAGCTGCGATGGAGACTACATTGAGGTGAGCGTAGTCCTCCATGGGGAGGATGTAACAGAGATTGTGTGGTCTGACAAGCCTGCCTGACTTGTATTGTAGACTTTTTTTATAAGCCACTTTAAAGGGAAATTTTCCCCAAAGTATATATTGCAGTATTAAAAGTGAATGTGACCTTTTTAGCTCAACACATCAGTAAAGGTTGAGGAAAATTAGACCATTATTCAAAGTTTATGCATTTTAAAATTTTAATGCCATCATTCATCACTGGACAAGAAGACTACAGCAGTGTGTGATGTCACTGTAGAAGAGCCTATAATGAAAACATGAAGATAATTCCACAAGATTTCATTTTTTTGACCTCTATTACTGGCATATGATAATGATAAGAGTATTCCCCCTGGTTTTTGAAAGAGCTATGTCAATTTCTCTTTCATTAGAAGCTACAAAAATGAACTATTATGACATGAATTTAATTGTTAAGAATCAATAAGAAATATGCAAACTGATACTGAACTAATAATAATCTGAAACCGAGATTGAGCTGCCTATATTACTGTTCTGCCTGACAAGGTCTTTAAGAAATGACAAACCTAGTGCATTTCAGCTGGAGTCTGCTGCCATCTGAAGTTCAATATCCATCAACTGATTTATGTACGTGGTTGTATATGGTATGCTTGAGTAAACTATGCATTTTTTGCATGCTGACATGCATGCTGAGAATGGGTAAAATACTGTTGGGTTTTGCAGAAGTTTTTTTACCACTACCTATTATTTTTGGTCCTCAAGATAATATCTGACATGAAGAGGAATCACAAATTAGTTCTCATTATCAAGCATGAAGGTCTGTTGTGAATTTTTATACAAATGGTGCACAGGCCTGAGTGCATCAGTCAGAATTATGGGCATGAGGTAATTATGCTTAACCCACGAGGTGGCACCAATTAGATTTAGGCTAAATTCCATAGTTATCGCATGCACACTACTCTGACTGATGCATGAAAAGACATGTGCGTCATATGTTTTAGGCCTATAGAATGGGTAATTTTCTTGCCAAAAATCAATTTTCTATCATGTTACCCAATGGCAAGTTTTCTGGATACATTTCCTTTTTGCTTGCTGTAGATGAAAGCCCGATAATCATGCATCCAGTACTTCAAAACCGTGCATCCAGTATTTAGTGGATGCATGGCAAAAGTATTGGATGCTTGATTTTCTAGCCAATTTAGGCATCTCTTACTGAGTGCACAAATGCTTGCTTAGTGCGCGAGCTTTAGCTACAAGTGCACATACTCTTACTACAAGTGCGCGATATTTGACTCAGCATGCGGCCAGTAAAAGAATCAATCCATAGCTCTCGACCAATGAGATCGAAGGATTCTTGCCACCCATTCTGTAAATAGTGTTGAAGGTGAAGGTTATGTAAAAGAAGGATCATGCTTGTTTCAGAATGTAATGATTATATGTGACCGTGCACCTCCAAACGAACATAAAGTCGCACACACTGATTTTGAGTGAGGACTGAAAATAAGTGAAATGGGTCAACCTAGCCGAACTTGACTTTTTCATATTTTCTGAAAGAGCGGATCTTCTTTTACAGTATGCTAAAATTTGGTATCATAAAACGAGCGGGAAAGTGTGTTTTTTTAGCAGTTTATCTCGAACATTTTTGGTAGAATAGTGTGATTAGGTGTGTCTTTAGAATCCCTTTTTCATTTCTGAAAAACCTTGTCCACACTCTTCACTTTCAACTCTAATAACTTTTGAAAGGATAGTGCTCCTGCTTTGAAAGTTGGCATTGATTATGGACAGAATGTGCTAATGAGGCATGCTTAATTTCAGTTTAATCTGATAATCCCTTCATTGTTGTTACTCTGGTGGTTTACTTCCTGTTTTTTGTCCCATTCATCGCACAGCCAGCAGGGCTTGGTAAAGATTAAGCGCTTGAATAGACACTGTACTTCAGAGCCTCTTTTCTCAGTTCACACTTTTCATGAGTTTGTGCTTTCTTTCCAATATTTAGATAGGTTAGGAGAGTCCATTTTATTTGAGTTATACATCATTTTAAAGCTTAAAGTCTGCTCTTTCAGAATATGGTATTAACTAAAAATTCATGTCTGGCGACTTTCTGTTTGTTTTGAGGTGCAGTGTCACATATGTACAAAGAGAAGGCACAACTGTCCATACTGCATACGACAGTCAGATTGCTCCAGTTAGTCTTCTGAAGTAACCTTTCGGTCACCTCTCTATGGATTCTGTGTTGTCTCACACTCAGATCCGGGATGGGCTTGGCTCCTCGGCACCATTCGTCGGGAGGTTCTGTGGAAACAAGGCACCCCCTCTGATCACTCTCTCTGGTAACAAGGCTTACGTCGTCTTCCACACAGATGATACAGGGACGGGCTCTGGCTTTACGTTGGCCTACACATCAGTTGATTGTAAGTATGTGTGACTGCAATCAATCTATTGCTGGTCCTTTGGTAGGTCATTCAAATCAGGACACGGGTGCTATGTCCTAAGGGTTTTGTATGACTTTAGCTATCAATTGCAACCAGTTAAAGGCTATATTTAAGAAAGATGATTTCAGATTTTTTGTAGATCTTGTTACATATGAAATCAATAAGTAAAATTTGTATTTTGGAAACATTTGAGATTTTTTATCATGAGATGTTGCTGAATTGTCTTAAAAGTCAGCAGCAGAGATTGAATCAAATTGTATCAAATCATAATTAAACCATGGTACAGTTGAACCTCTCGTATCCGGACAAGTCGGGACCGGGGCTCATCCGGATAAGGGATTTGGCCGGATACGGGAGACTCAATGCTTTATACATGTACATATACATACACATGTACTGATGTAGCCCATTGTAGTACCACATGTAGTAATGTGTATACTGCAACCTTTTCATTGTTACGTTTGGGGATGTTTCGGGATGTTGAAATGTCTGAAGGTAAGCAATTTGGAAGGAATATTGATGCAATGTATGTTAATCATATTGGAAGTAATATGTAATTCATGTGTGTTTGGGTAGGAGTTCTCAAGGAGTTGGGAATCCCCCTTTCTTCCCGTAATTATTTTTTAAAAAAAATCACGGCGAGATTGCGTCCGGATAATAGAGAGATCCGGATAAAGGGAGGCCGGATAATAGAGGTTCAACTGTAGTTTGAACTGTAATAGGTCCTGTCATGAACCCTGTGTGTAAATGGCTGTCTTAATGCTCTGTGGGTGTTGGGAGAATATCAGGTAGTCCAATAAAGACAGCTATCATTCTTGTACAGTGCACTCCCATTACAACGAGCATGGTTATAACAAAATTCCAATTAGAACAATATAAATATTCAGGTCGCAAAATAATTGTCTCTAGTATGTTTTTTATTGTTTGGTTGTTTAGTTGTGACAAAATTTTAATATAAGAAAAGAAAACTGCCGATCCGGAGGACTTTGTTATTACGGGAGTCCACTGTATTAGAAAGTCACACTGTTTAAATCAAACATAGTCATACAACAAACTCTTTGCTGTCTCTGCAGTGCCATGTGGAGGAATCCTGTACGCCGCTGACACCCCGCAGACTCTAACCTCGCCCAACTACCCAGCTAACTACTCGATCAACCAGCGTTGCGGCTGGACTATCGACGGCACCAATGCCACCAACAAGATCAGGCTGACAGTCACAGATCTCAGTCTGGAGAATGACTGCGACAACGATTACGTCGAGTTCCGTGACCAGCCAGAGGTGATTCTTTGCTCTATACACGCCTGTAGCGGATTATGATGTCAATTTGGAGATGATCTCTGCTAGGGTTAGGGTTAGCACGGTGACCTTAACAGATGGATTTCTGTTAAAGAGGGCAGTGAAAATTGTGCCATGTTCAGGTCACATAATTTATCAAATGCCAGTAGTAGTTTAACCCATATAATGCTAATGAGATCAGGTATTTAGACCAATTACATCACAACTCTCTTGTTAGCTTGCATGCTAATCTAAACTACTTCTACTACTACTTTCACCACTGCTACTTCTCCTCCTTTTTGTCTTCTTCTTCTTCATCTTCCTCTTATTTCTATGGGAGTGTGCTTGTTTACGATGACATCATTGTTCTTATCATTGTTATAGTCACATATTGTATTATTGTCTTAGAAGTCTCTTAGATGTTAACATCATGTCAAGTTCCATCCTGGAAACTTTTACTTCTGATACTTTTGATGATGTTGATGATGATGGTATTGATGACTATCATTGTTATTGTTATTATTATTGTAATTGTATTTATTATCTTGTATATTCTTTCTGTTGAATGATATATAGACCATTATCATTGATGATTACCCATTGCATAAATGCTGTTTCCTTAATCATTATTGTCTTGATTGTACTCAAGTGATATTAGTGGAAATGTGAACTGATCGAGGATTTCATATTTGCTGCTCCCAGAATTCAGGACATGTTCTGCGTTACTGCGGGACCAACATCCCACCGATATTTGATTCCAGTGGACAGACGGTCTTGGTCTACTTTGCAAGCGACTCCGCTCCCAGAACTACCTACAAAGGCTTCTCCTTAGAGTACCAGATAGCTGGTAAATTTCCTCTTTCTTCTATTTCGGTCAGCCATGATACTGTATATGTCATATATTTTGTGAGTCTGAATTTTTGCGAATCGGGAATTCCCGACGATTTGCGAGTGGATAAATTCGCGAACTTGGAGTCCTGTCCTGAATGGAGAATCGTACATGCGTACGTCACGTTCACATCGGAATCAGAGTCAATACTTTCGCATGTCTTTAATTTCCCAAATAGCACCTGACTCCCAAAATTCGTGAACATAAAAACCTTGCGAAATATTCGGCGTATACAGTAGATAAGACAAGTTCAGAGTACATCGTAAGTCTCATGCATGTTTTGCTTCTGGCTCAGGTGAGCTACTGCAATCCTTCTATTTTCTTTTCAAAATTTAAAGATTGAAGCTATTCGGTGCAAATTACAGAGTACAGCTTTTCTTGAATTTTGTATTGTAAACATGTCATAGCAACTCATCTATTGTCATGTTGTAACCCAAACACAGGCATTTTATTTCATTGTTTTTGGCATATGGCTCCTGGGAAATATGTATGGTTTGGGTTATTTCTGCATTCAAGCAGACGAAGTTGTCGTGAATATGCATTTGTGCCAATTGTGTGTAGCTTGTTCGGCCCAGGTTGGAAGAGGAATGGATCGAGACTGGGGACAGTAGCACTGAAGGTGAGGGGAGGAATAAAGTTTTGTTGTTACTTATAGTCTGGTACGGTGGTGGTGATTTGTTTTGTCGTCAGAATGTGTGACAAGTTGTTGTGCCACCAATATTTTCCTCCCTTCCGTAATAAAGTATTTTATGCCGTTGAAAAGAAACTACTGAAAAACATATTGTTATTAACATTCTAGAAAGCTATTATATATCGGTAACTACTAACTTTTTTTCTCACTATTACGTAGAAAGAAGCACCAGTATCTTACAGTCTAGTCAATTTGTCTGAACCTCTGTTTGATATTCTTTCCATTCCCTCCTTAGACTGCAACAGGAACTACAACACCACCCATGGCACGGTGATGTCTCCTGGTTACCCGAACATCTATGACAACGGCCACAATTGTAGCTGGCGCATCACCACCCCAGCAGACACCTACGTCGCCCTCTACTTCACCCACTTCATCGTGGAGGGAGCCACGTCCTGTGTCTTTGACAGTGTCACTGTGAGTGCTGTCTCTACTCCATGTAGTCTTCTATGATTAGAATACATTAACTCTTTATCCACCATCAGAAAACCTGTGTGTACAGGATTTCACTGGAATTTTGAAGTGGTAATAATGAGAGGGTTGAACCAAGACAAAAGGGCCATTCTCCACTAAAAATGGTAATGTTTTACACCTCTTTACTACTGCTACTAAAAAACACTCTGTTAGCTTTGCCCCCCCCCCCCCTCCAAGAAAAAAAAAATGCTCATGGCCTGTATGACTTGTTTGCTGTGTAACTTGTTGCCTGTATGATTTGTTGTTGTCGAACTTGTGCACCCCAAACTATAGCCAGTTGGAACTTAATCTCTTGAACCTCCATGGTTTTAAACCAATGTGATATGGTCTATGAGCAGCTTTCACAACTTAAAGATTATGATTTTTGCCTTTGCATCAACATGCTGTTGTTTTTAGTTTGTTTTTGTTCTCTGATTTGCAGAGGCTGGCAGCCCTGACAAAGTTGTTTCATGTACCAAGGTTTAAAGCTTAACATTTATAGCACCAAGTTGCAAAATCTTCTGCTATAAAGGAAACTTTAGGGGAAGACAAGGCAATATCTCGGTCAGTGTCATGCAGGTAGAGAAAAGTATTATTTTTATGTACATTTAATGAAGAACAGGTATGAAATTGATTCCCAAGTTTGTTAATTAATCATCTCTCTCTCTCCTCTCTCTCTCTGATCCGAATAAAACACGAAAGGTTTACAACGGCTCAGACAGCTCGGCCCCGATCATAGGAACCTTCTGCGGGAACACGGTGCCCCCGCCGATCTTTGCCAGCGGGAATGAGCTCTACATCCGCTTCATTACAGATTTATCCATCACCTATGGAGGCTTTGATGCCACCTTTACATCATCTGCTGTCCAGGGTGAGAGCTACAATATAGATTACTGTCAGTCAGTGGCTTTCATGATCTACATGTATCTATTCTTTTTCTCTTTTTCCCCTTGAAATCTGCACAGCCAGGCTGATTATAAATGTTCATGTGTGTTGATGTGTTTGTGTATGAATGTAAGTGCGACTATGCCTCAAATGTTTTTCTCTGTTTTCTGCAATAATTGCATTTATTTGGTTGTTTGTACTGTGTAATTCTTGTTGTATGGTCTGGTTTCATAATTGTGTATCATGATTCTTTGAAGATGTCAAATGATGCAATGTTTTTCAACATTTAGTCCTTTATTAAGATGAACCTGGAATACCAAAAGTAGTAGTTTAAGTTGGGTTTTTTGAGGGAATAATTGAATGCTGTGAATTAATTTCTGCTGTTAAATGGAACAAATGTTAGAACCCTGTGTGACAGTTTTTTGCACAAACTAGATATTGGAGAGTGAGGGTGCATCTGTGATGAGAGTGTCTGTGGCACTGTGTACACACTCTGCAGAGATTCATTTTGACACGTACACATCCCAGAGAGGGGAGCAAAGTATGACCTGTGATTCTTACACCATGCTTTAAAGTGGGTGACAAAGTTCCTGTATATCTTCCCCCTCCCCAGGTTGTGGTGGTCAGCTGATGGGACGACATGGCAGCTTCACCAGCCCCATGCACCCCGGTGAGTACCCAGCCTCCCAGACCTGTGACTGGAACATCGAAGTGCCGGCTGGGGGGCAGCCAGTCACCCTCTCCTTCACCAACTTTGCAGTGGAGGGCACAGAAGGGGAGTGTGCCCAGGACCGGTTGGAGGTATACGACGGGACTGACGCCAGCGCACCACTCTTTGGGCGCTACTGTGGGACGGTGAGTGGGTCTTGTTGATATCATTCATTCGTGCTAAAAGAGCTAGACACCAAAACCACAAACCAAAAAGCAGAAAGAAAAAAAAATGTTTACAAAATTATTGTAAAAAATTATTCCATCTGTGTCTGAATGCCCAGGCTCAGACACTGTCTCATCGCTTCTCTCTCTTTTTTGTTTATTTGTTAGTTTGTTTGTTTGTATGTTTGTTTGTTTGTTTGTTTGTTTGTTTGTTTTGGGGGGGAGGGTTAAGGGCAAGTTTTTATAGGAATTATGTATAATGTGTCAATGTATTGCCTTGTTAACTTGCAGCCGAGGGCAGGGTGCATTAATGTACACATAATTGCCTCATATGGAATATGAATGGCAATCTTATGAAATTATGATTGAACTGTCATCAGTGATGTACATATATGTGAAGATTTGTATTTTATGTATAACCTGAGCATGTATGAATTTCATTTGTTTTTTTTTTTCTTTTTGTTTGTGTTTACTCCTGCAGTCACGCCCTGCTGACATTAGAGGAACTGGCAGAAATTTATTTGTCCGATTTATTACAAATGGGCAGAATCCGTCGGGCAATTTCCAATATACTGGTTTCAGAGCTATATTTGAAAGCTGAGGTCATAAGTATGGTGAGGTAAGCTGAGAGAAAAACATTATCTATACTTGTTGCAGTTGATCTCTATTTTTGTTTATTATTTTGTTCTGGTGATAAGTGGAAGAATGCTTGAGTACTTGATTGCATGAGCATATTAGAAGTTGTCTGTATATATTGTTTGTTTATTTGTTTGTTTGTTTGTTTACAGTGGCCCAATTATACTTAAGAGAGGAAAATTTTATTTTTGAATGTAAACTAATTACCATGCTCATTATTTGTTTGCAAGAACTTGCCACTTGAATCATGAACGCTAGCAAGAAGTCAGTGAATGTGCTGTATCTTGTGGAGACTACATGTGCCAAAGCTCTAGGTGTGTGGAACTAGGCATTGGTAACAGTTGAAATGTCAAGGGTAAAATTGTCACAGTTTAAAATGTCTGGGGCAAAAGCAATTTATGCACATTTTTTTTTTCCTGCCCCTGATGTCTTTCACATCTTACATTATTACCCGAGACATTTTTTTTTTTCCAGTGACATTTTTACAGCTGACATGTTGGGCTCAATTTCACAAAATTTAATTTTTCATGAAAAGTACACATTCAATCAACTTGATACTGACATAATGATATTAACCCATAGAGGACGAGTCTGGAGTATACTCGGGCAGGTGTCTATGGGAAATGCATGTTGTAGCAAAATCATTCCATCCTCAATGGGTTAAGGGTAAAATTATTCCCTCACATTTCTGAAAGAGGTAAATCAAGTGCACTTTCATTGTACTGGAAAAATGAAAATATGTTGTTGTTTTTTTTCTTTATATTGTCGTCCATAATGACATCATGAAGTGTAGTAGTCTCCTTATCCAGCAGTGATGGCACAGAAACTTTAAGAATGCATAACTTTTAATAGATTGTCTGGTTTTCCTCAAACTTTACCGACGATGTTTTCTACAGATGTTGCTGCTTGCACTCAAACCAAATATATATTTGGGTTTCACTTTCCTTCAATTAATCTTGTCTCTGATGTAGAAATATTTCCTTTATGATTTGATGAATTGTGATATGATGGAGATGTCACATATGATTTCATTTGTTGTTGTCTTTGTTCTTTCATTCTCTTGTTTCAGCGTACCACCATGTTCCTGAATGATTCGCTGCATGATAACAAACACATGTGACTCTCATACCTTAACTACCGATATAAATACATGAATGCCACATTCCCAACCTCGGCTGTAAGTCTTCAAATGACATGGGGTCAGTGTGTGATAAGTGTTCCTGTGGTGAACTGCTAAACACAAGATTACAAATCTTTTATCTTTTCTTTCTTTTTTCTTTTTTTTTTAGAGGAAACTTGTGTAGAAGAAAATTGTCAAAAAAAAAAAAGCAACACAGACCGAACAACTAATAGATGACAATCATGTAGTGAAAGTAGAATGTGTGTTAAGCACATTCACAAATTGTATTCTATTGTATGTATTCATGAAATAAATTGATTTGATGTTGCTATGAATGGAGAACTAGTGGAATGTATGTCAAATTGTATTCTATCTCATGATATCGAGTTCTATACAGATAATAAAAAGTTTATGCAAGAAAGTATTATATATGTGTGAAGGCAAAATATGTACATGTATTTCACAACTTTGCCAGGGAAGTATGCATATGGAGGTCTCTTTTTAACTTTCACAAGCAGTGAGTGCCAATATTCAAAATTCAATTAAGTCTGCACAAACATTGCAAAAGTATTCATATGTTGATCAAAGATATGATAAGAAACTATACTCTGCTTGTTGCAAGTACCAAAGGCAACACCAAATGTTTTTCAGTGAAGTACTTCCTCCTTGTAAACAGAATGACGCATCAGATTTAAAGTATGTGTGCTAACTCCTGTTGCCCATTTTTACTCGATTTGAGTCGCACAAAGTGTTCAGTTTACCATGAAGGAAGCTACTGTGTGAAAAGTCAGGGATGAGAAATGCAAAAAATAGGAAACAAAAGAGGGGAACTTTGTCACCCCAAAAATAGCAGGTTTCATTAAAAAAAATAGTGAACAAGAGATTGTCATCATGCATACTTCTCTGTCACATTGTTCAGAAATTACTTCTGTTTCTCATGTTTTCAAAGTTTTACATCTAACTTTGTAATGATGTGGAGTGAGCTCTATCAGGTTGACTATCTGTGGTATGTCTCAAACTTGATCAAGGCTAAATGTCCATTAAAAGTAACTGTATTTTTTAGCAGTGCATGCTTTTAGCCTGTGGTGGTAATATTCATATGTACATACTTCAAAGAGTGTGCAACTATGTGATCATCATTTCTACTGAATCTGATGCTGATGTCTGACTTCTAAGTAATCTTCATTGTTTATACATGTGATGCTCAGTATCTAACAAAATGCTTACAAAACTTCCTGGCGATACTGTGGAAACTCAACATACAGAAAAGGAAAATGTGACAAGAAAAATCAATCTTAGTAGCCCCTGTCAGTTATGACTAGAAGTTCACTCTCTTTTTTATTACCTTCACTGCTAAGCAACATAAACAAGTGTAGAGTAGTGTATATGTATATTTTGATAATTATGATCACACATAGCATATGCTACCAAGTTCTAACATTATAGCTGAGACACAGGATAACTCTTTTATCTACATCTGCTATGATTAACTTATCCCATAAAGATTGACAATGTTATACCAGGGTCTTAATGAGTTCATCTTTCATTATGTATTGATTATACACTCTTTCTTTACTTCATATTCATTCTGAACAAATTATTTCTGGTGTAGATTTCTTACTTCATCTCTGAAGTGTCCTAGTGAATCCTAGATAATGAGATAATGAATACATCATATTTAGGGAGTCTAATCTTTTGCGAAATGGACTTCCCAACAGTTTTGCAAGTGGTTGAATTTATGATTGTGAAGTACAGTAATGAAAGAAATATGTATGTGTGCATGTTTCACTTGTGTCAAAATTTCATGTTGTTGAATTTGCGAGAGCACCCCACTCGCAAAATAAAATAAAAACCTTGCAAAATATACATATACAGTAATTTCTGTGTATATGGGAAACAGGGACTCATCGTGTGCTTCCAGAATGTGTCTTTCTGATCTTCTCCTGACTTTTCACCTCGGTCATCTTCATCGTGTCTCCTCCTCCTCCTCCTCCTCGTCCCTCCTCCTCCTCAACCTCCTTTTCTTCCTGTCCTCTGTTTCTCCTACGTCTTCTACTCTTTCTCTTTTTTTTTTTCATTCTCTTCTTTCTTTCCTCTGTTCTGTTTTCCCTCCTTCATTGGCTTTCTGTGTTGCTGCCTTTAAAAAAGTACTCTGTACTGAAAAAAAAAGTAACAACCACTAAGACTTACCATTCCAAAGTGATGAAATTTGTTTGTGCTGTGGTAAGGAAGTATGTTTTTGTCTTGATGGAGTATGCTCGGTTGATAAGATAATTCTCTCCACTACAGTGCTTTTCAAAAATATAGATGCTGTGGTTATTTTAGGTAGAAGTTTTGCAATGGAACGAAATGAAGCGACAGACCCCCTGCTGGATTTTTATTGTATTCAACACTCAATTTGACTTGAGAAGTGGAACAGAAACATGACAGCTGCCAATTCCACTTTCAAACTTTGCCAGTATACCAAGAAGTAATTTATGCACCAAGATTTTTGACAGTTTCCGTGTCAAAAGAAGAGGTGCGTGAGAGCAATGACTCTAACTTTCAGCCAGTCTCATCGGAGATTAGCAATTTGCTTCATCATGGTATTCGAACTGTGTCAGGGATTGTAAAGTTGTAAAGGTTCTCAGAATGTCCATGTAGGTTTTCTTGTTTCATAATGCATTTCAAATTGCCCTCATAGAGGAGGGTTTACCAGGTATTACTTTGAGCTTTGCTGTACTTCACTATACCTGAACTGACTTGATATTTAAATGCACAACCACTCATGATAGTTTTATGTTTACCATTAGCTCACTATCAAAGTTCCCTACCCCTGTCAGATTACCCATGGCCCATTTATGTTACCTATAGTCCAGGTCCATGTTGTTAGCACCTTTCAACCTCATTCTATTAAAGAGAAAATTCACTTCTAAGTGATAATGAAATTCTGATTGGCCAATAGAACATTATCTTAATGTTTAGCCTGTGTTGACTTAAAGCTATCCTGTATGTTGTGGTAAATTATATGAAATGAATATGCTTATAGATGATAACTGGAAAGCTTTCAATAGCTGTTAGTCCTTGTTTGATTTTGACATCAAAATTTTCTTTGATTTTAGAAAAGGCTGTAAGGCTTCACATGCAGTTCACAGGATGATAAGGTAACTTTTTTCTTGTACAATTGTAAATAAAAGAAGTCTTTCTACTGACTGTAAAGTTTGCTGCAGTCACAACTTGACATTGATTTGAAAGTGTGCTAGGTTAAGGTATTTTTGGCATGAATCTGGCATATTGTTAAAATCTTATTCATTTTATCATTTTTGTTATCTATTAATTTTTAGTATCAATTATCAATTATATATTCTTATTCTTATTTGTAGTGGTTACAGTGATGTGCACTATCAAAGGTTTGTTTGGTTTATCTTTTTTTTTTTTTATTGCTACTCCTCTGAATGTACATGTGCTAGGCTTTTTTCAACACGATTCCTCAGGAATCTAAAGAGGCTTTACTGGTAGGAGTGTGGATTTCAAGTACTTAGTAGTTTTAAAGAAAAAAATACCAAACTCTGGTGCTGACAGAAAAAAAGAGAGTCAAATCAGGAACAATGAATTATGCAATTTCGAAAGTCTATGTAAAATACAACTGACATGACTGTGCTAAAGAAATGCACTACCTTTTTAGAAGTGCAACACGTTTGTGAATTGCAACACAAATAAGAATTGCAACACAAGTGATTCCTCCTTTTCATATGAGGTTTCAAATTTGAACACAATTTTGCTGTATTCCTGCTATGTCTTCTGTCAGAAATTGTTCACTTTCATCAAGCTCTTTTCATGCACTGGAATGACGCACTGATGTAATTTGTCAGTAGATGTGTAAGAGGTAACACACAGATGTAATCTTCCCAACTGTTAGTTGAACATTAATTTCTCTGCTATTCCCTGCATTGTCTTTCCCATTCCAGCAACTATGCATCTTATATTTCTACATTTTTTGTATGAAATCATGGAAAAACAGTTATATTTTTGATACTAGATTAAGATAAAAATAAAGTGATGAGAACTTTAAAGAAAATGCAGTTGAAGTGATGTTTACAGCATGTTTCTGAATGATTTTGTTGTTGTTGTTGTGCAAATCATTTTAAGTGCATGAAGTAGAGTAGCAGTGAATATTCCATTATGTATTGTGTGTATTGTTCCATATGGCAGTGACTGATAATAGCTGATAATATTACTTAATGTCAGTTATGGGTAGAAGTAAACTATTTGGAAATGTTTGATCCTTTTGATCACATTGACTACAAAATATGTTGTCGAGTGCCTCCAGCACTGCAGCGTGTGTATAAGTCACTAGTATGTAAACACAACTGTTATATTTTATCGTGATCATGTCAGTGTGTTGGATGTTGGGAAATAATCAAATCTGGCGTGATCATGAATCTTCCTTTCGTACATTGAGGAAGGACAAAGTTATTCTTATCTTCCAATATAAGAAATCTTGGGAGGAGATAATTATGGATTTTGTGTCATTTTGTCTATGTTTCATATTTCATAGCCCTGTATCAATCACGTGTCCAATGCCCTGCTGTCTGTATCACGGTTTCTGTGACTCATGTCTTTATTTGGTCTATCATGCCATGTTATCTGTTTGATGCATCATAAAAAACTTCATTGTGAATTCATACATCAGAATGCTGTGAAAAAATTGTTCCATGTATGAATAGAAGTGATATGCTTTGTATACGGAGATTTATTAAAAGACAGAGACAAGAATTGGTAGTTTTCATGAAAAGAGCAAGTTTATTAATGTGTCTTTTGTTTCATTCGTTTCCAAGGTTTTTTATTGTGATATTGACATCGGAATGTATTAGTCTATACTTGTCTCTATGTGTATTTTTTATTCCATTTATGACATCAAAACTCTCATGGAATCGAACATTTATTTTTCTTGTCATGTTGTTTTCACACTTTGGATGACGTTTTTCGTTGTACCAAACCAAACCAAACCGTACCAAATCATATCAAACCAAACCAAACCAAACCAAACCAAACCAAACCAAACCAAACCAAACCAAACCAAACCAAACCAAACCAAACCAAACCAAACCAAACCAAACCAAACCAAACCAAACCAAACCAAACCAAACCAAACCAAACCATGTTCAGTTGTTAAGAGTGTGAAAGGAGTTACCTCTACACACAATCTCTGAACAAAACGTCCGTCCACCTCTCCATGCACTGATCATTATTACCTCTAATACCCCGACAATTCGTTTAGCCATGCACAAAGTTATCTTATTTGAATACATGAACTTAAACACCAGCTGCCGCATAATTATTATCTTTCCAATTTCAGCCACTTGCCTGGAAGTTAATAAATAAATGAATAAAATAGAAATTAATAACCTTGATGGATTTCCTTGTGGAACTGACTTTTAGAAAAATACTGCGGAGACTATGCAATGGTTCTTTCAATTCTTCAGCACCACCCACGCAGTAGGCACATAATGATATTTAGTTATACATGTACTAAGTTCCGTATATAACTCATACCTAACAAGCATCCCTGGACATTTTCTCATGTTCTCAAAAAAAAAAAAAAAAAGAATCAGTAAAATGCAAACGTCTTTGTGACTATTGAGGTCAATGATAAGAGGTGGCTTAGATTGCTTCAGCGGTCGGGAATGAAGACGGCTTTGTGGAATGACAAAAAGGTCGGGTACAACTGAGGTTGAGAGCAATAACATTCTGAGATAGACTCGGGTGTAGCTCAGACTGCACCATTCATATTAATCGCATGCAAACACTTTAATCGGTGCGACATTTTCTGTTTGCTCGACATAAAATTTAACAGAGAACATTTGACTACTGAAACAAAAGGAAGTGTATGCCGAGACTACACGCAAAGTGCTGAGGTCGAGTCAAAGGAAATGATTTGGGTGAAACTGTGTTTCTTCATCTTATCATGGGGGCTCGTAAACTGTTGACAGTGCTTTTCGTTATTCTACTAACTTCCACAAAAATGGTGAGTACACCACTGACTGCAGAATGTGATCAGAAAAACAGTCGTGTTTTGCTATTATACATTGTATCTTGCACTTGCTTAACTATAGCGACCTATGAAGTAAACCTATTAGTGATTTGCGTAGATTAAACTTTGAATAATTACGATGGTCCAACTGAGAACTACAGTATAGGTTTGTACCATTATGCCATAGGGCCTATGTCGAAATGAATTATTCATTCCGTCTTGAGGTTCGAGCATGGTAACTTTTCGACTTGTAGCAGAGGTCTGCCAGTGCCTTGGTGTAACATTTAATATCCCTCACTTTGCTATCACTTGTGATACTTTTTTTTTTTCCTGATGGTCCTTCTATAGTGTTCGTTATTTTACTAAACATACAATAATCATAAGTCCAGGTGCCATGTTCTGAACCCTGGTTTACCGTCTGCCCGATGTTTTTTGATGGTTTTAGCAATTTTGAGGGTGCTGAATCCAAATCTGGATGATGCAACTCTTGCATCATCGAGGTTTTGGAAACATTGCATCAACCATATTTGGATTCAGCACCCTTAAAAAGGGTAACACCATAATTTATTTCAAATTCATTTAGGATTTATAAGGAAGTACGTACATTGGAATTTTATTTTTGGTGACTATCTGGACATGAAAAAGAAATCCTCATTGATTCAAGGATTACATCAACCAGATTCGGATTATAGGGTAAACCCATCAATGTATTCTCAATTTTAACTTTAGACGGAAATACTTAGTATCAAAATTTCAATGTTTGGCACCCATTTTGGATATCTCAAAACCCTTCGGGATATAAAAGTTAGCATATCCATATTCGCATTCAGCACCCCCGAATTGAGTTGAAACCGTCAAATCTTTTCAACTTCTCATCACCTCAAAGAAGTATAGATAGAGGAATTCAGATTTTGGTGGCCATCTTCAATATCTCAGAATCCTCAAGAGCGCAAAAGATGCATCATCCAAATTTGGATTTAGCAACATCAAAATACAATAAAACTTGATTTTTGTCTATTTTCCATTTATAAGGGTATGTATAGGACTTTCAGATTTTGGAGGCCATTTTGGCGGCCATTTGAATATTCTAAAACCCTCAAGGATGTAACATCCAGATCCGGATTTAGCACCCTCGCAATAGGGGAAAACCATCAAAAAATATTCGGCGGACGGTAAAACAAGTTATGCCCAAAATCTGACTTTGGCACCAGACTACAGTACAATGTAGTTAAAACCAGACTTAAAACATACAACATAACAATAACAATAAGCAACCATGTTGAAATCCACATTGACTTATTATTATGCACATTATTTAAAAAAATCACGCAATATGTATCGTCAAACTGAAAAAAAAAAACCTTGAACAATTTTTCTTTTTAAACACAGATGTATTCATACTGGCATAAGTATTTTCAATGATCTCCCCGAAATATTAGAATATTAGACAGTCAGATTTCTTTTAGAAATGCTCTTAAATCTGTCGAAAATTTTCATAGTATACATGTACTCGGAGTTCACATTGAAGTATTTGTTTAACCTGAATGAAGATAAACACCTCAGATGATTGTTGTTATTTTGTTATATTGATATTGGTTTTAGAGTATGTTTAGTCTTTGTTTCGTTGTTTTTCTTTTCGTATCACCTCTATGTTTGATTTGATTTTGTTTCGTTCTGTATCTTTGATATGTTCTGTTTAGGCCTATGTCAAATACTTTGTTCACGGCCTCTCTGAAAAACAGCCTCTTGCCTGGTCGAGGGCCTTTAACCCCGCGATCATATAAAATAAATGAATAGATAAACAAACAAACAAACTTACAATCTCGGCCCATCTGAAATGCGCTAGAAAAATATTGATCAGACACCGCAGTCTCATACTAACACAAATAGAATTGTTATTATACTGACATATTCAGCAAAATACGTTTCAGAAATGGAAGTAATGGTGATATAGGGGAAAAAAAATAAAGTGAAACTGCAACTTTTCTCTTTATCATTTCTCTTCCGAATATACTGTATAAGGGAAATACATTAAGCTAATTTCTCATTTTGTAGTAACATTTTCTATACCTTATAATTGTTAACTTATGTTCGTATGATTGTTATTCCAGTTTAGTTGGCATGAAATATGACCTACTATGTATGCGCGTTAGGTCTATGAACACTTACAACATCTCTACCCAGAATGGGTTAAATCAATAAGCAATATTGAAATATTGAGTGGAACGAGTCAAGAATTTATCGTTATTTAACTTTTTGGTGTAATCAGATTTAATTCATTATTGTTTCTCTTATCCAATGGTTATATCAAGCAAATGAGTGATTCAGTACGCATACAATGGTGCTTTTGCAGTTGACAAGTATACATGTTTTTTATTATGTTACGTATTTTTCTATCAACTGTTTGTGTCGTTTTGTTGTATATACCTACTTATATAATTTGCATTCGTTGTTTAATCGTATACACCATTGTATTCTTACGTGGACCCATTTGAAAACCAGTCTTTGCTCTGAAAGAGCTATGCACCCTCAGATTGGACATAAATAAACAAAACAAAATGTGCCCTAAATATCTATTTTTACCGTTGCTAAATAAAGCACGACAACAAAGGTATATAAGTAATACATTTATATTATCATGTTTTCTATCCAAAAAGCATGATGATCAAACTTTCTAACAGTTCAAGTATGATGAGCCATTTCTGATTAAAAAACTGAAAAGTCTTATACCATTCAGCATGTTCAGGGGATGTATTCATTAAACTGCCACATCAGTTTGACTTCAAGAGCTTTCTATGTGTAACAATCAGAAAGGTTGAGCAAAGGTGTCTTATGAGAATTTGAAAAACATAAGGCGTACATAAAAAAAAATGAAACATCCTATATTAGCCAAATTTCTTTGAATTAAGAAAATAATGTTTCTATTATCATGAAAACTCTGGATCTAACTTGCCACGTTGTTCTTTATCTTCTGCATTCTGAAAGCATATTCAAACATGTAATACATCTCTATGAAACTGACTGGCATACAGTATTTTTCAAAAGAAGTTTTACTGTAAATAATTATTTTTTTTTCACATGCTCAAGTAAAGAAGTTCAGTCACTTTTGCATGCGACTTTTTTTTTGTTGTTGAAGTCATTAAGGCCCGTTCACACAGCCCAAAAGTCGCGTAAACGCATTAATCACGCAAGAAATTAGAGCCGTACGCGATACATGCGCGATTTGCGCATTTCGTGAGTTTGTCTGACGTGGAACCTTTGTAGTTGTCCGTCGATGTGCGCCGGATCGGCGCTTTATGCGATTCCAGGTTTTGAGCAGCTGAAAACTTGGCTTCGTGAAAGAGTTTACGCAGTAGTGCGCTGTTTTACGTAATTTTTGCGTATAGTTTTGCGTAGTTCTTACGCGGACAATGCGCGAAATATGCGTGGAATATCAGTGATTGTTTACAAAAATGTTGCCACTATCGCGTTCATGCGCGAATCATGCGCGATTCATACGCAGTTCATGAGTGATAATGCGCAGGTTATGCGTGGTTTTCCGTAGACCTCAGTCGTCGGGCACAACCACGTATTCGCCCCTATTTTGGGCCTGTGCGTGCCTATGCGCTGGAAGTGCGTGGTTTGTTAGTGATTTTTGCGTGATCTTTTTGTAGTTCTTGCGCAATTCATCGGTGCTGTTCATCGCGTACTTAAATCAGCGAAAATGCTCTAGCGGACAAGCACGCACAACCAAATTTCATGCGTGATTCATACGTTTACGCGACTTTTGGGCTGTGTGACCGAGCCCTTAGTTTCAACTGAAAGACAAGACATTTATGTACTCCCCAGCCTTAGCATTTAAAAGCGGTTTGATATACGTGAATACGGCTCAAGGGATTCAGTCTAATCGACAATCATGTGATAATTATTTCTGCTGTTTAGAGCCTCTATTCTTCTCAATCCCTATTACTAGATTTCATGATTATTACATTCATAAAAACAGTAAACATCCGCAATATTGAAGGGCTCATCGTTCTAGTCTTATTCTAGATCTACAAGTGTCGACAGGGTAGCTATATCATGCTTATCACATACATGTATAACAGCTAAGATTTTTTTCCCTATTCATGCTGAAACGAAGAATATTTGAGCACGCACAGGGAAATGAAATGTTCCACTATCACTAGCAGAAATAGATAATGAGATAACAATTCACCCTGAAAACAGCCAGCCCTACTTCATATCCATCGGAAAACTCTTTGTTCACTAATGTAAAATAAGTAAGAATGTGCATTGAAAAAAAAATAGACATATTAATTATATTGTACATAATTAGTAAGAAGTGACAGAAATCTATTACCCTTATGTAGAAGATTGTGGTACATGTATACAAGTTTAAAAGTTTTATTTTTTTTCAACTGAACTGAATTTGAATTGATATAAAATGCATTTTCACCAATAACAGTACAGATATCTGCCCTTCTCACTATCACTAAGAAAAAGTATTGGTAGAATTCATAAGGGTAATAAGACAAAATAGCCTTGACTTTATTTAAGATGCTCATTATTCACAAACTGCCATTACTAATTGCGGATTCAGACTCTGTGTTTTATAATGAGAACTATCAAAGTTTTGAAGTTATAATGTTGGAGTTTCTTTCTGGAAATCAGACTTATTCATCCTCCTTCTTAAAAAGAGAGATAACATTCCTGAGGGATCCTATCCAGATGGGAGATTTTTTTAATTTTTTTTTAAAAAATAAAACAAACTTCATCATTACCAAGAAGAATTTCCAACTATAATGACAGCTGTGAAGGCATTTTAAAATCTTCTGGTAATCTAAATAACTATTAAGTGTTGTCAAATAAATTCAATTTGTCTTTTTATCTGCATACAATTTTGAGGAGAAAATATATCACACACTGTATCTTCAAGTTTGTCATTACACCTGTTTGTGTTTTTTAAGTTTGTGATTACACGTGTATGTGTAATATGATCTGTTTTGAAGTCACTTCACTGTGATTCCTTCTCAACCCCCATTCTTTGCTGCAAGAAGGCGAACTTATGAAGAGCTCTGTAAGGTTTTAGTTCTGTTGTTAGTGATCGATATGTTTTAGTCGCTTTATATTTTATGTTACTTCTATCTACCTATAACATGGTTACATTTTCGTACTCTAATAATGTTGGTTTTGAGGGAAAAGCATATTACAAGATCTGCTTTCTTCACATAGCTTTCGCCCACATTTTCAACATTACGCAGTAATTTACATGTATACGTTTTGTTTATTCATTTCTTCCTCAATTCATGCTATTCATAATATGATATTTCGACGTATTGGTAGTATGTATTTCTATTTTATATCATCATTTTGTTCTTTTCTCGTGTTAGTACATTGCCACTTCTCTGTTGAAAATGAAAATAAAAAACGAAACGAAATGTGTAATTTTGTCCTAAAATCTTGCTAGAGGGGTACATAAGTTAAGCTCAGTCAAATTCCTCAATATCATTATCTATTGTCATAAAGGGTTGCATTAATGCTGATACGATAACTCATCCCACGATAATGGGACCATTTCTGCGCTCTTATTACAGTAGGAGATCAAATAATTTTCTAAGTTTTAAGTTCTATGTTTTCCAAGTGTATACTTGTCCATAACGTTATTCAAGTTTTTCCCTGCATAATACACCTTTTCTACCTGCATTTTCTACCTATGCATCTCTTATACATTCCTCTAACAATCTACACCGAACAGCTAACGTGTTTCCAAAAAGGAAAATGAACTCTGCTCTTTCGTTACCATACAATGTTAAAAATTCAAGTACGAATGCATTTTAAGACAAAATATTATGATTTTTTTTCTGTTGGAGTGGAGGCGGGATTTAGAGGAGTCCATTGTATTGCCTTGTTTGCTATATTGCTGCTCTCTTCAAAATCAGGAAATTTCCCGGTTTATAATAATTGCGCAATCATAGGGGAATCACCAACAGTGCCTTTATTAACACCTCAATATATACTGCCTTTACCTGCTTTTAGAGACAGTTCAAAGTAATTATTTACGCCTAAAAAGGATCATTTTTCGGGGGGGGGGGGAGGTTCCCCGCGGTTACAAGAGAAATCAAGGACGAATGAATTTTGACATAGAATGTTATGATTTTTTTTTTTTCAGTGGAGCGGAATTTAGAGGAGTCCATTGTATTGCCTTTGCTTGTTATATTGCTACCCCTCTTCAACATCAGGAAATTTCCCGGTTTATAATAATTGCGCAATCATAGGGGATCACCAACAGTGCCTTAATAACTATAAACACCTCAATAAACTGCTTTTACCAGCTTTTAGAGACAATTCAAAGAAGTAATTATCTACGCCTAAAAATCATTATTTTTCGGGGAAAAGAGAAATGAAGTTTTTGACTATGCCCACAATGGAAATGAGAATATTTATATGCTATTTATATTTCATAATATTTAGATAATTCTTTGCCTCCATAATAATGCGTGAGATTACAGTGATCACGTGATCTTGTCCTCAGATTTCTGGTTTGAGTATGGTGCGCGGTTATTTTCAAAGACCTTGCTTGCTTTGGCTATGCAACTCGAATATGTAGGCTTCCCTATACACGGCGTTGCGATGAGTATATGTATATAGTAACCCTTATCAGTTCAGTTCAAGTCAGTTCAAATTCTATTTCATATTTCCACTTTCTCAATGATGAGATTACAAAATTATTGACAATAAAACAAGAATACAAAATATATACAATCATGTCTTTTGATTGAAGAAAAAGAAGAAAAAAAAAAACCCATACTTGACACAAAATGTATATGGTCATATGAAGATGTCACGTATCAGAATGATGGGGCCTACATAAAACTTTAACGCTTGTAAAACTGTAGGTTCCCGAATTCACAGGCATACAATCATACGGAGAACGGATATGTTTGTCTTGACCAACTAAAATTATACCAATACAAAAGTCGATAAAGAACAAAAGTAATGAACCACATAGATATCGCACAAACCAGACCGTATAAGGATCTCGCGGTGTTTGAAAAAGAATGCTAAATATTAAAAGATTTATAGGTACCATTATATAACTTGGTGCTGCGGACAAGGACAAAAGACTGGGAAGTTGCTAAAAAACTTTGTAGTGTGTATCCACTAAGTAATAGCTGTTTTAATTTGCGTTTGAAGGTGAATAAAGATAAGGAAGAAGTGATATCTTGAGGGAGGTCATTATAATATCTGGGTCCAGTAAATATAATTGTTTTCTTTGCAAAAATAGTGCGAGTACGGGGGAAGGTGATAGGCGTCACTCTGGCGAGTGGGATAACAGTGGATAGAGCGATTCCTTTTGAACATGTGGATAAAAAACAGATTATTCATTCAGCAGTTGTTAGTTTATACAGCAAATTCCGAGATTATAACAGAATAGGTCTGGAATTTTCAGAATTCTGTTTTGATGAAAAAAAAAAGCAGTTGGTATGAGCAAAATATCCGGCGTGGTTTATGATTTTTATTGCACGCTTTGAATACGGAGAAGGGAATCTAATAATGAGTGAATTGCATTTCCCCACACCAACATTCCATAATTGAAGTGTAGAGATATTAAAGAAGAATATGTACTCTGGAAAATATAAACAGGAAAGAAATGTTTAAGCTTATTCAAAATTCCGATATTTCTGGACAAAATGTTACTTACAAAATTAATGTGAGTTTTCCAGGATAATTCTCGGTCCATCCAAAGCCCTAAAAACTTAGTGTTATTAACCTGCTTTAAACATAAATCATTCATTTTGATATCATATGGGACAACATTAAAAGAATTACTGAATACTCATGAGTTTTTTTCTATGTTCAAAGGATAATTAGTTCGCATAAATCCGGGATTGCACAGACCTGAGCTCAGTATTCATCATATTGATTAATGCATTAGGGTCTCGATGTGAAAAAAAAAAACAAGCTTGTGTCATCGGCAAAACAAATGAATGATAAAATTTGCGATGATTTTGGAAGATCGTTTATGTATTAAATAAATAAAAGTGGGCCCCAAGGGGGAGTCATGTGGGACTCCACATGAGATAGGTTTTAATTGCGAATCATGGCCGTTAATATTAAAAAAATTGCTTTCTTTCTGTTAAATGACTCTTAAACCATTCTAAGGGCGTCCCGCGGATTCCACAATGACACAATTTATAAAACAAATTTCGTGATATATCGTATCGAAAGCTTTAGGAAAATCAAGAAAAACTCCAAATGTATGTTCAAAATTATCTATAGCATGAGCTACCTTGTCTATAAAAGTAAGTAGCTAACGCATGGATTGTGTTGTAATGTTTTCTGAAACCAAACTGAGAATCAGATAAAATGTTATGATTTGTGAGAAATTTTGATAATCGTCCGTAAACCTCCCTTTCAAAAATTTTAGAGATTGAAGTCAACAAAGAAATTGGTCGGTAATTATTCATTAAATCTTTCTGTCCCTTCTTAAAGATAGGGACAACTTTTGCGACTTTCATCTTATTGGGGACTTTGCCATTAAATAAAGATTGATTAAGAATATATGTAAGAGGAGAAACAATTTCCCTTAAAACATTTTTTAAAAGAATATTTGTAATTCCATTATATCCTGAACTTTTTTATCGTTCAAAATTCTTGATATCTATAATTTTTTTCTTCAACAATAGGTCCAAAAAATATTTATTGAGAATTCCTATTACCTAAATATTTATAAAATTCAGTTGATGATCTCGGGATTTTACCGGCAAGATGTGGACCAAGACTTGCAAAAAAATCATTGAAAGATTCCGCCATAATGACAGGGTCGTTAATCTGGCGGCCGTCCGCTGAAATATATTTGGGAGGATCGGTATAATATTTGTGTTTGAACGCCTCATTAATCACCTTCCACGTACTCTTCACATCAGATTTATATTTAACAAACTGCCTCGAAAAACTATACGTATTAAAGATGTCAGTATGTTCCGATAACGAATATTAATTTGTTTAAAAGGCGATGGATCTTTACGATACTTATGAAAAAGTTTATTTTTGCGGTTAATGGACCCGAGAAGAGATTTTGTAACCCATGGTTGCCGTGGTACTACTCTCTAATGATTAGAATGGTGAGGTCTTCAGAGAGGAACATAAGAATCATAATTAACAATTGAAATATTCATAAAAATTGTCAAAGGCTAAATCAGTTATCGATTATGGTTCTATTACACAGTTTACCAATATAAAAATCAACGACGACTGCATTTTTATGTACCACTTGAAAAGATTTTTTTTTTTTTTTGTGGGAGGGGGGGGGGGGGGGCTCATGTTTTGATAATCCCACTCCAAAGTGACAAATTTCCCCATTCGTTGCTCAGGTAATGAGGATTACCCACACTCCAATAACAATCAGGTGCCTGTGACATTAAGGGTCATGTTCAGCAGACAGTTCACAGAGCTTAAATGCGTATCGTCCCTTAAATTACAAATTTTGTTTTATTTGATTTGACTGCTGTAACGAGGTTCTTGGAAAAACTAAGGTTTTGACTCTGATGAAAATGGTCAATGCTTCGTCACTTGATAACTTGATAACCTGCGGTTTTTGTTTTTGTTTGTTTGTTTTTTTTGCATACGTGCGTGTGTGTTTTAGATGCTCTGCTGAAAACGAAAAAAGTTGATATGATAGTTCTATTACTTGACGGACGCATCCGAGATCAGTATTATGCACAACGCCATTATATGCAAAATATCTCTTTCCATCAGCAATGTTTACACGTTGGCAAATCTTTAAGTTATTTTGTTCAATGCAGGCTAGTATAGTTTTTCATACGATTTCATTCTTCCTCTGTATGAGAAAGGTAGTTTCAAGGCAGAAAATATTGACCTGCCAATTTCGTTCTTGAACTTAGAAGAACGTAGTAAGAAAATTGTAAGAAATAAGAGAAATGCGTTCATGGATTTCCCCTTTCGTTTTTTTTGCTGTCTCCAACTGATATTCGGCGCTCTCATAAAAAGCTGAGTGTTTTGTGCTATCTAGCACCTTGGACCATCTATAGGTCATAGACAAGGATGTGAAGTTCTTCCACTACTTATTTGCACAGTTATGCAGGAAATTCTTCAGGATTCGATAGGGAAAGAGTGTACGTCATTTACTTTAATAAAACAAAAAGATATACTAGGTGTTACGAAAAGCATTTCCCACTTTTGATCCTTAATAGTTCGAAAACTATAGATCAGATAATACTGTCATTGATATGAGTAATAGCTGATAGTGTACAATTTAGTTGGAGGTGATTTGAATGTGAAAACATGACTCAGTTTCGTTAAATCCATGATTAATCAAAAAGTAGAGTTCCAGATTTTGGTCAAATTTGAACCCTCTATAAAAAAAAAGAACTTTACACAAAGACCAATGATGTGTATTTGAGTGTGTGCTTACAATGACCCTGAACAATAGATATGAATACCACGAATACCACCTTTTCAGAGCTCTGCTGACTCCGGACTCTTTCTGCAAGGCACATGAATGCTTTATTAATAATTCATGATGGATTGCCCTGGGCACTGCTAGTCTGAATTCATAGCAAAGGGTAAAACGCATGCACATGGAAAAACGTAAGCACATGTCAGGATGAATAATGCCCGAGTCACATATAAACACGGATGCTCAAGGATCTACACGGTGATCCGGGGACGTCCGGGGAGATCCGGCGAGATCCGGGATTTTGGTATGACTGTACACACGGTATCAACACGGCAGCTACACGGATAAGGCCGGAAGAGCGCGGCGTCTACACGGACAAACACGGCATCTACACGGATCAACACGGCAGCTACACGGATCAACACGGCAGCTACACGGCAGCCACACGGACCACCCCGGATTGCTCTGCCAACACGGCAATCCCCGGATGACGCCGGATGTTTTTGACCTCCAAAAGTTGCCGTGTTGGCCTCCCGGCGTCAACACGGATCCCTCCCCGGATCAGATTCGGGATGGTCCGGGGGTGATCCGGGATGTCTATGTGACTGGGGCATAAAGACTACCTGTGATAGTGGAATATCGCATGATGGCATTATGTAATAGAACACTCCAATCCTGGTCATTGTTCAGGATCATTAGTTATCCATACACTCCCATACACACCAATCAGCCCCTGAGCAAAATTAAAATTTTACACAGACGATTGAAAACAGAGCAGAATCTGAGTCCTAATTTAAAAATAAATCTTGAATTTAATGAAACTGATAAATGCTATCATCTTTACATTACCTGCAACAAAATTGTACACTATTCAGCTATTGCTCATACCAGTGTCAGTGTTATCTGATATATAGTTTTTGAACTGTTAAGGATCAAAAGTGGGAAATGTTTTTTTGTAACACCTATAACCTATGATCGAAAATTGGACATCCATATCTACTTTTAGGTTTGTTGTAGTTTAGAATCCGGCGTTACTTTTGTCCAGATTTTCTAACATTGTTCCTCTATTTCTTCCCAGGTGACTTGTGTGGTCAAAGTCTCCTTTCAACTTGAGACGTATTCCAATCCAAATCACACAAAATTAGACGGTGGTTGTTGCGACCCATTTTTCTGTAACTCTTGTGACAACTATTTCCGCCTGTGCTTCTCGGAAGTTGGAAGGCAAGTGATCTTGGGATGGGGAAGTGGTTGTTGTTTGTTTGTGTTTGTGTTTGTAAATGTAATATGTATAGTTAAACTATCAGTTGCTCAACGTTATCATACATATAACTTCTTGGTATGTGAATTTGAGGATGTGGTGTAACATAAAAGCACTGACATGATAACAAGGGTGGAGAAATATAGATTAAGGATAAAACCATTAACAGTGTGATAGCCACATGGTGATCAATGTCATATCGCTCATGTAAAGTCCTTACTCATGGTTTGCATGCAAACAGTCGATTCTTTCCAAAATATGTCTCAGTATGAATTCTTGCAAAAGAATATGTTACTGGGTATATGTTGACAACATATAAACTATCACACTTTTCACTCGGCCAAAACAAATACAATAATCGCAATAATGTCATCAACATTTATCCGTTAGGGTTTTATTACTGTTGGCCACACTGGTCACCCCACTTACGTCTCAGCGTCAAAAGTGATCCCCGAGGTTAACCCATTTGATTACAGTGGTTATCCTTCAGTCCCACTCTCTCCATAGCCCGGGAAGCTTTATAAAGTTTCGTTCTCTTGAACTTAAGGATTGTGTTAGGGTAGATATGAACGTCAAAGATTTTGACGAGGATGACGAGCAAAGATCATTAAGCACAGTGCAGTACTAAAGATAAAATGAAATTTTAGATGATTTTTAGATGAAATCGGGCGACTTTCAGCACACAGTGCTATACGTATGGGTGGAAATCACTGATATCTCTATGGAAGAACAAGATCAGTGGTGGAAATGAGCTGCATGCTTGGCGGAGGTCTGCGCTCTCAGAGAACTTTTCTGGCTTAAATGTGCAATATATCAATATCGCTTACAGCACATTCACTCAGAGCTTCTGTCCTTACGGCAAACCCGAGACCGACATCATATTTGTCGACAATGACGACTTTGATTTTCCGGTGATGTTATCTGACACGGTCTACAATCCTCTTGAACTCTCCATCAATTCCTGGCAGGTAAGAAAAATATGTCTTTTGATTCAATCGCTAAAACGCCGTTTACGTTCGTTGCAGCAGGTTGATTTACTGTCAAATTTTTGCTTCAAATGCCTAATTACACTCATAAAATTCGGTAATATGACATTATCGTAATGTAATTCTCAGTGAGGGATCCAGGAATTCTGTAAAGGAAGGGGGCACAAAAAATTCTTTTTCCGCTTCCGGGTTTCATCGGCTGACAAGCAAAAACAAACAAACAGACAAACAAAAAACAAACAAAACAAAACGGCTTCAGCGCAATTTTCTGGTGACACTACAATCCGCTGACAAAGATGATTTCTGTAAAAAACGAAAGAGGGTGCACCGTTCCGCTTTTCATTGATTTTTTATTTCTTTTATTCAAAAAGAAGATTGAAGTGGAGCGCTGGCCCGCACAGGGTTCACTTCCCCCCCCCCCCCCCTCCACGATTCGCTATTGATTCTTTATCTTTCCTTTACTTTTTAATTTTTCGTAGAGCATTTTCTTAAACCTCCCAGTGTGCAACAGATTGTTGCATTTCAACTATGAAAATACAAAAGCTACCTCATGTGGGATGGGATACTTTCGCCCACACCCTTCTGAATCGGTCGATCTCCATAGATTTAGTACACAGTAAGTACGCAGACGCAGAAAAAGATGAAACGAATACAATGCAGCCAGTCCATGAATATTAACTTTTTTACTTTTTAGTGACGATTTTCCGGATATTCAACCCAATATATATGCACTCGGTAGTTAAATTAGCTTTCTAAAAATGCAAAAGCTGGGAGGGGGTATCTCTCCCCCCATCCTGACTTGTGTGCCTCCCCCCCCCCAAAAAAAAAAAAGAAAAAAATTGAACATAATGATTATTCTTGCCAAGTTTATTCCTGCATACAGCCATAAATGAGCTTGATTCAGCGTAATCAGGTTTGACTCTATATTGATAATGTGCATTTGGTATGTTTATATAAAAGTTCAGTGTATATGCACGAATAATAATTTCTTCATCTCTGCCATCATGTTTTCATTCATTTGTCTATCTGTCTATCCAATGTTATCTGTCTCCACCAATCAAAATTCTATTCACATTATTACGTTACCAAACCACAGAACGGATTTAAAGCAAACATAGAAGTCCTTGACTTGGATCATTTGAATAGCTATAATGTGATCGACCAAATCGGCTACAACTTCAAAGGCAACTTGTACCAACCATTCCGATCGGCCGCGCTGGCTGAGACGAGGACTCTAGATTTGAACCAGGGCAACGGAGAAGCCAAGTGAGCAAAACCTCTTCTTCACGTCACATCTATACCATATCTGAGAATAATAATCTAATTCCACTCAAAGTTGACAGAGGTTTTCAATGTATTCCCGTAGTTCTTCTGTTATTGTTTTGTTTTGTTCTGGTTTTGTCTTTCTAATAAAAAGCATAACAGTATCTGTGAAGGTTTACTGCGAACAGCACTATTACGACACGTCGGCAGGTTGCAGCGTGTACTGCTTGGCTCGGAACGATAACTTGGGCCACTACGACTGCGATGACATCACTGGGGCGAAGATATGTCTCGCTGGCTACGAGGGACCCGACTGCAACCAGGTTAGAGATGTCATGCAGATAGTTGAGAAGAATGAAGAACAAATCTTTATATAAGATAAAAGCAATGGAGAGCGAAGGTTGTTGACGAGGTAGAAGGGACGCAGTAAAAGAATATTTTATCTAAATCATTGACATTTGCGTCTAGTTGCATTGATTGACAAAATTGTCCTACCTCGACGTAAATGCGCCCCGAATCAATCAGTGGAAGGGGTATTAGTAGTAACAATGATAAAAATTCACGGATACGCATGCTCCGGCAGGATTCGAAACTACGACCTAGTAATCACCGGACAACAGTCCTGTGTTTACTAGACTACCGAGCTTCGGCCTGACAGTTAGTGCTTGTTCCAATTCGTATAGGCTGCAAAAGGTACTGCATACATAATCAATTTAATGAATAGCTCGACGTAGAAATTTTGTTAAGTTGAATTAATGCTCATTACCTGCTGCACGCTACACAGACCAGCACTGGCAGTCGAACAGAAGCTTGGTGTTCTATAGTGGATAAGACACCTGTCCGACGATCAGGATATCGTAGGTTCGAATCCTGTCCGAGTATACATATGCCCATGATTGTTTTTATGGATATATAGGCCCTACAACTAAAACACTGATTAATGTGTGCATATTTGCGTTAATGTAGGGAATTTGACAGTCAGTTGCAAAAGAATAATATTGATATAAAAACGAAGAACACAGATTTTGAATAGAAGAGGAGAAAACTGTAAAGTCAGGTCAGCTAGATCAGGATGACGAGAATCAAAGTATAAAAAGATCGATAAAAATTTTCATCAATTTTTAATCCATGACTAAATTTTAGTCCACTGAAAAACAAGCGGATCGCATGTCTGACGGACTTCTAATGTACATGGCGTTTTGCACATTTCAAATCTGCAAAGTCTATAGGCCCTATACGAACAAGTAGCAAGTAGCATGTACTTAAGTATATAGGAGCATGTTAGTTTCCCGCGCAGAGAGAAATTCGTGATAAGAAACGGGGGTTAGTCTATGTAGACAGAGATCAACCAGGAGTTACCCGCTTTGGTGGTGGTGGGGGTGGGGGGAGCAAACTAACGCTTTGGGGTGTATCTGGTAAGGGGAAGAGGTAAATAGAAACACAATTACGTTTCATTGGAAGAAAGAGGAGTAAACCTGAAAAAAAATCTTCGCTAAAGCGTTGGGGAGAAACAGAGGAAGTAAAAAATGAGTGAATGGGTAAAAAGGAATCGGATTACAAGGAGTTGAGGAAACACGACCATTGGTGCCTTGGAATATTCTCCAAAGAAGTCAAGCTGTGAAGAGCAAAAATGAGTGTTTAGAGTAGTGACAGGTAAACTGTATCGGCAACTAACCCATTTGCTTTCTGTTAGGAAACTACTGAATGTCACTCCGATCCATGCTTGAACGACGGGACCTGTGTTGATCTTCACGACGCCTTTCGCTGCAACTGTCTTCCCGGAACAACAGGTAAATGAAGAAAACAGTAAAACTTTGCCCAATACCCAAGAATTTATCAAGTTTATCTGCCCGCTATGTGTCAAAATAATTTGTCCTTTGATTAAACTATTGCGGCAGAAATGTGGGATGATATTTTTAACGACATACGTGGTCCATTGCCGTCTATAAAAATTATGGTGGCATTGGCTGTAAGAGAAGAGAAAAAGAGAAAATCTGAGAGCAATGAAGACTAGTCGCCAATTGTTCCTACCTCACGTCATTATAAGTTTTGTCAACAGTTATGACTGGATCGATAGTGCAGAGGATAAGACAAAAAAAAAAATCATTCTAAGACAAACCAGCATTAAATGGAGGGAACCTGATAAAAGTAAGCTTCTCATAGCAAATGACTGCAATAAAAGTGTTAAGTTCATCTTTGCGGTGTGTGTGTGTGTGTGGGAGGAGGAGGGGATGGGAGTGGAGGCAGCTATATATGTACGGAGGCTGATGCATACGACAGAATTTTGTATTATTTCATTTTCATTTCATTTCATTTCATTTCATTTATTTCCACATTAAAAACAACAATCATTACATTTCAAGTCATAGTATAAACATATTCATTGCGGGGGACCAATTAAAGCCTTTCAGGCTTGTTGGGAATAGGCCCCAAAGTAAATACAAGACTTTCTCAACTTACAATATATAGATACAAAATATATAGAACACAAATGGTGCACAATCAAAGCAGGATGAAGAAGGAAAAAGAAGAGAGTAAAATACTGGCAGAATATACAAAACCATGTTGCTATTACATACGGAAAGTGCGCCTAAAATTGTTTCTGAACTGCTGTAATGATTTGTAGGTTTTCAGTTCTTTTGGTAAAGTATTCCACAAAATGGGACCTTGATAAAAAATTGTTGACTTGGCTAATTCGGTTCGATAAAGGGGAGGATGAAAATTTTGTTGGTTTCTTGTATTATAAGAATGAATACTGCTGTTGAGATGAAAACATAGTTATCATTGTGAACTTCCTATTTTCTGTCACTGAGAAACATAAGAAGCATAAAGCTAGATTAATTCGTCGTGTACAGTGATCAAAAACTTCGTGAGAAAACAAAACTAAACACACACACTCACATGCAAGAGAGAGAGAGAGAGAGAAACCAAACTGGTTTAATACACTATACTGTACTTCGACGTTCTCCGCAGGGCATACAATAGGCAATTTGTGTTGGAACTGCGTTTCACTCCCTGCCGTGGACACAATGCCAATCATGCATATGATTACAAACAATTTTGAATTACTTGTTCATTTTTTAAATAAAATGAATTGTAATCAATCTGCACTGATGTCATTCTTTTAGATATGAAGTTGTTGTCAGTACTGTGGTTTCTCCTTCTTCTTATCGTATGACAAATACATAGGTAGAGTGATATGTCCAGGCTGCCTAGCCAACCTATAGGGTGTCGTCTGTTGTGTCTTTAATTCTCTCGATGCCACCTCGATAGCAGCTGAAGGGGCAGTCGTGCACAACATGCAGAAAAAATCTGGTCAGGAAAACTACAGTCACAGGCTGGACTGTCAAATAATTTCTAACGATGAGGCGGGTGGTGGGCTGTCTAGGCATGGGCTGTGCACTGCGGATCCTACTAAGGGACACCGACTGCTTCCTTTGAGGGTAAAATCCAGCTGGTTTGATGAGGGATCCTTGATGAGTTCTTGATTGGGAATTTCAGATTCTTTCTATAATCTCTTCCATTCTTTGTTTAAGTTAAACCGATTGATTGCCTTCTTGAAGGGACTGACTACCGGAAAGGACTGCGAGATTTGAGTAGCATATTTGGAAGGTTGTTCAAATCCTCATGGATGGGAAAGTCAGGCTTCGCGTTGAAGAGTAGGGCAGCCTTGCGGATCATCTGCTAACGTGGTAGGGGAGAGGAGTGATGTGTTATAAAGTCAGCAGCCACTAGGTAGGTGTTGAGTTAAGGGTGCCAAAGATTATTCTCACTGTAGAGTTGAAGATCGTATCGATGTGCTTGGTGTACCAGCTCCCACCAAAACTGGTGAACAGTACTCCGTAACTGATGAATATAAAAGAGAGTAAAATCTGCAGTTCGGAGTGTATGCGCATCAGAGCCCCAGCTGTTCACTGCTAATTTGCAGAAGATCTTAAACCTGGTCTTGGTTCATTCTTCATCTGCTTACCACGAAGGACAAGTTGAGTTCAGACCAAGCTTGTCTGTTGCTGAGGTGGAAAATAGTGACTATGGTCTTAAAAGTGTTGGGAGGCGCCAGTAGGAGAGGTAGTCCGCCATCTTGTTTAGGTCCCCTGTGAGTGTGGAGTTGAGTTTGCAAAAGTCAGTGGATTGAATGGCCAAAGCAAGATCATCTGCACATGCAAATCTCCTTGAAGGTGTCCTACACATGTCACTCACATCAATTTTAAAGAGCATTGGCACCAGGACAGATCTTTGGGGAATTCCATTATTCAGCGTTCTGATTGAGCATGTGTGACCTGAAAGCAACATGGAGGCAAGGAGGTTCACATTTGTCTAACACTTGAAGATGCGACAGACCCCAAGAAGGAGGCCACATCTCCACACTGTAGCATATGCCGAAGACATGTCAATCAGAGCAGCCCGTGTCTTGAGGCCACGTTGGCAGTCAGCCTCGATGTTGGTAGTAAGTGCAAGGGCTTGGTCATATTGCAGCTCCTACGATGTCGAAAACGTCTATTCCTTCAGTAAGGCTGGTTCTACAAGGGAACTGAGCCTTACCAGGAGTTGCTCAAACAACTTGTATTAGGTACAGAGAAGAGAGATTAGCTGGTAGCTTGCGTGATCATCAACAGGATTCCCACGTTTCAGAATGACGATGTTCTTGTCCTCTATCCTGATCTTGGAAATGACAATACTGCAGTAGAAAACTGTAGGAGAGTAGTCTGCCAGGCACGAGTATTATGGCCAAAGTTCTTCAGAAACTCAAAATAAATACCATTCAGCTCCTGCTGGTTTACCTGCTTTGATGGATTAAAGGTCAAATCCACTTCTGGTGTAGGGTTTGGCAAGCGGGCTGCTCTTCGGGGAGGACGAGTATGTCGCTGAAAGATCATTATGGACTTCTTGGTGTGCCTCCGTGGAGTTGAGAAGTTGGCGAGAGGCAACTGCATTGGCTGTTACCTATGGTGGCTTATGCCGGACAACGGATGCTGCACCATGGCTCTTGAGAAGATTCCATGACTTTATACTAGAGTGCGTGCAATTTGAGAAAATCAAGGAGATCCATAGCAATGTCTGCGTCGTTGTTGATGTTGTTGTTTGTTTTTATTTCCGTCTTTATATAAAAATACACACATTACATGTTGCATATACATTGCATATACGTACAGAAGAAACGGGGGATTGCCTGTTCAGTCATATTTTCAAAATATGTCTGTTCTTCCACAGGGTCCCAAATTTACAATACAATACAAGAATAATACACTGTATATACAAAACATAAGAAAAAATAATGAAAATCATATACCGAACTGGTACAGTGAGAGTCAATAGGTAGAGAAAAGCAGAGCAAGGAAAAGAAAAAGAGGAGGAGAACAAACTTACAAAAGAAAAGGCAATATACCCCCTCCCCCCCCCCAAAGAAATGGCTGTGACATTTGGTACTCCATTGAGTCCCTTTTTTACCATAATGCTCTATCTAAATAATCAGATAATAACATTTGAAAAAATCTTAAAGTTAATGCGTTACGAATTTCATTGGGCAATTGATTATACATTGATATTCCCCTGTAAAAAAAAGTCCTTTAACAGTTATTAGAATTTGGCTAAAATTCTGATTTGAACGAAGTGAATAATTGAGAAATCTTCTAGAGATATTATCAGACATGTAATTAGGGAGAAAATTCTGCGATATCTTATAAATCATCATACTCATATTCTTTTTATATCGGTAGTCAAGAGATTCCCAGCCCAAAATATCATGAATATGTTGAGTAGAAAGAAAAGAATATGGATTTACTCTCATAATCATACGACCCGCTCTATTCTGTAGCTTTTGAAGGGCTGACAGAACCTTGTGATGGAGCGGAATACCAGATAACGTTTGCGTAATCAAAATGTGGAAGAATCACGGATTTATATATCAAATTCAAATTTGATTCATTTACAATATATCTTAATCTTCCAAGAAAATCAATAAGTCTACTGATTTTCTGGCACATTCCATCTACACGAATATTCCATTTCAACTCAGCGCCGATATGAATTCCAAGATATTTTACCATTTCAACATTTCGAATCTTTATTTTTACATCTAGTGAATTACACCTTGAGAGCATAAATCTCGTACCAAAAAGCATACTGACGGTCTTTGAAAAATTGACCAATAGTTTGTTCTGTGACATCCACTGATCCAAAACTTGCATTTCTTTGTTTAAAATGGACTCCAAGACTTTAACATCTTTGTTGGAGTAGTAAATGACTGTATCATCCGCATAAAGATGAACACGACATGACTGGAAAATACGAGGCAGGTCATTAATGAAAACACAAAACAGTAGAGGGCCAAGAAGAGAGCCCTGGGGCACGCCATTAGTTAAGTACATTTCATCAGACAATGCGTTGTTGACCTTAGTCACTATCCTCCTGCCCGTCAGATAACTCTTAAACCATTGAAGTGTACCTCCATTTATACCAATTCTCGACAACTTTTCTAACATTACATTGTGGTCGACAGTGTCAAACGCTTTCCGTAGGTCGACGAATATCGCCCCAGTATATTCACCTTCATCCATGGCCAAAAGCCATTCATCAGTAACCTTTACAAGGGCAGTTACAGTGGAATGATTTGCCCTGAATCCAGACTGAACCGGTGTTAAGACATTGTTCGCTTTAAGATGGTGTGATAATTGCAACGAAAATATGCGCTCGAGTAATTTCGAGATACAAGGCAGCAGGGAAATTGGCCTGTAATTATCAGGGTTCGACTTATCTCTTTTTTGTATATCAAAATTACCTTGGCTATTTTCCATGACTCTGGGACAACTCCTTCAATAATGGATTTACTTATCAAATACTTCATAGACTTATTCAATATATCAGCGCATACTTTCAAAATCTCAACCGATATACCATCAATACCAGTCAATTTTTTATTTTTCAGTTTGTTGATTTCGTTCATAACCTGAGCTTCAGATACAACTGTAAATGTGTCCATATTATCATAACATACGGATTCTCTAGTAATATCTACTTCGGTCACGTCAGTTTTCTCAGCCTGATGTTCATTTAACAAATTCATAGCAGCACTGGCAAAGTGTTCATTAAATTCGGAGGCTTTACTGTATGCATCATCACAAGAGAGATGATGAGACGATGTGCCGTTATTTGGCAGAAAAGATTTTAGATTTGGCAGAAAAGATTTTAGAACATTCCAGGATTCAACACGTTACATGTTACTTCTTGTGTCTTACTGATCATATCCTGGCGATAGCTTTAATGCAACAACAGTTTATAGTGTATATACCAAAGCAGGCTTTATGATTATGGAAATCATGTTGTACTCCTGAAACCAATGATAGCTCGGTCACAGTAATAGTTCACATTTTAGTTTTTTTTTTCTTACTTGGCACCCTTACATCATCTGGTCTTATTTACTATCCGTTCTCCGTTTCTTTTTCACAAACACTGATTACTCGGGGCTTACAGCCAAACAAGAATTTGAATTTTGTATATTTTCTGACAATTTCGTTTTATGTGTGCAATGAACTGTTGCTGTTTTCAGGTGATATATTCGTGGTGGAATAATGGACGATTTTGTTATGTTTTTATGACTGCATGTCCGTCATGTATAATTAGAAAAGTTGCAGCGATTTTATCACTGTAAAACATGTAATACCATACATTTGAATACACACACACTTATGCACATTACACATATACAGAGTACATCATACACACACACATTATACACACACCCGCATCAATACACATTATACACACACATGTTTACAGACACTCCCCTCAAGCGCATGTTTGATATACAGCAAGAGGTTATTTCCTTGTGGTAAGAATCTGAATTTTATATATTTTAAACAATTTGGTTTTATATATGTAAGGTTGTGTTTTTTTTGTGATAGCATTCGTTGTATAGTAAAAGATGTAAAAGATAGTAAGAGTTTTATGTTCTGTGTAGGTCTATGCATGTTCGTCGAGTACAATGGGAGCAATTCAGTACTGAACAAACAAATCATAATACACTGTACGCTTGAATACACACACGCTAAATGCACACACGTTAAATGCACACACACATAACCGTATACACTTTAGTATTATGTGATGTTTAAAAACACATCCTTTAGGCACCTCAGCAGCTGTTCGAAATGCACCAAGAGGCACTTTACTTGTAGCAAATTATCGGAATTACATTTTATGCATTTTACCGTGTATGTATAAAGAATTGCAATTTCATGTTTATATCTGTAGTACAAACAGGTTTGTTATATTCACATGTATACATCATGTCTTTTATGTACAATTGTGAGCAATTCAGCAATCCATATTGCTGCGAGTCACGATTTCAATAAACCATGAATAATAACAAAAAAAAAAGCTTGCTTTCATGTAGGTCCCGCCATACTTTTCTGTGATCAACCCCATCTCGATTTCGAATTTGACCAGTTATTACATATAATTACTGTGTTATCACCATGTATTTATTGATGTGTTTTGCACATTGTTTACAAGGTGAAAGAACTTGTTTGATTTCTGTTATAATGTCCATAAATGAGAAGCATGGAAATAAAATGAATTGAATTGAATTGAATTGAATTTCTTCCATTCAGACAATTTATTGATGTAATTCTGTTTTTCATTTTCGTTATAACATCAGTAACTTTATTTCTCAGCCGTCGATATTCATTCCACAACTGTTCATTTTTGTTTAATTGCTTTCTTCTTAACCTTGTCTCTTTCTCTCATCAATTCAAAAATCGATTCATTCAACCAAGGAGAGTATTTGTTACGCATACGCTTTGTCTTTATAGGCATGTGCTTGTTGGTGACTAATAATACCTTTTTTTTCCCATTTCTTAACAGCATCCTCCAAATTATAACAAGTTTCAATTTCATTCCAGTCTTGTTCCATGAGATCTTTACGAAATATATTCCACTCAATATTTTTTGACTTTCTAAAGGTTACATAATTGTGGTCATGGGTGATTAAGCTATTTGTTTTCCAGATCAGATAGTTCATGAAATGATCGCCCATGCTTACCTCGAGAACACCTGAGGTCTTTATACAGTCAGTGTTATTTGTCAGCATATGATCAATAAGAGTGGCTGTCTCTTCAGTAACTCTGGTGCATTTCGTACTATTTAATTGATAAAATCCGTAAATATTATTTATCTGATTATATTTGCTTATATGTGGAGAAAAAGGTTTTTTATAAATATCAAAATTTGTATCACCCATGATAATGGAATGACAGTTGAAATTTCCCATGAATGCTAGCAAATCTTCGTACGTACCTAAGACTGCACGTCCAGAGTTAGGCGGCCTGTACCAATTCAAAAAAAGAATGGGTTGAGAATTTCTCAATTCGATCGAAATTAAGATAGCTTCCAACTCAAATAAAGACCGGTGTTCCAAAACTTTGTAACAAATACTATTCCGAATATAAATGGCTCCACCTCCACCATTTCGGTTTCCATCTTTTCTTATAATCGAGTCCAGGGATTTCTATTTCACTGTCTTGAATCCCTTCATCCAACCTGGTTTCATTGAGAGCGCAAACATAAACATCATTTTGCAGGATGATAGATTTCAACTCATCAAAATTTTTCATTACACTAACAACATTCAGTTGTATACATTTCAAACCTTTCTCACACAATGACTTGAATTTGAATTCACATCCATATAAACCGTTTCCATCTGTTACTCTTTGAGGCTTGCGTTTTGCATCACTATTTGAATCATTTATGCATTTCTCATCATAGAAAGGTAATTGCTTCATCAAGCATTTTGGACACTTCTAGTCCAAAAACTGTTCCGATAAATCGTTGTAGACATTTAAAGGGATGCTTGCACATGAAATATGCACCCATCTTTCACAATGTGTACATAAAATACCCTTTTGATTATTTTTGACACATTTAGAGCACAAAGTACATGGATATTTCTTGCCCATTAGCTACAAATTAAAGGAAAAAGTAAAAAAAAAAAAGAAAAAAACACACACTCAGCAAATATATGATGGTATAACTATGTTTTACAATACTGAACAAGGGTTCCCAAAAAGTCATAAACAGTGAAATACGACTAAAATACACTATGCTGGCCTCAGATTTCTAGGTACCAGTAGCACTAGATCCTATCCAGTCAGCTAACCGCCGTACACACAATGTACAACAAGAATAAAATTGCAGACAGTCGAGTCGAACGTTGCACTCTTGTCTTTATTGAATTATCCTTCTTGCTGTGCATGCGCAAGCCCAAGTGCGTGTGCGCATGTATGTGATGAACGAACGGTAAAACTGCAAATGAAACAATGAATGATACACTGTATGAACATATCAAACATACATTTCTTTGAATCACAATAAATTGAATGCATATGGATATAATGCTCCATTAACACACACACAAAAAAAAGGTTTGCTTCTTCTGAACAAACAATAGTACACTGTCTTGTACTGCGTCATTATACGTACACATTTTGTATCCATGCATGTATTCACTACACATTATGAAATGGCAGCTTTATAATGTCATTATCCATCCATTGTTACACTGTATCAATGTTATTACACTTTGTAGGTGACACTGTGGCAATATTCATGTTCTATTGCAATGTCTACAAAAAAAATAATACATGTATTTAGAGGCCGTGATATGCATGTAAAGACCCTATACCAGACTTACACAGTGGCGTATCTAGGGGGGGGGGGCAAGGGGGGCACGTGCCCCGGGCGCCACTCCTTGGGGGCGCAAAAAAAGAAAAAAAAAAGAAAAAAAAGGAAAAAAAAACGAAGAAGAAGAAGAAAAAAGAAAAAAGAAAAGAAGAAGAAGAAAAAAAAACTCGCCCCGAAGGGCGGGGGGGGGGGGGGGCAGAAAACCAAATCAAACAAGATAAGAACAAAACATGATGATGACGCGGACAAAATGACAATGTTTATTGTGTTCACACAAGAATTCCATGTTCTGTCAGCTGAAATACAAAAATTTTCGGCTCGCTCGCTGCGTTCGCTCGCCAAAATTCATATAAATAAAGAAGGTTAGAACAAAACGTGATGATGACGCGGACAAAATGGCAATGCCTATTGTGTTCACACATGTCATTTTATATTCAGCAGGCAAAATGTTTCACGGAGCAGCGGCTGCAATTTCTTTCGCTCTGAAGCGATCGCCAATTGGATCAAAAGAAGGCGCCAACGGTTTAAAACATACGGGGGGGGGGCGCAAAAAAAAAATCAAGCAAGATAAGAAGAAAACGTAATGATGACGCGGAAATATGCAAATTTCGGCTCACTCGCTCGTACAATTTAGAGTATTTTTTTCAAGTCCACAGTTTGTTGGTATAAATCGTTATCTATAAGGCCGTCACTATATCTTGATTAGGATTGTAAGATTAAATAAGCAAGAATTCAATGTTTTGTAAGCTGAAATACAAAAAAAAAAAAAAAATCGGCTCGCTCGCTGCGCTCGCTCGCCAAAATTTATCCAAAAAAAAAAAGAGAAGAAGATAAGAACAAAGCGTGACGATGACGCGCACAAAATGACAATGTCTATTGTGTTTACACATGTCATTTTATATTTAGCAGGATGAATGTTACACGGAGCAGCGGCTGCAATTTCATTCGTTCTGAAGCGATCGCCGATTGGATCAAGAGAGGACGCCAACGGTCTCGAACATAATTATGGGAGGGGGGGCGCAAAAAAAAATCAGAAAAGATAAGAACAAAACGTAATGATGACGCGGAAATATACAAATTTCGGCTCACTCGCTCGTACTAATTTAGAGTACTAGTATTGTAAGTCCTCAGTTTGTTGGTATACAAATCGTTATCTATAAGGTCGTCACTATAATTTATCTTGATTAGAATTGTAAGATTTGATAAGCAAAAAATGACAAGAATTCCATGTGTTGTAAGCTGAAATACAAAAATTTTCGGCTCGCTCGCTGCGCTCGCTCGCCAAAATTTATCCAAAAAAAAAAAAAAAGAGATAAGAACAAAACGTGATGATCACGTGGAAATATACAAATTTTGGCTAACTCGCGCGTACTAATTTAGAGTACTTTTTAAATTCCTCATGCAGTTTTTTGGTATGAATCGTTATAAGGCCGTCACTATATCTTGATTGGAATTGTTAGATTTGATTAGCAAAAAATGACAAGAATTCCATGTTTTGTAAGCTGAAATACCAAAATTTTCGGCTCGCTCGCTGCGCTCGCTCGCCAAAATTTATCAAAATTCATTACATTTAAATCACCCTCAAAAGACCCCTTTTAAGTGCTTGAAAACGCATATCATGCGGACTTTCTTTAAAGGACAAGTTCACCTTCATAAACATAAGGATTGAGAAAATGCAACAATATTAGTAGAACACATCAGTGAAAGTTTGAGGAAAATTGGACAATCGATGCAAAAGTTATGAATTCTTAAAATTTTTGTGTTGGAACCGCTGGATGAGGAGACTACTACAGCTTGTGAGTCATATGCGTACAACAGGATAAAGAAAATGTAAAGAAAATTCAACATATTTCACTTTTTTTCCCATAATAAAAGAGCACTTGACTTGTCTCTTTCTAAAAGCAGGGGGAATAATATTACCCCTAACATATGTCGGTAACGAGTCAAGGGAATATGCACTTTTTTCAACATATGGAATTTTGTGAAATTCTCTTAATATTTTCCTTATACTGTTGTACGCATGTGACATCTAAGTTATTCATACACTGCAGTAGTCTTCTCATCCAGCGGTTACTACACAAAAACTTCAAAAATTCATAACTTTTGAACGGGTTGTCCGATTTTCCTCAAACTTTCAATGACGTGTTCTCCTAATATTGCTACATTCTCTCAATCCTTATGTTTATGAGGGTGAACTTGTCCTTTAAAGTCCCTACCGGGATGGGGTTGGGGTTGAACACTTTCTCAGAAATTAGGGGCGCAATTTTCGCGCTTGCCCCGGGCGCCGTTTTCCCTAGATACGCCACTGGACTTACAGACTTGTGATCTTCCAAGCCTAGAAGCTTAGCCCTTCTGGATGCATTCTGATTGCGATCCTGTCCCAAGCTGTGAAATAATACAGTAAGTTGCAAAGAATTGTATGGAAAATGCAAAATAACTTACATCACACATTATATGCCTACATATGTGGCACTACGCTTGCCTTCGTACATTTGAGCAAGGCAAATTATACTTTCCCTTAAGCCAGAGTTGCTTAAGATGCCTTAATAACGTACACTTCATATCACATGAAAATGAAATATTTCAGCCTGTACGCTACCATATACATCAAACCACATACATGTACTTATGAATGTAATACGTAAAGCACGTACCTCGAAACACAAAAGACAGTCTTTTATTCATACACTTGTATTAACGTCTAAATGCATTATTTAGACTGGAACTGCCTAAACAACAAAATTATCACTAGTCTTTATCATTACTAGTATCAAATCCAACCTCATATTTACTTTTGAATCTTCACCTGGCAATGTTACTCAACAAACTGAGTTGCTTAACTGTCATATTCTGTCTTACAGGAGTTGTGAATTAATTCTGAATGTATTACCACCATATAAACCAAGTTCTGAATACTGCTCTACACATCATATCAGCTCACGGCCAAGTGATAACACAAAGAGCCAATGCGAATCTACGACGCTACAACTACAGTAACTCTACACGCAACGTACAATGCACAATGCGAAGCTGTCAATCCTACGCTATATCAATATGCACCGTACATAACCTACACTAGCGTCACTTACGCTAGACCGTTCATGATATCCGGACACACAAAAGGCATTAAAGCCCAAACAAAGTTCTGGTACGCCTGCAAAAGTTGTCAAATTTCGCTCCCAAATGTGAACGTATGCTTATGAAATGTGCAGGATAACGAGGTTATTACAAGATATTCGATGGGTAACAACGAAAATGCGAAATATTAACCAAAAAGGTTCAGTCTCAGTACCAAAGAGATTATAACACAAGAGGGCGTAGTCCAGTGGGGAGGCAGCCGCGCGAGGGAGCTGCCATTTCGCGCTGTGGGAGCCGCCATTGCACGGATCCTGTACAGTTATTAATCAGTAGATGGCAGCGCACTGTTTAATGCAGAGCGTGTTGATAGATAGAGTTGCGACACTGGGGTACAAAGGTCACGTCAAATAGTTCCCCGTGGTCGTCGATGTCGACGAATTATTTCTACAGGGTTTTCACATAGGCGCGCAGTACCCGGACCCAGCGGCAGTGTGAGATACCATTGTTGTTTGCGACGGGAGTGTGACTTGTTGAGAAAATTGTCCTGTTTTTACGGCAATCATGTAAACTTAATGAAGTAGAGAAAGGAGTACTTACTGTCGAAGTTAAGGAAACGGATGCAAACAACCTGAAAGGATGAAATATTTTCAGAGTTGTTTTAACGCTCCTGGCTGATGTTGATGGGCGCACGTCAAAGTGTAAGGACGGAGTTATCATGTAGTCCCACTCCTTTACAATTGTTGTTGTAATTCAAAATCCCGGGCTGTGGGTCTTTACTGTTGTTATGACGACGAGGGGAAGCTATTTTGCACTCTCGCGCAAAACCCATGCGCCGAGCGCGTAACTCTACTTTGCGCGAGCCACGGAGCAAAATAACAATAAATGCATTGTTTGCGTCATAATAGGGTACGCGGTTTTCTAAAGTCTTATCGACATCATACGACCAGGGGGAACTATTTTTAGGGATTGACCAATCAGCGCGAACTTCCGGTGTCGCAACTCTATCAATCCGCTCTGGTTTAATGCGCTCGACTTGAATATTCGGCGCAGTGACCTTGCGTTGTTTTAGTGTGACGTCACAATGGTCATGTTAAAGCGTCATAATGGTGCTGATGTTGTTTGATTTTATGGCGTGATTGGGAATGTACGCGAAACAAACGTCATAATGCTCAACTACTGTCTAGTCTACACCCAAGTTCCCACTGTTTATTTTGCGAACAACAAAAAGGTCTGGACTCTACCAAATGGTTCAAATGATATGATATCATCGTAGAAACTAATATTTAAACAATTAACCACATTGTGATTCTGAAAATGAAAATGTGTAATGAAGAATAACATATCACTCCTGATATGATATGAGAAGATATGACTTGAACGTAGACTTAGATCCAGTGCCAGGAGCTGAGTGTGCGCTCCCTCTTCAATTTTGGACGCACTATTTGTACGCACGCGTATGGCGACTACTTACTCTATAGGTATAATCTCTTTGCTCAGTACTTACCCGAACGGGGTCAGGCTAAACTCGGACTCGGGGATAACTCGGCTTCGCTTTGACGGCGGGATGAGTTGTAATGGTTGTCCCTCTGATTGTACAGTGTTGTCCTATGGGAGCGGCCTGTATAAACTAGCGCTTCGTGTTCTGGCTACTCGCAGTAATGGTCCGAGTTGTTACAACGCGCGCATCAAAAACCTCTTTTGCGCGCATGCAAAATTACTGTGCGCCTATCAATCACCTCTAAAACAATCAAAGGCGCTTGATAAACAACAACAAAAACTCCAAAGACCGCGTGTCTCAGCAACTGAGGACCACGCGCTGTCATTTTTGTTTTGTTTTGTACAGGATTACGTTAGCACGCACTTTCCTGTCCATTCAGTTAGGCCTCATTTGGTATTATGCAGTGGCCAGTAGAATATGGCGATCACTTACTGCGTGTGAATTGTCTGAAGTAGGGTCGCATTTTTCCCGAGACCGAGTTAGTCTGGAGCCTTCTGGAATAAAAGTCGGTTTTCCTACTATTATTGTTTTTCTCAAAATACTCCAAACCGACTCATCATTCCGGCAAACCGCGTCAGCCAGGTAAGTTTCTTAGTGGACTCTTTCGATATATTGCAAGCAAAAATGAAATGGTGCTAGACGGGTTCTCAAGCACTTACCGAAACTTAGTTTTCACTTTAAGATTCTCTTTTATCAAGAACTGTGAACAACGTAATAATTGTAAACTTACGCAGAACCATCCGAGGAAGAACTTCCACCCGGAATTCTGTGACTATCGTGAGATAATCTTACACATTTTCTGCATTTTGGCTAGACTCACGAACGAGCAAACCGTCGGTTCGTGCGCCATCTTTCTAGCCCATTATGGAAGGCCGAAAATCACACTACTATATATTGCGCGCGCGCATACATTTAACACACAATCATCGCTATGGCAGATGCGCTAACACTAGCCTACGTATGAAAAGCCGAAATTGCAAAAACAAATTCAGCGCGAACAGCACATACACAGCAATATTTAGCTGCATCGAATTTAAGACTGTGGTTTAATGATGCACTCATATAGCTAAGAAACTGGCAGTAGTCATATCAAGTTTAGGTCATTTTCGCACGTAATAACACGTTTGATCGTGACTATAAAGATTATGAGAAGTGAGGAAGTATATTTACGAGAACCAAGAACATGGCCTCCAATGGACAGGAAGCAGAGGTCAGGTTCGTAATCCTTCCAACGGTTGGAAAGAAAGGTGCCGAGTTGTTTGGCATCATGGAGAAGGAATTGGTCACAGGCTGAAACCCATGCATGAAGTTGTTTCCCAGCCTCGTTGTGTGTGGTATAACCCCATGAAGAGTAATGGCTGTTGCAGTCACCGACATGCAATTCTTGATTGATTGGAATGAATTTTGAGTGGAGAAGGTCAAATAGGACTGGAAGGTTTGTAAATATAATTGACAGTAAGATGTTCGATTCTTACAGTTGCGATGAAGATATCATCCCTGCTGGGCTCCTCAAGCATGCTTAAATCTGTAAGAACACATCGAGTGAAAGTGGGGACACCGTACTTTGGTTGGGGAAGTGCTTCGAGCTGTTCCCAGCATCACCCCCATGGATTTCACATTGCAATATTAGATCAATGACAATGCCTTTTGCTGTACTAGCCAGGTAGTCACATTTTGCTTATGACATACCTTCAGGGTTGGTGTGTAGAATACAAAAAGATTTTCCGACGTGTCGAGAAGGATGGCCCTTAGAAGGGCATGTGGGGTGAAGACTCAGACGAGTCCTGATGAGATGAAAGTTCAGGATAAAGTAGACAAGTAAGTAACCAAGGTAACGTGTGTATATTCAGTGATGGCATAGCGCATCGGTTGAAATGCTTATTGTGACTAATAACAAAGATGATTGATAATCGTTATTCTTTAAATGTTCATGTTCAACACATATCAAAATCTACGAACGCTCTTTCTTGTGGCGTATTTAGTTAGCGATAATTGTTACCATTAAATGACTTTGTGCCTATGTATTTCTTCGGAATCCACCATTTGAGCACTAGCTCCTTTTGATCACCCCCTGGCATTTCTCGGAAAAAACAATCAAACAAATATAGTTATAAGGCCACTTATGACGTTTATAATAACAAGCGCGCTTTCAATTACTTCATAGATTGCTTGCACTCATTACACGTTTTTCGTCTCTCAGGAAGTATGTGCGAGACAGGCGTTGACGAGTGTTTGAGCAACCCATGCGTACATGGCGCCTGTTCCACTTACGATGGAGTATTGGACCTGTACACCTGCTCTTGTGATCCAGGATATCAAGGAGTAAACTGCGAGGGAAAGATCAACGAGTGTGACTCGGACCCTTGTCAGCGAGGTGGCACTTGCTCTGATGGCCCAAACGCTTATCTGTGCATTTGTCCTCCTGGTTTACAAGGTTAATAATAATAAGGTCTGATCTATGATGGCCTCTTCTGTATTACCATTGCTCTAGCAGAGGGCCCTGTCGTTATCACCCTAGCGTTGCTAATAGTAGACTACCTATTTATACTCCTACGTCGAGAGAGACATGGTGGGTAAAAATGTTTTGTCTTAGGAGCCGGGAGTCTTGTGCATTATGTCACAGCGCCAGAAGAATTACAGGGGTCTTTACAAATTAAGAGGTTTAACGGTTTCTCGTTTATGCCAACGCAGTTCTTTATAGTGTTCGAGGCTGTATTTTGTGAATGAGTGTAGTAGGTGATGTTTCAATACATTTTGTATGTTGAGTCAGTGAGTTTAATTTGTATTCAACGAGTAGGGCCTATGCGGTTTTGTGTGCATTCTTTCATTCACTCGGGAAATTCTTCATCTTCAAAATTACATCACTGTCTTCTTAGTGGAAGCATTCGCGTGTTCTAAAATGAAGTAATCATCAAATGTCAAAGGCAATTATCATTATATCCTTTTCAAATAACGTGTTACGAAGTCGAATCGATACTGTCAGAGGGATTGATATCGTATACCAAATGTTGTTGACTTCTGATATGAGCCAGTCCACAGTAAGCGCTAGTCTGGTCTGTAATGACCAATGGAACCACAAACTTTCAAAACATGGAAAAATTCTTTTACAACAGTTTGATAATTCAGGAAAGAAGATAGCAGCAATTTGTGTGTAAATGCTGCATTAGCAGCTTTTGTGAAATTGGATTAAAAGAATACAGACACATGTTTACCCGTATATTCCGATATTCCTATATTCATAACGTAGTGTCAAGAGGCCGTATCTCCAGTCTTTCAGTAACTATTGTAAATCAATTTCTAGAGAAGGTCTGCATTGACCATCAGCGCATATGCAGACATTGTAAGGTTGAAAAGTGGATCATTGCAATAAACTCAGGACCAAGAATCCCAGTGCTGACACAGCCGAAGTAGAAGCTTCCTGGTATCTGCGAGTATTATGTCATTAATATTATTTGTAAATCACACATATTCAGCGATCACTAGTAAGCGGCCATATTTTTTTTTGTTTTTGTTTTTTTCACACAAATAGGACTCCAATGTGAACAAGATGTCGATGAATGTGCAAGCCAACCGTGCCAGCATAATGGCACGTGCTCGACGTCGCCAGAAATGTTGAACCATTACCACTGTGAGTGCCTAGGTGGCTCCACGGGCGTCAACTGCGAGTTAGACATAGACGAATGTTCCTCGTCACCATGTCTGCGCGGAGGAACTTGTCGCAACCTCGTCAACGGATTTGAGTGCATTTGTCCCTCTGACTCAACAGGTGAGCTTAAAGAGCAAAATCATCTGAATTGTATTACAGTCACCTTTCAAATCAGAATACAGGCTCTGTTTGCATCAACAATAATAAAAGGTGTATGTAATGACCACCCTTGAATAGTACCTTAATTTGACAAGCAACATGGCACATAATCATAGCGGAGAAAAACCGTCTCAAATCTTTAAAGAAAAAGAATCGTATAAACAGATAAATTCTTGAAATGTGATGAAAGAGCCACGAATAGAATCACGGATTTGAGCCATGTACTCAACTCGTTGAAACGCAGGTGATCCTATCTACACACTCTGAAGATGAATTAGACCTATCAATACTCAGCAATTTAATCTCTTTGCCATACTTTACCATTACCATTACCATACTTGAGTGCTACGATGTAACCACTTTGCCTTTGCTTTCATTTTTACAGGGGTAATTTGTGGGACGGATATAAATGAATGTCAAAGTTTTCCTTGCAAGTATGGTGGTACGTGCAGCACTGACCCTTTAGTGCTGGATCACTACTCCTGCACCTGTCAGCAAGGTTTCACTGGGTCAAACTGTGAAATAGACGTGAACGAGTGCAGCTCCGACCCTTGTCTTAATAGTGGTATCTGTAGCGATCTCATAAACGGATTCCAGTGTCATTGCTTACAAGGCAGTAGAGGTACGTAATATTCATAGCAAAGTGGATAGTAAATGCCTTCTTCAGTCTTCTACTTCTTCCTCAAGGGAATGTGTCACGCTTTTATAAACACTATTATAGCCATTTCTGGGTGCATGCACTGGTCGGGGAGGAAGGCCTCGAGCCTGGGTGATTATGTTTGCTTTTTCTCCGCTGGCAACTAGTGGCACCTAGACTCACCATATGTTTCATATCATATCATATCATATCATGTAATTTGATTTTCTATTTTGTAATATATGTTGAAATGCCAGATGAATATTGATAATAAAATAATGATAATGTAACTTTAAAGAATGGGATATGAAACAGTTGAAATTTGTGTTACACCTTTGATCTCAATACACGGTATTTACCTGCGGAATTTTCAGCTGTTGACGCTATCAAAAACAAACGTTTAACACCGATCTCAGTTGAATTTAGAATACAGATGAGCTTATTCTCTGATATGAAATAGTATTTTCTGTATTTCTCTGTGTTTTCCGAACTTTTGAAAATGAGAGAGTATATTTGAATTGATTCATTGGACTTACTTGCACAGGACGTGGTGTCCTCTTGCACTCCTTCGGGTGATCCTCCCCCATATATGTCTCTATCCCTGGCTAGTTCCTCAGCATCCTGTATTCCACTTCTAATCTGGTCACTCCAGCGCAATGGCCGACGTCCAGGCGGTTATGGAGATCGGAAGTTGTTCCTGTATGTCGTCAGGGGCATACGATTCTCCGACATCTGAATAATGGCCAAACCATTTGTATTGTCTTTAATTACTTCAATGTTTACGATAGTAGTGATTTTGAGTTGGCTTCTGTCACTGTTCTTTATGGGGGTTTTTCCCCCATAAGGCGAAAATTGTACCACGGAAATAATACTTAGGCATCTCATTACGAAAACCTTCAGTCTGTACCTGTCTGCTTTCCTCAATGTCCAGCTTTTTCCCCTCATGTTGCAATAGGTCTTATAAGCGTTTTGTATAATTGAGTACTTTCAGAAATATGATGTTGTCCTCGTTGGTCCAGATGTTCATCCTTTAGTCTGCCAAAGGACCTGGCGACAAGAGTAGTGCCTCTCTTCACATCCTCTGTTACTGACGGTACCACACTACAAAGGAATACAAAGTTTTCTGCGTTGTCTACAGGGGGCATTAATCATCATGTCGTCTGTGGACGTCGGACCTTGGCACTTGGAATTGTTTATCTTTATACCCCATTTTCGCTGGCTTTCTCTAGCTTAGTAGATGATATTTGAAGTTAATTTTGGTCAGATAGTAAGATGCGTAGAGGCGCAACATCAGCTGAATCCCCTTTTCATATTCCCTATCCCTTCAATCCTGCGTGTTGTAGTCGCTGTAGTACCAACTGGGTGTCTTAGCTTTGTATAACAGACAGGGGTCTTGGTCGGGAGGGATAGTGGTGTCCCCCTCCTAGAAATCAGCAGACCATTGCTTCATCGGGCTGAAAGTTTTTCGTCAAGTGCCCAGCTATATGTGCTTCTGCCCAGTGGCCAATCTTCTTCGGAGGAAACACCTCAATATGAATCACAATCACTTGAATTATTGAAATGTAAAAGTATAACCTGGTAAAGGGGCAATGGGACGTGCTGTCTTGTCATGTTTTCAACCTTTTGTTTTGACCAGAGTGATTTTTATAATCACATTGCAGGAAGTTCACTAACATTTTTTGTAACAGGTAGCAGTCATTAAAAAAAAATAACGACGAATGCAAAGATGGACAAGTTTTGGAAAGGACAAGGAGGTGCTAGAGAAAGAGAAAAAACTGGAATCTCTCCTGCTCCTTTGTGCCCTTGTCTCCGAAAACTCTATTTCAGGTGTTAATGAATTGCTTTGACAAAAGACAATATTTCTGCTGAGGAATGCACCATTCCTCAATCACATCAAACAGAGCAGCAGCAGCTCGCTGTCCCTTTTAACTTTTTTTTTCCCAGCAATTGTTCAGTGTGCAGAGAGCATGACACGCGAACAAATATCATCAAAAAAATCCGGGTCTTTAACTGTAAAAATACATTAAACAATCCGAAACATGATTTAGCCAATCACACAATCAGAAAGAGTTAGTTTACATTCAGGTTTTTCTCTTGGCAAACAAAATTATGAACAAATGAGTGCAAGGTGGTTAAATGCTAATTTTTTTATTCTTGAAGTAATATTCTCTTTAAAAAAAAGTGTTTATAGTGAAGGTTTGAAGAAAATCGGAAAGGATTAATTCCGCCACGATTTCAACATATTAGGATTAATAGACTTCAACAATTCCTGTGAAATGCATCATGAAATTATAAAAATCGTGAACCGCGTCCTCTGTTTCCATGTTAAAAAACACAGTAGAAAAGAGGCTTGGAGCATGGAACATCAAAGCCAGTTGAATGCTTAGCATTCAGTACAGTTTGCACAAATTGGAAAGAGATTCCACTCCTTCTCTATCACCTCAATGGAAAAGATCTTAAAGGGTGAGTACAGTTCTGGTTGAGGTGAGGATTTAGCTTTTAATGTTTTGCGAGATATTCAGAAACCAATCGGTTTTGAAATGGGTGAGATATCCAAAAACAAGGTGAAACAAAGAGATCATAATAAAAGGCGTGGCCTGTCGCCTTTTATTATTATCATCACTTTTATGGATATCTCAGCCATTTGAAAACCAATTTTCATCAAATAAACGTTGAATCCTTCTTAAAATTACATGCTTTTTCATATTTCATAAGAGGTTTCTCTTTTCCTCACTTATTAATGTTATAAACCTGAATCCCCACCTCAACCAGTACTGTACAGTCCCTTTAACAACAAGAAAAGCAACCTAAATTGATCATTATCGGTTACGTAATGCTTTAATTAACATGCTCACAGAGTAAGATCTAAAGGTGATTCGGATCACACTTTGTCAGGTGACAACTGCGCAGTCGACGTAGACGAGTGTTCAAGTAGCCCATGCCTGAACGGTGGAACGTGCTGGACGCTCCCATGGCAGTTGAATGTCTTTAGTTGTGCGTGTCCAGAGGGATTCACAGGAACACGATGCGAGGCGGACATCGATGAGTGCGCTTCAAATCCGTGCCAGCGAGGAGGACTTTGCGTAAATTTTGTCGGCCGCTACTTCTGTCATTGTCCTACAGGAAGCACAGGTTGGGGTATTTTTTATAATGCATACCCACAAACACACACACACACACACACACACATATATATATATACATAGGCGTACCCAGGATTTTTTAGAGGGGGGTGTTCAGTGGCGTACCGTGGGTCAAGACATTGGGGGGGGGGGCGCACCTCATGGAAGCAACATCAGAATTGCATAACTGTACAATAAAATGCGAGCGAGCGGAGCGAGCGAGCTTGAAAATTTTGACATTTTTCAGTCCCCAAACTGCCGTTTGTAGCTATATATGATAATATATGTATATATAATATATATATATATATATATATATATATATATATTTGCTTTGGAAATTAAGGGGGTTGCACCGGGTGCAACTGCTGGCAGTTGTTGGCAGTAACATCAGGAGAATGACATAACGATTAAATGCGAGCGAGCGAAGCGAGCGATCTTGAAATTTTTGACATTTTAAGTCCCCAAACTGCCGTTGGCAGCTATATTTTTTCGCTTTAGAAATTTAGGGGAGGGGGCGCACCGGGCGCAACTGCTGGTAATTACTGGCAGCAACATCAGGAGAATTGCATAACGATTAAATGCGAGCGAGCGAAGCGAGCGAGCTTGAAAATTGTGACATTTTACAGTCCCAAAACTGCCGTTTGCAGCTATATTTTTCGCCTTAGAAATTAAGGGGAGGGGGCGCACCGGGCGCAACTGCTGGCAATTACTGACAGCAACATCAGGAGAATTGCATAACGATAAAATGCGAGCGAGCGAAGCGAGCGAGCTTGAAAATTTTGACATTTTACAGTCCCAAAACTGCCGTTTGTAGCTATATTTTTTCGCTTTAGAAATTAAGGGGAGGGGGCGCACCGGGCGCAACTGCTGGCAATTACTGACAGCAACATCAGGAGAATTGCACAACGATTAAATGCGAGCGAGCGAAGCGAGCGAGCTTGAAAATTTTGACATTTTACAGTCCCAAAACTGCCGTTTGTAGCTATATTTTTTCGCTTTAGAAATTAAGGGGAGGGGGCGCACCGGGCGCAACTGCTGGCAGTTACTGACAGCAACATCAGGAGAATTGCATAACGATTATGCGAGCGAGCGAAGTGAGCGAGCTTGAAAATTTTGACATTTTACAGTCCCAAAACTGCCGTTTGTAGCTATATTTTTTCGCTTTAGAAATTAAGGGGAGGGGGCGCACCGGGCGCAACTGCTGGCAATTACTGACAGCAACATCAGGAGAATTGCATAACGATTAAATGCGAGCGAGCGAAGCGAGCGAGCTTGAAAATTGTGACATTTTACAGTCCCAAAACTGCCGTTTGTAGCTATATTTTTTTCGCTTTAGAAATTAAGGGGAGGGGCGCACCGGGCGCAACTGCTGGCAATTACTGACAGCAACATCAGGAGAATTGCATAACGATTATGCGAGCGAGCGAAGCGAGCGAGCTTGAAAATTGTGACATTTTACAGTCCCAAAACTGCCGTTTGTAGCTATATTTTTTCACTTTAGAAATTAAGGGGAGGGGGCGCACCGGGCGCAACTGCTGGCAATTACTGACAGCAACATCAGGAGAATTGCATAACGATTAAATGCGAGCGAGCGAAGCGAGCGAGCTTGAAAATTGTGACATTTTACAGTCCCCAAACTGCCGTTTGTAGCTATATTTTTTCGCTTTGGAAATTTGGGGGGGGGGGGCGCACCGGGCGCAACTGCTGGCAATTACTTGCAGTAACATCAGGAGAATGGCATATAACGGTTAAATGCGAGCGAGCGAAGCGAGCGAGCTTGAAATTTTTGACATTTTACAGTCCCAAAACTGCCGTTTGTAGCTATATTTTTTCGCTTTAGAAATTAAGGGGAGGGGGCGCACCAGGCGCAACTGCTGGCAATTACTGACAGCAACATCAGGAGAATTGCATAACGATTAAATGCGAGCGAGCTTGAAAATTTTGACATTTTACAGTCCCAAAACTGCCGTTTGAGCTATATTTTTTCGCTTTAGAAATTAAGGGGAGGGGCGCACCGGGCGCAACTGCTGGCAATTACTGACAGCAACATCAGGAGAATTGCATAACGATTAAATGCGAGCGAGCGAAGCGAGCGAGCTTGAAAATTTTGACATTTTACAGTCCCCAAACTGCCGTTTGTAGCTTTATTTTTTCGCTTTGGAAATTCGGGGGGGGGGGGGTGGGCGCACCGGGCGCAACTGCTGGTAATTACTGGCAGTAACATCAGGAGAATGGCATATTATAACGGTTAAATGCGAGCGAGCGAAGCGAGCGAGCTTGAAAATTTTGACATTTTACCGTCGTAGCTATATTTTTTTCGCATTGGAGGGAGGGGGCACCCGGGCGCCCCCTGGATCCGCCACTGGTAGTCAAGGGTGTCGGTTAATGTTCATGATTGGGGGAGGTATGACCAGCGAGGGGGCGTCGAAGTGACCAAGCGGGAGAAGGATGTCCAAAATCTGCACTTTATATAGAGCATCCCCTAATTTGTTTGTGTTTGTGAGTGTGTGTGTTTCATATAGATGGAAAAGTTAGGAAATAGCCAAGGTCAAGTCATTCAAGTCAGGTCAAACATTGCAGCGACTCTTCTTGCCATTCATATTCTGAGTACACTGCGCACATCCTGCTTGTATTCAAAATGCCAACCAGGAATCACGCTGAATCACAATCTTTTGTCGTCTCCGGGCTTTTTGAACAATGTTATACCTCTTTAATTATATGGTTAAAAGAAATCTTAGAAAAATATCTTTTTTTCTTGATCATCCTTTCATGTCGATTACCAAGTCCATGTGTTATTACTAATCAGTTACATTGAGTATAGCAAGTAACTTGCTACTTCCAGAGCTTCCAGAGCTTGCTGCTTCCAGTAGGCTACTAATATACTGACTGTACTTGGTAGTCAGTGGCGTATCTAGGGAAAACGGCGCCCGTGGCAAGCGCGAAAATTGCGCCCCTAATTTCTGAAAAAGTGTTCAACCCCAACCCCATCCCGGTAGGGACTTTAAAAGAGTCCTCATGATATGGTTTTTGAAGCACTTAAGAGGGGTCTTTTGAGGGTGATTTAAATGTAATAGGCAACCCTAAATTTTGATATATTTTGGCGAGCGAGCGCAGCAAGCGAGCCGAATTTTTTTTTATTTCAGCTTTATACATAACGTGGAATTCTTGTCATTTTTGGTTATTAAATCTTCGAATTACAATTCTAATCATAGTGACGGCCTTATAGATAACGATTTGTACCAACAGTGTCCTACCCCATCCCGGTAGGGACTTAAAAAAAGTCCACATGATGTGCTTTTCAAGCACTTATAGAAGGGGTCTTTTGAGGGTGTTTTAAATGTAATAGATATTGAAGAATTTTGGCCAGCGAGTGCAGCGAGCGAGCCGAAAATTTTTGTATTTCAGCTTACAAAACATGGAATTCTTGTCATTTTTGGTTATTAAATCTTCGAATGACAATTCTAATCAAGATGTAGTGACGGTCTTATAGATAACGATTTATACCAACAGTGTTCAACCCCAATCCCATCCCGGTAGGGACTTAAAAAAAGTCCCCTTGATATGCTTTTTCGAGCACTTAAAAGGGTTTTTTTGAGGGTGATATAAAATCTGATAAATTTTGATAAATTTTGGCGAGCGAGCGCAGCGAGCGAGCCGACAATTTTTGTATTTCACCTTAAAAAACATGGAATTCTTGTCATTTTTTGGTTATTAAATCTTACAATTCTAATCAAGATATAGTGACGGTTTCATAGATAACGATTTATGCCAGCAAACTAAGGACTTGGAAAATTACTTACTACGAGTGAGTGAGCCGAAATTTATATATTTCCACGTCATCATTACGTTTTGTTCTTCTTATTTTTTTTTTTGGATAAATTTTGGCGAGCGGGCGCAGCGAGCGAGCCGAAAATTTTTATATTTCAGCGTTACAAAACATGGAATTCATGGAATTCATGTTTTGTTTTTATCTTGTTGATTTGGTTTTCTGCGCCCCCCCCCCCCCCCCCATTCTCCTTCCCCCCGTCCGGGCGAGGTTTTTTTCTTCTTCTTCTTCTTCTTCTTCTTCTTCTTCTTCTTTTTTCTCGTTTTTTTTTTCACGTGCCCCCTTGCCCCCCCCCCCCAGATACGCCACTGTTGGTAGTTGATACTACCGACTTAGCATGCAATGTGCCTATAATAGGCTGCAGCGCAGCATGCATTGTACACACATAATATTATGCATCATACACAATTTACGGTACCGCGTACGGTATAACACCGGTAACAAAGAGATTTTAATCTCTTTGACCGGTAAACAGTGAACATTATGCGCAATGTATCTTCGCGATTCGGTCAGAAAGCAAAGCAGGGATCGGGAATGTCTACTGTTTGCGCGTCAGCTTCGCGCGCGGTGCAGTAACGTAGTATTAACACGTACTGTACACGAGTTCTTTAGTGCGTATGATATAATGTAATGTTCTCCATAATGTATCATCATCCACATAAACATTAAAACAAGGAAGAGAGAGAGAGAGAGAGAAAATGAACGCAAAAGAAATGAAAGGCGGAATTCAAAACGGAAATAAAAGCCGTAAAGACAGCTTTTGTTTCATTTGTCAACATCTAAGCATTGCTGAAGAGGGGTGTTGAATAGCTCAAACACATCCCTTTTGCCCAAGGGGGGTGTTTGAACACCTTAAACACCCCCCTTTTGGCAAAGGGGGGTGTTTGAACACCCAAAACACCCCCCCTCGGTACGCCCTTGTATATATATATATATATATACTCGGATTTTATTCTAGTATGACTCGTCTGATCATATCACACGTATTAATTAAAGGGTAGTAGAAATGTCCTGGTATCCCAACTTTTTTTTTTCTTAGATCATTGATTTCAATGAATTATGGTAAACTCGTCCTTATCCTATCTTATACCTGCAGGTTCCCAATGTGAAACTGACATTGACGAATGTATTTCATCCCCTTGTATGAACGGTGGGACTTGTTCAACTCCGTACGCTCTGAATACTTACACGTGCAACTGTCCGGCAGATTTTATAGGAGTAAGCTGTGGCAGTCATGATTGCGATATCAACCCTTGTACTAATGGTGCAACATGTGAGGCTCTAGAGGGCGTTAGGCACTGTGTTTGCTCTCCTGGTTACGAGGGAATCTTCTGTGAGGCCGAGATAGATGAATGTGAAAGTAACCCGTGCTTCAATGCTGCAACATGCCGAGACATTGTTAACGGTTACTTGTGTCAATGCTCAGAAGACTACGGAGGCATTCACTGCGAGGTGGACAATAACATGTGTCGGTTCGGTCAGTGTCAGAATGGAGCACATTGTGTGAATCTTTCTAATAATTTTAGCTGTAACTGTCTACAAGGTTTTACAGGTGATCTCTGTCAGTTCAACATAAATGACTGCCATGACCATCTATGTTTAAATGGTGGTACGACCGTGGACGGTATTGCTTCATGTACTTGCATTTGTCTGATGGGGTTCACTGGCCCCAACTGTCAATCAAACGTAGATGAATGCAGTTCAAGTCCATGCAGTAATGGAGCAACTTGCATCGATGGTAACAATAACGTCACATGCATTTGCACGAATGGGTATGAGGGCTCTCTCTGTACTGATGTTCTTGATAACTGTGTCAGTTCACCTTGCCAAAACTTGGCGCAGTGTGTCAACGGGCTGGCAAACTATGAATGCAGGTGTCTCAATGGATTTGTGGGGATGAACTGTGAGACGGATATTGACGAGTGCGCAAGCTCTCCGTGCAGAAAAAACGGAACGTGTACAGACCTTACAGGCGCCTACACATGTTTTTGTCCGTCCGGTTTCGCGGGTTACCAATGCCAAGTAAATGTTGATGACTGTGCCAACAACGGCTGCCAGAATGGTGCCACGTGTATAGATGGGATCAACACTTACACGTGCCTTTGTGGACCAGGTTTCAGTGGACAGTTCTGTCACCAGCAGATCAACGAGTGCTCCAGTAATCCTTGCAGGAATTCCGGCACGTGTTATGACTTCCTCAATGGATACATTTGTTCCTGTGTGTCTGGATATCATGGCGTTCACTGTGATTGTCCGCCATGGTTAACAGGTATGAGGCGACCACTTTACGGAGGAAAAAAATATGCACGTGGTCAGAAAATGAGAAAATTAATTGCAGATAAAATACTTCATGGGTTTTCTGCAATTGATGTTGAATGCCTTTGTTATCCACGGGGATTTTGCACAAAATTAGCAGTGATTAGGGAGAACATTATTTCAAAGGCCTGTTATGGATACGTGGTTCCGTAAATGGCAATTAAAAAGAGATCAGGAACAAAATGAGTTGCAAGAAAGCATCATTATTAATGACATACATTAATTAACTATTTTCACAACCTTTCAATGATGGAAGTATTTATTAGGGATAATGCCATTCATCGTAGGATGGTACATCAGATGAACTATATGCGGTTTGCATGTTCTTATGAATCACAGCTGATTCCATTTTGATAGGGAACTTGTATTCTTTCTTCCATCTTAAGGTCAGAACTGCGAAATTGACGGAGACGAGTGTTCGAGTTTGCCATGCCAAAACGGAGGCTTGTGTGCAACAACCGCGCATGTCTTGAACTCTTATACCTGCACGTGTCCAGCTGGATACGAGGGCAACAACTGTGAAACTGAGAAGAACGAATGTGACTCCAATCCGTGCCTACATCGTGGCTCCTGCTTAGACAGTTTGAATACCTTTGTTTGTTCATGTCCACTTGGAACTAGAGGTAAGAGGGTGGATATATGTGTAGGGGAGGCAGAACCATTATTTCCTTTTTTTCATACGGGGGAGGAGTTAATCTTGGTCCCATGCACATTATTGTATTAAGGCTCTTGAATCCCTGGCCGGGGGGATTGAGGGTTGTCTGGACGAAACACCCTGAGACCTGGGTTTCTGTTGCGTATCGCTATATTTTCAAGAGAGCAGTCCATTGTTGACAAGACATGATTAGGTTGTAAGAACGACGTCTTTATGGTATGTTTCTTGTTGCTACTTTTTAATATGATTAATACTTTCGTGAAGAACAGTGAGACTAGTAGTGACACTGGACATGATAAAATTTTCCTGTATGACAAAAATGAACGCGCTCATGGAGAAATCATAACCTTACGTAGGGATAATTTTCCAAGCATTAGTTTCCGCTGAATAGTGTGAGGTGTTAATTTGAGCCGCTAAATACATACCTACACACACATACATACTAATATGTAATACATAAATTATTTTATTACACAGGTGCTCGTTGTGAGATCGACTTGGATGAGTGTTTGAGTTTCCCCTGCACTAATGGCGGAACCTGCCAGACTAGTCCAAGTTCCTTAAACCTCTATGATTGTTTGTGCAAGCCGGGCTTCGACGGACAGCGCTGCAGTGTCAACGTTGACGAATGTTTGTCCGATCCGTGCGACTATGGTGGCATATGCACAGACCTCATCAACGGTTTTTTATGCAACTGTCCACCGGGCACTTCAGGTACATTTCTAAAATATGACTGTACCATATTTTGTCAAGAGTACCGTGTCTTCATTAAGATATGTCCAAACTTATTTTCATATCATATACATATTACAAAAGAACAGATGAGATAACGTTTGCAATCACGTGTTCTCAAAGGTGCAACAGCATTAATTATAGTATTATATACCTCATAGATAGAATCCTCTCATCTGATTGATTAAAAGTGGAGTCATGAAAATAGCTGTGCCCCATTGTTGATCAAAATGACGTCTTGATTTACTGTGCCCGGGGCACAGTTGAATAAATGTGCCCTGTAAATAGGTTTGGAGGCAGTCGCAACCCCGTACACATAGATCACTCATAATGTACGCACCAATGATACAACCGCCGCGCCGTCGATCAGCGTTGATTACGAGTGCTACGGTATCTATATTTCGGAATCTATAATTTCGGTTTATAAAACAAATAATGACAACTTGATATTCGGGGCACAGTTAGAATTATGTGGGCCCTCATCACCTTGGGCCCATAATTTTAACTGTGGCCCTCATAGCAGTCATTATTTGTATACTAATACTTCTCATTCCCCAAAACGTCTCTTGTGTTTTACCAATAATTACCTTCCCTGATCAATGCGCAGGAACGCGATGTCAGACTGATGTCAACGAGTGTGAAAGTTACCCTTGTGTCAATGGAGGGACCTGCGATCAGTCACAAATTTTAGATTTGTACGTCTGTCTGTGCCAACCGGGGTTTACCGGTGTGCATTGTGAGGTGCCGACTGACGAGTGTGCATCGCAACCTTGTCTGCATAACGGAAATTGCGTCGATTTGTTGAATGGATATCGCTGCGAATGTCCACTTGGAAGTACAGGTAGCTGTATGTTTTAGCTGTATGTTTACGCACTCAGAACTGCTGGCATTATTGAAATCTTTGAATGACATATTAACATGAGCACTCTCAATGTTGATGTTTACCTATTGATTCACAATTTTTTCAACCGATATTTTCAACATACTTCTGCTATTAATGTATATCGTATCATTTCACCTAACAGTTCTTTATGTGACTCTTGCAGGTACAAGATGTGAGTCAGACATCGATGAGTGCCTGTCACTGCCCTGCAAGAATGGTGGTATGTGCTCGACAAGCTCATCTCTACTCAACGACTACCACTGCCAGTGCCTCGATGGTTACTTTGGCCAGAATTGTGAAATTCATCTTTGTGACTCTAACCCCTGCGCAAATGGCGCTACGTGCCAGTCTCTAGGTGATACCATAAGATGCCTCTGCGCCCATGGTTTTGAAGGTGCAAGCTGTACAATTGATACAAATGAATGTGCAAGTAATCCATGTACAAATGGTGCCACTTGCCATGACGCTGTAAGTAGCTACGTCTGTCAGTGTCCTGATGATAATGGGAACATCAGGAGATTGAAAAATTGCGAGGTAGACATTAACACGTGCAGGTCAGATCCATGTCTGAACCAAGCAACGTGCATTAATCTGGTAAATAATTTCCAGTGCAACTGCGTCCCTGGTTTCTCTGGGTTTGTTTGCGAGGAGAATATTAATGAATGCGACAATCATGTTTGCCTGAATGGCGGACTTTGTGTAGATGGTATCGCTTCCTACACATGCGATTGCCCACCCGGTTTTGAGGGCTACTTGTGTGAGGAAAACGTGAACGAATGCATGAGTAATCCTTGCAGAAACGGTGGAACGTGTACTGATGCTATAAATGGCTATTCATGCAGTTGTGTTCTTGGCTTTGAAGGGCGAAACTGCAACCACGTGACCGATAACTGCCAAAGCATCCCTTGTGAAAACAATGGAACTTGCATCAACGGCCTGGAATCATATTCATGTGGGTGTCCAGAGGGAATTATGGGAGTTCTCTGCGAGACAGATATCAATGAATGTCTTAGCTTTCCATGCAGAAATGGAGGGTTCTGCGTCGACCTTCTGAATAGTTACGAATGTAGGTGCAGTAATGGCTTTGAAGGAACACATTGTGAGACAAATATCAATAACTGTGGTAACCACAATTGCCAAAATTCTGTTGCATGTGTTGATGGCATCGATACGTATATATGTCTTTGTGATGTTGGGTACACAGGGCCGTCTTGCGAAACAAACATCAATGAGTGTTTGAGCTTGCCATGTCTTAACGGGGCGACATGCCACAATCACGTCAATGCTTATTTCTGTGAGTGTACAGACGGATACGAAGGAGTCAATTGCCAAACCTTCACCTCGAAGTGCATCAGTAACCCTTGTCAGCATCGTGGGATATGCGCTGACGTAGAGAATGGGTACACATGTTGGTGTCCCAACGGATTCTCCGGCAACAACTGCGAGATAGACATTAATGAGTGCCTAAGTGCACCCTGCAAAAATGGAGGGTATTGTCTTAACCTCCCAAACCAATACTTATGTTCCTGTGTTTCTGGATTCCAAGGAGTTAATTGCCAGGAGAATTACAATGACTGTCTCTACCACCAATGTACCAACAACGCTACATGCGTCGATGGTTTCCAAAGTTACACCTGCTCCTGTACCAGTGGTTTTACTGGTTCACACTGCGATGAGGACATTGATGAATGTGAAGAGTTTGAAAATGTCTGTCCTCCCGGGAGGCTGTGTTCCAACACGGTCGGAAGTTACGCTTGCCTGGTGGTTCCAACTACATCCCCTGTGTACACCGGTCCGTGTCTCACTGAGGACTGTTACAATGGTGGAATCTGTGAGATTAACGGAACAGTCTTCAGGTTAATGCCATACCTTTTTCCCCAGTTTCCTTAGTTCATGATTACGTTGAAACCAAAGAAATTGTATACTCATAGAGCACCTGCGCGAACATGAAAGCAGGTTAAATTGAACATCTCGCCGCCATTAGCAAAGAGGTGGGGAAAATCGCTCGAGCGTTTGGTACAGCTCGGGCACTAAACGTTTGTCTACTTTACTAGTATTTCGAAAATGTTCCTTTCAAATGTCAAAAATCGAATTGAACGTTAGTCCAGTATTTTTTTTTCGAGCGTTGTTATCTGCATGATGCCTTGATTTTCAGAACTTGTAGAATGAAAGAAATGTGTTTTGTTTTCTTGTGTGTCTGCTTTCTCTTGTTGATGTTTTAGAATAAGCGATGACTTTCCGGTTTTGGTGAAATGAGCTAGTTTCAATACTAGCTTCTTAGTCCTATTACTTGCCTCCTAAAGATAGCAACACCACTAAATACAACATTCATAACACACTTAAACATGATTATCAGTACAAAGTCACCGTATGCAATATGCATATCGTCAGGATTTAGAGGGATGATCCTATACAATAGCTTGTTTGTACAGTCGTCCGTCATGGTGTTTTTGTCTTGAAAAATGTCTGGACTCAAACACATGATTTGGTGTGCGTGCATGTACGCCACGTACGTAGGTGGGTGTTAGTGTGTGTGCACGTGTCTGAATGTGTTGACTATATTTGTTGCAGTGTTTGCGTGTGTGTATGTTATTCGTGAGTTCTATTATGAATTCTATTATGTTTCTATCTTCTTCTTCTCCTCCTCCTCCTTCTTTTTCCATTTAAATACAGACCGCAGTTGGCGTATTATCGTACTTGTGTACTTGTCAAGTGACCAGATGAAAAGTGCAAGTAAAAAGATCACTAAAAATTCCATGTGCTGCTAAAAAAAACCAGGAGAGGCTTAACGAAGCCCAACTTGTTTCACCCCCTGTTTGAAAATCTCCAGGGAGGTGCTACTAACTATACTTGGTGGTAAAGACTTCCTGTTTACCTTTGGGAACAGTGATTTGAAAATACTCAAGATATGACATTGAATGCAAATGTGTAGGTGTGTTGTACCACAAAATATCCAGGCATTATCCTGTTATATAAAATTTTTGAGACAAAGCCCTAAATATAAGGAGTTTTTTCTGAAATAAAGTAACTGTAGACGGTCTAATCTGGAGGCATTTTTATTAAAGCTATTGTTCACGTTTTGTATTTTTAACAATACTTAACATCGATTTTACCAATTATTATATATTTTTTTTTGCAGTGGCTGTTTCTATCCCTAACCCACATTTAAGAACCATTTTGAATCACTAATGCTGGGTTTTTATTTCATCTGCATAATTTGATTATGGTAAATTTTGTCGTTTACTGCGTCAGGAAAAAAAATGTCTTCTGATACGTTTGAGTTGTGGCACACATAACTTTAAATCTGTTCGGATTTCCATGTTTAGATTTCCATGTAAATGGTCCAGTGGCAATCGCATTAGAGTTTATACATTGCACTAAATCTTACTACTTTCAACATATAATAATAATAATAATAATGATTATCATCATCATCATCATCATCACCATCATCACCATCATCATAATGTCTTATTTATCCAGCGTAGCCCCTTCAGTGTTGCCACTGCTCTACCACAGGGCCCTGCAATTATCATTACCCTAGTGTAGTTTGTCAGTACCCATTCTTACACCTGGGTCCAGAGGGACATGGTGGGTAAAAACATCTTGTCCAAGGACGTAAGAATTGGGCGGGATTCGAACTCTGGGCCCCATTTCATTTATTTAAAAAAAAACAAAAAACCAAAAAACCAAACTTGATATGATAACAACTCTTGCTGGAATGGTAATTGCCATTGTAACGACCAGAATCCAGCTTCCTGATTGGCTATTGCAATGGGAAGCTGAAATGCCAGGAAAAGTTGCTATCATATCAACTTTTATGAAATGGCACCCTGGTCCTCTGATCGGGAGTCGGGAGTGTTATCCAGTATGCCACAGCACCTCCACCCATCTGTTGATTTAACAAAGTGAAAATAATGTTCACAAACACATACAATGTATGTTACAGTTCATTCGGTAATGATCCCAACAACACACGAAAAATCGAAGGACATATTTAATCATTTCTATGTAGGCTACGTTTAATACGTGATAAATGCAAAATTTTTGTATGCCCACAAGATCATCTATGCATGTGTAACATAGCATTATACGTGTACACGTATTGTACAAAGGGAAAAAAGGACAGAATGTATTATAAGCATGATGGGTCTAAGCGCTGCATACAATGTGTGAAAAAATGTCTCCGGAGCTGGAAAAGCAAAACTTTTATCCGAGGAGAAAAAGTCACAGGTGACACAAGTACCTGTTATACTCAAGATTCATTGTCATGCCTTCTCTTTTCAGCAATACTGGCTTTACGTTAAGGCTCGTATATATACTTTTATGCACATAACAACAAATCTTTTTTAATCAAAGCATAATTATTGAACATGTCAGTAATAAAATCTAACTAAATACGGACAATATAAACTTTCCGTAAAATCGAAATGTTTTTGCCAACTCGCGGCAGCTTCAAAACACTGCCTCGTGTGCACACCTCATTGGTGTGCGCGCACCACTGTTCAAATGACCCCTGTTGCGACACGGATTGTCGCCCCTACACGGATTGTCGCCTCCTGCTCGGGGCGACAATTCCTTGACGGGCGTTGGCGGCACGGATTGTCGCCCCCGTCACGGATTGTCGCCTGGCGATAATCCGTGAGGAGGGCTTGCGGCACGGATTGTCGCCCGCCCTCGAAGCACATTTTGCTTTGTAATATCGTTCTGGACATAATCATTGAAATACTAACACATAACTTACATGGCTACATCCATGCAAACATGCCATGTATAAAGTAATGGTGAGGTTTCAAGGAAGTGTGTATGTGCGCGTGCACATGATAATTTAGTGTCCGTTTGTGCGTGCGTGTGTGTGTGTGTGTGTGTGTGTGTGTGTGTGATGGAAGAATGTGTTTATTATGTCAGTTTTTTGCGTATGTGTTTTTTAGCTGTGCGTGGGGAGGGATACATAGTAAGCTGTTTCTGGCATAAACGTTGATATTGATTTTATCAGCAGCTTTGAATTTGATGAGTTTGTTTGGCAGATTTGTATATGAATTCGGAGTGGAGCTTGCGTGCGGGCGGATGCTGCTTTTCTGCATACGGTCCATTATGTCTTAGTTATCAACATTTGGAAATCGTTTCATCAGGAAGGGATGTGGTATCGGTTCGGGTGTGCGTCGGTATGTGGGAAGGGGGTTACATTTCGTTATTGCAAAAGTTTGTTATTCTGAAGGCTCATTCGTCCGAAGGCTCATTCGTCCGAAGGCTCATTATTCCATTTTTGGATCAACGAACCTCTAGGTATAGGGAATTGTGTGTTTCGGATAAATGAAGCCTCGGAAAAAACGAAACTTCAGAATAACGAACCTTCGTGTGTGTGTGTGTGTGTGTGTGTGTGTGTGTATTTGGGTTGGTGAATGTGGGTGTGGGATGATTTAGGTTTTGTTTAATCAGGGGTTGGTGGGTTGGGGATTGGATTTGAAGAAGGATAGTTGTAAATGGTATGACAGATGTTGGTAGGATTAAATATTTAGGATAGATGTAGGCCCTAGATTTGTTTCGGTTGGGGAGGGGAGGGGGTGGTCGGGGTTTTTTTATGACTGATTTCATTCTTGATTTGTGTAATGTATTTGTGTTCTTTATGTATATGCCCTTTAAAGTAAGAAGGTGTTACATGATCCAAAGCAATATATTCAAGGAATATAGGCCTAGGTTTGGTAGGGCCCTACATGTCAAAACTTTCTCGTGAAGAAATTATTAGTAGGGTTGGTCTATAATCGAGTTATCTATGTTGAAGTGAGATTATTTGTGGTATAAATTGACAAATGGATTTGTTTGTGTTTTCGAATTGCCATTTGTAACTTTTTTTGTTCATGTTACTCCCAGAATGGGTCGATTTATGAATCATTTGAATGAAATCAATAAATATCAAGGAAAAAAGTGTTGAGTTGGTTTATTTGCATTATGAGGATTTGTTTGAGTGTTTGTTGGTGTTTGTTTGTACTACGTATGTATTAGCGGTGTGCAATGGCAGTTCGTTTGTGCTAAAATCAACTAACGATTGACAAATTTTTTACGGCGTGTGGAAATTATTCGCTCATGCATAAAGCATGCCAAACCTATTGTGGGACAAAGAATAGTGGTATGGACGTTCTAGTTTATGACTGATGGAAGAAAATGACTGCAGTGAAAAATGAACAAAGACAAATAACATTTGGGGAGGGTACCTCCCTCGTATGTATCTTCTCTCGGTCTCTCTCGCCTAGCCCGCCTCACCGCTGATATTGGTTGACACAACCATACTATTTTTAGATTAACGCTGGTGTGAATTCTTTAAACACGTGCTCATACACTCTGAAGGCGTTTGTATTGCCACAGTAGCGCCACTATATTCCACATACACACGTAAGCATACAGGCACACGTATACACACAGACAAAGAAACCACTACCACTATACAACCACCACACATGCACAGTTTCTACATATTGTATTATTATACTCCAAACACACACACACATACACACACACACACACACACAACAAATCATACACATCACATATCATGCAGCTCACAATACACACACACACACACACACACACACACACACACACATACCCATAACTTACCAGTCATACCCATCCCACCAAAGCTTAACACAGGAGGAACCACCCCGAGCCCGGGGCGACAATCCGTGACGGGGCGACAATCCGTGTCTGAACAAATTTTTTGCCAACACGGATTGTCGCCTTCGAGGTCAAAAACTGGGAACTGCACAAGCGTCACGGATTGTCGCTAGGCGACAATCCGTGACCGGGGCGACAATCCGTGCCGCCAGAGCCCGTCACGGATTGTCGCCCCGAGCAGGAGGCGACAATCCGTGTAGGGGCGACAATCCGTGTCGCAACACTCCCCTGTTTCATCGGTACTCGCTGCGTGAAGAACGAGACCTCTATCAGTTGTATGACAATCTCTTTGGTCGAAATCAATGCGTAGACAGAAGAGAAGAGTGTTATCCGCAGTGTTAAATTTCATGCTGCATAATAGACATTATAACATAAAATGAGAAATCTTCGTTTGTTTGTGCTGTCCATGTGTTTTGAGTAACAGACGAGTGATTATAGAATATTACTTCACTCGCAGTCTTATAAGACTAAGGCATTAAATCCATTATAGTCACCGATTTTTTTATACTATGTTTTCTTACAAAAATGATGACTTTATATTTCCCAGTACTATAATCGATTAACATTTTCAACCATTTTCTCTTGCTGGCCAGCTGTCACTGTCGGCCAGGTTACACAGGCGACCTGTGCGAAACTGTCGACAATTTCTGCCAGAGTTCTCCATGTCTTAACAACGGTTCCTGCCTTCAGCGACCTTCCGAAAATGGCATTCGCTGCAATTGTGTTTCCGGTTTTATTGGCCAGAGATGTGAGACCGGTACGATCCCTTTCAAGTTAATTCATCTAGATTCTTTGTATAAATTTAATGCAATCTTCACTATAGAAATGACTGCTTATGAAAACAGACTTTAGTTTATTTTTGGTTGTGGTACTTCGGCGACATATGCCATTCGTTTTCTTTTATCTTATTTTGTGAACATTCTACAGGAGGCATAAATACATGTACATGTAAAATTTCACTTTAATCAGTTTGTCATCAAATTTTGTTAGAATATTGCACTTAAACTGTCAAATGCTTGGAATTGGTGTGCTTAGCAGAAGAGGGAAAAATGTCAAATGGCCTTCAAAATGTTGTGCTGTATTTAAGTGAAGAATATTTTTGAATAATAAACGAAGGGCGTTACGTTTAGAAAACAAAATTTGTTTATACCACTGAGATATTACAAATTAGCGTAAGTTGGGGATGTGATCAATTGTTCATTAATGGACGGGGTAAGAAACTCATGAATTGAGGATTACGAGTAAAGCAAGGGCAGGATTTTGGGGTATATATTTGTGTGTGTGTGGAAGGGTGGATTGGAGTAGAAAGTCAAGAGCATTGATCATGGTTAGGTCAACTGGGTCAATTTCATAGAGCAACCCCCTTCCCCTTTGATGACAAGAATCTTATGACGGAAATGATCCGGAGAGTTACGTTTCTCTTGTGTTTTACAAGATTTGGGTTGTTGTTTTTTTTGCATTATCTCGAGCCAAATGTGTTTGTGCTGGGGATCCTTCCTTCGTGTTCCACCCCTCGTTATGTGATTTGATAGATTTGATTCGTTTTCTGTATTTTTCACAATTATAACGTAACAAGCTCCCCCCAAAAAAACTAACAAATAAATCAGCATGTATATATCATATATTTCTACCAATCATAACAGTGAATGTAGTATGCATAATAAGAAGCAATGCATCAACGATTGTAATGAAGTTGATTATTCGAACAAAGTAGTACGATTCAAGTGCAATGCTGAAATCGCAATCTTAATTAAAAGTTTGATTTAGAATACAGTCCCTGAGAAAAATACATAATATTATGGTCTACTTCTGTTTACAAATCCTTTCATGAATACTAAATTCTACTGCGGGTTGGGGTGAGTATATAGAAAATGCCTGAGTGCGAGGATGAGTTAAGGTGCGTGTATGGAAGTGCAGTTGTGTATGTTTTATGTTTTTGGGGTGTTTTTTTTAACGAATATTTGGACTTGTATGCATAGAAAATCAATTTTGTGTTTATAGATGTGTATGTGTATATGTGTGAGTGAGTGTGTGTGGTGTGCGTTTTTACATATTGTGTTTGTACACGTGTATGCATGTGCGTGAGTCATGTGACATTTTGGCGAAGAGTAATATAGTAGTACACATATACCATTGCTTAGCTTTTTAGGTTTGTTTGTTTTTGTTGTTGTTTTTTGTAAATACCGCAATTCAACTACAGAATTGAAGAATAATAATTGTACGAGATGGTGCGTCGTTATGAATGTAGTATTATCATCCATTTATATCTATCTTCATCACAAGAAAACCAAACCTGTGGAATACCTGACAGTACAGTGTTGTTGGGGTTTTTTTTTTGTCCATTATAATCGTATCTTCTCTAAAGTCAGAGTTACCGCAACAAAGTCCTAGCAATCTTGTTTTGTTTTGCTTTGTTTTGTTTTTTGCTTCGTTTTGTTATTGTCTTTTTTTAACATACCTGTTAAAAGGGTCCCCGCAAAATGCTACTCGGACATTGTCGGATTGTATTTTACTTTTGCAAAATTGTCTACCCTATTTAGCAAGTTTGGGTAATTATCACGATATTAAAACACTCTGCGGTAATGTTCCTAGGATAGACTCAAAAGACATGTGCAGTAGTCCAAAGAGAATGACACACCTCTCGGTTATCACATGCCTGGACTGTACTCACACTCTGTTCGCTCACTGAACTTGTAGGTTGTTATGGACACCTGCCTTTTTGTGTCTGTTAAAACGGTATCCTCGCTCTCTTCTGTGGTGTTATTACGGAACCTTAAAAGTGCCAACCAGATGACGAGATAAGAAGACAAGAAGACAGGTTAAATACCGAGAAGTCGAATTATTGGAACTCGGAAAGTCGACTTGTTTAGGTCAAGAAGACAAGAAGCCGAGTTGTTGAGTCGATTTGTATTGGACGAGAAGACGAGATGATGAGCTGTCGAAACTCGGCAAGTCGAGTTACTTTGTACGGAAGCTTTAAAGTGCCATTCGACTTGGAGACTTGGCGAGATAATTTATCTCGTCAAGTCAACATAATAGCTCTATCATGTCGACTTAACAACTTTATAAGTTGACATGGAGACAAAAATTATCATGTCAAGTCGATTTCTAAAAATTTGAATGTCGTCATGGCAACATAACATATCTTGCCAAGTCACATCTAAAAAGTTACATGTCGTCATGGTGAGATAATGTATCTTGCCAAGTCAACATCGAAAAAAGTTACATGTCGTCATGGTGACGTAATGTATCTTGCCAAGTCGACATCTAAAAAAGTTACATGTCGTCATGCCTACATAACGTATCTTGCTAAGTCGACATCTGAAAAGTTACATGTCATCATGGTGACATAAGTTATCTATCCAAGCTGAATAAATTTGCATGAATTTGCATAATTAATGAATTTTACTATTTCGTGCAGACGTTTGGAAGTCCTCACCAAGCCCTATCAGATAAAACAATCAAAATCAAAATCGGCCATGAAATGACGGAGAAGTAGCATTTTCTAACATTTGAGCACACACGGACAGACGCACGGACGCATGGACGGACACACACACACACGCATTCACTTGTTATATTTGATGGTTTTGATTCATTTTTTGGTAAAATATATACCATGGTATTAATTTTGATCATCTTCCTCCTCATCTTCTCTCACCCTTTTTGTAGGTCCTGATCAAGCAAGAATCATAAGGATTGTGTGGGATATGCTGTGATAGAAAGAAAGACAGCTTTTTCATTCCATGTGGGCACACACTCTGCCTTCCATGCAGCACATTCCTTGAAGAGAATGAAGGAAGAGATTGCCCATTTTGCAAGCAGAAAATACAGTCTGTTCGCAGTTTGTATCATTAGCTACCTTAGACCCTTAGTTTGTGTCTGAAAGGGGTGCATTAATGCATAATGATCTCCCAGTTCATGCCTATGTGGCAGTCCTCGATAAAAGGGGAATTCCACCCAAGTCAGTCCAGTGTTTCTACAGTGTGTTCCTAAAAAAGGGAAATCAAACCTCAAAGGTAAATTATATCACAAATGCATAGGTTTTTTTTGTAATTTGTGTGCTGGATTAAAAAGTAGCTCATTAATTTAAATTTGACACCTTGCTTGCGTCAACATTGCCACGGGTTTTGTTACACATCGAGTAAGGTTTATTTGAAGGAAAATGATACAACATCTACTTTTTCCAAGTTTCAAAGAACCCTAACTCTCTAACTCATGTCAACGTTGACGCAAGCAAGGTGTCAAATTAAAGCTGGAGAGCTACTTTTTATTCCATTATACAAATTACAAGAAAAAACAACAACTATGTATTGTTCAGTTGACTTTTGAACTTGCCTTTCCTGTTTAGGAACACACTGTATGGAAGACAATGAATTAAAAAAAAGAATAATTGATCCAATCATGAGTGAATAAGGAAACTACACTCATTAACATTATCTAGTACATCATTGTCAGTTATGCAAAATGGCAATGCTGATGAAATCACAGTATTTTTAAGAGTAGTTCTCCATTCACATTTTACACAAAATTTCTCATTTTCCAGAGTATGTATTTTCGCATCTTAAACTCTCAGTATATTTAGAACAGTTGTCACTCTTTGTCAAACAACTCCTTAGAGTATAGGGTAGAAAAAAAGGTACCTTTCAAGAAAATTTAGAAAATGGGAAATTCTTATGTACAGAGAATGCAATGGAGACTTGATGACCCATGCATCATGACGACATGTAATTTTTTGTAAGTCAACTTGGCAACATACCTTATGTCACCATGACGACATGTAACTTTTTAAATGTCGACTTGGCAAGATACCTTATGTCATCATGACGACATGTAACTTTTGAGATATCAGCTTGGATAGATAACTTATGTCGCCATGATGACATGTAACTTTTCAGATGTCGACTTGGCAAGATGCCTTATGCACCATGATGACATGTAACTTTTTAGATGTCGACTTGGCAAGATATACTATGTCACTATGACGACATGTAACTTTTTTCGATGTTGACTTGGCAAGATACCTTATTTCACCATGACGACATGTAACTTTTTAGATGTCGACTTGATATGATTATTTTTGTCTCCATGTCAACTTATAAAGTTGATAAGTCAACATGATAGCGCTATTATGTTGACTTGACAAGATAAATTATCTCGCCAAGTCTCCAAGTCGAATGGCACTTTAAAGCTTCCGTACCAAGCAAGTCGATATTCCGAGTTTCAACAACTCGTGTTCATGTCTGCTTGTCCCAAACAAGTCGACTTGCCGAGCTCCAAGAACTCGTCATCTTGTATTTTTGTCCAAAGCAACTCGACTTGCCGAGTTTCGACAGCTCATCATCTCGTCTTCTCGTCCAATACAAATCGACTCAACAACTCGGCTTCTTGTCTTCTTGACCTAAACATGTCGACTTGCCGAGTTCCAATAACTCGGCTTCTCGGTATTTAACCTGTCTTCTCGTCTTCTTATCTCGTCACCTGGTTGGCACTTTTAAGCTTCCGTATTTTATTGCCCGAGGCGAGGAATTTTGTTCTCCAGACATTGTCCCAAAACTGCCGGTATGGCCGTGGTAAGGTATGCTCAAGCAAATCTTTATACACCATTCCGTGTTGTTTGTGAGAATATTCTTGAGTAGTGTTGAACACGGTCAAACATGAAATTGAACGATTGGTATAGTATTGGTTGAGATGAGAATTCAGATTGTAATATTTTGCGAGATTCTCAGAAACCATGTCATGAAATTTTACAAAGCATACAATCTACAAACCTAAGAGATGTTCAAAGTTAATCTTATGAAAATCGATTTTTAAATGGATAATATATCCAAAAACAAAGTATGTTAAAACAAATCTTTATTCACTATTTCGTGTCGTTTGTGAGAACATTCTTGAGTAGTGTTGAACACGGTCAAACATGAAATTGAAGGGATGGTATAGTATTGGGTGAGAATACCTGATGAGGATTCAGCTTGTAATATTTTGCGAGATCCGAGAGAAACCATTTCATAAGAGTTTACAAAGCACACAATCTACAATCCCAAGAGTTTGTTCAAAGTTAATTCTATGAAAATTGGTTTTGAAATGGATGAGAAGTCCAAACACAAAGTAACACAAATCGATTCTAATAAAAGTTGGTTCCCACCTTTTAGGATCGCTTCGTTTTGCATGCCATTGTCAAACCAATTTTAATCAGATAGACTTTGAATTCCACATAGAATTATAGGAATCCTTCACATTGCATATGAGGTTTCTCATTATCTTAAAGAATCATTCTTACAAGACCATTGGAAACCTGGATCATTAAATCTCAACCGAAACTGTACCATCCTTTTAAAAGAACACTGCAGTAAGACAATCCTCTGTCCTGATATGATTTGTTAAACTGTGAAGCAAGGTGAAAAGTCAAAATGTTGATAGTATTTTTGTGTCAACTCTTACAGGGAGATAAGCAACATTGTTTTTTTTAATTCTTCTTTATTTCTCATGTGCACAACTGCCCAGACTTGAAAGGAATATACTACTCAATACCACTTAAAGACCATCTTCACAATGTAGACGGTCTGAGCAGTCGCCTCGGTAATCTGGTTGCCAGAGCATTGAACGTCAGTGACTCTTCGGTGCAAGCAGTGCTATATAACTTTTCATTCCATATACTATCCACAGGGTAAGTATATTTTATTTTTAAGCTATCAGGAGAATCACAGAGATTGAAAAAATAACTTCATGTGCTTTTAAACTATATAGATTTAACCACTTAATTCATCCAAAAACTACTTTTGCTTTTATCTCACTTTCTTTTGATTTGGTATAGTACTTAGATTAAATAATGATGATGATAATAAAATTACATTTATAAGGCGCCGTGTAAATAATTGCTGGTACTCTCGACACATGAGGGCCTGTAAGATTTATTTTTGTTTTCATTTTATGATTTATGATATCAATATTTTTATTACTTTTGAAAGGGTAATAGACATCAGGAAAATCACTTGACATATCGGGATAATCGCATTTGCTTTCATTTCAATTTGTTTTGATTTGGTGTGTTTATTTCGAGTTTTATTTGATGTAATTTGATTTGTGTATAACAGTATTTTGATATGTGATAGAAATGATAAAAAATATGCAATCATAGAACAATCATAGAATAACAGTCAGAAAAAGTTCATAGTAAATAAGATACGCCCAAATGTAACTATATGATAAACAACATAAAAATTTGAATGTTGTGGACAACGTTGTCAACAACTGTTGCGTACTCTCATTCATCTTCAAAATTGTCAGTATCCAAGGAAAAAAGGACAAAGAAAACATGTAGATAAGTGGATACAAAGGGTCATTTGAGACTTGGCAAAAGCTCCGTATGCTTTCGGCATGGAGTGTTCTGTTGTGGAGGTGACTGAATGCTTGAGTCCATTAAAGCGACTCCTTGTTCATAAGATTTGGTCAGAGTACAAGAACAAGCATGATAAAACATTGAATGTTTGGACACCAGACACACCATCTGGAAAGTAAACCTATTTGTCTTCATTTACTGTCAAGCGTTTCAGAGCACAAATTTTTATTCTCATAGAATTTCTATAAACAATAGTTTCTCGAAAAAAGGTAACTCTAAGAATTGAGATTATCTTATGAAAAGCTTAGCTAAAAAAGAAGCCTCTGAAGTAAATACGGATGTGACAAAAAAACAACAACACATATTGGATTTTGAGAGTAAATCGCTATGAATTCATTGTCTTTGAGAGCATAGCTTTGGGAGTAATCATCTCATTAAGAAGGGAAATCCAGTTACGTGATTCATTGCAATACACATTATCATATCCATGTTGGAACAATCGGGAACCTTTCAAAAATGTAAACATGTATATAAGTATTATATATATATATATATATATATATATATATATATATCATATATCTATTTATTTCATTTTTTAGCAACAAAGTTGTACAGACTAACACCATTCTCATTGCAATTAATTTTACAGTTTATTTCGAATCAGAATCAGGATCGCGACCCAATTAGCGATTTCTCATTTATCTGTTCATTTATCACATGCAGTGCCACCGCAGATAACACTTAATGCGTGAAATCGCAATAATATGTGTGACTTCTTTTTTTTGTGGGGGGGGGGGGGGGAAGCAGTCATAAGGGTGGAGTATATACATGTAGTAAGACAACTCACTGGGCCTGTCGCTGTTTCCTTTGTAAGGAATGTTTTATATGCATGCAAAGTTTTGCGTGCACTGGGAACAAGAAGAGATTGTGGCTCTGATCAGCATTTGGAGAGACGAAGAGATCTTCCAGAAGACGGTTACATGACAAACCGCCTGGTATATGTGCATGTTGCGGATATAGTAGAAAAAGCGAACTAAATAAAAAATAAAATCAAGAGGATGAGGACTCAATGCAATGATTGTGTATTGGAAAAGCATATCAAAATATCGGAAATAGGTAGGGTAGTGGCAAGACTGAAGAGGTTACCATGAATTTAAGCCCCGGTCACACAGCACTCCACGCCCGAATCACGTACAAAAAGTTATGAAAATCTGGAGGACGTGGTCGTAAGTGGTAATTTTTTGGACACGTTTGGTTTGGCCGTGCTTTGTACGGGGTATGGCCGTTGGCGGCTGTTCCACTGCTGAAGCACTGCCTAAAGCACGGCTAACCACGTCCAGCATAGTGTGTGTACGCTGAAAAATCCATTTGTCACCAATGAGCCGCTAAACACACGCTATTTCCCATGATACCAACGCGTAACACGCGTCAGATGACCGTGCTCTGCCCGTGACAGACCGCTAAACTTTCGCGTCTTTGCCGCGTCTCCTCAAGTTTTAAACACTGCCGGAACACGGATTATCACGTGTGTTTCACGTTTGTTGCACGTCTTTACCACGTGTGCCGCCCGTAGTTGTCCGCGGAATAAAATTTTGAGCAGTTCGAAACTTTTTACCGCGTCCGACGCCGTTCAGATTTTTCCCCGCGTCCTGTCACGACTTTAAATCAACCGTAGCTCGTCTTAAACTCGACATCAACGCGAACAACACGGGATACCACTTTTTGACGTGTTTTGGCCGTGATTAAGCCATAAAGCTGTGTGACCGGGGTTTAAGAACACCATTAACATTCTCCTTGAAGATATTGCTATCACTGTTTCCCCAAGCACATTAATCATAATTATTCCTTGTCAAATGAAGTCCGTGATATTTCTGAGTTTATGATGCACAATTTCCTGTTTAGACAAGAATACACAGACGTCGGGTTCTATGCTTATAGAGTATACCGTAACAACATCCTAGCCGGAAGCGTCGATATAGGACAAGGTCTGTCCACACTCAGCGAGCGGGCCCAAAACAAGATCCTCTCTCCGTATGCTCTAGCCATACTTTTCTTTTCATCTCCACAACCGACCACCTTGTCAGACCCTGGAGGAGATGAATCTTTTGTAAGAGCACATTTATCACACATTAGACATATTCTTTCTCCATATTCAACGCATACTTGAAATCAATTCCTTTTTAAGTGATCCACGTTTTACAAGCCCTGCTTTTCAATGGACCATTTTCCCCCATCAGTTATACTGTTTTTTTCTATCAACCTTTGGAAAGTATGCATTACTTTTCTTGATTGTCTAACTTAATTGTACATAGATGTTATTACGATCCACACTGCATAATGTATTTCTTTCGAATTGATAAATCTGCATGATTATATCTGGTAAGTCTCTTGTTGGATAGAAAGTAATGATGACTGGACTAAATTGATAAAATTGAATAGGTACAGTAATGAAATATCTATGACAATTTTTTTTTCCGTCTCGGTTGTTGGAAATATTGATAAATTCATCCTATGTATAGAGATGTTCTATTCCTTCATGTGTCGTGTCCTCTGCATTCTTATACAGAAAAATATTGACGTCTTCCTTGAAAGCTGACTGATTTATTTGTTATCAAATTTTCACTCTTCAAGCAGACTGGAAGAACAAACATATCGGCATGGTCCCTTGGCGCTGCTCTTGTGACCATCGTGATAATCTTAGCTATCGTGATAATCTCAAAAATCAAAAAGTAAGTCGGCTTGTGCAATGGTCTTTAGTTTGATGTGGTAGTGGTGACTGACTTTATGGTTGTATTATGATATTTTGAACTGATACAACAGAAATTTGATATCACTGATGGCAGAAATCTGCATTAAACAAAACTCTTTTCTGTTGCAATGTGCATGTTTCTAGAGGGGTCATCCCACGAGACCAACACTAGGCAAATAAGGCCAATGAGTTCAACAGTAGGTAAAAACAGCCCTCGAGTTCGACAGATATACAAAACGGGGCTTAATGTGTCGGTCTCGTGGGTCTTGTTTGCTTAGTGTCGAACTCATAGGCTGTATGACTCGTGGGATGTATGACTCTCGGGCTGTATAAATCATGGTCTGTACGACTCGTTGGTCGTATGACTCGTGGATGTCTGTCTCGTGGCTTGTACCTGTTTTAGGGTATTATAATACATGTATCTTGCAACATACTTCGACTCCTTGATGCAGGTTTTCATTATCATGAGATTAGCACATGTAGTTACTTTAATAGTACCCAGCTTCTATATGAAAGACCAAGAGAGCTGATTTGTTGTGGGCACGTAGTGGTTGAATTGCATTCAATAATCATAATGATATAGAACAAAGGCTAAGAAAATCTGAAACATAGGAGACATTAATTGGTCGTAAAGTAATTCTTCCATACCCCCGTACCTGTCCGATTTTGTCCCTGTCGTATAGATGTTATCAAAGAAGGCTTTACGTAACATATGCACGTGGATTCTGTGAAGCAAAAAAAAAAAATAAATAAATAAATAAGAAGAACATATTTTAGGGAAGTTAACTGAAAATCTGACAATCCGTGCATATTTTCTCAAAATTCAGCTGAGCTTAAAGCTAAAGCGAGTTATTGCAATTATTTGTTGTTCGTCGAACGTGCTTACATTTTCAACATTTTCAGCCTTTAAATGAAAACCGCATAAATGCATTCTTACCGAACTTGGCAGATAACATTCCTAAGATGACAGGATTGAAATGGGCACCACCCCCTCCCCCTTTGCACCCCCGGGGAAAAATCTTCTCTATAAAAAACAAAACAAAGAAAAAACCACCACCACCACCAACAACAACAACAGAGCTTAAAAAAAATCCGTTACCGAAGTGTGACACAGCTTGGAGGGAGGGCGGGAGGAATTGATACAGGCCAGATTCTCACAGTTCAGCTTCTTTTTACTGTTCAACAGATTTGGTCTGTTTACTGGTAGGAAGAATGTTTCTTAATGAATGTTTCTTAATTCCTCTATTTTTTCCCATTATGTCCCAATACTCGGCTATTGGAGAAAAAACATGTAAAATGTGATATGCTTTTTATCGCAATCTGTGATTATAGTATATCCGACATGAAATAGTCTGTACTGTGTTATGACTGAAACTATTATAACCTTTTGTCTTTTTTCTTCACAATTCCATGAAAATGATAACAAAATTATAATTTACACGTAATGCGAAAAGAAGTAAATCGCAATAATGTCTGTACTTTGATTGCAAAGGGATTTGTCAAGGGTGAGGGAGGGAGGGGTGGCTGCGGGTAACATCTGGAGAAAACGGTCTAAAGAAGACATGTATGTAAGTAATTTTTTATTGATTATGTATCTTTCTGTGTGCTTTAAGTACGCACACGACACAGCGATTGATTTTCATTTCAACTTAGATTTTGTTATGTGCTCAGCAGTGTTTGCATTTTGCCTTGACATACATTCCATGTACGCAACATCAAAATCTGTCTTACCTGGATATTATATTAATTTGATTTTTCACAATTGTGCCAAGTGCATACTTATGAACGTACGTATAACCACTCGTATGTTTAGATTTGAACTGAGAATTGTATTACCATATCCACTATGTAAAGAACCAGTACTCGGTATACCTTTTTACATTGTTCTATGCACGCTCACTGTGCTTTCTCTCCTGGCGAAATTCACAAAAATTTACATAACAGTGTTAATGAACTTCCTATTGTGTATGCAAAAATATGTTATGCCGGTGCTCTCGACCGCTATCAATTTGTCATCAGCTTTGAGCAATCTGTCATCCTTGTGTATCCAAAAATGCATTATTCCGGTGTTTTTGACCTCGCAAATCAATTCACTACCTGTTCTCAGCTATTTGTTATTGTACATGCAAAGACGTGTTACCACGGTACTTCCGACTCCTCTCAGTGATTTGTCATCAATGTTTATGCAAAAATGTGTCATCCCGGTGCTTCTGACTCCTCTACGTAATTTGCCTCCTACCCTCTGCAAACTGTTATCATTGTGTAGGCATAAATGTGTTGCTATGGTGTTTTTGTTCACCCCCAATTATTTGTTGTCTGTTTGCTCTGGCATTCGCTTCTCTGAACTCTTCAGTGCAATTCTGGCCTCATATAGCCTAGCAACAACCTCATTCCCTACTTACTATACTGGTGCAGTTACCTTTGAATTTTTGGCATGCATTGTTTTATGTATGGCCATTGGACATTCTTTTCCCATATATTATCAGGGTGAATGTTCTCCCACTTGTCTCCCTATAAAACCAAGCAGCAGATGTGTTCTTAAGAAGTTATTTCCTGTTTACAGCCTGTCTTCATATTCACCTGCCTTGTATCAGTCACAATGATGAATTCAAATACTACTGTAAACTCGAATGCCGCATCAGTTGCCACCCTTTATCCTCAGTCATTTGCTGATATGACACCAGTAATTTCAGTAGACAGCGAAGAGGGTGAGGATTCCGACATCGTCACTTTCTTAAATATGCAAACTCCTGAATTAAGACTGGATTTTGACTGTAGCGATACAGCAGTCCAAAATGTATTCACTCACTACCACACAGAGGATGAGTTTACTTCACTAACTCATACCCACGCAAATCAACTGTTTATTTCACATTTTAATATCAGAAGCTTAAATAAAAACTTTGATCAATTTCTTTCTTTTGTGAGTATATTAAAATCCAAATATAATATTATCGGGCTTAGTGAAACTTGGTTGAAGGAGACATCACCCTCTTCGCTGCTTACTATAGACGGTTTTAAACTCATACCAAATAATAGAACATGGAAGAAAGGTGGGGGAGTCGGATTTTATGTGTCACAGAATTTAGACTGTGTCTTCTTAGAAAAATACAGCGTGATGTCAGATACATTTGAGAGTGTATTTATCGAGGTCAAAACTTCAAACAAAGGTAATATCATAATTGGGGAGATTTATCGACCCCCAAGCTCAAACCCTGCTGAATTTTTAGAGTTATTCTGCGGCCTTATCTCGAACACTTACTTTGACAGTAAGACATGTTTTGTCATGGGTGATTTTAATCTCAATCTCCTTAATTACAGTGATAATCCCTTATGCGCAGATTTTCTTAATCTTATGTTGTCGAAATCATTTATTCCCCTTATAAGGAAACCGACTCGAATAACTGATGATGTATCTACTCTTATTGACAACATTTTTGCAAATGATTCATTTTCTGACATTACATCTGGCATAATAGTTTCTGACGTCACTGATCATTTCCCAATTTACGCCCTTGTGTCTAGTTTTATGACTGCTAATGCTTCTCACACCCACAACCCAGGTATTCGTGTAATGTCGGAATCCAACCTTAATAAACTTAGGGAGAAATTAAGTTCAGAGGATTGGTCCACCGTATACAGTCAAAGCGACATTGATTTAGCCTTTGAAAATTTTATGAATATTTTGATTGCTAATTATGATTCTTGTGTTCCTCTCCGAAGACCTCACCATTCTAATTATAAAAAAGTACCACGACAACCATGGGTTACAAAATCTCTTCTCAGGTCCATTAACCGCAAGAATAATTTTTTTCATAAGTATCGTAAAGATCCATCCCCTTTAAACAAATTAAGATATGTTCGTTATCGGAATATATTGACATCCATAATACGTATAGCCAAGCGAAATTATTTTTCCCGACAGTTTGTTAAATATAAATCTGATGTGAAGAGTACGTGGAAGGTGATTAATGAGGCGCTCAAACATAGACACAATACTGATCCTCCTAAATATATTTCAGTGGACGGCCGCCAGATTCGGGGGCCGTATTCTGAGAGCTTATTAAGTGTCTGATTAGCACTTAATTACCGAATTGGTATTCTGAGAGCATGATTAAGTAGGGGGTATATTAACTACCATAGCAACAAGCGTTTGGCGGGAAGGACCTACGCGTTTGCGCGTATCAATGCGCGTGCACCTCTGAGAGGACTTAATCACAGAGTTAATTACGAATCGGTATTCTGAGGGTGTAATTAAGTATGAAAGTTAATGGAAAACTTAATGATACTAAAGAGTGTCATTAACTACTCCGATATCACGCAATACATCGTGTTTTCTCTGCCACAACGATGCTTACCGTCTTCGGTAACCGAGGAGCGGTTGAATGTTGTTATCATGGTATCCGTAGAATTCAGAGAAAAAAAGAAATATAGCCGATCTTCGAGGAATTTTGTCATTTTATGTGAGCAAAGAGGTTGAGATCTTCGCGTGCGTAGGTGAGGGGTTGTAATCAAATACCGGAGTGTGCGCACGGAGCTCTTGGGTTGTAATTACAGGGGGCGTGGAGGAGCGCGCATTGAGGGCATATTTGCGCGTGTAATCATCATTTTGGCTTCTAACAACGCGTCTGATTGGATGGAATAACAATTAGATGGGAGGGACCTAAGATAATTACAGGGGACTTAATCATACCTTAATTACGTCCTCAGAATACCGATTTTGCCCATGATTAAGGGCCTATTAACTTCACGACTTAATCACGAAGTTAATTACAGACTTAATTACGACCTCAGAATACCACCCCAGGTCAATATGGCGGAATCTTTCAATGATTATTTTGCAACTCTTGGTCCACATCTTGCCAGTAAAATTCCGAAATCATCAACTGAATTTTATAGATACTTAGGTAATAGGAATTCTCAATCAATATTTTTTGAACCTATTGCTGAAGAAGAAATTATAGATATTATTAAGAATTTGAACGATAAAATAAGTTCAGGATATGATGGAATTACAAATTTTCTTTAAAAAAATGTTTTAAACGAAATCATTACTCCTCTTACATACATTTTCAATCAATCCTTATTTAATGGCAAAGTCCCCAATAAGATGAAGGTCGCAAAAGTTGTCCCTATCTTTAAGAAGGGACAGCAAGATTTGGTGAATAATTACCGACCAATTTCTTTGTTGACTTCAATCTCTAAAATTCTCGAAAGGGTGGTTTACACACGATTATTAAAGTTTCTCACAAATCATAACATTCTGTCGGATTCTCAGTTTGGTTTTAGAAAACATTACAACACAACCCATGCTTTACTTACTTTCATAGACAAGGTAGCTCATGCTATAGATAGTTTTGAACATACAATTGGAGTTTTTCTTGATTTTTCGAAAGCTTTCGACACGATAGATCATGAAATCTTGTTTTATGAATTGTGTCACTATGGAATCCGCGGTACCCCCTTAGAATGGTTTAAGAGTTATTTAACAGAAAGAAAGCAATTTGTTAATATCAATAGCCATGATTCGCAATTAAAGCCTATTTCCTGTGGAGTCCCGCAGGGCTCCCTCTTGGGCCCACTTTTATTTATAGTATACATAAACGATCTTCCAAAATCATCGCAAATTTTGTCATTCATTTGTTTCGCCGATGACACAAGCTTGTTTTTTTCACATCGAGACCCTAATGCATTAATAAATATGATGAATACTGAGCTCAGGTCCGTGCAATCCTGGATTTATGCGAACAAATTGTCCTTGAACATAGAAAAAACTCATTATATGGTATTTAGTAATTCTTTGAATGTTGTTCCATATGATATCAAAATAAATGATTTATGTTTAAAGCAGGTTAATAACACAAAGTTTTTAGGGCTTTGGATTGACCAAGAATTATCCTGGAAAACTCATGTTAATTTTGTAAGTAAAATTTTGTCTAGAAATATTGGGATTTTGAATAAGCTAAAACATTTCTTTCCTGTTCATATTTTGCAGAGTATATATTCTTGTTTAATATCTCCACACTTCAATTATGGAATTTTGGCGTGGGGAAATGCAATTCACTCATTACTAGATTCCCTTCTCCGTATTCAAAAGCGTGCAATAAGAATCATAAACCAAGCCGGATATTTTGCCCATACCAATTGTTTTTTCCATCAAAACAGAATTCTGAAAATTTCAGACTTATTTTATCATAATCTCGGAATTTTCATGTATAAACTAACAACTAATGAATTACCATCTGTTTTTATCCACATGTTCAAAAGGAATCGTTCTATCCACTGTTATCCCACTCGCCAGAGTGACGCCTATCACCTTCCCCGTACTCGCACTATTTTTGCAAAGAAGACAATTATATTTACTGGACCCAGATATTGGAATGATCTCCCTCTAGATATCACTTCTTCCTTATCTTTATTCACCTTCAAACGCAAATTAAAACAGTTATTACTTAGTGGATACACACTACCAAGCCTTTAGCAACCTTTTTATGCTCCCAGTCTTTTGTCCTTGTCCGCAGCACCAAGTTACTTAAGTGATTTCATGGTACCGATACATCTTTTAATAATACAGCTTTTTTGTTATTCAAACACTGCGAGATTTGTATGCAGTCTGGTTTGTGCGATATCTATGTGGTTCATTAGTTTATTACTCATCTATTTTTTTGTACTGGTGTAATTTTAGTTGGTCAAGACAAACATATCCGTTCTCCGTGTAAAATTATATGCCTATGAACTCGGGAACCTACAGTTTTACAAGCTTTAAAGCTTTTATGTAGGCCCCATCATATTTCTTATACTTACTAGTGACATTTTCATACGATGTGACCATGTACATTTGTGTCAAGTATATTTTCTTTTTCTTTTTCTTCTACAATCAAAAGACATGATTGTATATATTTTGTACTCTTGTTTTGTTGTCAATAATTTTGTAATGTCATCATTGAGAAAATGGAAATATGAAATAAATTTGAACTGAATTTGAATTTTAAAAAACATGACTGATTTTCACCAAAACTTTGCAGGTACAGTCCATTACGTGATACCGTGATAATTTTTTTTTTTCAAATGGGCACCATGCTCCTCCACCCAAGTCCTTCAAGCCCCCAAATAAAAGAATCTTTAAAAACCTTTTCCACTGTAACTAGACCCAATAGAACTTATTTAGGGGTATGAGATGGTATAATGGTGATTGTAGTTTCAGATTTGTACATGGCGGATCCGGGAGTACCACCCCCCCCCCCCTTCGGTTGGGGCATATTGGGCAATATTTTCATATTTCAGCTGCTCGAAAATCATTTCCCTACTTTCTGCAGTTAAGTTCATGCCTTTCACTATTCCACAATGACATACTAAACAAGCGTTGACAGAACAAAATTTTCTTTGATGTTTTTCTTAGGCAGGATGCAGAAACGGATACGGAATCACAGGAAATGAGCTTGCAGGGCATCAATTCGGTTTCGCCATCTCAGCCTTCTTCACAACATTGACGAGCTCTTGCCTTGGTTAATCGCAGCTAATTTATAATTAGCCATATGTTTTTCGGGCGAAACGATACGAATACCGAATTTCACTGAAACGGAAACTACACCCTGTGTTCAAGTTATACTAAATTGAACGAAGGGAAGAAAATTGTGACTTTCTAAAGTCTAACATATTCCCCAAGGTTTGTGAAGCAATAACATCATCCCTTATGTAATTTCCCCGAAATGAAGTGGACTTTGACTTCTTGTTTCAAAAAAGAAGAAGATATATATGTATATATATATATATACATATATATATATATATATATATATATATATATATATATAGTGATTCCATCACCCATACTCGATTACAGATTAAGCATTTTGTTTACAGGTATTGGTTGCTATACATACGTCACAGTTCAAACAGTGTATATAATACACATCAATTCCATTCATATCACAGCAATAATGATTATACAATTTAATCAATTACTGAGTATTGATCAGGGGCCAACAAAAAGCTAATGTATATGTATACATACATTTAAAAGATATACATAATCAATGTCTGTACATAATCCATAGAAAATTACCCCTCCCATCGCTTACCTCATCAACATTTCCCACTCCAGGCACACCACAGGATACTTCTTGCAAACACAGATACAAGCTCATAAGAGAGAGAGAGAGAGAGCGCGCACACACATACAGATACACGCGCACGCACGCACAAACGAACAACCCACACAACAATCATGCAAAATGGTAGCTATTGATATGGATGTGGACTGTTCTCTTTGTTCGAATCATTCTATTTATCAGTCAACTAAAATATTTAGTGATCTTCTGTCGTCGCCCACATTAGCAGCATTGAGTGTACTATATATACTACAGCAAATGGGATCTCCTGCTCCTGAATCTCACTTGTTAGCCCAGCAAGTGCAACGCCCAGTTTCTTGTGTATGAATGTTTGTGAATTAAAGGAAGAATCTAAATATCGCATGATACACTGGTATACTGTCTGTTCTGAAATAGCTGGTAATATACCTTTATCTTAATATATGTTAGAAGCATTCAGGTAAAAGAGCTTATCTTGCGATGTTGGGATACGATTTCCCCGTACAAGTAGATTCCTGAACCAGAGCAAAATATCAAAACCAGCAAAGGGAAAGCTAATAATTTCATTTTATTTGCAACTAAATGATGTAGGCGTATGGAAGATACTTCAAGCCGTTTGGAAATTTTTCGTACCATGTTGTATATGCACAGAAAAATAAAAATAAGATATGATTTTATTGAACTAGATAAGCACTCTGAGAGCGCAGACCTCCGGCAAACAGCTATATTTCCACCAATGACCTTGTCTTTCCATAGAGATCAGTGATTTTCACCTATACGTACACCTATGCATGCTGAAAATCAACCTCCAGCGGCGCGGAAACTAGACAGATTATTCTTCTATATGTCATGCATTAACTCTGCATGCCATTTTAGATTGGTATTTGAGTCACACACATACACACACACACAAAAACCGAATTTATTGCGCATTCACAAGTTATAAAAAGGCTTTCGATTTTGTAGACAGAACCTCTCTATCTGTCTATGGTCAAAAGTGATCAATCGCCATGTGAATGGAAAGGTCCTTTCTGTCATTGTACAACTTTACGAATTGTGCGAAATCTTGTGTATTAAAGTTACAATGGAGAGAAAGCCACCGGAAGAATGACTTAAGTGGGTATGAAAGACATCTCATATGAGAAACTCCTTATTGGTGCAAGGACATACTGCAACCTTTATAAGTCTGTTCATCCTCTTTTATACGCAGATGATATGTTGTTTTGGTTTTTTTTTTTTTTTTTTGGGGGGGGGGGGTGAAAGATCTCAAGAATTAAGAAAAAAAAGCTTTAAAATCTATTTTTTGCCTCCGCCACGAAGTGGTGCCGGAGGCATTATTTTTTTTCGTTTTGTCCGTTCGTCCGTCCTTCCGTCCTTAATCAATTTTGCGGACAGCGTAACTAAAAACCGTTTGAGGTGTCCTTATGAAACTTGGCATGTGTATGTAAGAGTGGCCGAAATAAAACCCGGAAGTGGCACCAGCTATATTAGTTGCCCCCCGCACCTTTTTCAGCCAAGCGTTGCATGATCTGTTCCCTTACAAAATGATGATTTTTCTGACGAAAGTGTATCGTCATTTCGTTACGTAATAGCCATTTCGATAACAAAATGTTCATTCGTTACGAAATGATTCTATTTTGTTACGAAAATATCATATATATTCAATATGGTAAATTGGCACCTCGTCTACACCCACCCTGTCCACTGTCCACCTAGTCTAATGCCATCTCGTCTAAACCCACTTCGTCTACTACCAACTCGTCTACCAACCATTTTGTCTATATGCCAATTAGTCTAATTGTCATTTCGTCTACTAGCCATTTTATCTAATGTCCAATTTGTCTAAGTCACATTTCGTCTAACACCCATTATGTCTATTGACCATTTCGTCTATTAATCATAAGGTCTATGAATAAAATAGTCTACAGCTCATTTTGTCTAATAGCCAATTGGTCTACAACTCATTGTCTAATAGTCAATTAGTCTAATAACCAGTCAGTCTACTCCCAACTGGTCTACTGCCAACTGGTCTACTCCCAATTGGTCTACTCCTAACTGGTCTACACCCAATTGGTCTACTCCCAACTGGTCTACTCCCAATTGGTCTACTCCCAACTCGTCTACACCCAAGTGGTCTAATCCCAACTGGTCTACTCCCAACTAGTCTACACCCAACTGGTCTACACCCAACTCGTCTACTGCCAACTCATCTACTGCCAACTCGTCTACTGCCAACTAGACTACTCCCAACTGGTCTACTACTAGTTATATATTTTTTTTTGTTATTTAAGTCTACTTCATCCAGTTTCTTTTTTCCCAGTGAAATAGAAAACAACCTACTGCATCTCTCTCACAGTTACTGTAACCACATCCCAGCACTACATACATGTAAACCTAAACACACACACACGCACACACACACACACACACACACACACACACACACACAAACGGAACACATTACTAGTACACGCGAGCATCCGGTGTCAATCCATCCAACTACACGCCCACATCGCGCGGATCGTTAGTACCTTCACTAGTGTACCAAACGCAATGAAAATCAAATTACTCGATAATTCCTCATTCGGGATCCCGCCAAGATCGCTGCATGCATGTAGTTTGCAGGCACAAACCCTTGTTGGTCGTATTAGGAGTCTGCATTTGCCAAGACTAATACACGCACCACTGCACTGCAGCCTCTCCCAACAAAGGTTTCTACAGACTTCTAAAAACAGTTTCTCACGGTGAAAATCAAACTCCACCCTCTATCCATGTGATTAGTTGCTTTCCAATGTCCATCACCATCTCTTGGGACTTGTCTGGCAACACCCAATAACTGGATAATTAGGGAAACAGATTAGGCAGATATCACCAGTCCATGGGTGAAATAAAAACAACACTGGTCAGACAACCCTTCCTCCATGGATACCAGTGCACCAAATTCCAAGGGGTGTATTAGGTGACAGTAGTCAGTACAGTAGTCATTACAGTCATCTTTCCCCCTTATACAGTATCTGGCTCTTCTGTAAACCATGGAGTAACATATGCAGACATAATAATGTGGATTCATTCACGTGTAAACCATGAAATGACTAAAATGTAATGAGATATTTGGGGGCATTATTTATTTTCTGAACAAGATTTCAAGGCATGTTTCAACTTTTTGTAACAATTAATGAGATTCCCCTTATATGACTATCAAAAGCATAGGCCTACATACTATTCTATTAAGAGGAATTAAATTTTGTTTGACGAAAATCAAATTTGAGATGGTTGAGATATCCCAAAACAAAGTGGTCCTAATGAAATGTGGGAATTTTCTTGTATATGGACCACTTTGCTTTACTTTGTTTTTGGATATTTCCAAATCTGACTTTCATCAAATAGAATTTTAACTCCTGTTTGATAAAAGTATGTCGAGTAGTTTCTATCTTGCAAAAAGTCAAAAGCTGAATCACCATCTCAACCAAAACTACCATCCTTTAACACCTACATTTTTTCTTTTTCTCGCTGGTATACTGTGTTCTCATGGGCCCTTAAATAAACACAAACCTAGGTTCATTGTAAGTGTACCAACCTAGGCCTATATGACAATCTAAAACTAATACCCTTTAATATCATTATGTGTAGGTTCTGAATGAAACCTTAATTTTGGAAAAATCAATGCCGAAAAGCAAAGAACAGTTCTTGTGCCTATGCAGGAACCAGTCCCAGAAACACATTTTACTTCTAAGAGGTTTTCTACTTCTATGAGGAATTTTTAATAAGTGGAGTCAGAGATGGTCTTCTGTATATTAACTTCTCTCCCTAGTTTGATCTCTCTCCTTATGTAAGTTCCGACAGTGTTTCAAATTCACTCTTGGTAAATTCTTCCCTATTTATTGGTCTGATAAAACAATACATTTCCAAAGTGAATGTATCCATACATCTTTTAAAACTTGTGATACTGATAGATATCAATGTAAAATCTCCTGGATGCTGCAGTTGATCATAACTTGCAATTGATTGCAATTCTCTATTCTATACTAGTTAAAATCATTTGCTGGTTGCGATCAATTGTTTTCCATCTTTATTGATTGCAAAACACTGAAAGAGCTAATACTTAGTTGTTATGTGTTCACTCAAAATGAGTTGAATCTACTGTGCCGTAGATGTAATAATCTAATTAAGTGCTTTTTGGAAATGAGCCTGCAGTATGTTGGCAACAACGTAATATTTGGCACTGTCGTCCAATGTTTTGCCATGATTTACAACATCATTCATATTTTTTGACTCATTTACAATTTTGTGGATCAAACTTTTTGCTCAGTTTTATTTTAGCATTTTAGTTGCAATTTGGGAATTATGACCACTCTATAGTAATGTTATTTTTCACAACACTTAGATATAATACATGCAGAATTTTCAATATGCCTCTTTCCATTAAACAATATTTTTATGGATAAATACAAAATCACATGAACTGATCTATCTCCCTCGATAGAAAAGACTTGAAATTTGGCACATGACATTGTGGCCGCCATTGTAGAATTTTAGCTTTTGTCATTGTTAACAGTGTTTGCCATGGTAGCAGCATTTTCATTAAAAAAAAAAAAAAAAACATACGAAACTTTGTGGAACAAACTGCCCATATTTTGAACATTTGATTTGCAATTTGAGAGACTATAATGATCACTCTTACTTACATGTTAATAGGGCCTACTATGTCATTTTAGCAAGACATTTGTGTGTGTGTGTGTGTGTGGTTTTCAGTCTGTCTGTTGCCATGACATGAGTATTTTCTTACAATTACAGAATTATGTGATGGATTGATCTAACTCCCTCAGTTATTGAGCATTAGAATTGAAATTTCGCATATTTGGCTGCTACTGTAAAGTGAAGACATGCAAACTTCATATCTTGTCATTGCTGGTCAATGTATTGACGTGAAAGCAGCATTTGTTTAATTAAACATCATACAAATTGCTAGTTGATTTAGCTAAACCCAGCAGTTTGTAGGCCTGATTTGACTTGAGATTTGACACATAATACCAATACAAATTCAATTACTCAAAGTATTTCTTTCGTCAATATTAAACAATGCGTTCCCATGGCAACATCTTTTTTCTATAAAAGGTGCAAACAAATATTGTGTATGAGATATATATATATTACTAGAGCTTACTTTCTCAGTCTTTGAACATTTGACTTGATATTTGGTACATGTGACCACTATATAGCATGTTGATACTTAAATTCTTTCTTTGGAGTATGGCAAATCCGTGTTGCCATTGTAACGGCATTTTTCATTAAAAAAATATTCACTTCTTTCGTCAGGGACAGACAGTATTTGCCACAGAAATCATTAACTTTTTGAATAAAAATCAATCATACAAAAACATTATTGCTTATAAAATGCTATTTTCCTGTTTTGAGAATGTTGCTATAGCTTTAGATTTGGCACATTTTGGGGAACCATTATAGATTTTAGATATGCATATTGAAAAACACATCTTTGTCAATGTTAAATAATGCATTGCCATGGTAGCAACTTTTTATTTCTGATAAAAAGCATACAAAAACATTGTGTATTGAGCTAACTCCCTCAGGTTGAGGTCCATGGGGTATTAATCACATTTAGTGATAGTTCTAATCTGTATTGCATGTATTGTTGTTGCCAGTCCTCTGTGGTACATTCTCATTATTTTCTGAGCAACACATTTTTGCTTGTTTGTTTACATTTCAATGAACTTCTGTTGTTGTTTTTGAAAGAAATGTAGGTAGGCTATTGTTCTTTAAACTGTAATATTCTCGGAAAAAAAAAATAAAAAAAAGGCGTATATTCCTTGGCAATGTAGCCCACATTACAGTATGTGTGGGACCTTGATATTTTGACCTGGCTATAGAAACTTCAAAAATTCATAACTTTTTCTTTTTCTAATTTTGCTCAAACTGTCACTGATATGTTCTAATAATGTTGCTGAATTCTCTCAGTCCACATGATATCAACGTGAACTTGCGCAGTACACATTACTTTTATGATATCATCAAAACATATCTTATCTCTTTTCTGTTACTCTTCAAAAAATTACAACATACTACAGTTATGTGGTCATGGCTTTATAACACTGTTTAATTGAAATATCAAACAATCGCAAGAAATATTTTGATGAAATCGTAAAAGTCAAGTTCACAATGAAATACATGTGGATTGAGAGAATTCAGCAACATTATTAGAACAATAAACATATCAGTGACCGTTTGAGGAAAGTTAGATAAAGAGCAAGTTTAAACTTCAAAAATTCATAACTTTGTTATTAAGCTCTATAATATTATCCACAATATTTGTAAGATACATGAACGCCTATATTTATTGACTAATTCAGCTAAACAGTTTGAATGCATGACAATTATAAATTTGACATTGGTGTCAGATTTTTACTTGAATGGATTGATCCAGGTTAGCTAATCTTATATCTCAGCTCGTTATGGGCCTATTGGTAAGTATTTCGTTGAGATTTTGTTTTGGTACCTGTACAACACATTAGCAATAGCACGAGCAAGAAATTACGTAGGCCTGAAGGGAAAAGTCACCAATCATAAAGTATAGTAATTTATTACTGTAGATGAATAAGCCTTAGTAGATTTATCATCAAACTTCCAAGAAGGCAAATTTGATGAAATGCGTGATAAGCAGGCACCATGCATAACGTCGGGTGCCCGTGCATTGGCCGCTAACGCAATACAAATTGTATTGCGTTAGCGGCCAATGCACGGGCATCCGACGATAAGTAAACTCGCATTCACAATTAAATGTCACATACAATTAATGTAAAAGCTTATTTATAGCTATTATCTTTTTTCTTAAACAGATAAAGTTTAGGCTTGTTATAGTTAGGTACAATCTTGATTAAGACTTAGGCATGTATAGCCCTTCATGAAATATTATAGAAATATGAAAGAAGGAGTTTATGACACATTGTATAAGTGGTACGCCAGAGGCCAAGAAAACTATACATGTAAGGTAGACTGATATAGAAAAAAAAACACCTACAAACTTGTTGAGCTATTAATGCAAATGGGGAGTGCATTTTCAATGTACAAAAACAGAGAATGATTTAGGCCTGTTTTAGTATTTCTTTCATAAAGAGATTTATTGAGAGAAAGGTGAAAATAGAGGGAAAAATCATGTTGGTCTTGACATGATTCAGTAATTATGAAGAGAAGACAGACGGACAGAAAGAAAAAAGATCTAGTGAGAGCTTGAAAAGAGAGAAAAGAAGAAAACGAATAAACAGAAAGGGAATGGCAGGGATATGTTCCTTGGTTCCTCATGCAAGGAGGTGGTCACTCATTGCAGACAGAACAGAAGGGAGCATTTCTTGCTCTAGAAAGTACATTCCGAGGTGTTACATAACAGTTCAAACCACCATCTGGCTTTCTACTCAGGTTGACCTTTATCTCAGTGGGGGTCAGCCAGACAGGCCCCCATAGGACATGTCAATCACGGTTACCATGACAATCCTCTCAGAATGAAGCTCCGCCTTGTAAACATGAAAAGGACCCAAAGGTTGTACAAACCCTTGTTGGGAGAAGCTACAACACAGGGCCTATGGGACAGTGCATATAGTAGTCTTGGCGCAGACTCCTTTACGACCAACAAGGGTTTTGTGCCTGCAAACTGGCATGCATGCGCACGGAGGTACGGGTGGACTGGGTGGTCGGTCGAAATGTAATTCTGTTTCGTATGACTGACAATTCGTTTGTGATGGAGGATTGTAACTGAGCTAGTTTATCATTATTTAGTTATTTTACGGCCAGAATGTAGACTGGATAGTCATGTCTCACTATTGATTAGTATGTCTTTATATTCAGCATGTGCGGAATAATTAACAACTAGAATAGTCTAATATTGATTTTTGTGCTAATCAAGGGCAGGGTTTAATATGAATAGTTCATGACAGTGAGACGGACTGGACAATAGACAAAGTGGTATATTCATTATTAGCATGACCAGATGGAAATGATCAGTTTGGGTAAATTGTTGAGAGTAAAACTATATCAGTTGGGAGTACACCAATTGGGTATAGACGAGTATAGACCAATTGGGAGTAGACAAGTTGGGAGTAGACCAATTGGGAGTAGACCTATTGGGAGTAGACCAGTTGGGAGTAGACCAGTTGGGAGTAGACCAATTGGGAGTAGACCAATTAGGAGTAGACCAGTTGGGAGTAGACCAATTGGGAGTAGACCAGTTGGGAGTAGACCAGTTGGTAGTACACCAGTTGGGAGTAGACCAATTGGGAGTAGACCAGTTGGGAGTAGACCAGTTGGTAGTACACCAGTTGGGAGTAGACCAATTGGGAGTAGACGAGTTAGGAGTAGACCAGATGGGTATAGACCATATTGGGTATGGACAAACTAGGGTTGGACGATATGATAACTAGACAAAGTGAATGTAGACTAAATGACTTGTAGACGAGGTGGGAGTAGACTAACTAGTAGTAGACAAAATAAATATTAGACGACATGGCAAATAGACATTGTGAGTGTAGACGATTTGGCTATTAGATCAATTGATTTGTAGACGAAATGCTCCTTAGACGAGTTGGGTATTAGACAATACGGGTAGTGGGCAAAGTGGCTATTAGACAATATGGGTACTGGACAAAACGAGATGTAGACCAAATGGGTATTAGACTAATCGGTAATAGACGATATGCCAGTAGACCAATTGGAAAATAGACAAAGTGGCTGTAGACGAGGTGACAATAAACCTTCAATATACATGTTATTTTCATAATCATGAGAGCTAATTTAATGTCGATTCGTTACCTTGTTTCTAAGTCCGTCTTCATTGTCTCACGAAATCATGTTGAATTTCGAGATTCACGCACTTTCCCATTGCTTTGTCCGTTTCTAATAAAAATTTCATTGATAGTGCATTTGCTTTTACACCTTTCATCATTGCTGTCAATTCAATACAGAACTTTGGATCTTGTCATGAATGTTCAATGTACTCCATATTATTCAATATGAAACAAAAATTCACACGAGCTTGTTTATATATTATACAAGATCACTGGATGTCACCTGCACGATTATAACAACTATAGGTTATCCCGTCCATTTACGCCCTTTTAAAGGTCAATTTAATTTTTGTTTTCAATTCATATTTTTCCCGAAAAGCACACAGAATGCATATCCTAACTTCAGTTAAGTCATTGCAACTTTGCAACTGACATTGCAATTCGTTTTTGGTCAACAATTTTCAAAGTCTTTGTATTCAAAATCGTCAATTGTCATTGAAATTCGACACAGTGGTTCATTACTTATATCTAAAGCTCTTCCTTTCAGGACGTCGAGCACTCTTCATAGTAGGATAGAATCACCAAGTACTATATATACATATATATTATATAATTATATATATATATATATATATATATATATATATATAATATATATATATATATAATATATATATATATATATATATATATATATATATATATTGTGACGAACTCGCCTTCGTGTCGTGATTGTGAGAGTATTTGACTGTCTGTACAAATGCCTCCGCGAGCCGTGTCAGGATGGCCGAGTAGGCGGGGTTCGTTTTGTTGGAGTTTACAACGATCCCTTTAAATTATTAAAACTACTAGTCTGTGCCTACCATGTTGTGTCAGAAAAGGGAGGTACCTCCCTGGTCAGAAGCAGCTCACCAACACAAGCGGCACACATACCAAGTTCAGCATCACTTAGATAATGTCACTGCTAAGCGTCATTTGTAGATGATGTTAAATTGGTACACCTAATTTTGTTACCAACTTTAAGCGAGGTTCCCACTATCACGATTGGCGCCACGATTGAAATCGTGGTCTTAATCGTGAAGCAATCATGGTGATCTTATCAGATCGTATTAGATTGTATCAGATCTTGAGGTCAATCGTGGCAATCGCAGTAATCGCAGAAAACGTTTGGACGGTTCATAAATTTTCTACGATCCGATTAATTTTTGATAGTGATCATCGCATCAGATTGTCTTGGATCGTGTCAAAACGCAGCAAATCTTATCTAATCGTGCTTCTAACTCGTGTTGATCGGAATCGACTTTTTCACTTTCCTTCTGCTTATTTTGCACATTTGTCCTTATTTTACTCGCAAATTGTATATATTTTGTATTCCGTGAGGTTGAGAATAAGGGAGGGGTAGAACAATGAAATATAAGACTCGAGAAGCACTCTGAGAGCGCAGACCTCCGCCAAGCATGCAGCTCATTTCCACCACTGATCTCGTTCTTCCATAGAGGTGATTTCCACCCATGTGTTGAAAGCCGCCCGATTTCCCAATATAGAAGCCTTTGTTACGTCATAAACCCTCAGCTGCGCGGCGCTCCTCGCCCTAGCAGAAACTAGGGGACGCACTTTAGTGCGCGCATGCAAACCTCAAATACGCGCAGCATGAACTCCCAAGTTCATTGAGCTTACCTGGAAAATATCAAAAATTCTTCATAAATTCCCCCCAAATTCTCGGATCACTACCAAAAGTTAATCATTTGTTACTTGTGTCATTCTCAACCTTTCCTGCAAGTTTCATCCCAATCCGTTAACTACTTTTTGAGTTATTTTGCAAACGAACATATTATGGATCAAAATTAATGAGCCATTTATAATCGAAATGCGCCGTAAAAACTTAGCATTGGGCCCTAAATGAATTTTTATGTATAAGTTGAGCATTGGCGATCTTCCTAGTTTATTTTCCTCAATGTTTGTTAAAAACAGTGAAATTCATAATTACCCTACAAGACAAAGTGGATCATATCACTTTTCCCCCGTTCGTACAGTTCTAGCCCTTAAGACAATTACTTCTATCGGTCCTTCTTTCTGGAATGAGTTAGATTCTGTTCGGCTGCAATCAAGTTCTCTAAGTTCCTTTAAGCAAAATCTAAAAGCCAATTTTTTAAAATCTTATGTATAGTTACTTGCTGTGACCATTTTGATATATCTGTTCTTATTCTCAATGATGTCTCGCTCGGGTGTCTTTATTTGACTTCATTTGACCACATTTCTTTGACCAATAGTGCAATTTTATGGAGCATTGAATCCCTGAGTTTTACCTTGACCATCATAAACTATTTTGTACATTCTCTACAGTTTATTATTATCTCGACATACTGATTTTCACTTGTGTTTCGTCATCTTTCGTAATTAGCATGTTGTACTAAACGCTTATATTGTTTCTTTGGAACCTACATTCTACAAGTATTGCTTTTTAGTAGGTTCCTCATATTTACACATCATTTTATTACATGTCCTCATACATTTGTGAAATTATGTCTAAAATTGAATGTTGTGTTATACATATTTTACTCCGAAATCAAATGGAATATGAAACCTGAATATGGAATGTGGAATATGGAACTTGAATTAAAAAAAAAAAAAAAAATGTTCGTTGACCACTGTCTGTGACCTTTGATCTTGTGATAACCTTCAACTCCATGAGGGACATCTACTTTCCAAGTTTGATTACAAACGGAAATAGGGATTAAAAGTTATGAGCCATAATCGAAACGGGCCGTAAAAACTTAACATTGGACCCTAAAAGTTTGTTGACTACTGTCTTCGTGTGCGACCTTTGACCTTATGATGACCTTAGTCACCTCAGTAGCTCTAATAAACAAGGCAAGTGCCAAAATGTATCTCACCAATTCGCATAGAAGAAATTAATGTTTTTCTAACTCCCCGAAGTTCATTGATCCCGCATATGACCTTTGACCTTGTGACTTTAATCTCCCCAAGGGACATTTACCAGCCAATTTTGGTCACAAACGAACATATTATGGATCAAAAGTAATGAGCCATAATCGAAATGCGCCGTTAAAACTTAGCATTGGGTCCTAAATGTTCGTTGACCACTGTTTGTGACCTTTGGTCTTGTGATAACCTTCAACTCCCCAAGGGACGTCTACTATCCTAGTTCGGGTACAAACGGAAATGGGGATCAAAAGTTATGAGCCATAATCGAAACGGGCCGTAAAAACTTAACATTAGACCCTAAAAGTTGGTTGACCACTGTCTTCGTCTGTGACCTTTGACCGTGTGATGACCTTCAACTCCCCAAGGGACAGACATCTACCATCCAAGTTTGGCCACAAACGGATATAGATAGGGATCAAAAGTTACGAGCCATAATCTTAACCGATGTGTTCGCTCAGTAAGTAGAGCGGCTGCCTCATAATCGGGAGGTCGTGGGTTCGAACCCCGGCCGCGTCATACCAAAAGACGTTAAAAGATGGGAGTTGCTGCTACCTTGTTTGCCGTTCAACAGTTGAAAAGGTTAGAGCAACGTCGATCTGGCGCTGCTCAGTGGCTGCCGGGCCCACGATCAATTGGGCAAAAAAGAATTTCCATTTTCGGACAATAAAATTTGGAGTTTATATCCAAAACAATTATTATTATTAATATTGGGCCCTAAAAATTCTTTGACTCCTGTCTATGAGCTTTGACCTTGAGGTGACTTCGAACTCTCCAAGGGACATCTACCATACAAGTTTGGTCACAAACAGACATAATTGATCCAAAGTTTTGAGCCATAATCAAAACGAGGTCTAAAAACTTAACAGTGGGTCCTAAAAATTTGTTGTCCCCTGTCTGTGACCTTTGGCCTTGTGGTGACTTTCAACTCCCCAAGGGACATCTAGCATCCAAGTTTGGTCACAAACGGTCATATAAATCAAAAGTTATGAACCATATTTGAAACGCGCCGTTAAAATGTAACATTCACCATTGACCCCTGCTTGTGACCTTTGACCTTGAGGTGACCTTAATGTTTGATATAGTAACTTTGTATTTAATACCACTCTTCCCTCCAGGTTTGATTGAAAATGACGCCCTTAGTAGAGAGTTATTGAAGTTTTTGTACCGTTACGGACGGACGGACGGACAGGTGCCCCTTTAAAGTCGCCTTACGCAGTTCTGCCAGATTTATCGCCCTTTTTCCTTGGGAATTTCGCCAAAAGTACTTTCTAAAAATAACTTTTTGTAATAAATCACAACTCATTCTTTATTGGCCCACTTGAAGGAGCATGAGAAAAACACACGCAACACTCAAAACCTGAAAATCGACCAAAATCGACCAAAATCGACCTAGGGAATTCTGCCAGATTACAACCGATGACCGACCTGCTTCAGCATGCACTGCGTGAACAATTGACCTATCAATATGGCGGTGGTCACCTGAGGTAATCAAGTTTCGCCGGCGATGTTTTGCCTGGGTGAACACGTATTCTACGTCTTTCTAGTTCGGTGGGCCGTCTCGTCTACGGGACGACGCACTAACCAACAGGATTATACCACAAGAGGGCGTCGCGGCGCCCTCTTGTGGTATAATCTTTTTGGTTAGTTTACTCTCTGACGCACCAGCAACTTCTCCTTACAATGATCATTACTCAAAATCATGAATTTCCATATAGAATTTATAAGATAAATTACTTTTATTAAAAGAAAAATTCTCCTCTTCTTAAGCATGTTAAGTGGCACTTGGTACAAATTCACTTACAAAGCACAATATAACGAAAGTTGCGAAACTTACTCTCAGGGTCGGTGCAAGGTGCAGGGAAGAGGGGAGTGGGGGTTGATAGGGAAAGGGTAGATTGTCAGTCGCCTCTGTTGCTATCACTTCGGCCGTCGATGCACCATCCCCGCATGCTCCTCATCGTCGTCGCCGTCGTCGATGTCACCGTCGTCCTGTCCTGGGCTATCATTCTAACTGTTTTTCACTCCGTCTCTTTCTTTATCATAATTATTGGCTCGTGGGCGTTGTGGGCAGGGGGAAACACGACATGCAACTGCTAAAACAATTCTTGCTGCTAACGGGGGATAAGGAAGAGGGATATTTGAGAGACAGCTGGTGATAATAATTTTAAAGAGATAAAGAAATACATAGAGAAAGGAGGATGCTACGAGTTCATATTTGACAAGGACATGAGGTTACGTTACGACTTTGTAAGCAGGTAGATTTGAAGGAGATATCTATAAACAAAATGGAAGAAACTAAACGTTACGACTTTGTAAATAGATTTGAAGGAGGGACTTAAAGATTAGTTTAAAAGAAAGGCTGAGGTTAGGATTTTAGAGAGATTGGGGCAGAAGAATTTTGAGCTGAGTTTTGAGAATTCTGGAGAGGGACTAATTTGAAATTCAGAGAGAATTACATTGGACAAGATAGAAGGATTCCGAGATTACGGAGATAGTGACGGGGAAGAAGATACACTCATGAGAATGGAAGGCAGAGATGCCTAATTTGAAATAAGTGGAGTGTCCTTCCTATACTGGGGCGGCCAGTCAGAGGCCGGCAGAGAAACTTATGCCAGGACATAGTGACGTTGCAGAAGAGTCGAATTGAATTATAGCAATGTTAGGGACTCGTTATCATACAACGCGCTTTCTGTGCTAAGAACCTTGATAGCCAAAGCTAGATGCCAAAAAGTATAAAGCCAAAAAAAAAAAAGCATGGATATTATCTCACAGATTGGAATGGATCATGCAATCCTGATTACCCCATTCATGCCATTTGTGTTTTAAATGCCGTCTTTAGACACTGTCGTCACAACTGTATTTGTCCGATAACGAACGGAGAGAATTCGCGCAGCAATTTCCAGTACACTTTTTATTGCTTCAGAAAGCTTTACATTTGAAAGCTGAGGTCATTATTAGGTTGAGGTAAGGTGAGAGAAAATCATTGTGAATATTTTCTTGCGATCGTTTTTTTTTTCTTGTTCTGGTAATTAGTAGAGTATGTTTGAGTATTTGATTGCATGAGTATATCATGGTTTGTCTATTTATTTTGTTTTTTGTTTCTTTGTTTCAAGTGGTCTAATTATACTTTATGAGAGTAAAATTACATTTTGGAATTTAAGAGATGTAAATTGGTCATGATTTGTGTGCAACAACATGTCATTTGAATCATTAAGACTGGTAGACACTCAGTGCAAGTGCAATTTCTTGTGGAAACTAAGTGTGTTAAATGTGTAGATATGAGGGCTAGGTATTGGTACCATTTGAGAAATGCCAGGGGTAGAATTATCAACGGTAAAAATGTCAGGGACTAAAATTAAGGCTCGATTTTTTTTTTCACCGCTGAAATTTCTACTTCTGACAATTTTACCCAACATTTTTTTTTCAGTGTTACGTCTACCGCTAACATTTTGGATACAGTTTCAGGAAACTTTATTCTTCATGAAAAATACATATTTCATCAACTTGTTACCGACATATGATATGAGTAATATCATTCCCCCGCTTTCTGAAAGAGTTAAATCAAGTGTCTTGTCCTTACGATAGAAAAGTGAGATGATGTTGAATTTTCTTTATATTTGCTTTATACTGTTGTCCATAATGACATCATTAAGTGCAAGAGTCTCCTTATCCAACAATGACGGGACTGAAATTGTAGCATTTACAAAACTTTTGAAATAATTGTCCAATTTCCCCAAAAGAAGATGTGCTCTGTTGATGTTAATAGTTTCAATAAATTAAAAATTGGTTTCGGTTTCTCGTAATTGATTTTGGCTCTGAAGAAGAAATAAATTATATCCTTTATGGTTTGATATATTGTAAGAAAATGAAGATGTCTCGCAAAATTTCATTTGTGACCATGCATCACAAAACTAACAAAAAGTCGCCATACATGGATCTTTAGTTCAGGGCAGATTCTGAAAGAGTAGAACCTAAGCCTTAAAATGAAGTATAAACTCAATTCAAATGGACTGCCCTAATCTATCTAAATATTGGAAAAAAAAGTACTCACTCTGGAAAAGTGTGAACTAAGAAAAGAGGCTCTCTATTCAAGTGCTTAATCTTTACCAAGCCGTGCTAGCTGTGCGATGAAAGGGACAAAACACAGGAAGTAAACCACTGGAGAAAAAACCAATGAAGGCATTATCAGAATAAGCCCAAATTGACCATGTTCTGTTAACATATTCTTGTCCATGATTATTGTCAACTTTCAAAGCAGTAGCATTATCCTTTCCTAAGTTATTTGACTTGAAAGTATAGAGTGTGCAAAGGATTTCAAGAAAGAGATTTCAAGACATACCTGATTATTCTACTCCCCCCCCCAAAAAAAAAAAAAAATGTAGAAAAACTGGTAAAACACACTTTCCTATTCATGTTTTGATTCCAAACTTAAGAATAATGTAAAAGAATGAAAGCTCTCTCAAAAAATATGAAAAACTTAAGATTGACTCAGTTGACCCACTTCACCTTTTTAAGTGCTCACGTAAAATCAAAGTGTGCGACTTTTTGCTGGTTTTGTGATGCAAATTCATGTTTGTTGGTTATATACTTTCATTATTATGTTACAGCTTGTCGCCATGTTGCAAAGTGATTCACCGGACGATATCAAACACATCTGGCTCTACTTCCTTAACTACCGATATGCGTATGTACATTAATATACCACATTCCCATCCGCAGCTGTAGTGTGTGATAAGTGTTCGTGTGGTGAACTGCTCAACTGAAGATTACACATATTTTTTCTTTTATCTTTTTGATAGAGAAAACTTGTGTGAAAGAAAAATTGTCAAAAAACAACACAAGCCAAACGACTAATAAATGACAATCACGTAGTAAAAATAGCATTTACAAATTGTATTCTATTGTAAGTATTCATGAAGTAACTTGATTTGATATTGCTGTGAATGGAAAACTACTGGAATGTATGTTAAAATGTATTCTATCACTTGATACCAAGTTCTAAACAGGTAAATGAAAGTTTATGCAAGAAAATATTATAAATGTGTTAAGGCAAAACGAATAATCATAGGCCTATACACAAAAGTATTGCACACCCCTGTTAGGGAAGTATGCATATGGAAGTATCTTTTTAACTTTCACAAGCACTGAGCAAGCACTGAGCAAGCACTGTTGATCAAAGATGTGAAAAGGAATTATACTCTGTATGTTGCATGCATCAAAAGCAAAACCAAATGTTTTTAGTGTATGTGTGCTAACTCCTGTTGCCTTTTATTTTACTGGATTTGAGTCACATAAAATGTTCAGTATACCATGAAGGAACCTACTGTGTGAGAAGTAGGGGAAAAGAAATGCAAAAAAAGAAAATGAAACAAAAGATGGTAACTTTGTCACCAAAATATGGCAGTTTCATTAAAAAATTGTGAACAAGACATTGTCATCATGCATACTTCTCTGTCTCTTTGTTCAGAAATTACTTCTGTTTGACATGTTTTCAGAGTTGTACAGCTAATTTTGTGATGATGTGGAGTGAGCTCTATCAGGTTGACTACCTGTGGTACGTCTATGACTTGATCAAGGCTAAATGTCCATTAAAAGTAACTGTATTTTTTTTTAGCAGTGCGTGCTTTAGCCTGTAGTGGTGACATTCATATGTATATACTTCAAAGAGTGTGCAACTATGTGATCATCATTTCTACTGAATCTGACAATGATGTCTGACTTCCAAGTAATCTTCATTGTTTATACATGTGATGCTCATTATCTAATAAAATGCTTACAAAACTTCCTGGCGATTCTGTGGAAACGTAATGAATGCACACTGAAGGAAAATATGACAAGAACAATCAATCTTAGTAGCCCCTGCCAGTAATGACTAGAAGTTCACTCTCTTTTTTTTAATACCTCCACCGTTAAGCAACATAAATAAATGTAGGAGTAGTGTATATGTAGTGCTTATTAATTCTTATATTACTGGGGATTTGCATTCTGAAAGCTCCTAACTGATTTCTCTTGCTGCTAACGCCTTTATTTTGTTTACTTTATTTCATAACCATTATGTTATATCATTCATATGAAGACAACTTCCTGTGTCCTGCATCGACCCCCAATACTCTCCTCCTTTGCCCTTCCCTCTGTCTTCCTGTCCCTTTCTATCTCCTTTTTATCCTTTCCACGTGTATGTAAGAGAGCTGCTTTGTCACTGTGTTATATGTGTGTGCGTTTGAGTGCGTACTCGTTTTGTGTTCTGGTTCCCGTGGATTATGTTAAAATGTCTCGTGTATTACTATTATAAAGCGACTCCGAGGGGACTGCATTCTACAAGCTTGGCTTTTTAGCAGTCCCCTCCATTTCCGACCTTTTCTTTGTTATGATTCAGTCACATTTTGTCCTTGTACTTCTTCTACCAAAATATGTTTTTTGTTTCATGTAAACAAATGACGTGTATTTAAATTTCATTTGGACATGTAAAAGTTACTTTGTACTGACTTTGTGTATATGCAATGTCATATTATATGGTTTGGCCGGAAATGAAATAAAAAATGAATGAATGATTGAAAAATGTATATTTTGATAATTGTTATAACATATTTAATATGCTACCAAGTTCTTACTATAAAGTAAAAACACAGGATAACACTTTTTTAAAAAAATGTGCTATGACCAACTGGACCCTTTAATTACAACCTTATAGTAGGTTCTTGATGAGTTAATCTTATTCTATGGACTGAGTTATTATGCATTCTTTCTTTGCTTCATATTCATACTGAGCAAATTATTACTTGTGTAGACTGCAATTTTACATCGTCATTAAATTTTCCAGTGATTCCTGTCGAACGACATACTGAATATGGCATGTAGCTAGTCTAATCTTTTGTAAATAGGGATTCCCCAACAATTTCAAGAGTGGTGAATTTGCAATCGTGGAGTACATTAGCAAAAGGAGAATTGTATGTATGCAGGTTGCATTCATGTCAATATTGTGGGTTGTTAAATTTGCGAAAAGCACCCAACTCGTAAAATTCACGAAAAATTAAAACCTTCCAAAGTATGTGATATATATGCTAATATGGTATGTATATGGGTAACAGGGACTGATTGTGTGCTTCCAGAATGTGTCTTTCGTATCTTCTTCTGACTTTTCATCTCGGTTGTCTTCGTCATTTCTCCTCATCCCCATCAACCTTCTCATTCTTCTTCTCTTCTGGTCCACTGTTTCTTTTACTCCTTCTATGTCTGCTTCTTTTTCTTTTTCTTTTCTTTTCATTCTCTTCTTTCTTTCCTCTGTTCTGTTTTCCCTCCTTCATTGGTTTTCTGTGTTGCTGCCTTTAAAAAAGTAATGCAAGTGACAAGCCCTCACTCCTAGCATTGTAAATAAATGTTTTACTCTATACGGAGAAAAAAAGTTAACAGCGACAAGGGTGTATAATTCCAAAATGATGCAAGTGCATCAAATTTGTTTATGCAGTGGTCAGAAAATATTGTTTGTATCTTGATGGCGTATGCTTGGTTGATAAAGATAATTCTCTCAACTGCAGTGCCACTCAGAAAATTTTGATGCTGTAACTATTGTAGGTACAGATTTTATAATGAAGCAAAATGAAGCGACAGACCATGTGCTGTTTTTTGCGGTATTCGACACTTAATTTGACTTTTTAATTGGAACAGAAACATGACAGTAGCCAATTCCACTTTCAAACTTTGCTGGTATACCAAGAAGTAATTTATACACCAAGATTTTTGACAGTTTCCCTGTCAGAAGAAGAGGTGCGTGAGAGCAATGAGCAATGACTCTAACTTTCAGCCAGTCTCATCTGAAATCAGCAATTTGCTTCACCATGGTATTCGAACTGTCAGGGATTGTAAAGTTGTAAAGGTTCTCAGAATGTCCATGTAGGTTTTCTTGTTTCATAATGCATTTCAAATTGCCCTCATAGAAGAGGGTTTGTTGATCAAAGATGTTAAAAGGAATTATACTCTGCTTGTTGCATGTACCAAAAGAAAAACCAAATGTTTTTCAGTGAAGTACTTCCTCCTTGTAAACAGAATGACGCATCAGATTTAAAGTATGTGTGCTAACTCCTGTTGCCCTTTTTTACTCGATTTGAGTCACACAAAGTGTTCAGTTTACCATGAAGGAAGCTACTGTGTGAAAAGTCAGGGACAAGAAATGCAAAAAATAGGCAACAAAAGAGGGGAACTTTGTCACCAGATAGAGCAGGTTTCAAAAAAAAAGAAGAAAAAAGTGAACAAGAGACATGTCATAATGCATACTTCTCTGTCACATTGTTCGGAAATTACTTATGTTTCACATGTTTTCAAAGTTTTACAGCTAATTTTGTGATGATGTGGAGTGAGCTCTATCAGGTTGACTATCTGTGGTACGTCTATGACTTGATCAAGGCTAAATAATATCCATGAAAAGTAACTGTATTTTTAAGCAGTGCATGCTTTTAGCCTGTGGTGGTAATATTCATATGTACATATTTCAAAGAGTGTGCAACTATGTGATCATCATTTCTACTGAATCTGATGCTGATGTCTGACTTCTAAGTAATCTTCATTGTTTATACATGTGATGCTCAGTATCTAACAAAATGCCTACAAAACGTCCTGGCGATTCTGTGGAAATTTAACACAGTGTGAAGGAAAATATGACAAGAAAAATCAATCTTAGTAGCCCCTGCTAGTAATGACTAGAAGTTCACTCTCTTTTTTAATACCTTCACTGATAAGCAACATAAACGAATGTAGGAGTAGTGTATATGTATATTTTGATAATTATGATCACACATAGCTATGCTGCCAAGTTCTAACATTATAGCTGAGACACAGGATAACTCGTTTATCTACATCTGCTATGATTAACTTATCCCATAAAGATTGACAATGTCATACCAGGGTCTTAATGAGTTCATCTTTCATTATGTATGGATTATACACTCTTTCTTTGCTTCATATTCATTCTGAACAAATTATTTCCGGTGAAGATCTCTTACTTCATTTCGGAAGTATCCTAGTGAATCCTAGATAATGAGATAATGAATACATCATATATTTAGGGAGTCTAATCTTTTGTGAATGGGGACTTCCCAACAGTTTTAACAAGTGGTTGAATTTATGATTGTGAAGTACAGTAATGAAAGAAATATGTATGTGTGCATGTTTCACTTGTGTCAAAATTTCATGTTGTTGAATTTGCGAGAGCACCCCACTCGCAAAATAAAATAAAAACCTTGCAAACTATACATAATATACAGTAATTTGTGTGTATATGGGTAACAGGGACTCATCGTGTGCTTCCAGAATGTGTCTTTCTGATCTTCTCCTGACTTTTCACCTCGGTCATCTTCATCGTTCCTCCTCCTCCCCCTCCTCCTCCTCCTCCTCCTTTTCTTCCTGTCCTCTGTTTCTCCTAGTCTTCTACTCTTTCTCTTTCTTACTTTTTTTTCGTTCTCTTCTTTCTTTCCTCTGTTCTGTTTTCCCTCCTCCATTGGCTTTCCGTGTTGCTGCCTTTAAAAAAGTACTCTGTACTGAAAAAAAAGTAACAACCACTAAGACTTACCATTCCAAAGTGATGAAATTTGTTTGTTCGGTTGATGAGATAATTCTCTCCACTACAGTGCTCTTCAAAAATATAGATGCTGTGGTTATTTTAGGTAGAAGTTTTGCAATGGAACGAAATGAAGCGACAGACCCTGTGCTGGATTTTTATGGTATTCAACACTCAATTTGACTTGAGAATTGGAACAGAAACAAGGCAGCTGCCAATTCCACCTTCAAACTTTTCCGGTATACCAAGAAGTAATTTATGCACCAAGATTTTTGACAGTTTCCCTGTCAAAAGAAGAGGTGCATGAGAGCAATGACTCTAACTTTCAGCCAGTCTCATCTGAAATTAGCAATTTGCTTCATCATGGTATTCCAACTGTGTCAGGGATTATAAGTTGTAAAGGTTCTCAGAATGTCCATGTAGGTTTTCTTGTTTCATAATGCATTTCAAATTGCCCTCATAGAAGAGGGTTTACCAGGTATTACTTTGAGCTTTGCTATACTTCACTATACCTGAACTAACTTGATATTCAAATGCACAACCACTCATGATAGTTTTATGTTTACCATAAGCTCACTATCAAAGTTCCCTACCCCTGTCAGATTACCCATGGCCCATTTATGTTACCTATAGTTCAGGTCCATGTTGTTAGCACCTTTCAACTTCATTCTATTAAAGAGAAAATTCACTTCTAAGTGATAATGAAATTCTGATTGGCCAATAGAACATTATCTTAATGTTTAGTTTGTGTTGACTTCAAGCTATCCTGTATGTTGTGGTAAATTATATGAAATGAATATGCTTATAGATGATAAATGGAAAGCTTTCAATAGCTGTTAGTCCTTATTTGATTTTGACATCAAAATTTTCTTTGATTTTAGAAAAGGCTGTAAGGCTTCACATGCAGTTCACAGGGTGATAAGGTGACTTTTTTCTTGTACAATTGTAAATAAAAGAAGTCTTTCTACTGACTGTAAAGTTTACTGCAGTCACAACTTGACATTGATTTGAAAAGTGTGCTAGGTTAAGGTATTTTTGGCATGAATCTGGCATATTGTTAGAATTGTTATTCATTTTATCATTTTTTTTTATTATTTGTTAATTTTTAGTATCAATTATCAATTATATATTCTTATTCTTATTTGTAGTGGTTACAGTGATGTGCACTATCAAAGGTTTGTTTGGTTGTCTATTTTTTTTTTTATTGCTACTCCTATGAATGTACATGTGCTAGGCTTTTTTCAACACGATTCCTCAGGAATCTAAAGAGGCTTTACTGGTAGGAGTGTGGATTTCAAGTACTTAGTAGTTTTAAAGAAAAAAAATACCAAACTCTGGTGCTGACAGAAAAAAAGAGAGTCAAATCAGGAACAATGAATTATGCAATTTCGAAAGTCTATGTATAATACAACTGACATGACTGTGCTCAAGAAATGCACTACCTTTTTAGAAGTGTAACACGTTTGTGAATTGCAACACAAATAAGAATTGCAACACAACTGATTCCTCCTTTTCATATGAGGTTTCAAATTTGAACACAATTTTGCTGTATTCCTGCTATGTCTTCTGTCAAAAATTGTTCACTTTCATCAAGCTCTTTTCATGCGCTGGAATGACGCACTGATGTAATTTGTCAGTAGATGTGTAAGAGGTAACACACAGATGTAATCTTCCCAACTGTTAGTTGAACATTAATTTCTCTGCTATTCCCTGCATTGTCTTTCCCATTCCAGCAACTATGCATCTTATATTTCTACATTTTTTGTATGAAATCATGGAAAAACAGTTATATTTTTGATACTAGATTAAGATAAAAATAAAGTGATGAGAACTTAAAAGAAAATGCAGTTGAAGTGATGTTTACAGCATGTTTCTGAATGATTTTTTTTTGGTGTTATGTTGTTGTGCAAATCATTTTAAGTGCATGAAGTAGAGTAGCAGTGAATATTCCATTATGTATTGTGTGTATTGTTCCATATGGCAGTGACTGATAATAGCTGATAATATTACTTAATGTCAGTTATGGGTAGAAGTAAACTATTTGGAAATGTTTGATCCTTTTGATCACATTGACTACAAAATATGTTGTCGAGTGCCTCCAGCACTGCAGCGTGTGTATAAGTCACTAGTATGTAAACACAACTGTTATATTTTATCGTGATCATGTCAGTGTGTTGGATGTTGGGAAATAATCAAATCTGGCGTGATCATGAATCTTCCTTTCGTACATTGAGGAAGGACAAAGTTATTCTTATCTTCCAATATAAGAAATCTTGGGAGGAGATAATTATGGATTATGTGTCATTTTGTCTATGTTTCATATTTCATAGCCCTGTATCAATCACGTGTCCAATGCCCTGTTGTCTGTATCACGGTTTCCGTGACTCGTATCTTTATTCTGTCTGTCTGTCATGCCATGTAATCTGTTTTATGCGTTATAAAAACTTCATTGTGAATTCATACATCAGAATGCTGTGAAAATTGTTCCATGTATGAATAGAAGTGATATGCTTTGTATACGGAGATTTATTAAAAGAGAGAAGAATCGGTAGTTTTCATGAAAATACAAGTTTGTCATTGTGTGTCTTGTGTTTAATTCGTTGCCATGGTTTTCAATGTAAAATGGACATCGAAATTTATTGGTCTATAATTCCAACAGGAGATGTGCACTCACACTGTCGATGTTATTACACGTCACCAGGACGTCAAATCGTACCAATAATGAATTTGTTAACACAAAAGTGCATGATTGTATTTTGTATGTTGTTTGTATGTTTTTCATATGTGTGGTTGTCACCCCGTCAGCGTTATGATGTTTCTCATTCTGCTGTTGCACTCTCTTCATTCAGAGCGTCATTCAACAATAGTTTCTTTTGTGAGAGGAAACCCGTTTTCTCATTTTCTCTATGCAAATCGGTACTTGTTTCACCAAGTTTCTTTTGTATTGTTGTAAAAGCTTCACCGAGGGATGATATTGAGGATGAGTCGTGAGAGTGAAGTGCTTCTGCATTTTATTCCAGAATTTTCATTGCACTTTCATCTTTTGTTACCTCTCTCTGTATAGAATCATCTAGAATACGGTTTGTAAACAAAATTCAATAAACGTGTACTTTCACTTTTTTATAAACATTGTGAAAGAGCACTAGACTTACCTCTTTAAGAAAGCAGGGGTAATGGTATTACCCTTCATATTTGTCAGAGGCAAGTCCTAGGAATGCTTACTTTTCATATGAAATCACATTTTGTGGAATTTTCTTTATATTTTCTTTATATCGTGCATATATGTGATGTCATGATCTATAGTAGTCTTCCGATCCAGCGGTCTCGTCACCAAAATTTCAAAATTTCCTAACATTTGAACGGATTGTCCGATATTCCTGAACTTTCACTGATGTGTTCTGATATTGCTGTATTCACCCAATCCACATGTATGTTTGGGTGTCATTCCCCTTTGAACATTCAGCAGAAATAGAATTTTTCACAGACCGACAAAACTATCTTACACGGCACTTGAAAGTTGATAATTGTGTTATGCTCATGCATAACTCAACAGATCGTTCATTTACAGTCGGAGTTTATTTAATATAAAGTGTAAGAATATTATTTTCGTTTATAAAATGGGTTCAAGAATGTAGCCAATTGGAAGCGCTGAAATGAGTCACGTGTGCGTGCATTATTTTCTTCAGGTATGCACTAAGAAGAGTCTCTCTTCCACCTCCCTGGCCTGACGTACGTCACAATGTTTTACACTAGCAGTGCGCACTCAATCAGTTGTTACAAGTGCGTCACGCGCTACTATACGCGCTGTCAATCCTGTAAACAACTTCTAGTTCGGGCCGCGGGCTGCCACAACAGCCGGCGGCCTTTCTTGTGCATAACAGTACGTGGCGTACGTATACTCTTATACGTACGTACAGTACTTATGTGCGGGATTTCCGAGTAGTGCGACGTGCGTAAATGCTTGGGACGAACATCTTCGGACATCTTGACTTTTGAGCGAGTGCTACATGTAGCTGACTGGTATTGACCCACAAAGGTACGTGAATAATGCTGTTAGTTTTCGACCCATTTTATAAAACAAATGATGCACAGGATTATTTCGTGGCGTTAGTGAAGGTGCGGCTCACTCTCGAGTATTGACAACGGTTGCAAACATGCACTCGGCTGCGCCTCGTGCATGTCGCACCATTGTCAATACTCTTTATAAAATGGGTTCAAGAATGTAGCCAATAGGAAGCGCTGAAATGAGTCACGTGGGCGTTGTTTACTTTAGTGCCATTGCACTGCAGTACCAGTGCGCACTCAATCAGTTGTTTCAAGTGCGTCGCACGCTACTATACGCGCTGTCAATCCTGTAAACAACTTCTAGTTCGGGCTGCCGGCCGGCCGGCCTTTCTTGCGTGCATAACATATTATGTGGCGTACGTATACAGTACTCTTATACGTACAGTACAACATGTACTTGTATGTGCGGGATTTCCGAGTGCGACGTGCTTGACTCTCTTGAGCGAGTGCTACATGTAGCTGACTAGTGGCTGGTACTGACCCACAAAGGTACATGAAAAATGCTGTTAGTTTTCGACCCATTTTATAAAACAAATGATGCACAGGATTATTTCGTGGCGTTAGTGGAGATGCAGCTCACTCTCGGGTATTTACAATGTAGTGCAACATGCACTTGGCTTCGCCTCGTGCATGTTTCACAATTGTAAATACCCTCGAGTGCGCTACATCTCCACTAACGCACTCTATCCTGTGCATCATTTGTATACGAGCGCGCCGCACCTTCACTAACACACTCTATCCTGTGCATCATTAGTATATCAAAAGTTTTTCCATTATGATTAAGGGGGAGTTACTTCATTTCATTTTTTCATTTCATTTATTTCATTTCCAACAACATTTTCATACATAAAATAACACAACATCAATACAATGTAGTAACAAAGAAAAATACGTGAAGTTGACAATACTACGCATCACAAAAGCAAAGTAAACAATGAAAATTGAATAAAACTAAAGTTGCAGGAAATGGAGGAGACATGCTTAAGAGCTAAGCTTGTATTTTGCAGTCTCCTCATGGACAAAAAGACTGAATAACATCAAAAAGCAATTAGCTAGACATAATACAAAGGGTGTACAATTCATACAGACCTATACATACAAACAAACAAACAAACAGACGGACAAACAAACACAAGCAACCTCTCTTGTAAAGAGAAAGAGAGAGAAAAACAAAGCACAGTGAAGGAAAAGGAGGAAAAGAGGAAATTATTTTGAAGGGAGAAACAGAAAGAGACAAGAGGACAGGAAAAGGCGAGAAAGGAGGAGAGATGATGGGTCTATACCAGCACACGTTAGGCACATGGCGCGATGGATCACCGAGGTATATGTACATAATGTAGGAAAGGAATAGATAAAGGAAAATAATTAGTATAACGAATATAAAAGAAAGCTCAAAATTAAGGCTAATTAAAATATAACTCATTCAACTATATAAGAATTTATGAACAACTTCTTCAGTTTAAATGTGAATGTGTTTAAACTTAGAACTTGTTTCATACTATTATCGAGAGTGTTCTAAAATTTGGGGACAGTAAAAGAAAATATAGATTTAGCAAACATAGTCCTAGTTAATGGCAAGTGAAATGAGTTGGATTGCCGGGTAGGATAAAAATGAACGGATCTATTTTTAGTGAACATGGACTCAAACACAAATGGGAGAGAATTATTGGTAAGTTTGTACATGAATTTTCCTAGGTGTAAAAAATACAAATCCTTAACTTTTAAGATTTTGTTTTCATGAAATAACACATCAGTATGACTTCTCCACGATTCATTGCAAATAATACGAAGAGCTTTTTTCTGCAACGAAAGTAGTCTTTCCAAATGAGAAGAATGTGTGTTTCCCCAGGCGAGTATACCGTAATTCAAATAAGGTAAGATCAGAGATGAATATAACATTAAAAGAACGTTTTTGGGCAAACAAAATTTAACTTTATTTATAACACCTATATTTCTTGAAATAATACGGCTTACGGAATCAATATGTAAATTTCAAGTGAGTTTACGGTCAATAATCAAGCCTAAAAATTTGATTGAAGAAACTTCTTCGATAACTGTGTCATTCAGATATACATTCCTTCTTCGATAACTGTGTCATTCAGATATACATTCCTAGGTACATTTTCCAAAGAGTTACTAAAAATCATACATTTAGTTTTTTTAATATTAATTGACAATTTATTTGCTCTTATCCGTTGAAGTAATTTATCCAATACAACATGTAAAACATCAATTAACATATTAGGATCAGAATGTGACAAAAAACAAACAAACATTAGAATCATCAGCAAATAATAGAAAGGAAAGAATACTTGATGAATTCGGCATGTCGCTAATGTAAAGGATAAATAAAAGAGGTCCAAGCAAGCTTCCTTGAGGCACTCCACAATTGACATTTTGCATGACAGAGGTATGTCCATTAACATAAACAAATTGCTTACGGCTAGAAAGGTAACTCCTGAACCACTCCAAGGCCTTTCCTCGGATACCATAATGTAATAATTTATAAAGAAGTATATTGTGGTCAATGGTATCAAAGGCCTTGGAGTAGTCCAGGAAAACGCCGATTGTATGATGAAATTGATCAATAGCTTTTGAAACTTTATCTAAAAAGGTAAGTATTGCGTGGGATGTGTTGTGGTTTAGCGGGAAACCAAACTGATAATCAGAAATTATTTTATGAATATCCAAGAACTTTAATAATCTAGAATGAACAACTTTTTCCAGTAATTTCGAAATAGAAGTCAACAAAGATATAGGTCGATAATTGCAAACATCTTCCCTATCTATCCCCTTTTTCTATAAATAGGAATTACTTTAGAAATTTTCATATCCTCAGGAACAACTCTATACACAAAGACAAATTAAAGACGTGTACCAATGGATCAACAATAGAATTGATAATATTTTTCAAAAGAACATTATCAATACTGTCGTGCCCGGCACTTTTCTTGTTTTTCAAATTCTGAACAATATCTAACAATTCATTTCTCTCTACAGGAACAAAAAACAATGAGTAAGGATTACGAGTTTGTAAAAAAATCAGAAAAATTCTTTTGACTATCCGGAATATTGCGAGCAAGATTATTGCCAATTTGTGAGAAATACTGATTGAAAATATTTGAAATAGATGTAGCATCATTAATAATCAAATTATTATGTTTAATTGTGGTAATACGCGGTTTCTCCGTATTTTTATTAATAGCTGTATTAATAATTTTCCACCTATTTTGAATATCATGTTTAAACAAAAATAACTGATTAATAAAATATCTACGTTTCTCGCACCGTATTACTTGCGTCAGAACATTCTTATATGAAGTATGTTTATAATGAGATTGCTGAGTGCGTTTAATTTTATCAACATAATACAAATTATTCTTACGGTTAATCGATCGCAACAAGGATTTAGATATCCAAGGCAGCCTAGGATATCTTTTGTAATTGTTACATTTTTTTCTAACAATAGGAACATGTTTATCCAAAGTGGAAATTAACGTTTGCATAAACAAATCATAAGCTTCACTTGGATCCTCATTATTTTATACATCAGTCCAGTCCACTTTGTTTAACTCGTCTTGTAACCTAACTATATCGTCAGGTGTTATTTTCCGGAAACTTACCATAGGAGGCTTTAAAGAAATTCTACGGTTAAGGAGTATATAAGTGAAGATGGGATAATGGTCAGATAAATCTGATAAAATGATTCCGGAGACAGGTAAAGGGCTGATGTTACAAAATATATTGTTGATAAGTGTTGCAGAATGATTGGTTACACGAGTTGGTTTTGTTATAAGCGGTGAAAAGACGAGGAAGTCATTATATCCAGAAAATTTTGGGCATTGTTTAAAATCTGAAACTTTAACAAATCAACATTAAAATCTTCCATAATAAAACAATCTTTATTATTAAAAGTTGGGTTTGATAACAGGGATCAAGGGCGTACCGAGGGGGGTGTTTGGGGTGTTCAAACACCCCCCTTTGCCAAAAGGGGGGTGTTTAAGGTGTTCAAACACCCCCCTTGGGCAAAAGGGAGGTGTTTGAGCTATTCAACACCCCTCTTCAGCAATGCGTAGATGTTGACAAATGAAACAAAAGCTGTCTTTACCGCTTTTATTTCCGTTTTGAATTGCGTCTTTCCTTTCTTTTGCGTTCATTTTTTTTCTCTCTCTCTCTTCCTTGTTTTTATGTTTGTGTGGATGATGATACATTATGGAGTTACATAATATCATACGCAATAAAGAACTCGTGTATACGACAGTACGTGTTAATACTACGTTACTGCACCGCGCGCGAAGCTGACGCGCAAACAGTAGACATTCCCGATCCCTGCTTTGCTTTCTGACCGAATCGCGAAGATACATTGCGCATAATGTTCACCGTTTACCGTTCACCGCGGCAGCCTATATAGGCACATTGCATGCTATAGGGTCAAGAGCCAGGTTAAAGTGCCAAAATTTTAATATTTATAACTGAAACTGCATTGTTTCTCCATGCCCAGAAATTTTAATGCATAAACTCATAAAAGGGTCAAAAGTCAAGTACAAATCCTGAAGTCCCCAAATACCTGCACTCTTAGGTAATATTGTCATTCATCCAAATAAACCTAGTCCAAGGAAAATGAACATTCAACACATTTGTGACAAATCCGTCATTTTAATATTTTGCCATTTATGTGAAACTGTCATCACACATTATCAAGACATTGTACTAGGCATTTTTGACTTATCAAGAGAACCATGCATTAAGGCGGAATCATACCAGTCGCCATAACGACATTTCTGGTTTTTATTTACGATAATGGATATGGACTTTAAGTTAATCGATTTTCAAAAGCACAAGGAAGGTTGTAATTGCAAGTATGTAAAAAGATGCTATAGCAGTCGATTGGCGTGTTTCTCGATTTTTACAAGACTATGTAATTTTGTTGAAAAATCCCTGAAAATTATGGCATACATTCATTGTACATTTATTCATTAAAAAAGTATCCACGTAATCACTTGTCATACGTATAATCAACAACCATAAATCTTTTCGTACACCTATCCGAGTGTTTAAGGGTTCCATTCCTCGTCCATATGGTTATGCTTATTAGTTTTATAAAAGTAATTGTTTGTTTGTCAAAAGTTTGATGACACTCATGCGTTTATGTTATGTCCACCTACAATTAATCAGATTACTAGACATAAAGCCGTAAATTAAGACACGCGAGTATTCGATTGATCAGGGATAAGTTGGTGTTGAGTGGTACATGTGCTATACTGCAATCTATGATCTTTCCAACGAGAACATTGTTAAGTTGACAAAAGCAGTCATTGTGTATCAATATGTACATTATTTTAGGTATATCCTACAATCCCTAAAGCAAATCAGCAACCTTTGTGGAAATATGAATACAAGGGCACGTAGCTGTATTTCTCAGCCATCTTTCTTCCAAAATTGAGTGGATATCATTATACTTTGCTCAAGCTTAAGTAGATATGCCCTAACGGCAAAATTAGCACTTTCTGAAGTTCACAAGCCCAATATCGTAATTTTGATCCAATGATATCTGAACAAATGTCAAATTTTCTGCTAAAGAAGTTAAGCCGCAAACAATATGCTTCTTATCCTGCTAGAATATGACCTGTGCTCCAAACTTCTCGCGTAAGTGACCAAGCAACAATGGCCAAAATTGCAATCCTAACATGTTTCCCGGGGTAAATTCTATCCTAGAGATTGAATTCATGTTTTGGAAGGCTCAGTGCAACTTTTGCATACAATTTGAATTAATTCCGTTGAATCAGTAAATTATGAAACAAAAAAACAAAACATCAAAATTATGTAGCAAAATCAAATGTTGATTTGATTCTGTGCATTAAAGATCAACAAAATTAATTAATGACCTCCTAATTGTGTTTATAGCGGATGTCAGTGTATTTTTGCTATGGCATTTCTCCCAAAATTTCACACCTAAAAGAGCATGTGGGGCTGGAAACCTCCTTTTTATTCCAATTGACTGAGATTCAATAGCTGCCTTTTGGTAAAATAATCTTGAAGTAATCTTCTATTGGTCTGATTTTGTTTTTATCTTTTAAACAGTTGTTACACTTCAGTGAGCACAAAGATAAGCAATTATGTAAATTAGAACTCTTGGACTTTCATCTTGCGCTTTGGATATTGATTTGGCGTCAAGTTCTTGATTTTCGTAATGCATTTAACTCAAGGTACAAACCAAGGACATATTAATAAAAGGGTCATCCTACATTGTTATATAAAATAACCTCTGACAGTCCGTAGGAATATGTTTGATATAATGTCCGTCCTTTTATTAACGAGTGACCAAGGAAAACATGTCGGGATCTTGGACAATGACTACAAAACACATTCAACACACGTGACATGAACATAACTATGTTTCTTCTCTATAATGTAAGGTCTTAACTTTTGCATATATTCAATGGAAGTCTAGAACATAGTGAGTTGTTGGTTGACTGTTTTGTGATAGTTATAGCAATATAGCACAGACTGGGCAGTATCTGCATCAACGTATAACATATCACCGACACTTCTTCATAGACAAAAGAAATGGCATTAGTCTTATTAATTCAGTTCATTCGAAATTTCACCAGTAATAATCTGTCCCCCACGAAATCGACACTGCGTGCAATGATGCAAGGACAAGACTCCCTGCCTTACTATTGAATAGCAAATGCAAAGGGAATGTTTTCTGAGGTATGTCAGAGAGAAAAAATACGTACTCGAGTAGGGAAGACTTACTACAAATGCAAAATAATCAATATTTAGAGACTGCTTCAAATTTCTTTTAGACTGAAATGTGAAATTATAAGAAAATTATGTTTGAGTTTATTTCCTGTTGACATTTGCTCATAAAAGGGCAGGCGTCATATCAAATACAATAATGTATCTGCTTCCTGATTATAAAGAAGTATTCTTAATAATGGTGGAAATTAATGTTTCAAATGTAGCACCTATTGCAATGATATGTAAGGCTGTATTCACGTTATTCTGATTTCTTGGGTGGATGCATTCAGATCACCAAGAAGTAGGAATTTAATTTCATTTTATCGATTTAAGTTTTATGCTTATATCATTTTGATATGCTATTTTTTTACTGGAGCAGAACAAATCAAATAAATCAAACTGAATGATGCTATTATAAATTCCCCGAGAAAAAATCTGAATTTACACAGGAAAGCAATCGAATTTAGTCTGTTAGAACAAAAAGTAAAAAAGAGGGGGTGCCACCACAGCACCACATGCTCATTGGAACATGGCAGACTGAATAGAATGCCAAAGGATTGCTGTTCATGCAGTTTGGTCCTAAACACAATGAAAAATATCATTCGATTGATTTTAGTATACAAAATCAAAGTAATACTTTCTGCATGATTTCAATACGATTCTTTTTTGGTTTTATTATGTGCTCATTCAATTGTGAATTGATGCATTTTGTCTACAAAAGTTGTAATTACCGTTTCAAATCATGAACTCCATACATGTTGGGATAAATTTACCACAGGAATTATGCCAAGATTGCTATTTTGGCAATTTTCATTCCGTGGCCACTCGTAAAATTTTGTGCACAAGTCTCATGGTACGATAGGAAACACATTAGTTGTTTGTTGCGTGCTTATTTATGCTGGAAATTTGAAATTTGTTCAGATATCATCGAATCAAAGTTATACAAAATTGAGCTTGTGAAAAATTATGATTTTTCACCTCTAGGACATACTCACTGATGCGTGACTAAATAATACCTTCTGAATTTCACATGCATCAACACAGCTTAACATTGCCGGTGCCACGTTTTCAAAAGTGGCGGGCCCGCTTCCAGGTTTCATGAGCTAACAATGAAAAAAAAAAAGGCCTTCAATGCCGCTCTACGATATATTTCTGTCCTGTACTTAGATCTCCTCAAAGATTCCTGTATCAGAAATTATAGAGATTTGTTGAAATCTCTAAATTATAAATCATTGTTGAAAACTTATCTGTTTACTCAATCTTAATTTTGTTGCTGTTGTTGTTGTCGTTATATCATGTACATACTGTTGTATCTTACCTCAATATATATATATATATATAATATATATATATATATTGTTATATATATATGTATATATATATATATATATATATATATATATATCCGGATTACAGCGCTTAAAAGCATTAGTATTAAGCGCTATACAAGTGTTTTTCATTATTTGTTTTATGGGGAACATACTTGCTGTTATAAAGTGTTTATATTGATATCATGCTATCACGGTACGAACTTATTCTATCAAATAAACACATTTCATATTCCACGATTTTCTGGATTATGTTTTGCTTATGTTGTATCTAGTCCTTATGATTAACTAGAAAACAGTAAATGAATGAGTGTTGTTGTAACTTACGATCGCATCGCAGGGTCATGCACTGCTTGTTGCTCCACTAAAATTACTGTTTTCTCTCTGACAACGTGGCTGAAATGACATCTGAGAAATGATTTTCAGCCTGACGTCGACGATGTCGAGCTCAAGAAACATTGGATAAGCTCTGTTACCACCAACTCCGTTCAAATAAATGAATTTTGTGACAACTTTGAAGTGGTGACGATGCCTGTGACACGACAAGGCAAGGAAGCACGACAACTGGCCCCGGCAACTCTGCGGTAGATTCCACTCCCACCGGTCCTGAAGGGAGTTCAGCTGGTCACCCAACCGACACCACGGACAATCAGTCAACAGACAAAGGAGACAATGACCTTGATTGTCTCCTATCTGAAAAGATACGGCGTGCCCTCCTTTCTCAATCTGTCATGGCGGCCCTCATTCAAGCCGTGAAAGAAGCCATCTTGGAGGACGTCACTCAACAGGTATACGAGTCCCTCCGCTTGGACATGGAACGACAAGAGAAAGAAGTTCAGGCTCTTTCCAACCAGCTAAAACAACTTCATCGCAGACTTGATGAAGTCAACGAGGAAATCGACGACCAGGAACAATAAAGTCGTCGAAGCTGCTTAGTCATCCATGGTCTCCCCGAGAACGAGAACGAGAGCACAGACACCGTCATCTCGCAGTTCGCCAAGACTGAATTGGGCATCGACCTCCACGCCAAGGACATCGACCGCAGCCATAGACTTACACAGCGACCTCGACAACAAGCCGACAAAGCGCGAACAAATCGACCTCCGAAACCGAGAGCCGTCATTGTCCGCTTCGCCACGTACAACGCGAGGCAACTCGTCTACAAGTCCAAAGCGAAGCTGAAAGGGAAGGGAATCTACATCAACGAATCTCTGACTTCCTACAGGCAGCGACTCTTGATGCAAGCAAAACGTCGCAAGAACGTACAAAGAACGTGGACCCAAGACGGACGAATCACAGTTCTAACCACAGACAACAGGAAAATACCAATAAACACTGTAAACGACCTCGAAAAACTCGGAAACGTGTAAGTCTGAGACTTCTTTTTCCCTCTCTACCTTCTTCTACTTCTCTCACTCTCTCTATATTTGCAACTGTACATACACATTTTGTAGTTACATTCTCGTCTAATTGGTTTCAATTTCATAAATGCCTCCGAAATACCCGTGTATCGTTTGTAATACCTCCGTACGAAACAATCAAAACGCACTTCTCTGTGTCTCGTGTAAGTCATGGTGCCATTAATGTACACCCTCAAGCATCGCCATTTTTAATGAAACATGTGATTGGATATGTGACAAATGTTTGTTTTGTGAACTACCTTTTTCCACTGCTGAGCGAAATCCTGGTATTATCAAATCGAATCCGTTATACCCTTGCATATACTGTTCCAAACAGAACTGTTTACGTTATAATTCATTCTGTTGTACATGTAATTCTGAATTGTTTCCATTTAATCACTACGATAGTAATGATCAATTTCTGTGGTCATTATTCTCATATTTTAAGTTAAATGAAATTGTTGATGAAGAAAGATTCTGCTCCCTCTCTGTGAATCCAATGAGCATGAACAAGTTTAATCCGATAACCAATGATTTTAATGATGCATTGAGTGCCTACGACAGTGTCAATGACTCCAATTTTTGTAATTATTTGTTCTGTGAAGATTTCCTTCATAAAACTAAGGCAACTTCTGATGATTTTGCATTATTACATGTAAATGCAAGAAGCCCTGTCCGAAACCATGAAGAATTGGAACTACTCTTATTTGCTGTAGACTACAAATTTACTGTCATTGGTATTTCAGAAACCTGGTTTCGTAATGATACATCAATTGAGTCTTTCTCTCTCAATGGCTATACACTCGTTCATGTTGACAGACCGAACAGGCAAGGTGGCGGCGTCGCCCTCTATGTAAGAAACGGTGTGGAATTCACACTCTGTTCTAGAATGCCAGCCAGTAGTAGTGTTTGTGATTCAGTGTTTATTGAAATACCCCAAACGAATAAATCCATTGTAGTAGGTTGTTGCTATAGAGTACCCAATACTGACATCTCTATTTTCACGCAGATTCTCTCCGACTACCTAAGAGATACCAATATTGGCAATAAAGATTTTTATTTGATGGGCGACTTCAATATTAACTTACTCAATTACGAAAGAGATAACAAAACAAATAGTTTTCTTGAATCACTCTTTCAGTTTGGTTTGTTTCCCTCTATTACAAAACCTACAAGAATTACGCCACATACAGCTACTTTGATTGATAATATATTTTGTAATTGTATTGATATAAATTACAAGAGTGGTCTTATTTATTCTGATATTTCAAATCATTTTCCTATATTTCATGTCAGTAACCGAAACAAACCCCAAATGTCCAACAAAAAATGGACAAAGACAAGATTAATAACCGTGAATAAGATAGATCATTTTATCCAGCAGCTCCAGTCGGTTGATATGTCTGATATCTATGACACTGACAATGTTAACAAGTCATATAATATGTTTATTTAAAAATTCTGTCATTTATATGAAATGTGTTTTCCGTTAGTTCGAGTTGCCATAAAGAATATGTCAAAGCCTTGGATAACTCCGGGAATTTTGAAATCAATAAAACGGAAGCAGAGATTGTATAGAACTTATATCAGAAACCCAACTGATAAAACACGCAAGGTTTATGTCATGTATAAAAACAGTTTGACGAATATTATTAGAATATCAAAAAAAGAGTATTTTCACAATAAGTTTATCTCTGTAAAAGGTGACATGAATAAGACGTGGAGACACATAAACAATCTGCTTGGCAAAAAGAGTAATAATCTTCCTACAACTATGTATCATCATCAAGATAAACTGAACACCAAAAAGTTTATTTCCGAAGCGTTTAACAAATACTTTTAGAATACTGGAAAACGTATCCGTCAGCAAGGGCGTAGCGAGGGGGGGTGTTTTGGGTGTTCAAACACCCCCCTTTGCCAAAATGGGGGTGTTTGAGGTGTTCAAACACCTCCCTTGGGCAAAATGGAGGTGTTTGAGCTGTTCAACACCCCTCTTCAACAATGTTTAGATGTTGAAAAATGAAACAAAAGCTGTCTTTACCGCTTTTATTTCCGTTTTGAATTCCGCCTTTCCTTTCTTTCGTGTTCATTTTTTTTTTCTCTCTCTCTCTTCCCTGCTTTGCTTTCTGGCCGAATCGCGAAGATACATTGCGCATATAATGTTCACCGTTTACCGGTGTTATACCGTACGCGGTACCGTAAATTGTGTATGATGCATAATATTATGTGTGTACGCAATGCATGCTGCGCTGCAGCCTATATTATAGGCACAATAATTGCTTGCTAAGTAATTGTTAGTAGTATCAACTACCAAGTACAGTCAGTATAGTAGCCTACTGGAAGCAGCTCAAGCACGTTTTCCCGTTTTCACAGAATCTCAGGGTAAATCCAAAGCTAACTTACTAGAGGTCTAATTCTGTTTATATACGATGGTTTTCAACGTAAGTCGCATAATGATTTTTAACACAGCAAACTGACAATACTGTACTTCGGTAGTTCGGTGACATATCAAAGTTAGACCTAGGCATACTGCGAGAGCAGCCGCCGCACGCTGTGCTCGCGGTCCACGGGGCTAGGCTAGCGCCGGAGAGGGGAGCCCGGGGACAGCGCGCGCCGCACAACGTGCAGCGGCTGCTCTAGCAGTTAGGCACAAGCTACTAAATCCAATATTGTTTTGTTATGAGTCTGGGAGTAGCAAGTTACTTGCTACTCAATCATGGGCATCACCAGGGGGGGGGGGGGGGGGGGGGGGGGGGTGCGCTGGGTGCGAACGCACCCCCCTTCTGAACCTAAAAAAAAAAAACACAAAAAAAACACACACACACACACACAAAAAACACTCTTCAGTCTGCCAGCGACCTCAACGCCGGACGCTAAATAATTGTTCTTTTTTTTATTTTTCTTCTAATTTTTTTTTTTTTTGCACCTGGAGGAAAAAAAAACAAAAAACAAAACAAAACAAAAACAAAAAACAAAAACAATCGCACACCGGCAGCACTGATGCTATACATACAGTGTTTACTATCTATAGATCGTATACTGTATATATAGGTACGGTATCATTCATTGTGCAACGGATTATCAATTCAGAAAATGCAAAAGCTCCATCGCATGGGAGGGAGATATACCCCGCCCACACTCTCCCCCGTTATAGGTCTCCAATCATCCAATCAGTGGCGTAACGGGGGGGGGGGGGGGGGGGGGGGGGGGGGCACCGCTGGTAAAAAGAAAAATTTCAAAATTATAATTCAAGGGTTAGTAAACTGCTTTTGAAATTGACATGAAAGGGCGAGCAAGAAATTATTTTTTTTTCTCTAAGATTTTTTTAACCATAATTAAAGCGGCATCAATAGTGTGAAACATTGTTCAAAAAGCCCGGAGCCGACAAAAGATTGTGATTCAACGTGATTCCTGGTTGGCATTCTGAATGAAAGCAGGATGTAGCAGTGTACTCAGAACATCCGAACGGCAAACAGTCGCTGCAGTGTTGCGCAATGTGATGTAGAATGTACACCTCTGTACCTTACACTTCGTTATATCAAAGCTATATAGATCACCGAGTGTTGCTTCACATACTATAAGTAATAATACTTATTAAAAGGCCTTGCATTGCTAATAATAAGCCTTGACCTGGGCTATTTCCCAACTATTCCATGTATAAAACACACACACACACAAACACAAACAATTAGGAGATGCTCTAAAGTGCAGATTTTGCCCATTCTTCCCCCGCTTGGTCACTTCGACGCCCCCACGCTGGTCATATCTCCCCCAATCATGAACATAAACCGACATCCTTGACTACCGGTGGCGCACCGCCCCCCTTAATTTCCTTAAAAACATAGGTACAAACGGCAGTTTTTGGACTGTAAAATGTCAAAATTTTCACTCTCACTCGCTCCGCTCGCTCGTATCTGATCGCTATGCCATTCTCCTGATGTTGCTGCCAGTATCAAATTGCCAGCAGTTGCACCCGGTGCGCCCCCCCCCCCCCTCCTTAATTTCCAAAGCGAAAAGGACAGCTACAAACGGCAGTTTTAGACTGTAAAATGTCAAAATTTTCAAGCTCGCTCGCTCCGCTCGCTCGCATTTTAATCAATTCAATTCAATTCAATTCAAACTTTATTTCATTTTTCGAAAAGGACACAAACATTTCACTTTCTTTGGTAACATACAATAGGCCTAAGGTTGCATAATCAAAACAAAGTAAATCGAGAAAACATAATTATTGTGGAACCTTGGGGTAACAAAAACGTTGTAAGGAAAATTGATTGACTGAAGTGATACAGACGATATAATCGTTATGCCATCCTCCTGATGTTGCTGCCAGTAATTGCCAGCAGTTGTGCCCGGTGCGCCCCCCCCCCTTAATTTTGAAATCGAAAAAATATAGCTACAAACGGCAGTTTTTTGACTGTCAAAATTTTCAAGCTCACTCGTTCCGCTCGCTCGCATGTAATTGTTATGCCATTCTCCTGATGTTATTGCAAGAAATATAGCTACAAACGGAAGTTTTTTTGACTGTAAAATGTCAATTTTTTCAAGGTCGCTCGCTCCGCTCGCTCGCATTTAATTGTTGTCCCATTCTCCTGATGTTGTTGCCAGTAATTGCCAGCAGTTGCGCCCGGTGCGCCCTGCTTAATTTCCAAAGCGAAAAAATATAGCTACAAACGGTAATTTTTTGACTGTAAAATGTCAACATTTTCAAGCTCGCTCGCATTTATTCGCTTTGCCATTCTCCTGATGTTACTGCCAGTAATTGCCAGCAGTTGCGCCCGGTGCCCCCTCCCCCTTAATTTTAAAAGCGAAAAGATGTAGCTAAACACGGCATTTTTTAAACTGTGAAATGCCAAAATTATCGAGCTCGCTCGCTTCGCTCGCTTGCATTTAATCGTTGTGTCATTCTCCTGACGTTGCTGCCAGTAATTGCCAGCAGTTGCGCCCGATGCGCCACTCCCCCCCCCCCCTTTTATCTCCAAAGCGAAAAGATAGAGCTAAAAACGGCAGTTTTTGGACTGTAAAATGTCAAAATTTTCAAGCTCGCTCGCTCCGCTCGCTCGCATTTAATCGTTTCCTAATGTTGCTGCCAGGAATTGCCAGCAGTAGCGCCCGGTGCGCCCCCTTCATTTCCAAAGCGAAAAAATATAGCTACAAACCGCAGTTTGGGATTGTAAAATATCAAATTTTCAAGCTCGCATTCAATTGGTATCCCATTCTCCTGATGTTGTTGCCAGTAATTGCCAGCATTTGCGCCCGGTGCGCCCTGCTTAATTTCCAAAGCGAAAAAATATAGCTACAAACGGTAATTTTTTGACTGTAAAATGTCAACATTTTTAAGCTCGCTCGCATTTAATCGCTTTGCCATTCTCCTGATGTTACTGCCAGTAATTGCCAGTAGTTGCGCCCGGTACCCCCCCCCCCCCCCCTTAATTTTCAAAGCGAAAAGATGTAGCTAAAAATTGCATTTTCTTTACACTGTGAAATGCCAAAATTTTCGAGCTCGCTCGCTGCGCTCGCTTGCATTTAATCGTTGTGCCATTCTCCTGACGTTGCTGCCAGTAATTGCCAGCAGTTGCGCCCGGTGTGCCATCCCCCCCCCCCCCTCTCTTATCTCCAAAGCGAAAAGATAGAGCTAAAAACGGCAGTTGTTGGACTGTACACTGTTAGAACGCTGTGTAAAATTTCGTTGTTTAAAATATTGTTGTTTAAAATTCTAAACAATGTTGTTTAAATATAGAAAATTGGAGCTTGATTGCCTTAAACAGCGGTTGTTTAAAAACAATTCGGAATGATTGTCCAAACAATTAAACATCGTTGTTTAGAAATTGATGGGCAAAAGTCATGTGATAGTCATGAACCAATCAGCGGGCCTGCATGTATCCTTCGTCGCAATCGATCGGTCGCCGCCGGGCGCCGCGGCCACCTACCGCGCCTCACACACACACGTACATCACACGTTTATGTACGTATAGCTATACAGCTCATACGCGGCTACTCATCATGATGGACGGCGGTGACGATGACTGCAATGCAGCTATATGGAGTCACGAACATTCTCAGCAAATGGGGTCTAGCTATAGAAGAACTTTGCCAGTCATTCCAAGGTATTTATTTATTTAACTGATAGTTACATCGCTTCATGCCCATCTGTAATTTGCATGATGTATGAAGCTATAGTCACGGCTCACGCTTTCCTTTGGGTTCTTAATTGGCCGGGCTGCGCTACGCCTCGCCTTCATGCATGTAACGTAATAGATCTAACAAACTGTTAATGTTAACGTTTAACGTTAAGTTAGGTCGTCTGTACCGGTACGTACATTATGTTTTTCAACCAACTCGTGCTTGTATAAACACTTGCATAATTCAATCCTTACATACATTTTCAAAACTTCACATAAAATACGAATTTCTTTTACAAGAACTAATCTCTAAATCAGCGTACGGAATATTCCCATTGTTGACACAGTACAGTAGCCTATTCGTTGTACATGTACAGTATTCTAACTTCTAAGTTGTAAACAGGCACCGTATCACATCATGCACAATTATATAGGCGCAGTGTCCGAGTTCGATGATGTAGAAATCTAACACAACTAAAAAGTTAGTTAGGCATAGGGTCTAACGTGACGGTTAGGGCCTAGCTAGGCAATGCTAGGGCCTAGTCAAGGGCTAGGGCCTATATTTTAGACTGCTAGTGCTAACAAAGACTAAGTTCAATTACACAATGACATGTCTCGATCATTTCCTATGAATCTTACCTCATAATTTAGAACTTATGGTCGGCTGTATGATAGCCCTACTACATCGACCACCCTCTTGTAATAGACCGACCGTGTATTAATTGGCGCACTGAACGCTTAGTACGCACTTCACTGCACGCAAAGCACATAAAAATGGATTGGCTTTGACTGTTGATGAGGATGGTGTGGGAAAACGCGAAAATTCACCGTTCATTAACAAAGTTAATGGTTTTAATCAAGGACAAAATTTCGAATGAATATTTTCACCGAATCGTAATGTAATGTCTATGGAAGTTTCTAAAAAGCTTCGTACAACACGGTGTTCAATACAACTCGGTTTGCGTGCATTGTCAATGCAAAAACAGCGGTCGATCTCAATAAGGAGCGTTACCGCGGGGAGCTGAAACGAGGCCATGCAAGTTCGACGGCGATATTTTTGCACTGAAACTTCGAATCGAAAAGGGAACAAAGGCATTTGATAGCCTAGCTCTGGATTTTCTCAATCGTGTAGGTCAAGTTTTTTGCATGAATTTTAGTAGTGTTAAATATTCTTATCAAGCAAATAAACATTAGGCGGTCGATGAGTAGTAGGTCCAACCGTACAACCAAAATCTACTGTAAACATAACGAACCCCCTAAAATCCAATACTAAAGTGCAAGTTAAGTTCTGCTACTTTTGCTGGAGCAATTCATTCCTTACTGAGCATCATTGCCATCAATGATGCTCGATGAATTAAGGTCTACGTAAGCTTTTAGTAGAAAAAAAGGCCTAGAACCCCTATAGAAAATGAAGTTAAAGACAGAAAATAGATTGTGGTGTTTTTAACGCACAATATAGTCTATGCACCACACGTAAACTTAATGCCTGTAGTAATAATATACCACCTTAGTAGAGTTCTGTTTGTTTCGTGTAGGTAGGTGGTTGGAACCAATTTTTGGCACTTTTGTCACTTTCAAATAAGTTTCTATGCAAAGACTAGGAGCTTTCTTCTCAGTCTGTCAAGATTTCCATGCCAAACGAAGCACATTGTGCAAATTCACACAAACTTGTGAGAAAAATGTATATAGAATGAACATTTTTGCAGAAGCTAATGATCATGCATAATTCACTCCATCATTTATGTTTTTGTTATTAACATGAGTATTATATTTTTTTCCATTTGGTTTATAGCATTCTGTCTGGGCCACCCTTAATATGATTACAAATGCAATCTTGTTCCCTAATTTGTACAGATCAAGCAAGACTTCAGCCAGGAGATCATGGCTGAAGACAGGATGTTTGCAGCATGGCCATGTATGCTGACAAAGTACTCTACTATGGGGAATCAAGATGTCCATCGTAGCAAACGCTGCTTATTCGTCACACGGGTGACACCGATGGCCTTTCCCAAGGTACATTTTAAATAGTATTGCTCTGTGTAGAGATTCTAATCTACAGCCCCATCAGTACCACCCTTTCCTTTTTTGCATTTGAGTTGAGATGAATTTATTAACATTATTAACAAAATACTTACAGTATGAACATGACTATAAAAAAAAAATTGTTAGACCGATAAATTCATTCAATGCTTGTTAATTAATTTCTAAGACTTTCGCAAAAACTTGCAAAAACTGAAGTGGATCTGTAATTTCAAAGCCAATATCAAAGAGATCATCCGGGCTCTTGATGACTCTGCTTTGTCCATCATTCAACTTGCAAGTCATGTTCCCGTATTTGGTTTTGTTGCCGATTCGACATCATGAGCTTCCTTGGCATTTATCATGCACTGATCGAGTGACACATTGTATGCCTTTAGATCTTCATTGATGTACACACTTTTCATGTTCTCTTTTCCTTTCAGACTAGAATGCCCAGAATACAGTTTGTTCCTTTTGTTTGCAATAAAGTGGACTTTGATCTGCCTGCTCTTTCCTTCTTGCCTTTTCCCCAAGATGATGACAAGATCATGAAGATGAGATGTCCTCTTTCCAAATGTCTAAGCCCAGAGACTCCAACCCAAAGCACCTTCTGATCTGGAGATTCTCCCGCTTGAAACCCCTAGCAAATGGGAGACTCCAAGTTGATGTGTGCGAAGCCCCAAGTTCCTAGGGTTCTAGATGCTCTCTGGTGCTATCTAAGACTTATTTTTTCAACATACAATAGCAATAAGTAAGAAATCCTTTCCAACGGGAGACACAGAGCCAGGGCGGGAGAAATTAAATCTCAAGCGGGAGAACGGGAGATTTTGCAAAAATGGGTTTTCGGCGGGAGATCTCCCGTCGAAAACGGGAGAGTTGGAGTCTCTGTAAGCCAACTTCCTTGGCAACATTTGACTCGCCCTCAGTAAGCTTTTCCTCTGTCTCCTCAGCCCCCTCTGGCAGGCCAGTCAGGCAGAGATTGTCCCTCCTTAGCTCATGTTGGACCTCGTCCTGCTGGAACTGAATCCTCAAGAAATGACATGTGGATTCAGAACATCTTTAATTGTGCTCATACAAGCTTCTTTCGCTCCTTGTATCACATGCGGTAGTGCAGCTTTAATGACTGTAACTACAGCTTGGACAATTATTTGGGGGAGGCTGTCTCCTGCCCCTCTCTCACATTGTAGCACCCCACGGCCACACAGTTCATGTACACTGAAACTTCTGGACGGTTTGTCCTTGCCTCCTTCATCTACCATTCCCCTTTTCTTCTCCACTGCCTGATCAACTCACATGATAATCAAGCTTTTGTCATTATAGGATAACATTAACAGAGAAGTCTTTTATGAACTATTAAAGTTTTTGCATTCTTTTTCCTACTACTTGAAATAAAAATCACTGGACCTTGAACATCCCTTGCTCTTGCTAATCTAATTAAGATATATGCATATCAACTGATCTTGCTTTATGCAATGCCAGAATATGACATGAACCTCCTGCAAAAGTCCAAATGTCATTCATATTGCAATAGTCTTTGTTAAGCACTTAACAGTAGTGCAAGATTATTCTTATTAAGGCACTGGCTGTCAACACCATTCAACTTTCTTTCATTCAAGTTCATGGTAACTCTGATTGCTGCTTTGTAGAATAGCATGATGATTATTACAGCATTATAATTCTAATGCTTGGCCTTACAAGTTTGGCTCTACTCATCCACAATTACTTGCCCGTCTTGGTAGTAAATGCCGTTGCCAGAATCAGTCCCTCATTCAAAATGTGTAGTATTTTCTACAATACCCTCCAAACAACTTTAAAACAGCCCCCCCCCCCCCCCACAGTTAGTAATCCTGGTTGCAATCAAGTACAATATAAGTACATAAGCTAGCATCTGAATATGAGCTGATACTTGTTAGCATTTCTCTTTATCAGCCTTGATTGTGTTAATATTTTTAAAGGGTGTATTTGTACTTATCATTCAAAATACTCCCCCTGTGTCATACATTTTGCTCCACAGAGGAAAAAGAGACGCTTGCATTCAGCATGCTGCCGCTAGTTTGCCGAGGCTGGACTGCGAGGGTGTGGGGCAAGTGCTCCTTTAAGGAGTCGTTGGAGTTATTCTACGACTTTCAACCTGTAAGTACCTAACTGTTCGGAGGCTAATCTTCTAAAACAAGTGATGTGTTTCCCTCTTATTAAAATGATGAGATGGACTTTGACATTGCAATACAAAATATAAAAATCATCAAGCTGTGGTCAATAGTTACAGAAATTCCCAGTTTATGCTGTTTCATTTGTTAGTTTAGTCCATGGATTCTACATATTTATGCAAATTTACTATGTTGCTAATGTATGCTGTGAATCACAATAATTTTTTTTTAATGAAAAAAAAAATCTTATATTACATAGTCAACATACATATTTACTTTATTTTGTGCCTGACTGCTCAATCACACACTTGTCCAATATCAATATGTCCTTTTCATTTTGATAAAAAGGGGAAAAAATTCGCATGAAATGCAAAATTGGTCCCAAATGTCGCCAATAAGGAATATTCCATTTATCAATAAATATTGCACTTGACGTATGGTATCATTATATTCAGCAAGATGCTGGAAATATATCACATACCACTCATATACATCCAATGTGATACAGGGTGTCTCCCCCCCCCCCCCCCCCCATACCAAAAAGAACAAAGACCTCGTATACTCCTTAATGTTCCTACAATGTAAGTGGACAAAGTTGTTATACTACTAGTATTGGAAAGAGTAACTTACCCAAAATAATGAAATGCAATTCAGAAGTAGTTTTTGTTTGATAATACTTTTTGCCTGGGCTTGCCAGCAATAAAATTAATTGCCTTTCAGAAGTTCCCATAGGCCACACAGTTGAAAATTCATTCAGCCAGGTCATGGTTAGCCCTTGCAAGAATAGAAAATGTAATACATGGATGTTATATGCTACATAAAATACCCAATTTAGGATATATGTTTGCAAATGAAATGTTGCAGAATTTGGCCAGGCACTTTATTATGAACTCTACCTTGAACATTGGAGAGGTGTGGGAAATATATCTGTTCTGATGGACTTCATTATACCTATGCCTCAACCCAACACTTCTGCGTAGATTATTTCAAGATTTTATCGAGATGTATATAATGCATATTTCTTTTCCACTTCCATTTCATTTTACAGGAGGACACAGACCTGGCTTTCTACATTGGACAAATTGACAGGAAGCAGAGACCACAGCCCTTCATCTTGCTGATGGGAGGATCCTGGAAGAAGCCACTGCAAACCTTTGTCATTAGGAAGTTTTTGCTACACGATGCGAAGACCGAGAATACGAGGAAGCGATCACTTGTGACAGTCCCCGTACTCTGACTCCCGTCCCCATATCTATGCAGTTTCGCTTTCCTGTACAGAACGGAGGCATGAGGACAAGATCGCTGAATGGTTGGCTGACTGGCTAGCTCACTCCTGCCCAGCATCGGGACCGAACGCTATTTTGGCCAATTACCGTACTCGTTTTCCCCCGGACGGGACGTTCCTCGGATTTGATCATGTGCAGAAGCAAATTTCGCACACGACATGCTTAACTCCAGGCCGCGTTGTGCTTGCGAAAACTCCCTATTGTTGAGAGACAGGGATTCTTGTTTCCAACTTTGACAAAGGCTGTGGACTGTGCATTCAAAGTGCATTATGTCCTAGATGTAGAGTACCAGGCTCAATGTTTTGCTGCCTGGCAGTTCTTGGAGACAGTTGTGTACAAAATGCCTGGTAAAGTGACGTCCAATTCTGTGAAAGAGATCAGGACATACCTGAACTCTTCAAATCAGGAAGATTAGATGCGTAGAATGAGATTTTCACAGTCATCAGAAGTTTAATTGACAAAGTTGACTTTTAGGTCATTCGTCAAAGCGAAGGTTTGATATCTATATTTTATTTGTTTATAACTCAATAAGTAATGGATACATGTCACATGGAAAGATCAAAGGTCATGAGAAGATTGTTCTATTAGTGGGTAATGTTGGCCCTTGAAAACTTGTGATAAAGATGGGCTAGAAATGAATTAAAAAAGGTATTTTGCATAGTAGTCACTTAATGAAATATTGGGCAAGATCTTCACAGGTTTATACTGAAGCATGACAGTCAATTTTCAGAAATATAGCAATTGTGAAATTAAAACCTCATATCTGTTGAGCATAATGGAGGTGACACTCTGTACTGAATGTGGCCTTCATAAGATTCAAGATGAACTGTTTCGTAGAATGTATATTTCCATTATGAATTTATTTCATTGTATATAGAGTAATCTTCATTACTGCCATCTCTATCACAGGAGTGATAGAGATGATCTTTGCTGGACAGATGTGCTGTACTTTGCACATCCCAGTTATGAAAAAAAAAAACAACTGTATGAGTTGGTAGCAGGTATGACTTCTCAAATTACACCAGTAAACAGGAGTAAGTTTCGTTATAATTACAATGTACTGTATATGTTATTTGGTCTGTTCAGATATGCTGAATATAGGTATGGAGTAGAATTTTCACAAGAGATAAAACTTATTTCTTAATGTGAATGGTTTCTCCATCTGCAGTATATTTACAGTCATCATTGTACTGTCAAGGAAATATAATCTAATAACCCCTGACTTACAATTGCAGATGTTCCCCAAAAGCATTGCAACTGAAATGATTCAAAATGTTGTTACATCAAATTGAACATTGTTAAAGGGATCGTATAGTTTTGGTTGAGACCTAATTTCAGGTTTCTTACATTTTTTGGTGAGATAATGACAAACTTCTTACAAAATATGAAAGAGCATGTGGTTCCACGAGGAATTCAACCTTTATTTGATGAAAATTGGTTTTGAAATGGCTGAGATATCCAAAAAAGAGCAATTCCAATAAAGTGTGGGACCCACACTTTATTACGATTGCTTTGTTTTACTTTGTTTTGGATGTTTCAATAATTCCAAACCTGATTTTCATCAAATAAACTTTGAATTCCTCCTAAAATAGTATGCTCTGTACTATATCATAAGTGTTTTCTTGGTATCTCGCAAAAAGTTAAAAGCCCAATTGTCATCTCCACCAAAACTGTACTATCCCTTTAAAAATGATCTAGTTAATAGAGAAGCTGTGTACTGCAATACCTTCAGTAATATTTTCTTAGTGGGGCAACAAAGTACAGTATTGGGACAGAAAAGCAAATCCTTAGAGGGCCATTCCCTTATGCTTCGCTTATGAGATTTCCAAGCGCATGTAATAGTGACAAACACTTCAAGAACAAAGTCGGTGGTTCTAAGAAAATCAGATAATTATTCCAGGAAATAAGACTCATTCAAGATTTATCTTGTCTTATCAGGGTATGATCACTATAAAACTGGATAATGTGTCTGTAAGGTGTGCATTGGACTGTAAAAGCATTCTGAAAAATTACATTCTCTGTGTACTGTTCATTCAGTTAGCCCTTTTGGACCCATCTGAGGGCAACTGATGGTTCCCATGCACCCACACAATATGAGAAATGAAGCAACAAAATATTCAATGTGGCACAGGTATAGATAAGCTCAAGCTGAACACATCCATGTTATGCATAATAATTAATTCTTTAATTATTTCATGTTTCAAATTCAATTTGCCATTGCAGTTTAGTTGAAATATTGTGAAATGTGATTTTTACGGCATTAAGCGCCCCATTTGTATGTAAATAGAATCAAAATGTACATTTGACAATACACTAAGCTTTAGATGAGTCGAGGTCAATTCAGCTGGGAAATCACTTAACTCAAGCATAACAAAAGCTCGTGATTTTTCCTCTGCAGTCAAACTGCATATTTTTACTAAATCCGGCAAGTCGACACGTTTGTCTCGGTTCTCGAGAACTTCGACTTATCAAAGGTTAACTGTATAAGAATAATTGTTACTCTGTATATATTCTGAAAATGGATGAGACAATTCTTGATTGGCTCAATTTGTTATTTGTAATAAGTTTGCACATCGATGGACAGATTGACCGATTGAAGGTTTTCTAATGATACGCTGTCAGTGATATAGACAGTGAAAATGTGCTGAAATATATAATTGGCCAAAAAAATAAACATTTGTGTTATTGTGCTTATATACAAGTGAGTTGTACAGTAATATGTGATTACGAACTGTTTAAATTCTAAACATGAATATTTAATATTTGTTTTAAACAACCCAGTTGTATAAAATTACTTTTAAACAACCCGGTTGTATAAAATGACTTTAAAACAACAGTTGTTTAGAGTTTTAAACAACTTTTTTTAAACAACTCAGTTGTATAAAATTACATTTAAACAACAGTTGTTTAGACTTTTAAACAACTTTTTTTAAACAACCCAGTTGTATAAAATGACTTTTAAACAACAGTTGTTTAAATTTTTAAACAACTTTTTTAAACAACCCCAGTTGTTTAAATTTCTTTTAAACAACAGTTGTTTAGAATTTTTAAACAACAAAGGGTTAAAAGTTTAAACAACTACGTGTTGTTTAATTTTTAAACAACAGTTGAGCGATTCACCGGTTAACTTGTGGTTGTTTAAAATTTTAAACAACCTTGTTGATTTTTTTCTAACAGTGTAAAACGTCAAAATTTTCTAGCTCGCTCGCTCCGTTCGCTCGCATTTAATCGTTATGCCATTATCCTAATGTTGCTGCCAGGAATTTCCAGCAGTTGCGCCCGGTGCGCCCCCTTCATTTCCGAAGCGAAAAAATCTAGCTACAAACAGCAGTTTGGGGGATTGTAAAATATCAAAATTTTCAAGCTCGCTCGCTCCACTCGCTCGTATTTAACCCATTCCATAACGGGAACCTGGCGGCCTGTGTACTAAGTCTATGGAGATTTTAGAATTCAGTATGGAACGGATTAACTGTTATGCAATTCTCTTTTTTTTTTTTTTTACAAAAAGTCCCTCCTACACCCTCTCCCGCTCGGTTGCTTCGCTCCCTCGCCGAGGATCTCACACCGTCACATAATGTACCCCCGTAATAGTCCTTCATAGTATTTTCATTTTCACTATGCTCTATATATAAACGCGACTTTTTCACTCTTGTCTTTACAAAAAGTTCCTATATACCGTGGGAGGGGGTATCCCCCTCCCACACCCTCCGCACTGAAGGAGTGGAATAGATCATCGCCGAGGATCTCACACCGTCACATAATGTACCCCCGTATAGTCCTTCATAGCGAACATAGGCGTACCCAGGATTTTTTAGAGGGGGGTGTTCAGTGGCGTACCGTGGGTCAAGACATTGGGGGGGGGGGGGGCGCACCTCATGGAAGCAACATCAGAATTGCATAACTGTACAATTAAATGCGAGCGAGCGGAGCGAGCGAGCTTGAAAATTTTGACATTTTACAGTCCCCAAACTGCCGTTTGTAGCTATATACAGCTGTATAATAATATATGTATATATATACATATATATATATGTATATATATATATTTGCTTTGGAAATTAAGGGGGTTGCACCGGGTGCAACTGCTGGCAGTTGCTGGCAGTAACATCAGGAGAATGGCAAAACGATTAAATGCGAGCGAGCTTGAAAATTTTGACATTTTAAGTCCCCAAACTGCCGTTGGCAGCTATATTTTTTTCGCTTTAGAAATTAAGGGGAGGGGGCGCACCGGGCGCAACTGCTGGTAATTACTGACAGCAACATGAGGTTATTGCATAACGATTAAATGCGAGCGAGCGAAGCGAGCGAGCTTGAAAATTTTGACATTTTAAGTCCCCAAACTGCCGCAATATATATATATATATATATATATATATATATATATGTTTGCTTTGGAAATTAAGGGGGTTGCACCGGGTGCAACTGCTGGCAGTTGCTGGCAGTAACATCAGGAGAATGGCATAACGATTAAATGCGAGCGAGCGAAGCGAGCGAGCTTGAAAATTTTGAAATTTTACAGTCCCAAAACTGCCGTTTGTAGCTATATTTTTTCGCCTTAGAAATTAAGGGGAGGGGGCGCATCGGGCGCAACCTCTGATAATTACTGACAGCAACATCAGGAGAATTGCATAACGATTAAATGCGAGCGAGCGAAGCGAGCGAGCTTGAAAATTTTGACATTTTACGGTCCCAAAACTGCCGTTTGTAGCTACATTTTTTCGCCTTAGAAATTAAGGGGAGGGGGCGCACCGGGCGCAACTGCTGGCAATTACTGACAGCAACATCAGGAGAATTGCATAACGATTAAATGCGAGCGAGCGAAGCGAACGAGCTTGAAAATTTTGACATTTTACAGTCCTCAAACTGCCGTTTGTAGCTGTATTTTTTCGCTTTAGAAATTAATGGGAGGGGGCGCACCGGGCGCAACAGCTGGCAATTACTGACAGCAACATCAGGAGAATTGCATAACGATAAAATGCGAGCAAGCGAAGCAAGCGAGCTTGAAAATTTTGACATTTTACAGTCCCAAAACTGCCGTTTGTAGCTATATTTTTTCGCTTTGGAAATTAAGGGGAGGGGGCGCACCGGGCGCAACTGCTGGCAATTACTGACAGCAACATTAGGAGAATTGCATAACGATTAAATGCGAGCGAGCGAAGCGAGCGAGCTTGAAAATTTTGACATTTTACAATCCCCAAACTGCCGTTTGTAGCAAAATTTTTTCGCTTTGGAAATTCGGGGGGGGGGGGGGGCGCACCGGGCGCAACTGCTGGCAATTACTGGCAGTAACATCAGGAGAATGGCATATAACGGTTAAATGCGAGCGAGCGAAGCGAGCGAGCTTGAAAATTTTGACATTTTAAGTCCCCAAACTGCCGTAATATATGTATATATATATATATATATGTATTTGCTTTGGAAATTAAGGGGGTTGCACCGGGTGCAACTGCTGGCAGTTGCTGGCAGTAACATCAGGAGAATGGCATAACGATTAAATGCGAGCGAGCGAAGCGAGCGAGCTTGAAAATTTTGACATTTTAAGTCCCCAAACTGCCGTTGGCAGCTATATTTTTTCGCTTTAGAAATTAAGGGGAGGGGGCGCACCGGGCGCAACTGCTGGTAATTACTGACAGCAACATCAGGAGAATTGCATGACGATTAAATACAAGCGAGCGAAGCGAGCGAGCTTGAAAATTTTGACATTTTACAGTCCCAAAACTGCCGTTTGTAGCTATATTTTTTCGCTTTGGAAATTAAGGGGAGGGGGCGCACCGGGCGCAACAGCTGGCAATTACTGACAGCAACATCAGGTGAATTGCATAACGATTAAATGCGAGCGAGCGAAGCGAGCGAGCTTGAAATTTTTGACATTTTACAGTAAAAAACTGCCATTTGTAGCTATATTTTTTCGCTCTGGAAATAAAGGGGGGGGGGGGGGGCGCACCGAGCGCGCAACTGCTGGCAATTACTGGCAGTAACATCAGGAGAATGGCATATAACAATTAAATGCGAGCGAGCGAAGCGAGCGAGCTTGAAAATTGTGACATTTTACCGTCCAAAAACTGCCGTTTGTAGCTACATGTATATTTTTTTCGCATTGGAGGGAGGGGGCGCCCGGTGCGCCCCCTGGATCCGCCACTGGTAGTCAAGGGTGTCGGTTTATGTTCATGATTGGGGGAGGTATGACCAGCGAGGGGGCGTCGAAGTGACCAAGCGTGAGTGTGTGTGTTTCATATAGATGGAAAAGTTAGGAAATAGCCAAGGTCAAGTCTTATTATTGGCAATGCAAGGCATTTTGATATAGACTAGTATGTAAAGCAACACTGCAAAATCAATGATCAAGCTTTGATAGCAAATGTGTACAACCTATCAAACATTGCGCAACATTGCAGCGACTCTTTTTGCCATTCCGATATTCTGAGTACATTGCGCACATCCTGCTTGTATTCAAAATGCCAACCAGGAATCACGCTGAATCACAATTTTTTGTCGTCTCCGGGCTTTTTGAACAATGTTATACCTCTTTAATTATATGGTTAAAAGAAATCTTAGAAAAATATCTTTTTTTCTTGATCATCGTTTCATGTCGATTTCAAAAGCAGTTTACTAACCCTTGAATTACCATATTCGTAGGTTTTTTTCTTTTTTTCCTTTTTTTTTAATCAGCGGATGGGGGGGGGGGGGGGCACGTGCCCCCCCCCCCCCCCATGCCCCCGTAGTTACGCCACTGTTCCTAGACCTAGATATCTAATGAATTTTAGGCGCAATAAAGTCATCCAACCACAATTTGTAGACTCACACTCAGTTATCTTTCAGTTTTAACTTTCAGTCATTGAAAAAATTCATATCTACTATTACTAAAGATTACCAAGTCCATGTGCTATTACTAATTACATTGAGTAGCAAGTAACTTGCTACTCCCAGAGATTCCAGAGCTTGCTGCTTCCAGTAGGCTACTATACTGACTGTACTTGATAGTCAGTGGCGTATTAGGGAAAACGGCGCCCGTGGCAAGCGCGAAAATTGCGCCTCTAATTTCTGAAAAAGTGTTCAACCTCAACCCAATCCCGGTAAGGACTTAAAAAAAGTCCTCATGATATGTTTTTTGAAGCACTTAAGAGGGGTCTTTTGAGGGTGATTTAAATGTATAAATAGGCAACCCTAAATTTTGATATATTTTGGCGAGCGAACGCAGCAAGCGAGCCGAAAATCTTTATATTTCAGCTTTATACATAACATGGAATTCTTGTCATTTTTGGTTATTAAATCTTCGAATTACAATTCTAATCATATAGTGACGGCCTTATAGATAACGATTTGTACCAACAGTGTCCAACCCCATCCCGGTAGGGACTTTAAAAAAGTCCACATGATGTGCTTTTTCAAGCACTTATAGAAGGGGTCTTTTGAGGATGTTTTAAATGTAATAGATATTGAAGAATTTTGGCGAGCGAGTGCAGCGAGCGAGCCGAAAAATTTTGTATTTCAGCTTACAAAACATGGAATTCTTGTCATTTTTGGTTACTAAATCTTCGAATGACAATTCTAATCAAGATATAGTGACGGTCTTATAGATAACGATTTATAACAACAGTGTTCAACCCCAATCCCATCCCGGTAGGGACTTAAAAAAAAAGTCCACTTGATATGCTTTTTCGAGCACTTAAAAGGTTTTTTTGAGGGTGATATAAAATCTGATAAATTTTGATAAATTTTGGCGAGCGAGCGCAGCGAGCGAGCCGACAATTTTTGTATTTCACCTTACAAAACATGGAATTCTTGTCAATTTTTGGTTATTAAATCTTACAATTCTACTCAAGATATAGTGACGGCTTCATAGATAACGATTTATGCCATCAAACTAAGGACTTGGAAAAATACTCTGAATTACTACGAGTGAGTGAGCCGAAATTTTTATGTTTCCACGTCATCATTACGTTTTGTTCTTCTTTTTTTCTTTTTTTTGGATAAATTTTGGCGAGCGGGCGCAGCGAGCGAGACGAAAATTTTTATATTTCAGCGTTACAAAACATGGAATTCATGGAATTCATGTTTTGTTTTTATCTTGTTTGATTTGGTTTTCTGTTTGCGCGTCAGCTTCGCGCGCGGTGCAGTAACGTAGTATTAACACGTACTGTACACGAGTTCTTTAGTGCGTATGATATTATGTAACTCCATAATGTCTCATCATCCACACAAACATTAAAACAAGGAAGAGAGAGAGAGAGAGAGAGAGAAAATGAACGCAAAAGAAAGGAAAGGCGGAATTCAAAACGGAAATAAAAGCGGTAAAGACAGCTTTTGTTTCATTTGTCAACATCTAAGCATTGCTGAAGAGGGGTGTTGAATAGCTCAAACGCCTCCCTTTTGCCCAAGGGGGGTGATTGAACACCTTAAACACCCCCCTTTTGGCAAAGGGGGGTGTTTGAACACCCAAAACACCCCCCTCGGTACGCCCTTGATAGCGAAAGATTCGTGTATACGTAAACAATAGTATGCATGTACATACTATAGAGCATGTGTAAATGTTCATGATGACACTGGAGCCAATAAACCAAATTAAGAAAAAAAAATCTCACAGTTTATATTTACTGTCCAAACGCACCCCCCTTGAAAAAAAGCTGGTGACGCCTCTGCATGTTTAACCCAGTGACTTTCTTGGATACTACATTACATCTATAAGTTAAAGCAAAATTCAATGTAACTCGTAAGAAAAAGAATCAAGATAAATTTCCTTCATAACAACAGGGCTCTGGCACTGTAGAGACGTGGGTTTGCCGCCTTCGATGGCTCTTCTAGTTCATATTGCCCATGAGTCGCATTGGCATAACTACAGGAAGGGGCATGGGGGCACATGTCCCCTCAAATTGGCTGGTCAAAAAACCCAACAAAACATTTACGAAAGTAGGAAAGGAAAAGAAAGGAAAAGAAAAGGAAAGAGAAAGGAAAGAAGAGCAAACAAAAAGAAAGTGGAAGAGAAATACCCGGAAGCGTTCGCTCCCTTCGCTCACTCGCATTTTAAGTATCTTAAGCAATGCAGGTTGTATTAATAATTACTATTCTTATAAAAGGGAATTGGTTTGTATCTTGTGTCTCTATCTAATGTCATATTATTCTTTTACTTATAAAGAATTTTAGTATATAATATAACTGCAAGGAATCGGGCGGAGGTTGACCTAAAATAGATGAATGTCAGTGGATAATGGCCTGTGACCAATAGCCTATTCCTATCATACCCACTATGAGAACGGAAGATGCCGATAAAATATACACCATCATGAGAATGGAGAAACAATACACTAGAACCTTGGGGGGAGGGGCGTTTCATGAAGGAACTTGTCGGATAAAATGTCCGACAAGTCAATTATATCCGACAAGTTCAGAGAAATCAGCCAATCAGACTTAAGAATTTGTCAAAACTTGTCGGATATAATTGACTTGTCAGATATTTTATAAGACAAGTTCCTTCATGAAATGCCCCCCTGTTCTCAGTATACAAAATTCCAATTTTAATGCTCGTAAAATCTAGGAACAAGATGGTTTCCAGTAGCGTGATGCCTTAATATCATAATATTTGGATAACTATCCTCGGATGCGGCATGAAGATGTACTTAATAAAAATCAATTATTGTATTTTGATGACGAATCTACGTTTTAAAGAAAATAAAGTTTCTTGTTGGTCGCTCGCTCGCAGAATGGTTACGGACGGCAAGCGAAGTGACAGAGTCATATTCGGCTGATAGCTTAGGTGATGGAATTATCTTACAGGCTTATAGTGAATTTTGGTGACGAAATCACACTTCTGTACCGTGAAAAAAGAGAAGTAAAGTTAATGAAATTTCAGATGAGATCACTACGAACACAATACAATACAATAATAATAACGATAATGATTGATAATAATGATTATAATAAAAATGATTATGATGATAATAATAATATTAAACAGAATGACAGAAATAGTTAAGATTGATATGAAATAATTAAATCTGACATTTCCTTTTCCTTGTTTCCTGTTAATGTCACTTTCATATATTTGCATGTTTTATTTTTATGTCTACATGTCTCTGTATCTTCTGAATATGTAATTTCCATTGAGTTACATGTATAGAGAACAAATTCCCATATAGACAATAAACGATGAATTGATTGAATTCACATTATTATCATAATTGTTATTGTCATTATTATTATCGTTATTATTACCATTTTTCAGGTTTATCAACAAAACTCCTTTGAGCTTCTTCACGCTTTCCACCCCCTCTCTCCACCATACTTCCAAAGCGTTCCCGCTTCTCCTGTCAATCAATTTTTTTCAGTTAAAATAAAGAATAGATCTAATCTTAAACACCCCCCTCTAAAAAATCCTGGCTACGCCTATGTCCGTCAGCATATCCCAATGACAAGTAAGAATTTTGATAAATTTCTTCCAAAACAATCCTTCTCTTCTCTTTTTTTGAAACCCACAACAGTCTCCGAAATAATAGATATTGCTCGCTGTATGAAATCATCAGCATCGTCTGGACCTGACGAAATCAGCAGTCAAGTTATTAAGAAGTGTATCCATTATATTGCTGATCCTCTTTGTTTTATTTTTAATCAATCCATGACTCAAGGTACGATCCCAGATAGTTTGAAAACAGCCAAAGTAGTTCCCATTTTCAAGAAAGGAGACAAAAACAGTATAGAAAACTACAGACCTATTGCCATTTTACCCATTTTTTCCAAGCTCCTTGAAAAAGTACTCCACGCCAGACTACACGGTCACCTTGTTCGCAATGACGTGTTGATACCACAACAATTCGGCTTTAGGAAAAACTACTCAACCGAACTCGGTGTACTGAACTTGGTGAACTCAATATCTCGCGAAATAGATGCTGGTAACTATTGTGTTGGGGTCTTTATGGATCTTTCAAAAGCGTTCGACACCCTCGACCACCACATACTGTTACGTAAACTTGAATGTTATGGTGTACGTGGTATTGCTCTTGATTGGTTCACCAATTACTTGACGAATAGAAAACAGTACGTTGCGGTGGACGGTGTTAAATCCAGTTTTGGTAATCTTTGTTGTGGTGTCCCACAGGGATCAGTTCTGGGACCCCTTTTGTTTCTTGTTTATATTAATGACATTGTATCTTCTTCTAATATAGTCAAGTTTTTATTATTTGCCGATGACACAACAATTCTCGTATCCCACAAAAATCTGAATGATCTGATAACAATACTTAACGCAGAACTGGTTAATTTATATGAGTGGTTTAATTGTAACAAATTATTTTTGAATCTTGATAAGACCAAATATGTTTTGTTTAGAACAAGAAACAGAAAAATATCATGTAACCACCCAAATGTATGTATAGGAGGTCACGCTGTGTCAATGGTGGATAATATAAGATTTCTTGGTGTTGTATTAAACGAATATCTTTCCTGGAGGCCTCACATCAGTGCCATTTCACTCAAGATAGCAAAAAGCCTTGGTGTTCTTAGAAGATTGAAGCACACTTTACCCCAAACTGTATTAAAAATATTGTATAATAATATCATAATGCCACATTTGAATTATTGTAATATTATCTGGGGTCATACATACAAAAGTCAACTTCGAAAAATAGAAATACTCCAAAAAAAGACAGTCAGAGTTATAACTAATTCTTGTATTTATGCCCACACGAGCAACCTGTTTTCTCAACTTCGTGTATTACCTATTACTGATTCGATATCATTTAATTCTTTAGTCTTTATGTATAAACTTCATGCTGGTTTATTACCAAATGTATTTAATGATTTATTTGTATTAAATAGTTCTGTTCATTTGTATGATACCCGTCAGAGAAACTCACTGCGACATCCAAAGGTACGCACAACATTAGCCCTGAACTCATTCCAAGTAAAATTCCCAAAATTATGGAATGCTCTTCCAGAAGATATAAAGCATAGTTCTACTTTATCACGATTTAAGAGATTGTCCTTTAATTTGCTCCTTCCGAGGGAAAATTGAAAGAAAAAAAATCTATTGTCATCCTAGTCACACTTATACTCACATGAATGAAAATCATTGCTTGCGAGCACTACGTCTATTGTCTATAGTCCATCTATCGCTTATATACTCCCACCTTTCCAATCATACTCACCTTGTTTTCTACTCTTCTTTCATCTCTCCTGGATTTTCGCTGTTGTTTTCCATGGTATCTGTGCATATATATGTATTTATATATGCATGCTGTTTTTTCCCTTTCCCATTCCCACCAAACCAAATGTACAACCTTGAAATGTATATTTATTCTTTTGCTTGTTTGTTTTACATGTATATTAATATTTAAGCATTACTGGGGCCCCTATTTATAAGCACTGCTTCTCTTGGGGTTCCCACCATCAAGTTTAATTGTTTTCTGCTTTGTTTTTGTTTGCTTTGTATATAGTTATGTATCTTTGTGTATGTTTTTTATTGTATACTCCTAAATTGATGGTGAATAAAACTGAACTGAACTGAACTGAACTGAACTGAACTTTTTTTTATTCACGATGATGGAAATGAAATCAAATTAAAAGCACAAAGGAGGTTGTAATGGCAAGTAAGAAAAGCATCTCAACATTCCCTTTGGCGTATAAATCTGTGATTAGTCTTCGAGTTCAAGTTCAAGTTGTTTATTTCATCTCCAATAAATAATAATACTATGATACTTTTGTATACACATAATGAAGCTAAACCGGTACAACGACGTAATAAAACAGCAAAAAAAAAAGAAAAGAAAATGAAAAGAAAACTGTGAGGTATGATGCAAATATATGTTGCAGTGGCAAATCCAGGACTTCCGTAAACAGGGGGGGGGGGGGGCAAAAAAATGTATTTGTGGTGCCCATTCCAGCTTTTTTAACTGACAAGCAAATTAAAAAAAAGGCTCTGTAAGAGGACATTGCAGTAAGTGGCCACGAAATTTTTATACTTTTATACACATAATATAATGTGTTATCTTTTGTCTCTTTCGCCTTGTCCATGCGGTGTATGCATGGCCATCATCACAATTTCACAAAAATGTTAAACTTCCCCAAATTTTCCCTTTTGATATGTCCATTTCTCATTTTTTAAAATCGTTGATTGCTGTTTGTTTACTTTAAGACCTTTGATCATTGCAATCTAATCCAGTATTTATGTGCACACTCACATTATTTTCAGTTATTCAACGTGAAACGAATACGCACACGATAACAAGAAATCATAATAATTTTTTATGCATGTTATGTCTTTAAGAGTTTACGATCGTCAGCTTTTGTTATAATTATGATTTCCGTATCATTGCGCTTAAAATTCTGTTATTGAATGCAGAAAATCATTGCTCGTGGTTTGCAAATGTGTTTTCGAACATTATGTGTCGATAATATGTTCCCTTATATGTAGATTGTCATACGTATAGTTAGATCAAGTAGTGTCAAAGAAGAAGACACAACCAGCATCTTAAAGTCGGACGATCGTCACCCCTAATGGTACGTTATTTCGTAAACTCCCGAACGACCGAAGTTTGTGCATGTAATTGCGCAATGCCAGACTCGGTGCTATAGCCATAAACGTGTGGGACAATGCTGCCACTGAGACACGTGTGTGTGTGTGTGTGTGTGTGTACGCATCATACACAAACATTGTGACCGCGAGCTGCGGTGATTGGAGGAGAGAGCCCAGAAGACGCGTGGCTCTTTTGGCCTCTTTTCATGCGCATGCGCACTGAGAGTGTGCGTCCATTCGGAAGCTCTCGTGGCTCGGTCAGCCATTTTGGGTCAGAAGATTTCTAGTCTTAAGTGTTGTTCGCTGACCCAATGAGCCAGCGCTAGTCTCATATGGTGTCACTACATTTGATACTGAATGGGGGAGGCAGCATGTTGCGATCGTCTACGTGCCGCACAAACCACTCGCCGCGATTGTAAGGTTTTAAGAGTAGCCCTGAACTGCATCTCTGAAAGATCAGATAGCGCGGACGACAAAAAACCACCAGTTCTGGCTCCGAAAATGTTGAGGAGGAAATGAAATCCGTGAACATCACTTGAAAAGTACCCTCCCCCCCCCCCCGAAAAAAAAAATGCAAAAAATGGACAAGAATACAGGAAATTCGCTGCTATCCTACATACCAGGAAGTGTAATAAGCAGTAAGTACGTAAGCAAGATAATTAGATGGTAATTTTTGCGGATCGGAGTATCCTAACAAGAGCGACAACCATTATAGACATCAATCGAGGACAACAGGGGGTCTTTGTGGTAGTGTCTGCTTGAAGATCATAAAATAGACCGACAAATCTAAGTTAGCCAAAGGAAAAGAAATGGACAATGAAGACAGCGGAGAAAATAGGGGAAATAGAAGTGAAAGATCCAAGAAAGATTCGAGCTTATCACTTTTCGGATTTTTTCAGTGAATCCAAGTTCCAATGAAAGATCCTTGGCAAGCTGGACCCTTGTCCGATGGGTAGCCAAACCAAACACCGTGATTCTCATCCATTTTTCACGGCATAGAAAAGCCGTGCCACGTCAGGAGTGTGAATTTCAGCCCCCGCAACCGAGATCAAGTCATTGATCATAAAATGGTTTAGGCTGCATGCCACACCACGAGTTTACGGGGTTCAGCTTCTACTTCATTCTTTCGAATAGTGAAGGGAATAAGTATTTGTAAGAAAGTGGAATATATCAAAGAAATAGGTTTCCATGAGTGAACAGAGCGCAAGTGCATTAGATAAGGATACAGAAAGAAAGATGGAGAAGAAGGGGAATGAAGAATACATTTATAGAGATGAGGAAGTATGGAAAGAGGAGCGTATTAATGCTTTCATTAGAGATTGTTTTCGTCATTTGACTGTGTGTGTGTGGTGGGGGGGGGGGGCGTGTATTAAGATTCGAGCTCTTTACTCTTCGGATTTTTTTTTCAGTAAACTATAAATTATTTTGCTTCCCACTCTCTCTCTTTTCCCTCTGCCTCATCTGTCCCTCTCCTATCCCTCCTTCATTTTCTCTTTCTCCATATTGTAGGATTGATTTTGAAGGATTCGATTGCAAAACGGGTCGAACGCCTTTCTCAAACATTTATAATAAGTCCTTGATCAAACAGAGCAAAATAAAACCATTCAGCTGACATTTTTTTTCACTCGTTACAGAATAAAGATTAATATTCTCGAAGTAATGATGAGAAATATTTCATATTTTGTTATAATTTGCAATTATTATTTTGCAAAGCAAATTTAACTTTCAAATATCGCAAATTGATAAGAATTAAGTTAACTCGTTTCGCCATCAAATTCTTCATTTTCCTCCTACATGTACACTTACAATGACTCTCCATTCACGACTGTCTCCTATCTGTTCATCAGAAGTTTTCTTCATTAATTTTTCACTCTTTACCATGTCTTGTATTGCGTTTAATGCACATTGAGTGTGTGTCTGACTGTGTGTGAGTTCGTTTGTTCTCTTTTTGTTCTATCACTATTCACCAGCAAGAAAAAAGCCACATGAGACCGTCGCATAATGAATGGCAAAGAACACTCGATTTATTTTACAAGACACCTCTATAGATATCAAACGACGTACATTTAGGGGAACAAAGTAATTTACAGCAAAAGATAAAGTATATGCTAAACGAATTGCTGTGAACATGGAGAAAATGAGGTGAAAAAGCTGCTAGAGTAAACATAAATTAGGACACAATGTCATAACTACTTGTTCAATTTCTCTTCCCAATTTCTTTCCTCTTTTTTCAAGGGTGTAAGTAAACTTACTCATCTGATTGTCTTGAGCTAAGTAGTCAAAATAAGATATTAAATCAATTGCAGCATCTTGCGAGATCCTACAATGAACGATTTCTTTTTTTTTTTCTTGTTTTGGTTTTATTTTGGGACTGTTTATGTCAGATTTTTGACAGAGAAAACTACAGCCAGAGCAAGACACCATACTTAGGCCTAACTATCCAAAGGTCGGAAAATGCCGCAGTCTATTCCAAATGTGACAGAAAGGTTATATTAACAATAATTATCGATTACTCCTTACATGGAAGGATGTAACAAATACGTAAATCTCTTTTATACGAGGTCTGACTTTAGTACAATCACATGCGACCACACAGGCAGCTTACACAGATCAGACCGTTACAAAGAGCAAATAGGAGCGAGACTAGGTCGTGCGCTCGCGCGAAAACACGACCCAGAACATGGACAAACAGAATGGTGACATAAAGAAAACATCATTTCTTCCAATATCAAGAGAACCTTCAGAGTAACTTCCTGAGTATGGAATATATCTTCGCCGTTACGTCACAAACAGGGCCGCTTTGAACGATGTACCCGTGACTGAAACTGGATCCTCTTACTATGGAAATTTGGCGAGTGACTGATAACGTCATATGTGGAACCCGTTGACTTAGCTCGTGCGTTACGTGCGTTCAAGTTGAGTTTGCCTATTGCGTTCTGTCATGCTTTTCAGCGAAATTGCCAAACACCATGCAGAGCAGGCTCATGGAAGCGTTTTTGAAGAAGGATAACTACAACAGGGAATCGTTATCTCTTACTTCGAGCAAAGGGTATTTCTTTATTCTTTATCATTTTCTCTTTTCATTGTGATTAAGATATCATTATTTTTTTAAGGGCGCTGGATAGGAAGGTATACAGTCATAGAAAATATTCGTGAGGGCTTTCGTCAAGGTATAGACCTAATTGAATCTACATTTATTACTGATGCCATCTGACGTCATATGCGTCCCCTCACTGGTTGGAGAGAGCTTCAGGTGTATGTGAGTTATGTTTATTGCTTAACCAAGTAAAATAATAATAAATAAATAAATAAATAAATAAATAAAAACTACAATCAGCTACCGCTTTTTTTTTCAGGCAGGCTATGAAATGATAACATATACATGTAGCACAGATAATACAAAATCATTAGACAAATCATGTAATGAAAGGGAATAAAACTTAAATCATTTGAAATTCTCAATATAAACGAAACCACAATAACAACAACATGGCGAGTGAGAGACTAATTACGGTCAAGGCGAAATAAGGATTGAATGGATTTAAAAAGAAAGGTGTGAGAAATGGGGTTTGAGAATGATCTATTTGAAGTTTTGGAGCTTATTTCTGTAGGCAATTAATTATATTGAGTAATTTTGATGATAAATGTAGAGTGTTATCTCAAAAAAAATGTTCGTATCCTAGGTAAGCTCATGTTATTATGCTTGCGGAAATCATAATTACGATATCTCTTCTCGATACATTCACTTAAGCTTTATGATGAAAAGTTGTTGAGAAGTTTGAACATGAGAATTTTTTAAACAATGAATTAGGCAATTCGCTTTCAATGTCTTACGTAACGTTTGGCCAGAGAGGTTTCAAGGTGATAACGTTTGCGACATCCTGCCAACTATTTTTACTCTGATTTGGCGAAAAAACGGTGTTCTTCTTTACGTTGCTAGCTGTTGTGCCTTTTTGCTCCATTCACAGAGTCACTACTAGGACCACTGAGGACATTGTAACAACGCCCTCAAAATGAATATGATTAGCACTGAAGAGATAGGGTACACGTGGGGGAAGGGGTAGAGATTATTATGTACAGAATGATGATTGATGACCAAAAGATGACAAAGTTCAAACAGTTGCTCCGCCTGCAATGATTGATGGCTTAATTACCCATGGCCGCCCGCAAATCATCCGTTTATTTGTCACCACAGATGTGACACAATTTCGTCTATGAGAATCAGAGATGGGGATCTGATTGCCCGGGCAAACAATGCATAATGAAGCAAAATTTCTTGCTTATTTCCAATTTTGTGAAAATTCGCTGACAGTGATTGATTCACTTTCTAAGCTAGTCATCTCTATTTTATTTTCAGTAACTCCTCTTTAGCAGTTCCTGTCCACGTGAGGCCTTTCCTTCTCTTGTACTTTCTATGTAGATGAATATTATCATTAGTACATCCAACATCAAATCCTTGACAATACAAATTTACGCTGTACGGTTTTAGAATGAGCAGGTAGGAGGGCCCTGGGACTACTAAAGAGGACATAAATCGTGTTTTTATCAGGAGATGAGGCATAAAATGATTTTTTTTCTGTGTCATTATATGCAACTTATACCGACAGGAAAAAGGGAGGTAGACTTTGTTGCAACAGCGAACTCCGCTCGTGTGGAACAGCTCTTCGGGCGAGATTTTGTTCTTAATATGGCTGCTGTTGACATGAAGAATATAATCTCGCATGATATCAAACGTCCTAAACTCTTAAACTTGTATCATAGAAAAATACCTTGCTGTTAATTATCAAAGAACTATGACAACTTAAACGGGATACATATCGACCTAAAGGCAGACAGGCAATCATGTTCTACATCTTCTGAATAAAAGGGACTTTACAGATCGACAGATACTAATATCTTTTCAATTAGCGTTGAAGATTATGTCAGAGGACTGACATTATTCTTAAAGAGATGGTACATCAGTAGGCCTATTGGTGGAGATGAAGATTGAGGTTTTCACTTTTTGCGAGATTCTAAGAAACAACTTATGAAATCTTACAGAGCATACCATTCTAAGAGGCATTCGAAGTTTATTCGATTAATCCAATCAATTCTTGATATTCAAAAACAAAGTAAAACAAAGCGATCCTAATTAATGGTCGGTCCCACCTTTTATTAGCATGACTTTGTTTTGGATATCTTAGCCATTTCAAAACCAGTTTTCATTAAAATAAACGTTTGATTTGTTTTGGAATTACTTACTCTTATATATTTCATTAGCGGATTCTCATTATCTCACCAAAAAAAGTATGAAACCGATTGAAGCCAGGTCTCAACCAAATTTATACTATACCTTTAATTGCTCTTAAAAATACTACTTCGTCATCTTAAATACGTACAGCCCATAAACTTGAGCCCTCTGTGAGGTCTAAGGTGATTTGTTCCATAGTTTTGAATTATTTGCAACACAACAGTCAGTGTAGGAATACAATGATATATCTTTTGTGAGAGGGCGGGATTAAAGTATGCGGATTTTTTTTCTAACATTAAATAAAAAAAAATCGACATGTTCTTAACACGGTCATACTTGGCACCGTGTTTACCTATGCTCTGTGACAGCACGCTACATTTCAGATACAGAAGAGAGGGAGAGAGAGAGAGAGAGAGCTGGAAATAAAGAAGGAGAAACAAAACGATATTTAAGGCCAATGGTTTTACTACTAAATAGCATTGGTTTTTGGCATCATACACTGAAAAAATCTTCGACGCGACAACAAATTTCCAATGATAATTACTATTCTATACAATAATATTATGTCTTATTTGAGGCAAATATTGTACGTCCACATGTACTTTGGTAGATGAACCGAGAACCCTTTCCCCTCCCCTGTTAATCATTGTAGCTTATAGGATCACGAAATACAGGAAAAGTAGTCCTTGAAAATGTACACAGGCGTGCATAAAGGTCGGGAATACATTTTATGTGTTTCTGTATGGATTAGCATCTGAAAGACTCTTCTTTCTTTGTGTGCCGAACACGAGTCATTACTGAACCGGAAGAGAATAAAAAGGTTAAGAAGAAGTTAAATTAAAGACATTTTGCCCTATTCAGGCGTTGTCGTTGTCTCGAATTGCTTGAAATTTCGCCCCTATTTCAGAAGCAGTTGCTGGAAAATGGCTGATGTGATGCTGCCCTCATAGTGACGTCAGTATGATCTGGAAGATAAATGAAAGGGTACATTCAGTTGAGTTGTGTGGTTGGGACTCTCTTGCTGACACTCACGGACATTGTTATGTGATGATATAAAACTCGACTAGTATGATTGTGGCATAGAGAATAAAGCTTTTGACTGACGGAACGGGAGATCCCGACTTGGAATCTTGCCTTATGCTTTTGTCTATTTGGAAGATGTTACCCTATACAATATCCTTCGTCATCTTGTTGTAAACTTGGTTCCTGACAATATTTGGGCAACAATATTGACAGAACCCTGTCTGACAGGACTCCCAGCAGTGAAGAGGCTGCCTACGTTGGTAGGATTACATCATCACATAGGATTCTATTTTATGCCTTTCGACCACGATGCGATGTTCAAAGCCTTGTGCAAGAAGTCATACAATCAGTCCTGTTATATAAATTCATGGCGGGTCTTTTATTATGAACCACGGCAAAGTGACAAAGATATTTTTTACGTTAACCTTTTCATGAATGAGAGAGACAGAGAGAGCTACGATTTAGATGAGCAAAATCATACACGATAACCTTTGTCCGTTTGTGGTGTTCAGCAAAACATCTGCCAAGTTTCATGAATACATCACGCAGCACGTACGTGTTGACAATAACGTGCTACCTCTTATAGAATGTGGGTTTTCGGACACTACCGCATCCAGGTTTTGACAAGACAGTGACTAATGTTTCTAACTTATGTTTCCTTCTTGCTCTGTGTAAAGTCGTGTTTTCATTTCATTTTCTGTGAAAACGCCTATCTTGGAAGCCCGAACCAACGTTACCCGCTATATCAATTTGTGTCCCCTCTCCAGCACTTAGGACGGATCCTCTAACGTGATGATGAATTGAAGCAAAAGGTGTAAAATCAAGAGGACACCCAACTTGTATGTCGTTTCAAAGTTTGCACTGATTTTCTTTTCCAGGTACATTTCGTATGTTATTCAACTTTCTTCCACAAACTCAGTGTCGTAAACTTTTTATTTTGCTCACTTTTCAGTCGTCATGCTGATCTCGTGTCTCTTGAGCTAGTTTCCTTTATTGATAAGATGTTGACAGCATGATGCGTTCGAAATGTCATCATGTCCTAATGTATTCATAAATAAGTTAATTTTGCATGATAAAAAAGTCCTCGCGATAATGGTCTTGATTGCGGAAAGGAAAATAGTAATAACATACATAGATATCAATAGTAACAAGTGAAACGGTTATATTGACAATGATGAAAGCATATAGGCCTAAATATATCAACCATCGGTTAATGAATTGATTCAATTAGAAAGATAAACCTAAACAAATATAAGATTATGTTCTCGTTAAACGCTATCCAACCTTTTGAAAATTTCCACAAGGTTCTGGGGAGGCCAAATATGTATACGGATATTGAAGTGGAAAAAAAGTTCCACATTATTCTGCGATTATGTGACCACTTGAACATACCTCTTCAATTTGGCGTTGAACATCGGGCGGTAACTGTTCAAAGAGGCTATCAAGGACACACGTCGGTCGCTTGACTGTGGATACTGAATTATGAACTGGCGCCCTCACAGGTTCGTCGTCTATTTCGCTATCGGGTGCTTCAAAGAAGCTACTTCTTTTCCGCGTTGCCTGAAGAAAACAGAAAGTGAGCTGAATGAATACACATAATGTATTTAAAAAGAGTGACATCATTCTAGATTGGCATAACCACAACATGCAATTGAGAATACGATGGACTGAAAAACAACCTACAATACAATTTTCGAGCTGGTGCTACATATTCACTGAAAATTTCGTTTTCCGTATTCCCACAAGATCAGAAAGTCAGATCAGAGGCTTAACTCTAGCAGAAATATGTACTCAAGAAATCCTATGGAAACGAAATGTACTATCATGATGGAAACACATGATACGTGCACAAACACACACACACACATATACATATACATATACATGTACATATACATATACATATACATATACATACATACATATACATATACATATACATATACATACATATACATACATATACATATACATATACATATACATATACATATACATATACATACATAAATACACGTGCATATTCACACACATATACACATACACATACATACATACATACATACATACATACATACATAAATGATGGCTGTTTGTAAGTACTTACGATTCCAAAATAACACGCTTCACAAGCAGGCACCCATGTCTTGCATAATCGACAGTCTCCACAACCTGTGGTGACGAGGAAATTGATATTGAATTTATTCCTTAATGGCATCAAAGGTCAAACTTTATAAAACAGAGGAAGACTAATTGTTCATCATTACTTGAATGTTATGAGTTCGTTGTAGCACACTTTGAACATGGCGGCACAATATCGGGAAGATGTAAAAGTTTATCATTGCTTATCCATACTCTACTTGGTTCACGAAAGAAAGTTTTCCTCTTGATATCTGTCGAATTTACTGTCAAATGTTGTGAGCAGTAAAGAATTGTCATTGAAATCAACGACAAATGTCCCCGAAGGTGAAACTGAAATTTACGAAAAAAACAAAACAAAATCTATGACATAAATATTTATGTAATGTCATTTACAATATTTTGCTCCAGATGATGCACATTGGAAAATAAACATGCATGCACATGCACAATGTTCTACATAGGCAGCAAATGATTGTGTCACTACTATTAATAATCTTGGCAGCTACCATGTGCTTTTATTTTCTCAATTTTCTCTTCCATGTGTTTCATTGACGACATCACTTTTCATTTCATTACACTTGGTAGCATACTGTAGTGTGACAATTCAGGGACAATAGTTTCTAAATTTGTCCGGCTATTGACACCGATTCGATTTCGTCTCGGTGTCAGCGCAGGACGAAATAAGAGAGTCAACAACCACTTCGCTCTTCTCAGTCAATGAAAGGAATCCGTCAAATATTAGAATTCGTCCGCGCCCCAGTGTGTAATTACATCAGTATTCCCTTTGTTTGATTCACAAAGAGAACAGATAGCAGAGCAACCGTCTCCACCGTGTAGTATGACGTAGCGGATGTTTCTTCCGCACTCGTAAGGTATCTCACGGAAAGAATAGAGCTTAAAATAGACTGAGTAAACATTTATCTTTCCAGCGAGATTGGGAAGATCAAAATACCTTGCTAAGCAATTATGATCCTTCGCAAATTTCTTAATGTTGACTCTCTACCATACCTTCATATGAATAGATATATATTTACGTACATACATGCATTCATACTAACAAACATACATACATACATACATGTAGGCCCATCAGAGAAAATAGATGTACAGAAAGTTAAGCTATTTAAGGTATCTCATTGTAACGACATAATTGACTGAGACTAAAATGATTAATTCGAATAATATCATTTCTTGAGCGTGACAAACGATATTAATTCTGACATTCTTCTACTGCCAATTCAATTCAATTCAATTCATTTATTTTCATTATTTTTTTTCAAGCAAAACATAATACAGAATAAATCAGGAATTATAACATAGGCATACATTCAACTGTGTAAAGGATAAACAGTAGTTAACAAATGAAGGTATACATGCATACCGGCAAAATACAAAGTTCTGTTTAGAGAAAAAAAAACATGTTTGTATCCTGTGAACAACTCAACGGATTCTTATGTGTTGGCTCAGTGAGTAGAGCGGCTGCCCTCACAATCGGAAGGTCGTGGGTTCAAACCCCGGCCGCGTCATACCAAAAGACGTTAAAAGATGGGAGTTGCTGCTACCTTGTTTGCCGTTCAACAGTTGAAAAGGTTAGAGCAACGTCGATCTGGCGCTGCTCAGTGGCTGCCGGGCCCACGATCAATTGGGCAAAAAGAATTTCCATTCTCGGACAATAAAATTTGGAGTTTATATCCAAAACAATTATTATTATTATTATTATTATTATGAAAATACTTGTTTACAAGTATTAGTCAAGGCAAATATGGGGACGTACAATATGTTTAAACAATTTAAAGTAACTTCAAAGTTATTGAAAGAGAGAGAAAGAGAGAAAGAAATGAAGTTATTAACTTTAATAAGCGCTGTTCTCCCGAATTCACGCTCGCCTTTCAACAGAGCACCGGTACTTTTGTATAGCAATCATTACATTTCTTCATAAGGCTTCGATCTGTCCTCAGAAGCAATTAGATTCAGAAGTCTAAGCGATCCATCAATCAAGAAAATATACATACAAACGTAATGTAAAAATCAGTAGTACACTGTTTGCATTAATAGGAAATCACACACAAAGGCTTTGCCTAAACTATTTGCTGGCTTATCTATAAAAAAAATACTATTTATTCATTATCATCATTTATGTTATTGGACAAAAGAAGTGTGCTTTCTTTCATATAAAAGGATTGTTGACGTAGAGGTAAATTTCTATCAAAGTCGGTATTTAAAAAAGAAAAAAAAAAGGCTTGTTGTTTCGAAGCTTCGTTGATATAAAAACGAAATAAGGCCCGCTAATACGCACCATTTCTTTTTTCGGATTAACGAACCTGATTTCATTTTCACTCTTTCGAACTTCGGACTAACGAACCTTATTTCTTTTGCAGATTAACGAACCTTCGTAATAAAGAACCAATGTCACTAGAACATCACACATATACTTAGGGGCGGGGGGATGACAGTGTTCGAAAAAACATCCTTAAATTCCAAAGATACAATATACATTTTCTGCTTGGTTAACCTACATGTACTGTCAAGTGCAAGTGCAAAGTAAGCGAAATTGTACTTGGAGGTATCCTAACAGCTGCCTAACGTGTTGATTCATGTTCGTTTTTAATGTTTTTTTAAACAAATTTATTTATTTAAAACAATTCGAATTGAATATTTACTGAATGGTGACCATGAAAACATGAGGAGAAAAAACTTCTCTTCTTAGCTTTTTCGGCTGATAACCTCTAAAAATCTAACGTCTTTTACATGTGGGTTGCGTGTGTGCATGTGTGTGCCGATTTAGCCTGATTTGAAAAGCTGAGCACACCGGTGGGAAAAGTTATTAGCTGGTGTTTATTTTACACCGTTCGCATATCTCCCATTTTTGCTGGTAACGTTCACACCTCTGCCCCGTAATTGAAATTCAATATGACGCTACCGCTACCACGACCCGCTTACAGGCTAAAAATAAAAGACCATAAGCTAATTTAGGTTTACGGAAACACGTGCTTTTGCTGTTATGCTACAGAGGATTACCCAAAATCAATCATCTCATTCTCCCTGGCTCTTTCTTTCCTGAAAAAAAATTCTCTGATGTAACACCATAGAACTCGCTACAATCTTAAAATGTAATGAGAACGTCATATCACTCCTGTCTTATATGTGAAGTCATATCTGTTTGTATGATTTAAGTTGATATTTTTTATGATTTTCTAACAAGGTAATTTCATCAAATGTCAATATTCTTTATGTTTGACTGTGGCATTATATAAAAAAGAAATCATTTTAAGCTACGATGTAAGTTTTTGCATTTCTATTATGTAAACAGGGCTCTCTAGAAGAGCATGACCTGTGCACGCAGATTTTGCAGAGACTTCCCTGGTTGGTGCAATAAAACTGAAATAAGTAATGACTGATTGATTGATGACTAGACGATTAGATAAATAAATCATCGGGAAGTGAAGACTGTAAGAAGGAAGGCAACATGAGCTTTAAAGAATAAAATGTCATGTTTGTCCAGCAGTTCGGAATGGTCACTAATAGCTCCTTCTTCCTGTTTGATTTGGTACTTAACTATTATTATCTGCCTTATTCGCGTAGTTGTGACGATAGCAGAGGCTGCGGTGCCACTGAAGCAAACAAAAACCAAGACAGCAGTAGAGGATGAAGGTAGTGCGGTGTGGTGACTTGTTTAATGCACTGCATCATGTTTACTTCTCGCTCCACAATTACTTCAACTATTTTACGCAAAGCCAGCTGAATATTGACAAAATGATTTTCCAGTATTAAATATAGATACATTTTCCCGATTTCCCCCTTTTCCTTTCTCTCGATTTGTTAAATCTAAAAGAGCTCAGTTTGCCCATTAGTTTTCCCTGAGCATGCGTGTGTCTATTTCTCGTATGCATATCATGTGTCTCCATGTCAGTGAACATTGTGAAGGCACTGTTATCATTGAACGCCTCTTACCAACAGCCTTTAATACTGCTTACAAACACTGCCATCAATAATTAGGGTGAAGCTTTTTTTATCTGTTTCAACATTATCACGTCACTGCACTGAAAAAAAGATAGAGGAATTATATGCCATGATGACTTCTCTAGTTCTGTAACTCTCATTTTAATAATTATCGATAATGACAAAATATCTATACCCTAGGGTATTTTTGTTTTTGTACGTGCATTCTTGTAATGATGCAGGGGGCACCATTTTAATGTATGTAAGCCCAAATGTCATCAACTTGATAAGCTGAAATAAATGTTTGCCCTCGCCTCTCAAGAGCTTCAAAGAAACAAAATTATGACGACAGACTTTCCAATTCACATAACCACAACACGGTCAAAAATGTGTAGTACGAACTCCACGAGAATGTGATGCCACATCCTTAGTCGAACATCATTTGGGGTTTTTATTTTTTTTTTTGGTTTTTTTTTTGGTGTGTGTGTGTGTGTGTGTGTGTGTGTGTGTGTGTGTGTGTGTGTGTGATTAAAGAGAATTTAATATCATGTGTGCTTTATCACATAATCAATTACAGGAAGGGTGTTCTATCGATTAACCCATTTTGATTCTGTAAGAGGACAGTTTTTCAAGACAATGAAATTATCACAATCGCTTGCATTGAAAATTAAACGTTACAAATCAACCACTACAATTTTCTTTCTACATGGTAGTAAGATTTATCTAGCCCGACGGTATGACAAGACGTTCGTGATTTATTAATTTAAAATTGTTTCGTGTTCGAACGAAAAACGACATTTAATGCAAAGCCGTACTTCGCAGTCCACTTACTTACTTTCTGCCAGCCTGTCTTAATTCATTAGTGCAAGGTTGCACAATGTGAAATCGCCCTATTTGACGTGGCGGCGCATTCGAGAAAATGTTTGACGTCATTAGCAACGGGTCATGGTAAGGAGACAAGAATTGATTGAAATGGAGTTTGAGAAATATCGCTGTTATTCTTATGCCGTCTTTTCGCTGAGCTAACCATGTGTGAGGCTTAATACATGATTATTAACGTCATGCATGGCTTTCGGTGAATCGAATTGATATTTCTTCCTGCTCGACATTATTCCCATCGACTTGTAACTTTAATCAACAAACAAAAAAACGTAATGATTAATCAATATGATACCGTGCCATCGCAACAAGCATTGTACCCCCACGGCCTGTTTGGATGTTCATAGGACATTTATTGTAGCATATCCGTATAACTGCTCAATAGGCTTACAATCTAAAGCTTTGGCGAGTAGAAACTGTAGATAGCATCACACTGGAGTGACAAAATAAGGCTCTTATAGCAGATAGCGATGGATGACAAGGGTCGATGAGGCTTAAGGCTTCTTTGACGTGTTATCCATCCAAGTAAGAGAGAAAGAGAGGGGCTGGGGATGATGCTTTTAGCGTCTTCAGATATATTATCTACTTTATCCATCTTTTGGGGTCCAAGGAAACCTAAACAACAAGCAAATGTGACGAGGTTCCCTTTTCCTAAATCTTTTTCTCCCGTTTCCTTCCTTTTGGTACAACATGCTCTCAAAACTCTTGTGGAGGAGTTATATTTGGATTTGGGTTGACGTTACACTTTTGTCTGGATAAACACAAAATGAATCAAGTCGAGACAAATTGGGCAGGATTTGACACGAGTTATTATTGTCCATAGCATCTCTCTATTGGCTACCTCTAAACAAAAACATAAAAGTAACAAATTGGAAGAAAATATAAACAAGAGCCTATATTATCGTTATTGTCAGCCGGCAGAATCGGTTTCGGAAACTTAACTCGTCTATACCAAACAAGGTATCTTATGATGCTTTAAAATGCATGAAGATACCAATCATAATGGCCTTCACTCCCTTGACACCTTCAAACAGTCAATACCAATGATCCTTCTGATTGCCATTTCAGAAAGTCGGCCATCAAATTACAAGAATTCGTATCATTTTTTGGTACCGATTTTCTCCCCATTTCCTCTGTCTCTCCTTCTCTTCCAGTTCTTCTCTATCTGTCCATGTATTTTTTTGTCTGTCTTTCTCTCCATTTTCTGTGTATGTCCCGATGTGGGACTATAAAGGAGCATCAGATTGCTAAATCCATATATAACCTAAATGACCAAGCAGCTTTAGCACGCTTTGGGACAGAATGTCGGCAGTTTCGTAGGATGTGTCGAGGAGGTAGGCCTACATGCAGGTGAATTTCAGGCGATCTCCAAATTCGTAAGCAGCAATTAGAAAAAAAAAATCGAATTTTGAAGAGCAGTACACAAGCAATCAAATCATGTCACGTTACATGCAGCACATTCTGGTTAGAAATTAAAAAGAAATATATAAAAACACACACCCCGTTCTGGTTCTGTTTTCATCTCTTACAGAACTCTATCTCTTTCAGATACGAGCTGTCAACGCACATGAATACATCAGTACGTATGTATTCAATTTAATTCAATTCAATTTCATTTTACATCTTTTTAAAAAATTTACATACAGATATATGCATTAAAAGCAAGACACGGAAGGACATACAAGCAATTACGAAGCACGAATAGTACCAACGACTGTTACTGTATAGGTAAACAGTAAAGACAGTAAAAATGCAGCGGATTTGAGAGAATGACAAAAATCCTTGGCCTATCTGAGGTCAAACCCTTATGGCCTGCATCTTACAAATTCACATCATAAAAATTGTGTAACTTGGTTTATGACAAAATGCATGGACTTGTTGACATACAGAACAAGGAGAAAAAATAAAATAAATCATGACAACATGAAAGCGTTGATATGGCAAGAATAAAAAATGTAAGAAACCGGTCTACGGACAACAATTTATCGATGTTTAACTTTCAATATATGGCGTATATGTATATGTATGTATGTATGTATATCCCAAATTAACAAATCAACAACAACAACAACAACAACAACAACAACAACAACAACAAAGAAATCATAATTCGGTGAAATTAAACAGTATAATTGTGAAAGTACATCCTCCGGGTTTTTTTTCCCTTTTAAATTCGGATAGAAATCAGTCAGTTTTCGATTGGATAGGTTATTCAACATACGGCCTTGACAAGACAAACTGTTTCTTAAAACATCATATTTAGGCAAGTAGTATGCTAACTGTTGTTTTATGAATACTTTAGTCCTGGCCATTATGAAGGGTTCAATTGTTATTGCTAATTTCATTTTAGATAGATGGCGTAGCCTTTGAAATCCGTTCTGAAGTCTTCAGTTTCACGAACACAATTACTTATTACGGGATGACAATGAGCTATGGATAATAGCAATGAAAAAAAGAAATCTGTTCTGAAGTTAAATTACGCGGTTGATGTTTTTTTCCTCACTTTCTTTTCATAAAAGACGCAGCAGCAGCAGCAGCAACAACAACAACAACAACAAAGACTACTGCTGAGAATTCTGGTCGGTCTGGATGTACAACACAAAATCTAATCATTGATGTGACATGAATCGGTTGCAAGTAATCCCAAGTCATGATGAGCAAGAGAGTAAACATCCGGTTTTTATTTTTTACATAAATTAGGTTTTATGCTTTATAATACTTTACGATTTTATAACGTCAACGACAACACCGGAAACGAGGTTAGTCAGTTTTGATCTATAGGTAAAGTCCTTGGAAAAAAAAACCAACCAAGTAGGAACAGAGGAAAAGTATTGCCTGTTAGAATCTAGCTACAGTTGGTTGAGCATCAGTCACCATTAGCTGATGAATTTTGGAGTTAATTAATTTCCATTTTTAGTCCATATTATTCAGAGATCGCCAAAGTTGGAATACGGAGAGTCGCATATTTGTCATGTGAGGTTTAAGCATGATAATTCCGGCTGCCCCTCCTTTCTGTGGGGTGGAGGGGGGAGGGGGAGTAAAACACACAAATCAATGAAATCAATGACTGTAAAGAGATAGATTAACATCTTATGAAGTGAATGTTTTACTGATATCAAATTGTGCTGAAACACTTCCTCTATTCGTGCAAGAACACAATAGGAGAAAAGTCTTTGTAAACTTCAAAAATATCAATCAACAAACTAGCTCTGATTTTGAACATAATGCGTTAATATTTCACCCTCCAAACGAGAGAGAAGGGGGAGGGGAGAAAGGGAGATTTGAAAAAAAAAAAGTTTCACTTGATTGCGAATGCTGCAATTCTATCGACTCTTGAAGCCTACTGAGGCGATCAACCCGGAATTTCAATGAGAAATGTTCGATAGTACCATGCCAACAGTCGATCGGTTGACCAACCAACCTGCTCAATCAGGGCTGGCTGCTCGTAAGCAATGATGGATACAATCATAATTGCACGCACTTTCTGCCTCTCTCTCTCAACCGACTTCGTAATAGCTTATTTTCTCTTTTAAAGCTTGATATACTTTCTCCGATTTGCTCATACCTACACAAACATTCCTATCCCTGATCCCTTGAATTTGGGTTTTTCACCATTTTATTTTCTCCGGCTGTATGAAGCAACGTTTAATCGTGCCACTTTATATCTTTTTTTTCTCCTTCATCATCCAACAACCTATCCAATACATTCGCTCACACACACACACACACACACACACACACACACACACACACACACACACACCCTCTGTCTCACTTTCTTTCTCTCGCTTCTTCTTCTTCTTCTTCTTCTCTTTCTTCCTCTCCTTTCTTCATCTTGTCGTCTGTCCATTGAGTTACAGCGCATATAACCTCATTCAATTCTTTCTTTGAGGCACAAAAGATACAAGTTGCATGTAAAAATACATAAAGTTGAAGCAAAGGCCAAGAAAACGAGCCGCATTTCTACGTTGTTTCTGTTAGAGAGACTTAATCATCAATCCGCTCAACTGGCGTCAAAGAGTTCCGAATTCAGAAGAGTTCAGAATTGTTTTAATAATACTGGAAAATCTCACTATTCCTCAATCTTTTCATACAAATATACGATATAGGCGGGCAAACACACACACACACACACACACACACACACACACACACAGTCTCTTTCTCTCTCTATCTATCGATCTATCTATCTATCTATCTATCTATCTATCTCCTCGTATTACATACTATCATAACACAAAAATTGTTCTTCAGAATTGTATGAAATGCTTATTCTGGCATTTCCCGTGCATTTTTCAATGATAATTTTTGTCAATATATCAGTATTTCACTATTGTTGCATTTGAAAGATAGAGGAGCCATTTACATTAGATTTTTGTTTGATACGAAACCAGAAGGAACATTCCTTGTGGCTCTCTAGCTTTTGAAAATACATTCATAATAATGGTGCAGTATTTTAAGGAATGTCTCAGGTATAAATGATTACGGGGTAATATGGATAAATGCAAAGACAACATAAATGGAATTAGCTGAATTTATTTGACTGTAAACATTAGTAGAGTTTTGGAGGACTCGGAGAGATTTCTTCCCTTTATGCCCACAGTCTGGGAGTATGTTGATAGAACTGTGATTAAAATGATGAAGATAAACTAATATTCAAAACTTCAATGAAATAATCAATATATTGATATTAGAAATAACAATAATGATAGAAGTAGTAGTAGGAGCAAAATTGTCTCACTTCTTCGTTCATTCGAACGCTGTTCTCTTAAAGGGCCTTGGAGATAGAATTGCAAGGCACTCATGTTTTCACATTTAAGTTCATAGTTGTAATAATACTATGTGGGATTTATAAGGCGCCAATTCTATCTAATGATTAAATGCTCTAGGCGCAACTTGTGCAAGATACGAATTACATACATAAAAGAAGGAGGCACGATTATAAGTTACAGAGTCAAGCGTTTTATCCAGTGTGAGACGTACGGCAAATACTAGTATAATATATTAATCCATACCCCTGATGTGTATTGTAATGAAACTAGCCGACACCTCGTGACCTGATTTAGCTTTTCCCGATTGAGTCTTGCTGAGCCTACTTTTAGGTGCCTGGTAAAGCATGTCTGTTCCCCTGCCATGGTGTATTACGTATTGGATTTCACCGAGCCGGCAGCCTCAAGTGTATACGCGGATCAACCTGACCGGTAAGCTGGTTTAGCATACTCTTCAAATCTCTGCAATTCACGTGATAATTGCTCACCGTTACATGACACGACCGTGATCTGGATCTTTTGTGGCATTCTTTTGCCGACTACAATCAGATGATGTTTGTATTAAAACATATGTTTGTGTATGTCTGTGCACGTAGGCTACGCTCAGAAAGAGAAGGGAAAATGTACTGCGTATAGCTATACTCATCGTTTGATTGTGCTTTATATTTCACAATATTACCGAACCTATAACTTTTGTTCACTTTATGTTTAAGCAATAAATTGTTTACTTGTACATTATAGAAAGAGCAAAAAGGATGGTTACACATGACAATGGTATTCATTTCTGCACGTATTTCTGTGCGTTTGTGCGAGAAGCGGTATAAGAAGAAGATTATGTCAAAAATCAATAGGAAACAAAACCATCAAGCTGAAAACAGACAGAGTGAATGGGGTAATGGAGCAGTCGCAGAAGAAGAGTTTTAAGGAGGAGGAGGAGAAATGTCCTTCTTTATTTTAAAAGTCAGAGCTCTGAATTTGTACTTTCCGGTTGCATATCAGTAAAACATCAGGCAGTGTGCAATTAATTCTTCGTCCGATTTTGTCGTAACTCTTCTTGGACGTTCATTCCACTGTTAAAAACATCCCATGCCGTCGAGGGATATTACCTGGTGTCGTTGTTAATCATTGTCGGTCATTACTTCTCTCATATTTAAGGAAAGAAAAATCTTAAATCAAAGTTTCTGTCAGTTTCTGGCACGTAGAAGTCCAATCTCGTGGACATTCCAATACAAAAAAGGCCCCAATTTGTTTCTTTTTGATGGACTCGTACAGAGCTCAAATTGAAAGCAATTAATCAATCAACATCAAAGTGTACAGAGAAAAACAAGAACAGTATTGCCGAATAATTTCATCTTCAGGACAACACAATGCGATGCAAAAGGCACCTCATATTAAGGTAACTTGCATTTGTGGATTCAAGTCAAAGAGAAATTTATGTATATATATTTGGGAGACCCTGTACTAAAAACTATGTGTCAATATACTGTTTGTGTTAATGATTTGTACACGAGCATATCTGATGTAACGGAATTAAGCGGAAATAAATCAAATCAAATCAAATCAAATATTCATATATTCATGAACATGTGTAAATTTGCATTCATAAGTTATACATAATAATCATGCCGTATATTAAAATATAGTGCAGCAATACAAGAGAAAGAGAGAAAGAGAGAAATATGGAAGGAGAGAAAGCAGGGAGTAGGCAGAAAAAGAGTGTGAGAAAGAAGAGACTATTCAGGTGAAATGAAACCGCAGTGAAAGCTAGAGTGTTAATGAAAGTAACGATCAATTCTTAGCAGCTGCGTCCATCTGTTTGACGCCTTAGCGACAATCCTAACTGTTGATTTTAAGAAATGTCCACCCACCATTCCGTCATCAAAGGGACATAATTCTGCAAAAATTGGATGTTATTGCATAAGAAAAAAAAAGATGCTACACTGTAAAAACATCGGTGTTAGATTTAACACCATGGGTGTTAAATCTAACACCGATCAAACTTCAATAGAGGACCACACCCACAGGTGTAGAAAATGCACTGTGATGGTGTTGAAAAGTGTTCACCTGACACTTCGTGGTGTTAATTTGACACTGTACCTGGTGTTATTTTGACACTGTACTGGTGTTAATTCAAAAATGACACCACATGGTGTTGCTTTGATATTTGTTGGTGTTAATATCAATGGTTTAACACCCGTCTAGCTTCAATAAGAGACGAGACCACACCAGCTGGTGTTACTGTGGTGTGAATTTATTTTCACATTTTTTCAAAAATCTAGTATTTTATTGTAAAATTCTTGATCGTCTTGTTTAAATTAAAAATCAACAAGAAGTGCAGTTACTAAGAAACTCTTCAAAAAACAGTTTTATATTTGGAAATGACACCCGGAGGTGTTAATTTAACACCATAAATGAGCACCTAAAATTTAACACCAGCTCGGTGTTCACTATTTAACACCGGACTTTTTGCAGTGTATGTTAAGCAAGGACTTCACATACAACTTGAATTGATATGACATTGATAGGTAATGCTAAGTGCTAATCACTTAAGTTTGTGTGCATATATCCTTCCCATCCTATCCCTTCCTAAGGACTTTTTCTCTGCTGTTGCCCCAATGAAATCAGCTCCCCTATGTAGAGTATCTGAGAATCACTTACCCCTGGCAGTTTTCCTAAAGTCCTTGAAGACTTCTGTCTTCAGTAATTGATTGATTAATCATTTATAAATATGGTGTAACTTTTCACTTTAAATTTCACCTTTAATGAAAGTTTGTTTTGATTTTGTGAAGCGTTGTGATACATGTTCGCACGTTGTTAAAGTGCTGGAATACCAATATTTTATGATATTGTGTATCAAATGTATATATACGTCATACATACCAGGGCTCGATACTATAGCTTTTTTGTCAAAAACCTTTAAGTCTAAACGTTTGGTGAACCGATATCAATTCTTAGTGGCCCCAGACCTCCGGTAATGTCGAGCCCTGTTAACACATACGTGTTTGTGTGTGTTTGTTTGTTTGTTTGTGTGTGTGTGTGTGTGTGTGTGTGTCTGCCTATCTGTCTGTCTGTCTGTTTATGTGTATCTGGTGTGTGTGTGTGTGTGTGTTGTTTTTTTAAGACGGTGCTTTAGCAGCACAAGTCTTTTGTGTGTGTGTAATGAGGCAGATATGGATTGGCTTGATTAGGTTAATCAAGATAGCTTTTTCTGAGAGTTATGCAGAATTTCATGTCATTTCTCTTATATAAACATGGTATGATTTGAAAAAAAAACCAAAATATATTGTACTGCGGTAGGGAAAAAATGATTTAGCAGCACAAGAGAAAAGAATGCAGCTGCTTATTCATTTTTGTTTGTTTATATTAATTTCGTTATTAACGTGGACCTGATATCGAATGAAATTCAAATGAAGAATATCATTTAAAAAATGTGTGTGTGCCTGTGTGGTGCATGTATGTGCCTCCTCTGGGCATTCGTGTCGCCCTATGCATGGTTTCAAACTTTCCTATAAACCCAAGACGCATTATATCAGTTCAATAATCTCAGCAGCAGAAACGTTTGTGACTTTCTCTCCTCCTCATTTTGTTTGTTTGTTTGTTGAATGGAATTCGCTGCGAGTAATTCGATATGTTCCTCCGTGACAGAATCTTTCTTCCAAGTTGTATTTTTTTTCCATAGCCATGATATCAAAACACCTACGCGCATCAACAGAGCATGGCGACAACATGGCTGCACAAGAGGATTTCCCTTGCCAAACTATCAGCACACAGTTCATCGCCTCGGTGCATGATGGGAACAAAGGCCGGGTATTGGGTGGTAGGCAGAGTCTTCTCCGGGGAGTCTTTGCCAATTTGAAGGTCATTTCGAGCCGTATTAATCTCCTCTCCAGACGAGCACGAAGCATCGACTGTAACAATCAGCGCATTAGATGAGAAAAGATGGAAGGCAACTTAATGGAAGGCGTTGAGAAATGCTGCGCTAAATTTGGACGTTCTGTCGGCGTACGCGAATGTAGCAGCAGAGATAGAAAAGAAAACAAAAATGATAGTAGGGTAATGTAGTTATACCAAGAGTACTGTCGTAAATATCGGCGTGGTTCATGGGAATTCTATATTGACATTCAACTGCCCATACGCACATTTGATCAAAAATTTTCGAGATCTGACTTACTTTGATTCGCTGTGATATTTATCAAAAGGCCTTTTCAGAAAAGTAGACACATTTTAAATCCCCCGACTGCCTTTCACTTAGAAGCTACGCCTTAACCAACAATAAACGCGTCAACTCTTAAAGTTCGAGTTGACGGCGGTAATACAAGTAATGGCAGAAGATTCGTTACGATCGGACAAGAAATCACAAAGTTGTAGAATTTCAGAATATCTCTTGTCTAGACTGCCAACTAATAACTCTGCAATGCTGACTTTTGACACAGTGGGTTGTATTTGCCAGAATATCAACGGAAAGTAATATTTTGTAACTGTGTGTGTGTGTGTGTGTGTGTGTGTGTGTGTGTGTGTGTGTGTGTGTGTGTGTGTGTGTGTGTGTGTGTGTGTGTGTGTGTGTGTGTGTGTGTGTGTGTGTGTGTGTGTGTGTGTGTGCTTCTGAGACGATGACCTCATTCAATTTGTACATTCGGTTGCAGCCAAAACTACTTTTACTGAAAATAAAAAGTAAAAATACAACGCTACATCAATTTCCAAAACATTTCCATCATTCTGTTTAGCTGACTATTTAGGTCAACCCGAGAATGAGGAAGAATTAAAATTGAAAACGCGCGGATGGTTTTTTTGATTGACACCTAAGAGATGTCAGCTTATTTTGAAAGGGAAGCAGAGGAGCTGTTGTATCACTATTACTATCTTTTTTTTCCTCTTTCTTTTTCGAACGAAATTGCGGATCGGGGGAAGAAGATAGATAGAAAGAATCGAAGAAGATAGAAAGATAGATAGATAATAGATAGATAAGACAGACAAGAGAGAGAGAGAGAGAGGCATGAACGATAAACGAATTCATTAATATGTACGTGTTTTTTTTCATATATTAGAATTGCCGCGAATAGATACAGATGTGGCGATCGGACATAGAATTCATAGAATATGTATTCATAACCTGGCACATACTTGACATCTTAAAGGCTGATGACCATGGTTGTCTGTAGTTCAATATAGTTCATTCTACCGTAACTATGTATGTTGGGATCATTGGGCATTGGGAGAATCTCACTAGGGAGGAACACGGAGGAAAAATCAGTGGACTTTGTTGTTGTTTTGATCGTTTAAAAGCATTTCCATACCAAGATTGAAAGCAGTCACGTTTCAATCAAGAAAAGTGGCAAAATACACGGACATTGTACAAAAAACAAAAACAGAAGAAATATTAAAAAGTGTAAAGTTTGAATTATAGTACATGTTTTCGTTAGCACAGTATAGTTGTTATGTGGAAAGGTGTAGAAATTTGTGGGTTTTTTTTTTCTTCTTCTTCTTCTTCTTCGATTTATAGCTCGGGGAAACGTTGTATATTATGTCTCTCTAAGCCTGTGTGGCTTGTATGTCTGGAAACATTTGTCGTTATTGAAGCTAAGCTAAAATTGTTTTTTTGCTCCTGATTTGAAAGCAGCTACTGTCATCTAGGTTCTTAGCCGAAATGGTAGTAGAAGTAATAATAATAATAATAATAATAATAATAATAATAATAATAATAATAATAATGATAACAATAACAATAATAATAATGATAATAATAATAATAATAATAACAATAACAATAATAATAGTGATAATAATAACAATGATAATAAAATCAGTAATATATTCCCATACTCTGCGTATGTGCTTCAGATGAGACGGGTTTAAATGGATTTTGCCCGATTTGTTTGTCCTTTTCATGCACTCGACTCAAACAGTGCAGTAAAGCGTCTATTCTTTGTGGAATTTTAGCCTTTCAGCGTCTATTCGAGTTGTTCCCTAACCTAAGAATTTAATTATTTTAGCATGCCTTCAAAGCATCAACTTTCATCAACTGCATCTTTCAACAATGGGTAATTCATGGAATTATCGCTATCACAACAGGTTGCTCCCTGTGTAATTATATATATAGAGTTATTGAATTCGCATTCACTTCATTGGCATTGTAAAAGAGAAAAAAAATCAAGTAAAACACCAAGTGCTTACAAAGCGATGGAAGTTTTGATTGCTTCTAAAATAATTACTATCAATAATTGAAATCTCCTTGCTGAAATACAGCGCTTCATCTCCGACGCGGCTCAGTAGAAAAGCTCCCAATATTTCCAGTATATACAAGAATGAAACACAACTGAGAGAGCTTTGTTTAATGGCGGGCGGAATCACTCACTATGTAAAAACGTCAAAAGTAAAACCAGCATCCACAGCTGTAATGATTTTCTGTAAACACACTGAAGCTCATGCATTTTTATTTTACACACATACTCACACACACACACACACACACACACACACACACACACACACACACACACACACACACACATATATATATATATATATATATATGAAACTTCTGCGTCGGTGTGTAGTAAATAGAATCAAGTGTAAAAACAGTCGTATAAACACCGCAGGAGCCCAAAAATTGGACTGACGTTTCGGTCAAAGAACCTTTGATAAAGGTCTTTGACCGAAACGTCAGTCCAATTTTTTTGGCTCCTGCGGTGTTTATACGACTGTTTTTACACTTGATTATATATATATATATGATATATATATGTACACTCAACCAAAAAAGTAAGTTCCCCCCTAGTATTTTTGGATATATCTCAAAAGTATTTTACCGACTTTCATAATTCAAACAGGAATGGATAGGGAATGTTATTACTCATAACATGAATGGCATATCATTGCCACCACATAATAATCATTATTGGTGTGAAAAAATGCATTCTACGTCAAAATGCATCGGAAAAAAAAAGTTGCACTTTATTGATTTGCATTGTCACCCTTGGTCGGCCACTTCTTGGCAGATCTTTGACCTCTTCAGTTTCCTGAAACTTTTCTTTAAATTTCCTTATGGCATTGGGCGAAACCCCTAGTCTCCTGGCCACCTCCTTAACCGGAACTCCAGCTTTAAGGAAAGCTGTAGCTCTCCCTCTTTCAAAAATTTGCAGACGCGGCATGATGCAAAATGGCCATAAGCACATTAATGTGATCAACCCAAATTGGAATTAAAAAGCACATGGCTTCGAACACCATTTTCATGTTGAAAAGGCCTATTGTTTAGAAAGTGTGCGTAACATCTGTTTAATAGCTAAGCACATTGTATCTGAAGAAATCCCTGAGAATTACACAACAATTTGAAGGTTATTTGCTAACTTGCTTAGGAAATGTACATAATATGCTTCATCATGTGTATATCAACCTTCAGTGCAACTTTTTTTCCCCATGCATTTTGACATAAAATGCATTTTTTTTATACCAATAATGATATCTGGAGGCAATGATATGCCATTCATGTTATGAGTAATAGAATTCCCTATCCATTCCCGTTCGAAATATGAAAATCAGTAAAACATTTTTTGAGATATATCAAAAAATGGTAGGGGAACTTACTTTTTTGGTTGAGTGTATATTGTGTGTGTATGTGTGCGTAAATATGTAAGTGTATATTATGTGTTTGATATTTGTACTCAAAATAGAATTGCTGCACGTTATTCATGACGCCACTGTAAATTCGTCGTGGTTGTCACGCACTTAACAAGTTATATCCTTAAAGGACAAGTTCACCTTCATAAACATAAGGATTGAGAGAATGCAACAATATTAGTAGAACACATCAGTGAAAGTTTGAGGAAAATTGGACAATCGATGCAAAAGTTATGAATTTTTAAAATTTTTGTGTTGGAACCGCTGGATGAGGAGACTACTACAGCTTGTGAGTCATATGCGTACAACAGTATAAAGAAAATGTAAAGAAAATTCAACATATTTTCACTTTTTTCGCATAATAAAAGAGCACTTGACTTGCCACTTTCTAAAGGCAGGGGGAATAATATTACCCATAACATTTGTCGGTAACGAGTCTGGGGAATGTGTACTCTTTTCAAAAGATGAAATTTTGTGAAATTCTCTTTATATTTTCCTTATATTGTTGTACGCATGTGACATCTAAGTTATTCACACACTGCAGTAGTCTTCTCATCCAGTGGTTACTGCACAAAAACTTCAAAAATTCATAACTTTTGAACGGATTGTCTGATTTTCCTCAAACATTCAATGATGTGTTCTACTAATATTGCTACATTCTCTCAATCCTTATGTTTATGAAGGTGAACTTGTCCTTTAAAAGACAAAAGGGGCAGAAGAGATGTTCACTTGCAAAAAGTTACAGTTTGAAGAATGTATACGCAGAATTCGAATCTCACAAGATGCAAATTAAGGTCAGGATTAAGTAGTGGTTTGTTGGTATTAATTGGGCCTACGTCAGCAAGCACGATAGATAAGGTAGTCATTCAGAAGTGTGTTCGGAAATTTAAATTGTAGTAGGGAGGCTGCTATAATTGTTCTCAGATGTAGAGACTACGTCGATTTTCAGTAGTATCCTGACAATATTTCTAAAGTTAGAATAAAAGTATGCAGTTTGTGGGTAGTCTAGACCTATACATAGACATATTAGATTGAAGTTACCCCGTTCGTCATCTCTGCCGGTTAAGGGACTGTTGTGACGTCTTAGGCTTCATTTCCCATTTCTTATGATATGTGAAGATAAGAGATACCAGCTTTTATAATATGTGTTACAGGGAAAAAAAAGAACATGAAACTGAAACTCTAATATTACTCGTGGGAAACTGGTCCAGAGACATGATTAAGGCCTATGTGCTACGTCAGTCAGTTCCGCAATGACGCTTCCCCTTGGTTTTTTGTCACTTTCTGATCCGAGGGTAATTCATGACGTCACGGGCGAGGCGAAACTTCTCCCGAGGAACATCTAAAATACGTATGGGATACAAAAAGGCTCGCGGTGACATTGACAGGGTGTAGTCAGTCACAGTTGGCTCGAATCTGATCTTAAAAGTGTACATTAGTTGCGAAAGGTAATTGAATTGTGCTCGACGTAAAGACATTACGTTGATGGTTGCTGGCTTTGGACGGAACATACAGAATAAAGTATTTGAAATTATCTTGGGAGTGGGAGATTGAAACCCTCCTAAAAGTATACCACTTCCTACAACAAATTTCTTTAGAGAATCTTTATCTGGTAGTACATGTTTAGCTAGGTTTCATGAAAATACCATCTGGCATTGTGGAGAGTTCTGGACAATAAAAACAATAATCTGTCCTTTCATGCGACTTTTTTCATCAGTCAAGTAGATTTGTGGATGCAATGTGATTTTTTTTTTCGCAGCCATTTTTGAAGCATCAGTGCACAGCGCAACATTTGCGGTTTATGAACCCGGTGCGGAACCAGCAAATTGTCACTTCTCAGTCTTGTGACAATAACAGTTTATTTTATTGACTGCACCAAAAGAAATCATTTCATTATCTTGTGTCGCTTGAATACCTTGTTCCCAGAAATTATTTTCCTATAAAATGTGAAAACAGAACACTCGCGAAAATGCTGCACATGGGAGAATGCCTGAAGTGAGCCTCTCTCATGCGCTCACCTATTCAACGTAGTTGCTAACTCGTAGAGGCTTCACAAACCAATATGATAGGACCTACTGTGTTTCAACGGTCACTCCCTTTTTCCCTAAAAGACTCAACAATGAATCATAAATGACGTCAACAACGACTTGTTGTATTGTATGAAAGAATCCATTTAATGGAGTGGAAAAATTGTACATGTGTGCTGAACAAGATGAGTCATAAACATTCTTTTAATGAATTTGTCGTCAGTCCAGTAATGCCCACACGAAAGAGCAGAAAAGGATAATTCCATGTTCTATTTGCCAAACGGATTTGCACAACATATCGTCTCAGTATCCGTATACTTGTTCGGAAGTGAGGGGAGTGAAAATCAAATAAAACGATAATGGAAAAATACTGGGATAGGGCCGTAAACCATTATGTACATTCAGAAAAGAACATCAACATCTATGTTGCAACGTTAGCATGATGAACTACCGGCTAGTTTTTGTTTACCTACCGGTGAGTGATAAATCGATGGATATCCTGTCTCAGTCGAAGTGAAAAATCCCTACACAGTACGAGGAATAGCATAACTAATGTTGCTTCCGCCTTGTATCTTTGCAACAACGGATTTCTACTTTCGTATATAAAGAGCTATATTAAACTGCCTGCATTTGTATTATATCTATGCTGACCCTAAAAGTTTATCAAATATTCTAGTTTGGACACGGCAGCCTGTTTCATATTACTAATCAGATAGAGTATTCGAGTATACCACTTTACTAAATGTAAATCATTGAATAGATATACTACACTGTGAAATGTAATCATAACTCGGGGCTCACAAAGTGGAATGAGTGAGCGGATATATACAGCCCTTACATTTCGATATCATCTCTTAATGTTTCTTAAAACAACATCATCAAACAATAATTTCCCCTTACCTTTTCCGAATATAATTTACTCATTATTATCATGCTAGACCCATAGAATTACGGAACCAGCATCTTGGCAGGAATGAAACAACGCCATCATACTGTAAAACTTTATTGTGATTGTCCTAAAACTTTGCACCCAAAGTGACCAATCACAGCAGAGCTTTTGGATAATACGACTAATTATGATGATAAGAAATAGGCACTATATTGTCAGGAGATACGTACGAAATTTGTGATAGATATGATTAAGCCGAAACACTTCATATTATCATTGCCTTTAGAGCTGAATTTTCTCTCATAAATGGCAGACAAAATCCATATTGAAGAGATGACGGCACATACCGTAGGTTATGAAATGAAACGTTTTCTTACCTGTAAAAGCCAAAATTATAGACCTGACCTTACTGATTCCAAACCTATACTGGAGCTTATTGTCATACCAACAAACAAACGAAAATATGTTTGCTTGTGTTATCAATTCGTTTCTTAGCGTAGAATTACATGGTGCCACAGTTGCTGTTTTGCATTCTCAAAAATAAAAGATGACATACTGCTTTAGCAGTATAGATTGCGTGTGTGAGAAGATGCTGCTCTCTGGAGCGAGTTTGGTATACGCTGTGGTATTACTAGTACCCAGATATCAGTTTCATTTTATCTCAAGGTCAAACTAAAAAAAAGATAATACAAGACAATTCAGGGCCTAGTGTATATTTAACCGGGCTAGTTGTTCCGAATAGATATTGCTGTCAAGGTGCGTACTTCCATGACCATTCTGAGGATTTTCTCCTGCCATGACAAAATTAAATGTGATTTTAAAAAATCGACAAACAGCTTCTATTGTTATGAAAATGCAAATGGTTAAGCCACTAATGCATAATGTTCTCATATCTAATTTTTTTTTTGAACAGTTTGACTAAAGCTGCTTGACAAAAAAGACAGACTGACTGGCCAACCTAATATGTCAGGATAATCAAATAAAGAGAGGTGTTTTGTCAGGCCTGGTGACTGCCTTAGCTACTAATTTGATAAGGTTTCAATAGCGTAACATGTTAAACATGTGCAAGAAATGAAGTGTGGTGAAGAGATGCCTAGAGTAAAATTCCAAACACTCTGCCATCTTCTCCGCGGTGTAATTTCAAGTGTTTCGTACAACTGCACTTATAGAAGCTGATGTGAAAAGCTATGGTGCAATAGCCCTTGATTCACCACAATGTTATTTCGATCCGAAACAATCGTCGTCCTCCTCAAACGAGGAAGACTGATAATCGCTAAAAAAAAACAACTACAACACTTTAAATCAAGGAAATAAAAAAGTTTCACCGAGTGTGTGTTGGTCACTCTGTGTTTTTGTGTGCCTGCAAGTGGTATGTTCTCTCTCTCTCTCTCTCTCTCTCTCTCTCTCTCTCTCGATTGAAATTGCATTTAGTCTAGCAAATGGTGTCTTCTATTAATTTTGCAGACTCGCGTTGCTTACGAAGTCATTGCGACGATAATGTGTACTTTCGTATCTTTGAAATATTAGTGAGATCGACAAACCGGGATAAATTGAAGAAAAGTGATATCATGTGTCAAATCTCAAGAAGAATGAGAAACCTGACTATGTTGTTCAAATATCTCTTAAAGTGACTGAATATGAAGTCCTTTGAGCCAATGTTTAACGCGAAGCAAGTCTTAGAGAATATTGGTCGCCAACTCCATTCTCCAGCCGCTTTCAGTGAATAGGAGACCAAACTACGAGACAACAAGACCCAACATTAGTTATATCATTACGGAAGTAGGGACAAAAGACGTGACATGTTTGAAGATAATCCAAACAAGCTGCGGCACCGGAGAACACGTGATTGAAAAAGAAAGAGAGAAGTTGGAAGCTAATAATATCCGCTGCAGCTCCAATCCGCCTCCGTCCAATTCATAATTCCAGGCTGTGACAATATGTGTCGTAATAATCATGTCACGTCAAAGTTGGAAAGATTGATTCGTCCGATATATTGGAAAGACAAAGGGAGCTGGTCAACAGAACGAACGGACATGCCCGACAAGCCATGCTTCCGTCTACATGGCGCGTATTATACCCGTCTAGCTGTGTCATCGTAGCGCTGGCTTAATTGGTTGTTATTTCCAATTTGCCGTAATGGCAAATGTAAACACGGCGCTCCTCTCTGTCTCTGGTGTCGCCTTTAACTCTCCCGGGACAGCATTGGAGTAAAAGCTCATCAATACAACACGTAGTGGGCTTGCTATTGTGGATGAAAGGGGTTAAAGAAAAGCCCACCAGGTTGTCCCAGCACAGATCAACGAACAACGCTATTAACAGCCGGCGACTGTGGATAACTGAATTGTAAAGGATTTCTTTCAATATACGTCATTCATAAGGATGACGCAGACGAATTTCACCAGATTTACAAAGATGTATCAAGGGACGGTATAATACAAAAAGCGATAAAATAAAATTGTAGTTACTTTTCCAAAGTAACACAATGCATCTCTATTACGCCTCTGTTACTAATTTTATGAGACGCGAATTAAAAATTATCATAACTTCACAAAAAGAGAAACAGACGTAAAGACGAATATTGCTTTAATCACTTTAACTGTTGTTCAGCTTCAAATTTGAAGTAGGAGTAGGAGTAGAAAATAAAGTAAGAAACTAGCTAATTTGATAAAGACTGATATAACTAGTACTGCATTTCTTTGTCTTTAATGTTGACTTCGTCGTACTGAGTTTGACTGTCGACCTAACCCATTTGTATTTCAGTAATTCTATACTTACTTGCAAAGAAAGGACCTATATTTAGACGACTTAATAATGTACGGCAAATAAGTGGTGAGCTAACTAGCACAAAATGATAATGATTCAAATATTAAAGTATTCAAACAATTAAACCTTCGGCACCGTCTTTTTATCCCTCCGAGGATCAATATTAAGATTCCCACAAGCTGTTTGCTACCATGTGGCCTCGACAACAAAAGCTTACAATATTCAATTTCTAAGGAATTTCTAAGGAATCGCACCCTTTTTAACGGAGGCGTAGGTATTCCACGAGGCTCGTCTGTCATGCAGTGACTTCCTTTTGAAACAACAGGCCTAAAATGTCACTGCCAATGTCAGTAACATCCCTCTGGAATTACGCCTTTTATTAAGTTGTCCTTTTCCTCTTTTGTTTTGTTTTTCGGGGTTTTTTTAGTAGAATTTGTAGGAATGTTGTACACGTAATTGTCCCCAGCGGGTAGACGAGAAAGCATCGAAGCATCAATTATGAAAACGATGAGAAAAAGCAATCTTTTTCTGGTGTGAAAGGGTATCCATGGGGTTAGCTGCCAGGTATGATGTTTTATCAAACTGTAAATGCCACACTACATTCTTGGAGCAATAAGAAACACAACGTGCAGTAGAAAACGTGCAGCGGATTATAAGGGTGGAACACATACAATCATGTTAAAGCGATGCATGGAAAACTTTTAAGGAACAAGTAAAGAAAACGAGTGTATCAATATTTCTCTATCTATATCTAGTCATCTTGTACACTGTACACTCAAAAACCTTATTGCACACCCACGCACATATATGTTCCTACATAACATATATGTAATGTGTGTGTGTGTGCGTATGTGCAGACGTATAATATTTGAGTGTGCAGTGGACAGGATGATATATATATATATATATATATATATATATATATATATATATATATATCGAATAAGAATAGCCATCGCATTGTTTTGATGAGATTCGCCACGACGTGAACCTTACCCATATCGATTCCTTTCTGGCGCCAATTTCCCGGGACACGCCACAACACCCACCCGAGCCCCAAGACCCTAACCCCAACCGCTAGCTCGCACCCCAGCAGCGTCCCGCCCTCTCGAGCACCAAGTGTGCTCGTATGGCGCAGGCACGAGGGGCTGTCGTGAAATTTAAGCAAATCGGACAAATCACTAGCACTTCAAAATGCTCAAGAGAAGTAGAGTGCCCCCGTGTGATGCGGATATATATCTCCTTAGAACCTCAAGATTTGTGATAACTCACATTAGCGTTGTAATAGTCTTAGAACTAATTTGGGCAGATGGCGTAGAACGGCAAAGTGCCTAACGCTACAGCTAACTTGCACCTGGTGAGAGCGCTACTCACAATTCTCTTGTGGTTTGGTTACAGGTGGTAGATGAAAGCGTAGCACGATCATCATCACACAGTACCTCGTGATCATGGATTGCGATAAACGTTGACTCTCAAAAGTGACACCTTATTATTGGCTAAAATTACAATGAAATGCCTCTCGTACTAATTATCAAACATTAAAAGGAAGCCGCTAAGGACCGAAATTCATCAGTAGAAGAATTAGATAAAACAGATATTTGAGATGCACAATGTTCTTTCATATTTGTTAGCCTGAAATAGAAACTTTCATTTTGGCCCTGAGTTCAGGTTTTAATTGGTTGCAAGTCATTCTAAGTTTTTTTGGGGTTTTTTTTTTTGGTTGTTTTTTTAAGAGGTTTTTATAAAATCAGTTGGAAAGGTGATTGAAATCGATTTTTCTTAGTCAGTTTTTTCCAAAAAAAAAGTGTTGTTTCCGTGTTTTACGAGCTTTAATAAGTTAGACATATTGTTTCACTTTCAGCATATTTTGGGAAAAAGATCATTTTATTCAATCTTTATCAGCTGCAAGGTGGACCTTAGGTACTTTTTTCATGCATATTTATGCAGGAACGGGAATGCTTTTAGGAAAGGAGCACACATACTTAAGTAAATAGTCTTTCAATGATTGAAATGATTCTCTAAAGATACTTTGGGAAAGCTGCTCAGAAAGTAAGAACAATCATTAGGTTGTTTACTTCGTCCCGAAGAAATCCTTTAGCTGTCTACCAAAGATATGAACGTAGTGTAAAAGTAACTAAAGTGACTATGCGCGATTTGATTTGTGTGTATGCTTGTCAGCATATGTTTTTGTGCTTGTTCGTATTGCACTGGTGTGGAGGTAGTGTAACTGTATTATACTTGTGTGTGTGTGTGTGTGTGTGTGTGTGTGTGTGTGTGTGTGTGTGTGTGTGGGTGTTTTATCAATGTAACGTTCTGACTTGAAACTCATTTAGGATGAATTAAACTTTGTCCAGCAGATTATTCAATATTTCCTACCGTTCTAGAGTCAATGTGACTCAATTAAGTTCAGTGCCACGAGAGACAAGCGTGACCTTATACCGAGAGCAATTGTGAGATCACCTCCGTACTTTTACCATCTCGACTTAATTTCTCCTCAGTGTTCTCCCATATTAAGGCTTCATCGCTCAGTGACTTTTTTCCCCCGTCGGCTTTAAATTTCCCAGGGCTGATCCTTGAAGATTCATAGTAATTGTCCACAAATCTCTCTTGGCAGTCGCATTTAATTGCGATTTGAGATTATTATAAGGATAACGAGTTATTTCTTCTAGCTTCAATTATTTGATTGATGGCTACGGGAGGAGAAATTATAACCTTGCAAATGAGTCTCCTTGCTGCTTTGCGACCAACAAAAATGATGAAGATTTCAGTTAACATTGATTTCGTTCAGTAATTAACACTATGTGCACGCATCTCGACAAGAGAAGAATCATTATCTGCAATTTTGTTAATCTGCCCCTTCATTTTACTTGCTCTTTCTCTATTTCATTCTTTCTTGCTTGGATCCGCAATATGAAAGGTTGAAATTTGGAGATCACCATCTCTCAAATTACTGTGTTGGCTTCCGTCATGCAATGAGAATCTTATTTCATTATGACAAACTCACCATGCGGTAAATTCAAACATCTCATGGCAGCAACTTTACTGATTGTTATCACGGTTCAATAACTAATATTTGACATTCGTTGACAACGTTTGTTGGCTTTTTTGTTGTTGTTGTATGATTGAAGGAAACATACACGTCTTCTGAATCGATGGGTTTTTGTTCACCCTATCAACAATCGTCAAACTGTTCCTGACATCCCAAATGATATAAAGGTAATTCACATATCCCGTTTACTCATTTTTTTTTTATACTGAGAATGAGGTCACGTGCCGTGACCTACAATGGCGTGTTGACTGTTTAAAGACTATTTACTGTCTACAATAGTAACCGATTTCTACTTTATTGAAGCAAAAATAAAAAAGAGAAGATATTGTTAACGATCCTTTCTAGGTTCATGACGACCTGCAAAAGCTATGACTACTTTACGATGGCACAAAATAGAATGAGACATATAAATGAACAGAAACTAGATTGTACAAATATTAACTGTTGCCAGCAGAGATAAGTTAAAAGAATGAAGAGAAAGAATATGATACTCACTTCTGATATTACATCCCGCATGGACGCAACTAAAACAAACGGCGGCCAAGAGAACAATTATAGTCCAGGTCAAATTCCTCATCCCATCTCCACCCATGGTGGTCGCCGACCTCAGAGTAAAAAAAAAAAGTTGGAGAGGGATGGCGGTCACGCTAGCTCCGACTTCGAATCACGACTACCAGGCTACCAAACGTAGTGGCCAACTTAGTAAATCTGGACACACCTCAAACCTACAGGGCACACGCAGGCAAGAGAACAAGCAAACAGCGATCTGAGTCTAACGAAACGTTTAATCACGTGTGAGTTAGGTGCAGAGCTTATCACTGGTATTAAAAGTGTCCAGACGTTTATATAGTCGCGAATAATGAATATGTGTATATATTATGGAGACGCGGACAATTCTGCCCGCAACGTCTGTATGGCCAAATCTCCCTCCTCATCCACATGCCTCTGGTTGATCAAAGGCTGTCACGTACGATTTTGGCGCGATTTGGGTCTCTTTTTTTTTCCTACCAGCGTGTTCAGGTGGAAACTTGCATGACGTGGTTTATTCACGAATGAGGAGAAGTTGCTATTGTGTTTGTTTACTCGCTAACGGTCTCTCCCTTTCTGTGTACGTGTGTGTGTGTGTGTATGTGTGTGTGCGCGTGTGTGTCTGTTTTCGTCCTCTCAGGCACGCCTGCAGTATCTGCATCCCTCGTCTCTTTTCTTCCTCTCCCAGTTCCTGCCTTTTAGCTCCCCCTCACCCTAACTTCTCTCTCCCTTACACTCTCTCTTCTCTCTCCCTCTCTCACACACTCTCTCTTTATATCTTTCTCTCTATCTATCTCTCTCTCCTTTTCTTTCTCCCATTCTCTATCTGTTTATTGCTGGCGCTTTTCTCATTTTTGCTTTGTTCCTCTCGTGGTGCCGTCCTCCTCCGCTTCCTTTGAGTGGTTTCGCTACGATGCCTACGGGATGTGTACATTGTTGATATTAGCTGGCTATGGCGATACATACCGTGCCTTGTACGCCTGGGTTACACCTTTTTACCAGCTTTCGGCACGTAATCAATCAGGTAGATGGGGGTACGGTTTGGTGGTGGTGGTGATGGTGGGGGGGGGGGGGGGGGGGTTAAGGAGTGTGTCTATGTCGAGAAGGGAAGAGAGCTATGAAGAGGACAATCATACGACAGCCCCTCCGTGCGCGTGATTTGGACTTCGTTAACGCAGGTGCTAATCTATTTCTAATTCTGTCTAATTAAATTGATAGATGGGTTTGTCAATGCAAAGAAACGGATCGCGGGAAACGGTACAATTGTGGATAGGAGCGATGGCTTGAAAGTAAAGAAAAAAGAACAGGAAAGTTCCACGAATAACAAGTGATTTCTCTGGTTACATGTTGAACGTCATGTGGATAGCACAAGCTGTCTTTTTTTTTTCGAGATTTATTTCTTCACCATTTATTTACATTTTTTTAATCGTATCTTTTAGCATTTCTAAATTATTCCAAACACAAATGTCTTAGATATGTAAAAAAGTGAAAAATGGAAATTTCAATGTGCATTGTTTCACCAAAAGCTACCAGTCTGCTTAATACTTTTGTTGACAATTCACTGATGATAATCATGTGGAACTGTAACCTAAAAGATAACTCTACAATTCAGCAACAATAAATCAAAATTCCAAACAGAAAAATCATTGATTGAACCATTTCTTTATTTATTTGCATTGTATATCGTCGTACATTTTCTGCTGAGAAAAGAAAACAGTACCTAAATCATTGGCCACAATCAGTAACTTTGACTTGCTATAGAATGAATTCAGAATGAATTTGTAAGTAATGTAGTAAATTTGTATTTTCTATGACAATAATCATTGTGGAGATAACAGTGATAACAATAATAACAATATAGGCACGAAAATATCGACAAGACTTAATATCATGACTGTGGGGTGGGCTCTTCTGGCTCTTACTGAAAACAAAAAGAAAAATACTTTAGAAATATTTTATGATAATAACTCTATAATAGAAGAAGAAAAAAAGAAATTGAAGAAAATGGATGAGACAAAATATGATTACTGTTTATGATAATGGCTTGAAGATTCTTACTTCGATGTACCTATGGAAGTCTTGCTGAATGATAGCTGAATAAAGAAGTGAAGACTGGTTTGACATTGATCATGATGCAACATGTTATCTTGCTTTAATTCTTAATGCAGTTGTTCAATCTGACAAATATTATGTTCCGCGCCTTCACGCAAACATGCATCAATCGAGTGAATACGCTATTTGTCCGGCTTGCAGGTGTTTTAAAGATCATGGTAACATGGAAACGTCTCCAATCAATAATCATAGCAGAATGTTGAACTATCAATATCCTGTCTCAAGTTGTAAAGAGTGATGTGTATCTTGAAAATTAAGTCTGTGTTGATAGAGAGAGTCCGAAAGAACTCGTTGGAGGGCCCCTCAATTGCCTGCAATCCGTGTTACTTTCGCGCCCATGATTCCATAATACTGTAGGTAGGGAAAGAAATTTGTCTCCTACGCATGAAAAGCAGACACCGATGAAAGGATCTGGGATAATGTATTTTTGTTGGTGTTGTTTTGCAAGATATTTTGACATCATTAACTTCTTTACTCGGTCAATATCAAAACCATCCATCTTACTTAAACTCAGCTATTGTTGCGGTAAAAGCGACTTTAATGTTATTCAAGACACATGTTATGTTTAATCTCGTATGAGGGAATTTTTCCGTGTTCCAAAGTAACTGTCTATATCATCTATTTTTTCACAAGGGAAGAAGACAGATAGTAAGTTTTAATGTAAGAGCTTGAGTGTTTGATTGATTCAATGTTTCCCACTCCTAGCTTTTAAATGATATAATAAATGATGCGATTTATCGTCATATAGACAAGACTGTTTCAGGCTAGCAATGACGGACTATCGCATGCTACGTTGAATTTATTCTTCCACAATAATTCATTCTGTGACTTAAATATTCATTAATCCATTCATTCATTCAGTCAGTCAGTAAGTCAGTCGAACATGTGCTCACTTATTTACCATTCGTGTATGTTAAACGGTAGCCGACTATATACTATACAGAGAATAGTTCAATCTTTTTTCCTCTAAGAATGAATCATCTGCAATAACAACTGACTTTTTGCGTTTTTGGGCACATCTAAGCGTTCCATTTGCTATAGTCGGCTTCAATTTTCTATTGATGTCTCCTTATTGTTATGTTTTCCTTGAATTCCCCTCCTTTATTTTTCCTTGTGAATGATTTGAAGAAGAGTTTTTAGGGAGAGAGACTTAATTTAATCTTTTGTATGGAGGATTATGATATGAAAGGTAGGAAACGATTACTCACTGTGCACACTGGTAAGGTGCTCAAAAGCAGAAATGTATATAGGTAACATTTCTTTGAACTTTTCGAAAACGAACCTTATTTCATTTAAAATTTCATTTCGTTTCATTTCAAATTCAAGTTCGAATTTTACCTTGACGCCTCGATCCATGTCAAGCAGCTGCTTATGATCGCGGCCCTGCCTTTTTTTTTTTTTGTCATTACAATGTCTATGATAGATATACACAATTCTCAAATCAATTCATTTACCCCCTCCCCTTTGATTTTCTTTTCTTAATTTTTGGTTATTATAACGACATAAAATGTTCTGAATGAATAATCAATCATCGCCTTGTTAACTTACTATATGTTATTTTCACCATTTCCTTCTGAACTTGTTTGTGATATTATGCTATACGTCTTATACATCAAATACTGTTATGCTCATAATGTACGTACATATTTTGAAGCAATTTGTAAGACAGTATGCCAAGCTTATGCGTCGTGTAATGTTATTATCAAAATATATGTATTCTTTTGTTATGTATGATTTGAAAAAAAAAGGCAGAAATAGAACCAAACAAACAAATTTTCGGATTGACGAACCTTCGGAATAACGTCACAAAATATTGTTTGGATTAACAAACACTATTTCATTTTTAGATTAACGAACCACTATAGGTATATGGACTTTGTGTGTTTCAGCATAACGAACCTTATTTCCGTTTTCGGATTAAAGAATCTTCTAACTGACAAGCATCACGAATGGATATGTATGAATGCGAATGAACAACGTGTAAATGTAATTGCAGTACTTGGACAGCTGAAGCTAAACACTTTGGTTGTCAAAGCATAATCCATCCCTGAATGACGATGCGACAGCAAACTTGCAATTTACTTTAATGGACGTAATCTCAACGCAGATACTATATCCTACGGAATAAGGACTTCAAGACAAGAGATCTGTATTTGAAATCATTGGCCCTTACCTATTTTTGTGTGTGACCTTTTCCTTGGCGACAACGCTGACAATATTGTTTGGCTAAGCTATCAAAGGCACTAATGTTATTATAACCGAGGTCGCATTTCCATTCATCCAGACAGCCTAGTCTTAACGCTCGCACAACAATGCTGAAAAGCCTTCAGGCACATTTGCACTTTGATACTAGTCGCCCCGATACGTTAAAACCCTCTTTGAGACATTTTCCACCTTATGGTAACAAAATAATGATCTCGCCATTCATTGACAGCATATTGCTTTTTTTCTTTTTGTTGTTTCCATACAATCTCACTCTTTTTGACTCTTCCAACGTGGATCATCTTAATAACCTCTAATGATGATTCTACAGCTACGAAGAAGAAAAAGAAAAAGATGGCACAATGTTTTGGGTGGCCTTGAATTTTCGCTTTGCCCTAATTTCGTTTCCTCGTTTACTTTTTAAGTTTATGTTACTACTGCTCTTCTTTTAATATTGAAACACCCACATTGCACTCTTGGTAATTATCTTATTGTGATAGTGATATATGACGATCAATGCCCAGAAAAAGAAAAAAGTGGTAGTGTCACAGTTGGAATTCGGTTTAAATTGTTAAAAAGGATACCACTTTGATAAGAGTTAAGGGCTTCTAATATAGTGTATAGTCAGGCGGACGAATGATTTTTGATAGAATATTTAATATCCTCCCAATTCCTACCCTATCGTAGTCACCAGCAATCAAAGTAATCAAATCGTTCTATCAATTTCAATAAGAGTAAATTTGATTATCATTCTAAATGTAATGGTCGGGTATAAATGTGCCGATTCTTGTTTATGTACTGTTTGTTATCTCTGTATATTAATCAAAATGATATGTCTAATAAATTTTCTTCTTCATTTTCTTCTCCCTGTCGTGATCTTCGTGCATTCCGTTTTCCTGAAATCTTTGATGGTATCCCCCTTGCCTTCTCTTTGATCTATTCAATTCTGTCTGGTATTTTCTACCTTGGTGTTGTAGAAAACATTATCCAAGCTTTGCTGAATCATGATAAAGCTTTCCTCACTTTTCTTCCTTGTTGAAACTACTTTGTACTTTTTTGCCAATGTATTGTGACTACTATTATGGTCAGATTCCAACAAGTAAAGTGGATAACAAGTATATGATGAATAGATAAATAATGTACACAAGTTTTATCCTCTGTAACAAATGAAACAAACAGGAAGAAGAAGAAGGAGACGTAGACAAATATCTCGTCCTTGCTTTCAAGTCTATCCTGTGACCTTATTTCGTTATTAGCGAGATCTAATCATTCAGGTGGATTGTTACCATAGTGACGACAAGTGTGGTGTACTGTCTGTATTGAGGCCCACACGCCCAAACTACTAATCAAGATCAACGTGGTTTAATGACTACTAGCAGGTCTGTCACATTTTCGTCATGTGATAATGCACCGGGTTGACGTAGATCCGACAATGTCATCTTCATTCAAGCATAAGATCTCCTCCTTTAATACCCTCTTTTCTATTTTATCTCAAGGAGTGAGGGTTTTTTTTTTCTTTCTCTCTCCAAGAGCTTGTTTTCTCCAAGAGACGTACATTACTTGAACAGTTGAATTCACAGTGTTTGCCGTATTATATACTTCAGCTTTCTTTTGCTTATTCATTTAAACTTTTTTCTATGAGTGCCAACACCAATTAAGATTACACCAAAACTAAAAAAGAAAAATGATTATAACAATAAGAGTTGAATGAAAAAGCATACCCACTGTTACTTACACACGACCTTGTCCAATATGTGCCCAAAGATCCGTAATATTGTTCAGCGAAATCATAGTCTCAGCAAAAGAAACTCAGATTAATTTCAGACTAATTACAGTAGAATGATTCCTGGTTCATATTTGTCATCGTCATCAATTTATGTCTATACATTCAAAGAAGATTTAAAAAAAAACCTGGACGAATTGGCTCAAATTTCCAAATAATCATCATCTACACTTTTATATGAGAAACGTTGGTCCAAGAATCCTCGCCCGACTTTACTTTGTGATTTGCTCTTTAGACGTGAAACCATAATCCCAGATGAGAAATGCAGCAATGGGTAAACAGCATGGAGATACGTGCATACACGGTCTATTTCATAATATTAATATGGTTCGTGCAGATTATACATTTCCGCCTGCTCGCATCAACGGACACAGATCTTCTGCAAGAGCAAACAAACGTTTATGTCAACTATTTAAAACTCCAGCTCTTGTGCATTCACCGGAAGTCACTGTTCTTTCCTTTTACCGCCGTATATTCGTGTTTCCAAGTTCGAAATATCATGGGAACTTAATTATTTACAAAATCATGATAGATAACGGGAATGCACATTTTAAACATCGAGATAACAGTATTGTGTGTGTATGTATCTCCCTCTCTCTTTTTCTGTCTCTCTCTCTCTTTATATATATATATATCTATATATATATATATACATGCACATATATATTCATATATATATTATACATATACAATCTATATGTGTATATATATATATATACATATGTATGACTTTCTTTTATCATTCATCACCACTATCACACTAGAGTTTTACCAGAATGATAAATAATTATGTGAAAACCTTCTCCTCTGTGTCTATGTGGAACTTTAAATCTTATCTTTTTCTCTTTCTTTCTTTTGGGGGGGAGGGGGGCCAAACAAAAATTTATGTCACCTGAACTCCAGGTCTTGTGCTGTTACCGGAAGTCGCTTAGCTCTCCTTTTTACCATAGTATTTTTTGTAAAAAAATGTTCCAAGTTTAAAGATTTATGGCAACCTAATCGTTTGCAAATGTATTATATAGACAGTAATATCATCAAGATATCAGGTTTATACACACACATATATATATGTATATATATATATATATATATATATATATATATATATACATATAGTCGAGACAATGTAGATGACAAAAGATGTCGCATGAAGCCGGCTGTTACGAAGCTTTCGACCTTGGTCTTCCTCAGCTTTATTATCTGCTAAGCAGACGTGTGAGTTACTTGAGTGTCTTGTGGCTGTCTTGTGGCGGGCCCGCCATATATATATATATATATATATATATATATATATATATATATATATATATATTTATTTATTTATTTATTTATATATATATACATACATATATATATGTATATATATATATCTTTGAATACATATGTATACGCATATAGATAACATAAAAGTATGTCATTTACATATATACATACGTATGTCTGACTTTCCTTTATCAATCGTCATCATTTTTGCACCCTCATTAGAGATAAAGAATGATAAATGATTACCTGAATATCTTCTCCTCTATATTTATGTTGAATTTTAAATCTCATCTATTCTTATCTGGAGGAGGGGCCCCCAAAAAAAATCACACTTTTGGAGAGAGTGTATTTGCAGATCTTACAATTCGTTTTGTAAGATCAATGAGTTGCAATATATTTTTAAAGATAACCTTTTCTGTTAGATTACTGGGCTTTAAATCCTGTGAGTAAGAGGGGTTCTACATTGATTACCATCAAAGCTTGTGTATTCAGCTCATTATAAGGTGTAATCAATGATAGTCTGTAACAGCGTCTTTTAGAAACAGCTTGATCATATTACATGGCTTTTTTTGTTTATTTCATACGATTGCAACCATTTTATGATGGGGCTGAAAGGTAATTGCCATTCACTGAAGCTTATTCAACAGGTGATGTTTTCGTCCGATGTAACCACACAGTTTAAGTGCATATCGACGAAATGGTCCTCCTCGTTTAAATTCTGTGGCAAGAGTCGTGTCGCTCAGTTGAAGCCTCCGCCGGTTGCCATGTCAGAAGCTGTTCTTCTTTCTTGACATTCCCATTCTCCTGACCCAGAAAGATTTTGTTAGTGCATTTTTTTAGCTGACTATACGGTATAGTATACCAAGTAGCGTTGGGGGAAAAAAAAGACGTGTGTTTGATTCCGTTGAGAGCCACACGTGACTAAGGCAAAGGCCGCTAGTTTCGGATGTATCCACAATTTTCGACACGGACGTGATCTCGTGCGTAATTTCCCACCGAGCTTTCTGCCTATACGCCACTCTCCCTCTCTCTCTTTCAATCTGTCTACCTATCTATCCCCTCTCCTCCTCCTTCTCCTTTTTCTTCTTCTTCTTCTCTCTTTCTCTCTCTTTTTCTCTGTTTTTTTTTATTTCCATCCCGACAGATCATGGTGGTGTAAAATTCCCTAGTTCTTGCAGGAACGTGTTGCTAAAAGTTGGCCAGGGAATTGGAAATATAAATTGCTGAAACATTCCTTTGTGGGAATACACATTTTAGAGGAACAGAAGATGCATTTGTTCAATCGTGCGTAAGGTGAATGCACACAAAATACCAAGCCTTTTATCGGCGGATTTCAAGGTTCGTTTGTCGAGAACTGGTTCTTTCAAGTGAACGCACATAGAATTCGTGGCTACAACAGTTCGAAGCACGAGCTGATCCTAAAATTATTACTCGATGAATAATGTTGGTCTCATGTGCACAATGTCTAGAGAGTCCCATTGCGTTTTGGTATGAATTCAAGGTGAATACGAGGAGGGATAATTGTATTAGCCGCTGGGCAAGCACAACATACATGTACATCTATATGATTCGCTCCGAGCAGTATGTGTAGCATTTCTTGTATGTATATTGTTCTGTTCTCGAATTTCGCAAATATTTAGGAGTTGTTCTTGTTGTTTTTAAGAGGGATAGGAAAATATTGTACTAACTACATCACGAAAGCAAAAGCCCCCCTCTCTTTCTCATAATTCGCACTCACACACAAGAGGTAACTGTTTTCGCATTGTGTTGCAAAACTCGATTTTATTTGTCAACCTTCACACACACTGCGCGAGACAAATCATCGCGATGTTTTATCAACAATAACGACAACAACAACAACAATAATAACAACAACAACAACAATAACAATAACAGCAACATGAAAACAACAAAATCAATTGTGACCGGAACGTGACCCTAGGCATCCGAGTGTGAGGATCTACCTTGGCAAGTGGTATTATGGGATTAAAAACACTCGTTCACGTTTCGTGCTTGCGTGAGTGTGTGTGTGTGTGTGTGTTTGTGTGTGTGTGTGTGTGTGTGTGTGTGCGCCCACACACACAAGAATCAACTGTTTTCTCATCTAGGTGCAAAACTCGAGTTTCAAAAAGCGTTAATTCAGGTGTGTGTGAACAGCACTTATCTCTTACTCTCTCTCTCTCTTTCTCTCCCAAAAGATAGCATGTTTCATAACGTTTACGACATTACTTGTAAAACGCACTGCCATGACAAATATTTGTTACCTTATCATTGATATTCTATATGAGAAAAGGTCTATGTTTATTACTCCATTAAGTGATATTTTGTCAGTTATCATCATACAATATATCAATTACGATGTTGCTGACTTTATGAACTTTAATTTGTCTGTGATACGTAGTTTCCAAGAAACTTTAAAATATATTTCATATTTTAGAATTCCTGGATGAACTGCATCTTACTATACTATCTGTCTACTTATCTGCCAGTCTATCTATCAATGTATATATACATACATTATGTAATATATATATATATATATATATATATATGCGTGTGTGTGTGTGTGTGTGTGTGTATGTATGTATATACATGTAGATATATATATATATATTATACAACTATGATATGTACTGTATCATAGAAAGAAATATTCACTTTTGCTTTCATACATACACATTAAAAAGACTCGGTCCAGTGGCGGATCCAGGCGGGGGCGCACCGGGCGCTAGTCCCCTTTTTAATTTTTGTTAAAACAAAAGAAATAAAAAGAAAAAATGGGGAGGGGGTGCGTCCCCCCTTTTTTTGTGTGTGTGTTTTTTTTTTTGTGTTCTTGTTTGTAAAGGCTCCCCCTCTTTACGGAATTCCTGGATCCGCCCCTGCGGTCTATCACACACACACACTGGAAGAAGGTTCGGGAAAGAGAGACTTTTAATTGACATGATTATACAGAGTATCATTGAATCATTTTGCTTTATTGAGAAAACATGTTTCATGTTTTCTACAGAAGGTAGAATCCATGCAGTTCCTGTGCCACTACTTTCCCCATCAGTGTGAAATAGGTTCCTGACTTTGTTCCATGAAATTTGATGCAGTACGTTTTTACTGTTCAGCTTGAATTCAGTTTGTAAGTGAATCCAGCCGAAATTCAAATCCATTTGATTATAAACTTTATGGAATCAAAACGTTACATCAAAAGTAGAAGTTGTGTCGTCGGCTTATTACGTATAGACACCCCATATAAAAACATCCTTTAACCATCTTCATCTTTTTCCTGCGTCAAACTCCACATTTTCTTCTAAATCCTTTTTGCGATACAAAATATCGTTTGAACACCACCAAACAGCCCCCACCTTCGACATTTTAAATTCCTCTTAACATGTCTTTTCGCTCCATTCTGACGTTTTAGCTCACGGAGCGAAAAATCTGAAGAGAGAAAAAAAAGAGTGCTGAAAGCCAATGAACGTAATATATAAAAACAGAAATGTTGATGGAAAGACATCCTGTTTCGAAACTCGTTCGTGTGTGCAAGCACTATCAGACATTCAGAGTCTATACTGGTGTACCACAGCACGGCGCCGGAAGTTCGGGCCAGAGAGCGGAAGTCGCCTGCACAGGCACGAACACCTACCTCTCTTGGCCGCTCACGACTGCCAATGAAAAAAAGAAAAATAGGTCGATAGGACATTGATTTGGTAGGATATATAAGATAAAACAATAAATTATCTCTCGTTCCTTTTGGATCATCCCTGACACTACAATTTCAAATGAGTCCACATGATGTATCATTTTCTTGCTTGTGACGTCCAATTGGCCTGATTCATGGGCTTCCACGTACAACACCGATATTGGGTTGTCTTCACGACTTGAGATTTATGATATCATTATATGGCAGAGGAACGTCTTTTCCAAGGAGATTTGCTTCATGCGATCATGGCAGGAATCTGTGATTTAATGCTTCCTCTCATTAACAATCAAAGATGGTCATCGATTCGCTGAGACGATAGGACCCTTGCTGCTGTCACATCAAAAGAAATCTCCGATGGAGTGATGACGAGTATCTGAATTTAATCTAACTACCGCGAAAGTTCTCCAGTTCAACAAATCGTGCTCCACTTCACCGGGTCACGATTCAGGGAACGGCTGTTTTTGAAATTGTCATGAATATGTATATCATATGCAAATCAGTGAGGCATGATTTCGTTCTTCCGGAGAGTTTCTAGATCAGACATGGCGTTCAAGAGCGAGAAATGGGGTTATTAGTTGCTGTCTGGTGATGGATACAGCCTTTTGTTGGGTGTCACTGATGATGACGCGTGTGATGACCCTGTCGATTACCACCATCTTTTCCCCGAGGCCGTCAACAGATCTATCCACGTCTATAGTTTACCCTATCTAATGCATGATGTCATGCCTCATTACATTGACTTCATTTGATAGATTATGGAATGATTTCGCTAAATTCAACCCCAAGTGCATGTCTACGTTCCATTAAAATGTTCCTTTTCGATGTCGTACATGCCTTCCACCCTATGACTATAAACCAGACCGACAGAGATTGGGAGCGAAATGAGCGCTCTTGCTTTTTGTATATATATACATATATATATATATATATATATATATATATATATATATATATATATATATACATAAATATATATGTACATATATATATATATATACATATGCATACATATTATATTCATAAATATATCTATATATATATATATGAAAAGCTTGCTTCCAAAAGGCGCTAAATCGATCATTTTCAATGGATTTAGCCCCTTTTGGTTGAAAGCTCTTATATATGTATATATATATATATTTACATTCAACAACAACAAACAACTTTTAACGTTTTTAATGTTTCTCTTTCATGATATCTGCAAAATGAAAAAGCAAGTAAGAGCAAGGACCATTTGAATCTCAAAACATCAGGACTTCTTTATAGTTTTTGCTTATGCTATTATAAGAATAGTTGCCAAATTTGATTCAACGACAGTTGTTTAACTATTATTGGAGATCATTAAAAGTACCGAAACCAAAAAAAAAAAATAGAGACAAATAGATGACGAGGCAAAGATCATGACCACGATGTCAAATGAATTTTCTTTGCAATGAACAGTCGCGCTTTGATGAACATTAATGATAAACCAAGGAGGCTTCACTTTCGTAAATGAAGCTAGGTGTATTCTAAACCACCTTCTATCACGTTTTGTCTTCTTATCTCTTGTAACATCGCTTCAGACTTTTTTTCTTCAATTTCTTTCTCCAAATGGTGATTTTCCATCTGGATGAATTTGCCTTTTACAGTTTATAGAGCTCTGGAAACAGATCAAACATCATTATTCTTTTTTAGTAATAGATTATATTATTTCTTATTTGTGCACATTGAACCACTGATGTCACACGTCTGCGTTGACGTTTTATGGATATAGTGTACACTTCAGCAGTAATTCTGCCTCAATCTTATCGTCTTAGCTAATCCGCAGTCAATTTTTTACCTTTTGTGATGTTAGTCATGCTGCACATGTTCTCACACGTCCTGTATTTCAGATTCAATGACATCTTTAAGATTTAGCAACAAGTTCATATCTAGTGAAGATAGCCTTCCACGTATCCGCACCTTTTAAAAACGTTATGCCAAAGCAAGGATTTGTCATTGTGAATCTGATATGTGAAAACGATAACAAACGACAGTGACAGATACCACAGCGCATGTGCAAGTGTGTGTCCTGTGTTCTACTATGTGTGTTGGGAAGTACTTTGCTTGTTTGTATGTTCAGCATATATTCGACATTCATAATGGATTTTCAATTTCTGTGTTGATCTGCAGTGACATTGTCACACAAACGTCACTGTATGCGATACATTAAGTTCTATTAAAAACAAATGACGCAATGACCCGCCTAGATAGTGTCGGATCTCATCTTCTTTTAATCAAAGAGATGGTATTGTGGCTGAAAACAAATCAACTCATGCTTTGTTTAGTAAAGTGGTATAGAAAAACGTTAGTATCTCTGTGAAGTGGCTCGATAGTGATTGACATAATAAAACGTATTTAGCTCGTTGAATATTAGCAACCGTGTATGGAACCCGAAATGGAAACAAAATTTGTCTGGATGAAAACAGTACGCTGGTTGCAGAGTAATTACGTAGATATATTGACATCCGGTGAAACTTGTGGGTGTGTAGATTGTATGCTAGTCAGAGGGTTGTCAAAAATTAGCCTCTTGCCGACAGGCGCTGAAAACTTCAGAATGACTGTAGTTTGTAATGATAACTATCGACGTCAACATGATTCAATTCACAGGGCAGCCAAATACAGTAGTCAAAGGACGATTATGAAGGGGCGCATTTAAGAAACGATATGTGACTGGTGGGCGTGGCTAGCCAATGACGTCCAAAGGATGAATAACGGGTTATGTATAGTGGCCCATGAGCCCAGAGTTTGGATACATACAGCTTCCCATTTTCACGTTGGGCTGGTACTCACTCGTCGTTTGCTAGTGTACCTAGAATACCTCTTTTCCATTCGAGGGTAACTTTATCTATGTCTGTATCTTGCTCTCTACACTACCCAAATCCGCTTTCCTTGAGATCATTGTCGATTTACTTTGGATTACAGGGGCGGATCCAGGAATTCCTTAAAGGGGGAGGGGCCGCAAAGATGTTTCTGGTGTCACTTCCGGTTTTATCTAGCTAACAAGCAAAAAAAAAAAAAGGGGGGGGGGGAGGGGGGCTGAACATGAAATTTCTCGTACTTCCGGGGTTAATCGGCTGACAAGCAAAAACAAAAACAAAACAAAAACAAAAACAAAAACGGAAGGGATCCTCTTTTTTTCACTTTAAAAAAAAACATAAAACAAAATTATGGGGGCACTCTCCGTCCGCCACGGGGTTACATATAGGTCGAGCAAGGCGCCCTTCTTCCGACTGAATGTTAGGGCGGAGGATAATCTAATCAATAGATATTTGATGGTTCTTTTATGAAACTCAGAGGTAGAAGTTGACTGAAGGCTAAAAGAACTCTCCCCTGCACTTCATGATATTCCTCCCCCACACGATTTCTCTTTCCATACCATGGAAGAGGTATCGACGCATGGGCGGAGCGGCGGATGGGCGGAGTATCGGGCAGTTGTCACTTCGCGTTGTCACCACACGCGGCTATCTCTCAAAAGCCCATGAAGCGTGGTGCGGGGAAGGGAAGTTGATGTTGTCGTCGTAAAGCTGTTAACAGCCAATCTCGGCAGATATGACGTAGGTTTTTCTTGACTGGCTGAGCTGATGATGTATTTTCGTGGGCGAAGGTGGCGGATGGTTGCTATTCGACATCAGATGGCGTGATACCACTTTCCGCTGTATTCATGGAAGAACTGTGACGACAAGGCAGACTTCTTAGTTTCTTTTATTTGTCAAGGTACTATTGCCTTTTATAAGTGACACGTGTAACCTCATTTCCTAGTATTGGTCATATTCACAGCAATCAGGTTTTCTTTTTCGTGGGTTCTTTTTTTGCGATACCTCTTCTTAAAGTTTGTATTCTTTACATTATGTGAGATTGTCCATTGTTGTCATTGTATTTGACAAAGGCTTGATACTCGATACATACATTTGTGTTTGTATACTTGATACATGTATATACCTACAGGACCTACACATATATAAATATATACATGTAAGTTTATATAAACATATACATACACACATACACACACACACACACACACACACATATATATATATATATATATATATATATATACATGATTCTATCCTTCTATGAAGAGTGCTCGATATCCTCAAAGGAAGAGCTTTAGACAGAAGTATTGCAACAATCACTCGGTTGACATCAGGTACATCCGTATTTTATGTACCTGATGTGTGAACTTGTTGTATATATATATATAGAAGGATACACCAGCAAAACCCAAAAATGTGGTTCTGGGAAATTGATGAGATAATACGAGATGTTGCTGAAGTCACAAAGCGAGAAATTGATCCAAAAACCTGTGTTTTCTTATCACAAAAGACTGTGATTGTAGCTTTATTCCTCATCAAACAAAATATTTAATAAAAGTAACGGAAATGTGTGCGCCCATTGATAGAACCGTTATTCCGTTATGCATGAAAGCTTTCAGGAACATTTCGAAGAGAACTTGGAAAAAGGTACCCCTCGCCGGTATTGCTTGATTGAAGCTTGGATCTTATCCGTGTTCCAAGTCAATCAATTAAAATTATAATTTTCGTTGTTGTTGTTGTTGTTTTTCGAAGGTGTTAAAAGCAAAGGAAACCGAGTATTTTTATCATAATGAAGTTCGTATCTCCTGACCGAGCCTTTAAGCAATCGTTGACATTTTGTTTTCATTCAAAGTTCAATCGAACTTTTCAGGTTATTCGATATCATTGCAGAAATTGCGGTTGCCACAGGAAAAAAACCCCAACATTCATTTTTTATTTAGGATACTTAAAACTAATTCAATACACGATCGATGTCATTATGCACGGTTTCATTGATTAATATGATCACTATAATTCATATTGACTGCTACGTGATAAGCATTCATCAATGAAGTTGAAATGAAGTGTTCTTTTACGTTATCAATACCATTGAATGGCCTTTTCATGGTTTCCAAAAAGGCGGTGTCTTAGTTCTTATAAGCCACAGATTGAGGAAAATTGACAATTGAAATTTACATCTCCCTCGCATCGGCGTATGTCTTCGCTTAGATTTTATTCAAGGTGGAAACACGAACCCGAGGTACAAACTTTCGTGACAGCTGGGGCTCCATAGGGCCCCTCTAAAGCAACGCATAACAACATTGTAGAATACATAGGGCGGATTGGCCCATTTAGACAAAAATAAAAAGTTTGATTTGTTACGGAAGATCCATGAGGGACGACCAATTTCTAACGTTTGATTATTGCGGATGTGTTTAAGCTACAAACTTTCCTTCTTGAGAGGGATTATGTAATAATTTTTTAGTGCATTGCGTTGGTTTCCTGATTGCTATAAAAGCTGTATATCAAGTTCAATTCAATTCAATTAAACACTCGTGTCAGAGTGATGGCGCTGTCTGCGCTGCAAGAGTGAAATAAGCAATCGATGTGAGAGCCTTGAATAGCGTTAAGCCTAACGAGTAATTTGTGCTTATTATCTGAATGTGCAATATCTTTATGGAGTAATAAAATTAAAACGAGTTCTTATACGCCATAAGCGTACAGTCACAAGTTTTTAAAAATAGACGGCAGAGCGAAGGATAGGGTATTGATGTAGCGGAATGCATGCAACAGTAAGTTTTCCCAATTTATACCACATAGACTTTGTACCTTGACTTTTAATAGTATACCATTTGTCTTTTAAAGATATCACTAAGTGAGATATTATCCTAGTATGGACAGGACTGACTCAATATTACAACTAAATCTAATATTTTAAACTGGATACAATTTGTTGCAAAGTCGCATTCAATCATAGGCATGATATCTTTGTTCATATTATGAACAATTCAAAGAAAAATACAAGTACTGTCGAAAGGCTTAATGAATTCTTTTAATGCTGCATATGCACTCCCATACTCACCTCCTTGTGCCAAAGAGAAAACAAGGTATGTGGCCGAGTTTGGCATTTTTTAAAACAAACCTAGCAAATCATTTAATGCAAGAGAGAAAATAAAGCGGAGAGGACGGATTAAGAGGATTTGGTGAATTCTGGTCCGATGGATTGAACATTCCGCGTACTTCCTACTTTTTACATGATTATGGCGAATTGAGCTACGATATCCGAAAGCCCCATCTATCAACTGCATACCATCTACACTCTCTACTTTGAGAACTTTTAACACTAATTTGCTAAATCACGTTCAAAGAGTGCATTTTGAACTATAGAGTCATCACATCAACTTTTAGCTATCTTTTTACGAACATAAAGCCAAGTTTAACACTTTACTCACTGTTACCCCGAGGGATTTCCCCCCTAATTGGTTTGCTGACTCTTGTTTTTGTTTACCGGAAATAATGAACAGCCGATTTCCGTCTGTTTCTTTCATAGAAACAGGTCCATAAGTATTGCCAAATTCATGTCGTGAAAACAGGTTACACTTAATCAGTGTGACCTCATAAAAGAAAGATGACAATTATATTGCCAAGTATCAGTCACTTGAAATCATTTGGGATAATCAACACAAAATGGTTATGCCTTTAAACTTCAAATTCTTGGCATCTGGATCATATTTTGCAAAAGAAATCCAATCTGATCTGTGACAGAATAAAGCTTTTCTTTTCTTTTCTTGTTTTAATTAAAAGATTGAAGTAAACAAGTAAAACGCCTTTTTCATGATTTCTATTTTTCGACTAATGCTGTCCTGTCTTTGAAGATTATGAATCCGATGCGTACTCTGTTGATTGATCCTTCAGAGCATGGAGAATCTGAGGACACGAACAGGTCGGAAGAAAAGGAAACATGAAATGAACAGGGGTTGTTTGAGATTGTGGCGTATTTTCATACTATCTCATGCCATACAGATTTGCATGACATTCCAAGGCTTAAACCAACATAACTGTTTAAAATGTTGTAATGACAGGAAGGAGTGAAAAGTTCGTCGTCAGGTATTATGGTTACACAAAATGCGTAATAACCCGATATGACAATCGCAACTCTGCTATAAACTACTCACAGCACAGCACCTGTGCAATGGTCGCTGATCAGACTCTACAGGTGTAGATCAACACCATCGACTTGTTTAACAACATTCTTGTGTGTAACCCTCCTTTGCACACATGTCCGTGATTAACTCTTTTACATGAAAAAAAAAAATCCGCTTCTCACTTTCCTGATAACTTGCGAATCGCATTAAGGTCATAGAGATATTTGGGTGGTGTTTTTTTTTTCATGCATCAGAACAAATTAAAAACTCCTATCATCCTCTCACAGGTAATACTTGAATCATCTGAATGATTCTCATAATGCAAAGCAACAACACACACACACAAAAACATGATCAGGTACTGGTAACAATAGAATGGACTTCACTCTTAATGATTTTTTCTTAGTTTATCACATAGATCGTAAGAACGATGGAAAGTAAATGAGAATCAACATCCCAATCAATATATTACATATTTATACTATAATACATAATTAGGTCGTAAGAACGACGGAAAATAAATGAAAAAATAACATACCAATCAATATACTGGCTATACTATAATACTAGCTATACAGTTTAATTGCGGTGGCTATCATCATCACCAGTATGACCATTCTGATGGTGACCGGCGAAACTGCACTGACCATTATTTGAGTTCTGTCTGCATGGCTTAAAGGGATCGTATAGTTTTGGTTGAGACCTAATTTCAGGTTTCTAACATTTTTTGATGAAATAATGAGAAACCTCTCATGAAATATGAAAGAGCATGTAATTCCATGAGGAATTCAAGGTTTATTTGATGAAAATTTGTTTTGAAATGGCTGAGATATCCAAAACAGAGCGATTCTAATAAGTGTGGGACCCACACTTTATTACGCTCGCTTTGTTTCACTTTGTTTTTGGATGTTTCAGTAATTACAAACCCGATTTTCATCAAATAAACTTTGAATTCCTCTTAAAGGGTGTGTACAGTTCTGGTCGAGGTGAGGATTTAGCTTTTAACGTTTTGCGAGATATTCAGAAACCACTCTATGAGATGTCAAAGAGCATGCAGCTCTAAGGGGTATCAAAAGTTTATTCTATGAAAATCGGTTTTGAAATGGCTGAGATATCCAAAAACAAGGTAAAACAAAGAGATCCTAATAAAGTTGTGGCATGTCGTCTTTTATTATTATCATTTTTTTTGGATATCTCAGCCATTTGAAAACCAATTTTCATCAAATAAACATTGAATCCTTCTTGAAATTACATACTCTTTCATATTTCATAAGAGGCTTTTCATTACCTAACGTAGGAATGTTCAAAACATGAACCCCCACCTCAACCAGTATTGTACAGTCCCTTTAAAATGGTATGCTCTGTACTATTTCAAAAGTTTTTTCTTCTTCTTGCAAAAAAGTTAAAAGCCCAATTCTCATCTCCACCAATACTGTACTATCCCTTTAAAACTATATAACAGCAGACGCGAAATAATGGAGTAGCAGTCCTGGCAATATTTCTTTTTTTTTTGCTCTCTCTCTCTCTCTCTCTCCCCTCCCCCCCCCCCTGGTTTAGGTTTGCCCTCTGCCATATCTAGGTATAGTGACATCAACGCGGTTAAGTTTTTAAAGTATCTTCAGAACATAAAAATCCTCATGTAGGTTCATGTCGGAACACACCTTTTTCTGACAAAAAAAAAGGAACAGAACCGGTTACAAGGCCAACTCATTTAAGATGTGAAAGTCACTTTACAAGAAATGTTCATTGTGCCAAGACACTTAACGAATAAGTCTGCATGTTGATAAGCTTTAACCATTTCTATCAGTCGCAGGTATGTTTTGGGTCTTTATATTTTCACTGTTAGTCACTTTTCAATTGTCTTATTATGCCTAAGTAAAGTAAATGTAATTTTGTATTTGGTCTTTTGTTGGTAGGTAATCTGGTTCGATAGTTCCGTGATGTCAAAGAAGTATAATATAGTGTTCTATTCATCTTGTCTTTCGTGTATTAATGGTGTAAAACGGTTTGTTAGTCTGCATGTTTTACTTACGTGCTTCCATAAATTCGCTGAAGAGTATTATAGCCCCATTTTATCATTATCAAAAAGTGAGCTATTGCGCAATATTCTACAGCAGAAAATGCCAAAAACTATCATGGAAATTTCAAAAATTATTACTACTCCTTAATCTTGGACAAGGTTCATCTGATTGGTGATTTGATAGCAATATGTTCTTCTTTCACAATCACGTAAAATTATTTTATAACTTAATTAGTACTTTGGTCTCCTACTGGTGAATTCTTCAGTAGGAGCCGAAAGTACTCACTTAGGTACAAAATAATTTTTTACTGTACTCTTTACTGTTAGAAGCGATTCCAATGATAACTTCCACTAAACTTTGACACTGGAATTTTACGCCTATTGCTAACTGAATTAGAGAATTGAATAGGTTACAGTTATTCCGATAGTTCGTAGTTCCAACAATGAAAAAGAAAAAGGTACGCTAACGAAATTTGGTTCGTCATTCCGAAGGTTCGTTTTAAATATTCAAAAGATTCGTCGTCCTGATGGTTTGTAATTACGACGATGAAAAAATAAGATTACTTTAATGAAATAAGGTTCGTCATTCCGAAGTTGCGTAATTCCGAAAATGAAAAAATGGTACTTCAACGAAATAAGGTTTGTTATTCCGAACGTTATAGGTATACACATTCTGCTTTCATTTCCGGAGTAACGAACAATCAAGGAACCTTTTTCTTTCCGTATTTACGAAAATTTGGAAATAACGCCACAAATGTGCGGGTTAAAGAACCCTATCTCATTTTTTTTGATTAACCGACATCTAGGAGTACGGAATTTGTGTGTGCAATAGCGAACCTTCGGAAAACGCACATATTTGATTTTTTTTTTTTTTTTTTTTTGATTAACGAACCTTCGGAATAACGAACATCACCCTTTGAATTAATCGAAGCGGAATGCATGTTAGCAAAGACGGCAGATACATAGTGAGCAGCGATTATTTAACGATGGCCCCATACCCATTCTTCTGAGGAGGGCATGTGGGAATCAGACTGGAGTTCTCTTGTTGATTGTAAGATTAATTATCCCATACAGACAGAAACAGAGAAAAAAGTCAAGATTACAGGTAAGTACGAGAAACTCTGAATGTGTGTGTCCTTGTGTATTGAAATTCTGGTGTAAGGTAATAGGGCCTACACTCACCGAGGAGAAGATGTTTTCCTTCTCAAAAGGTGAACGTACTGGCGTGCTCCTCTCTTGCACACGGATCGAGGCGAGGACATCTTGCAGGGACGTCTGCGGAGGATGCCGCCTGGCAACCAATAAAAAACAAGGAGTATGACAGAATCTCTTCCAGAGCTGACAGGTCGAGGGGGATGGATTGAGTCATATTAACATTTCTGATGTGTATCAATGAAAACACTCGTAGGGATCTCATGGAGAAGTAGTATAATACCTTTTAAAAACCACCTAACCATAACGGAACCACTGACTATATTGTGGTGGTACAGCATTCAATTTCTGACCAATTAAAAATTAGTCCTATTATAAACAGAAAAATTAAACTTTCTAAGCGTAACAGAGAAAGTATGATTACATTTAAACAAAAACTAGGGAACTAACAAATCGTGATTCTTATTTATTATCCCAAACAGTTCTTTGCCGATCAATATGAATCAGAGAGTTGATGATTAATCTGTATTTATCGCCTTATAACTTGACATAATCTTACATCAAGAAATCTTCAAACTTTATTTTACTCTGTTTAATGCGATCATGCTTCAGTCTTAATTCCTGGTATGTCATCTTACCGATTTTTTTTTTACTATTATTCAGGAAGGAATGACTTTATACTTTCACCTCATAGCAAAAAAAAAAAAAATGAATTATCGTCATTTTTCTGTATACACGACCAATGGAAAACTGTGATGTGATGACATCATGAGCTCATGCATTCGCATATTCATATCGGCTCTTTGAGAACAAACTGTTTTGCACAAAAAAAAGGCTAATCTTAAAGATTTCATAATCTCCGTACTTTCTGATGATAAAGTATCATTGTCGTGCTTGTAGATCATCCATTTTAAAAGAAATAATATATATAAGAAGGTCATTTCTGGAACAGAATTATCCTGTAAAGGATATGAACATCTTTAACCTCTTAATCAGATCATATATACAATAATATCCAGACACTGGCTGTCTTATGTAGTCAGCTTGCTAGAAGAGGTGTATTATTCCTTGAAAAAAAAATCTTTTTGTTTATCAAGGTCTCACAACAAAGGAGAGCCGACAATTAACTCCGCTTTGAAGAAAAAAAAAATGCTTTGCCCTCTTTTATTGTTTCGTCTCCTCCCTTTTAACTTCACTTTCTTTATAGTTGCCCTGCTCCTTTTGAATACACTGGAAACAGAGTTGTAGATAATTTATTATTATTATGTGACATCCCTTCTGAGCAAAAAAAAAACAACAACAACAACAACAAACAAAACAACAAACAAAACAAAACAAACACCAAAAATCAATAGCAACAACAACGACAAACTCCTGCTGTAAAAATACATTTTTAGATTGGTGTACGATTGATAATTATGATATGAAAACACAATTATGACTGGGTATCAGAAACATTGCATCTATAACTGACTGCTGCAAGACATGACAAGAAGACAAAATAAAAAAAATACAAATCCATGTTAGACAAATGGCAACTTACTTTATCAGCGATTCCATGCTTTGGAAGCAATGGTAACATCCGGGCCTTGATTGGTAACTGACGTCTTTGCGACATTGGCCACAGGCTGCAGGAAGCAAATTTTGCTGCAGCAAGTCACTTCATTTTGGTCTAATTTCATTTGATGTCACCTATTTTCATTTGATATCACCTATTTTCATATGTAAACAACTCTCATCACATTTGTACATCTGTGACAAATAGAATTGGTACGTTCCATGGAGAGTATTAAATGTAGGAAGCTATATGCAGAAACACATTTTAATCCAGGCTAATGTGATGATAAAATTGCAAGACTAATTTATGAGAAAACCCGAAAGAAACACTAGAAAGACAGACATAAAACAATCGACTTCTTATTATATTTGGTATAAAGCTTCAGATTACTGAGTTGTTCTTTGTAATTCCCTCATGATGTTATTGTTATTTTTTTTAAACAGGTCAATAGGAGGTTTTTCGGAGCACACCTTAGCCATTACATGGACATGAAGATGAGAAACAATGATAAAAAACAAATCCTTCAAAGTTTTAAGTATAACAGACCTCAATACTCACTCACGCTTGTCACTGAGCCATGTAAGAGAAGCAGAAGAGCTGAGATTCTGAAAATCACCGCCAGAATATCGGCCATGGTAACGGCAAATGCTCCTGAAGTGAAAATGCTCAAGGAGTGAAATGGAAGAGATGGAGGCTGAGAGAGATAAGGATCTCGCCAAACTTAGTAACGAGAACGAGAGGACTGGTATCTCCCAAACACAAATCAATGCCCACGAGAGGGGACTGCCAAAGTGAGAGCTTGCTTATCTTCATCTGAAGTCAATCTATGGAGGGGGCAAAATCTGTTTCAGGAGAGCATCTATTCAAGAATTCACTCAGAGCAAAAGAAAAAAAAATGGAACAAAAATCGTGGATGGTCAGACTTGGAGAGAAAGATGGCAACAGATCGAGAGAAAGATTGGCTTCTTAAGTGTCTGTTTGAGAATAGTCAGTGCATCGGCATGCATCGTTGGAAAAAAAAAAAGTTTCCTGCTTGTTTTCGATGTTCAGAGTTTGTATTACCAATTTCATTAATCATCGTTATAAATTTATGCCAGTGAACGGGCAGTACGAAGTCACAGGCGCCAAGACCGCTACACGCCAGCAGCAGTTCGTTTCTTCCAATTATCCGTCAGCAAATTGCATTAGTAATGAGATGGGACCGTCTGTATCCACTGGACCGAGTTCATATGCCATTTCGTCTTTGGTTCGTTTGTGGTTGTTGATGTTTTTTGTGCAAAGAGACATGAATGGACACATATAGCTCTATCATTGTATGAACGTGCTGTGATCTTTCACTTCTTTCTTTTGCTTACTTCTCGACTGAGTTATGCTCCCTCGGCAAAGTGAAAAGAATTACAACAACAGGTATATCTATCACAATGTTTTGTACAATATCACCATAGTTATACACCTAGGTAACTTGTGTCGTATATACCAGTAAAACGAAACTAGAAGGGACTGGAATGACATAATAAAAAAGCTTATACGACTAAACTCATGCATCCAACGTCATCCCAAGCTTTGCAAAACAAAAACAAAAACAAAAACAAAAATTTCAGCAGCCGATCAATATCATTGTTTACCTTACCTGGTGTAACCTAAAAGTATAAACGTTTATGTTTTTACATGTATGGAAGATGGAGCGGCTTTAAAGTTAAACGCTCAAAACTTTTTAGAAGAAAACTTGTTGCAATCATGCCCTTAACAGTGCAGCAGAAGTACATGCTTAAGTTGAAGAGGGGCAAAAATACCCTGGTCCACCATTTAGGCCTACATTTCATTTCAGTGCCTCACAATGTTATAAATTTCTTTCTAGGAGATTATACGTCAAAAGACAACAGAGGAAAATGTTTGATATTAATATACACTTTGTCATTACAATCGTCATTACACGCATCCATGTAATGCTGTCAAAATATTTTGTCAAAACATTAATCAACCCCCCCCCCCCGCCACCACCACCATCACCACCATCACCAATGAATGTACCTCTATATTCTACATGTATGTTCTTCTCTATAAAAACGTGAACAAAAATTATGATTATCCACACAACTTTCAGAACTAGTGCACTATATAGGTAACAGGCAGCACAGGTATTGGATACTTTGTCTTAACAGTGGCGTCCTGTGCCAACATACGATACAAAAAAGGGCATCAGGTAGCCTATTAATTACAAATCAAGGAATTCTCATTCACATTACTTGTTTCTAAAGCAGATGGTCACATAATCGAATCTCTATGGCATGAAAGTTCAGTTCCTACCGATTTTCTTTCAGATTCCACTCCAAGCTGCCAAAGCATCCCTAAAAACAGCAATATATTTATCCCTCTCTCTCTTTCTAGCTCTCTATCTCTCTCTGTATATATATATATATATATATATATATATATATATATATATATATACGATTCAGGTATATACTATGTTTATACCTATCAACCATCTACATTTTATCAGAATATGCGCGTAAGTGTATGTACTGTGTGTGCGTTTGTGAGTGTTATTACCGATGCCAGAAGTATCTCTTCGAAGTGTACTGTAAAATTAATGTCCAGCAGAAACTGATGTAAAATTTCATTGTGACGAATTGTTGCTCTGTATAGCCTTAGCTCTTTTAGTTGTTGTTTTTTAAGTCATAATAGGTGAATGTGTCTGGATTGCCCTCCCCGCGGAATCAGTGAAGTGGAAAAACACCCTACACGGTGAGGGCATGAGATGGCGTGAAATATTTAGGAGATTGCCGTGTGATTCCCTGCCTCCGAGGTGATCTCTGAAGCAATCAGTTCCAATAAAAGGTCAGTTCCATCACGACCTTTCAGTCAATGGGTGTCTCAGATGCCTAACCCCATGCCGAGGAACGTTTTCCCTATTACGGCATGCAATTCGTTAGTAATTCGATCGGTGGAAAATGACAATGGCTCATCCGTGAGGGGTAGAATGAGAAGCACAGGTGTTGCTCTGTGGAATCAGGATTTCGTGTGTAAAATGCAACAATTATTGATGAAGAATACTCTCCTTCCGAATTTGGATTGATAAGAACTCCAATTTGCATTCTTTAATGTAAAGTTCAATAAGTATTCCTCAAAAATAAAAATTGCTTTGTAAACGGATATGTGACGCTGAGTGCGTTTAAAGGTGTACAATTATTACAATTTTCTTTTCTTTATGAAGTCTTATCATGATAAGTATAGTTTTCATCTTCATGACAATGACTGACATGCCGTGAAAATCGAGATCGTAAAAAAGAAAGAAAACAAAATAAAATGTTTCCTGAACTTCACAGGCAATTCTTTACAGTGTAGGCCTAGTGTGCATCATCACAATTGTCGAGCCTTTTTCATCTAATTTGTGCAAGATTGAAAGTTAAGGCTGCAACGTGAATTAGATGGACTGAATTAAAAACAAAAGCACATGGAGGTAAACCGACAGATTAAGGAGGTCATCTTCCCTCGTTTCTCTTTCTTCAGTGCTAGATGAGTTTCAAAATGTCATTGTCATAACATGACGTCACATTTAACAATATTTGCGACTTATGTCAGAATAAAGAATTTATGCCTACAAAACACATTTACATAGCATTTTCTGTTGTACTTGATTTAAAGCATTCTTGATAGTTGCTTGCAATATGTTTTAGCCTTTTATCAAAAGCTCTATATCAAAATCAGAACCTGGCGGGAGAGATCGTATCTTTTCTTATTCTCAATGCTGAAATGGAATGAATCATGAATAGTCTCGAGCGAAACCAAGCAAAAAATCCACATGAACCGTTGTTAAACCCAACCGTTCTTATTTCCTCTTATTACATATATATATATATATATATATATATATATATATATATATATATATATATATACAATATACGCATTATATAGGTGTATATTTGTGTGTGATTATACTCATTAATGGTTTAGTCGTTAGATTCATTTTTGGATGTATTCAAAGCAACGGACAAAGATACACATATCATGCTTCCACAAAATACATACAGATATCAGTGTGCGTCCGTCGGTGCCTGCAACGATGTTCTGATTTCCGCTAATCAGCAGAGATTGTGTGCCCCAAGGTTGCTATGCGCTTGATTTTGGTGCTTTCTCTGGCCATATTCAAAAATTGTCCATGCGTAACGGTTAATACTGAGCGCCGAGTCCGTTTAGTTTGTCAGAGCAATCGATCAACTGGCTTTGAGACTGCTAGATACTCATCTATATTGGATGGTGAAACGATCCATGATTTGTGTTAAAAGCCCCTGAGGGTTCGAGCTGTAGTATCCCGTCCTCCCATTGGTCGTTTGTGCCCTCTTTTCCTAGCTTATTTTAGTGCGTTGTTTGCAAGTATCAGATACAACGTGTGCACCTATATTGTTACAACAAAAACAAATGACAACATACCCTTCTTACATATAGTTTTTCAAAGAAGAGTGCCAGCCTTTTGGAGCATCTAGAATGCTTAATGTGCTGGCGCAGACACATAAAGTAGGCAGACACACAGACTGGCAAAATGTAGAGAAAATAGGGTAACACGAAAGCAGGAAATGAAATTGTGTCATTCTAGATTTTGATACAAACAAATGTATAGATGTTAAGTAGATAGACACTATAAAGTATATCAATACTTTAGTATTTGCTTCATTTTGCCATCTGATAAGATGGCTGGAAAGCCCATACTTGGCAGCACTAGTAGGTCTTCCATGGGGTCCGGTTGGATGTGAGGCGGAACCATGCATTTCACAGGGTTGAGCACCCTGCTCTATGTAATGAAGCAAGGAATGAATGAATCGGGATCTTTTACGTGCATGAGTTGTGACTCTCTCACAAATGGGACCTCCATTTAATGTCCTATCGTGGAACAGAATGTTTTGCCTCGTTCTAGAGGGGACAGTAATACCATACACAACATTGATCAGTTAGACTCGGAATCGAACCCGGGTCCTTTGAATATGGAGGCAGATGAGCTATACCGACTGCGCCAAATCACCGGCCTAACCAAATTCACTTCCGTCGATTGACGGAGTAATGATAGAATGATTGAGAAGGAGACAAAAGATGAGAAAAGAAAAAAGATAGAGGAACATGCTTGAAATAGAGGCCAGAAAAACAGTCGGAGAAAGAAATGTCAGAAGAACAGGTTGGAGAAAAAAAAGAAGGCTGACAGCGAGTTTCATTGAACCAGCGGCAGGGAACAATTCGATTGGATGTCGCTGTGGTCCAATCGGAAGCAGCCACAGAGAGGGTGATCACTGAATCACCATGATGATTATTAGAATGTGCTCACTTCGCCAATCAGTTGTGATGTCCATGAACAGCGCATTACAATACTTTCCAGACACCTGAGCACTGTCGAATATTGTAAGCATTCTTACTCACGGAATATTGACAGTGAACATGATGAACGTTTCAGAGGTATACCTACAATTACCATGAATGAATTTCGAAGAATCTCGAAGTTGCCGTATGTTCAGTGATGCTGAAGGCATTTAGCACGATATGTATTGTATATTGCTATTATTTTTTGTGTGACACTTTCCGCTCGGATCATACTTTTTTTTTTTCATTATTTCACAAAGGGACTGAAAGGAGGCTTTATATTCAAGTCAATGCATTCAAGAATTTCGAAGTCATAATGGCAACGTAACGCTGAGATTCAATACATAACATTGGTTCGAATGTCAATAGGTTGTCTGTAGCTCAGGTAACATGTTACGTGGAGGAAGCATCAACAAAGCCAAATCAACTTTAAATATTATGCAGGGGCGGATCCAGGAATTCCATAAAGAAGGGGCGCCTTTACAAAATTAAAGGGTGGCGCACGCGCCTCCCTCCCCCCCCCCATTTTCTTTTTATTTCTTATGTTTTGGAGAAAAAAAATAGGGGGCGCGCCCAGTGCGCTCTTCCTGGATCCGCCACTGTTATGCATACGTGCTGACTTTTTTTTTCTTATTGAAGAGGACTCGGAGACACTTCAAGCACTTGAGAAAAATGAATGGAAATTTAATGGAAATTCGAGGAATAACAGTAGTATGTTTTCAAACAAAGACACAAACATACATACAAACACTTTTTTGGCCGGCCCTTTACGATAAGAAATAAGAAAAGGGAATAAAAGACACCCACCCCCCCCCCCACAAAAAAAAAACACACACAGACACCTCTGACTTTTCGAGGATTTCTGGAGAAATCCTTCTCATCGCTGAAGGGGGGGGGGGGGGGAGGGGGGGAGGGGGGAGGAGTTGAGCATTGCCCCTTTACCCAACCACCATGCACTATCTCTATAAACCTCCCCATCCCCTCACCATGCTCACACACACGCACAACAGTCGAATTGCCATTTTAAAAGTGAGTGCCACTTTCCAATGAAAGCTGATTGAGAGCGGGAAGGCTTCTGATACAAGCTGATTTACTCGGAAAGTCGACATTTTCATTTTGATCTACGAAATTAGCCATCTTGTTTGGTATATACGGGGTAATATTCACGTCAAAAGACAATAAACAAGAACTCTTCCATTCGCGATATTGACCAGTGCGACTTCGTGTCCTTGTGCGGCGTATTTTCTCGTTATCTCAGAGTGACTGTCGTGTGGTGGGCACACCATTAGCTTGGCATCAACAAGACACAATCTAAATTCTGCTCCTTATCAAAAGCCCTGTCGTAGTAGGCCCATCTGATTGACTGCATGAATGTCGAGTGTCATGGTAACATTTTCTACTGAAACGATAATGGCCTTCATTTTGGAACAAAGTAGCCGCTTTCCGGGGGGTTTGATTAGGGTGGTATAAATCTCGAAGAACCCAAGAGGTCACGTACATGATAGAAGAACCCAAATCAACGTCACATTAGAGGGTCATGCACGTGTCTCAGACAATAGTCTGCAAAGGGCGATAAAGCTTCACCGTAAACCATAGATTTCACACCAATATAAGTAAGACTCAAATTCTAATGACACTTTTATTTTCTTCACTCTGGTTAAGACAGGGGAAATTCTTTCGTTTCAAGAAAGGCTTATATGTGCTGTTATCACCAAGTCTCGTTCCACATTTTAAACACATTTTTGAGTAACTTTTGTGTTGTTTCGTTAATTCCGAATGCTCATATTGTTCCTAGGCTTTTAGAACAGACACAATTCTTTCACTAACCAAACAAGAAAGCAACCAAACAAACATGTCTCACCACTACAGGTGCTTTTGTTATTATTGGTTCACCTTGAAAAAGAAAATTAAAGAAAGAAGACGAAAAAGCAGGTGGGCTTCATTAGTACAGCCTGATAATACCATTCCCCCTTTAAGAGGCTTAACTCATAACTACGATGAGCAGAGAGAAGAATAGTTTTTAGGTGAATTCTCTTTTTTAATCAAAATGGAGCAAAGATATGTTCAGCGGATGGTTTGACTAGAATGCTGAAATTTCAAGTAACTCTAACCAGGCCGGGCTTTTTGGGGTGTTCTGTGGCCGGGGGAGGGTTGATTCAACCCCCCCCCCCCCCTCTGAGATCTCGGCCGTCGATCGTGCAATCGCCCTGAAAATTGGCACATACATTATTTGTCGCATAATCTACCAAATTATGAAAGAAAATTGGATTCGTCATTTTCTATATTTTATATTAATTAGTATGCATGAAATCATAAATTTTGCTCTAATTCAAAAAATAAAGCTAATGGCATCCTAATTTTTGGTGACATTATTCCTTGTAGCATTCCTCAATGTACTAGAAAAAAAATCTATAATCAAACTTAATTTCTTATGTATTCTATTGTTTTGTGAATTTCTTATGTATTTCTCTGTTTTTCGACTTTTTTTCGACAAATCTATTACTGAACCAATTTTAAGCATAATTATGCTAAAATTGATTGATTTCAGCCATTGAAAATGACAATAATCATATCTCTTTGAATAAGGTGAGAAAACTCTCTTTGAATAGACTTTGTACACCAAATCACGTTTTTGAGCCATTTTTGGTCTGACAAGTATGTATAAAAGGTCGTGCAGCGTCGTAACGGTATGTCCGATTTTCGCGAAAATGTCATAAGCTGTGCGAGACTTGAAAGTAAAAAGTCAGCGAGCGGAACGGTCAGAATGGTTGTGGAAAATGTCGAGGGGGGTTGATTCAACACCCGGCCCTTTTAGGGTTAAGATTCAATCTGAACCCTATAAGTGTATCCTTGAATAGAATGCAAAGTACAATCTGATTCATTTTTTTAGAATGCAGTTATGAAACATATAATTCCGTCGCAAAAAAAAAATCAACAGAGAAAGAAAAAAATGTTAAAATATCATCTCATTCTGTTGCTTTATCTGGATGATAACCTCAGGACAAACAGTATACGAAACGACTTAGATCTAACATGATACGCAAGAATTATGGAAAAAAAAAAGAACAGCCGTTATCTACATTGAGATAACAGAGCGGTTTTCCAGTGCGAATATGAGTGCAATACTTGTTGTTGTGTATCGCTGTATAGGGTCATTCTTGAAACATGCGAGTTTGCGTGTGTGTATGTGTGTATAATTAGGTGTGTGTGTGTGTGTGTGTGTGTGTGTGTGTGTGTGTGCGTTTGTGTGTGTTGTCCGTTTGTGTGTGTACGTTTGTGTGCGTGCATTTGTGTGTGTATGAGTATGACAATGGCACTTGTTAATTGGCAACATTTAGCTGTTTGCCTGTTGAAGCTCTGTGGGATGGTCATCAAAATTATTGTATATTTATCCTCTAAAATAAACATATCAAAACACATAAAAGACATCTTAAAAATGTACCTCTGCAAAACAAATTCCGTGCAACTGATTTCGATTTCTCATAACACTTCATAATGTGTTACATCGTAAATAATATAAACATTATCATCGTACTGAACTCGATTGAAAATAAGAAAGACTCCATATACATACACATGATAGTCATGATAGTACATGTAACTGGTCACTATCAAAACTACTATTAAGGTTGTACAAACGTTTGAGAAATATGAAGTAACCTAGGAAAAAGCTAGCCCGAATAATTGGTACTTCTGAAAAAAAATATATATATACATTATATATACTGGCATGCAGAATATGCTATATATATATATATATATATATATATATATATATATAATAAATTCAGAACTAGTAGGTCTATAAATTCAATAAAGACACACACACACACACACACACACACACACACACACACACACAATAAAAATATGCAATTAGCGAGCGATCTTATAGGCGCCGTCGCGCAACAATGATAATAGGTACCTATACGGCTTTTTTTTTCTTGCTTTACACACGTCCTAGCTTCCTGAATCATGATATTTAGATCTTGCCAAGAGAAATCTATTGACGATGTCAGTAGTACTTTGAATGCTTTGAATAACTAAATCAAAAGTAAAAGAGTGTCGATCGGGCCACAGCCTGTTGCTATCCCTCAATTAATATTCAACACCCTCCCCCTTCATTTCATTTCATTTCATTTTTATTTCATTTCCGGCCAAAGCATATGATATGACAATTTCATATAAACAAATTAAGTACAATGTAACTATTACATTTCCAAATGAAATTTAGATACACGTCATTTGTTTACATGAATCAATAAACATACTAGTTGAAAAAATACATGGGCAAAATGTGACTGAATCATAAGAAAGAAAAGGTCGGAAATGGAGGGGACTGCTAAAAAGCCAAGCTTGTAGAATGCAGACCCCTCGTGAGTCGTGAAAATTATAGTAATAATGCAACAAGACAATTTGACATAGTCCTCGGGAAACAGAACATAAAATGAGTACGCACACAAAACGCACGCACAGACAAAAACAAAGCTGCTCTCTTACATACGCGTGGAAAGAATAAATAGGAGGTCAAAGGCCAGAGGGGGACAGGAAGACAGAGGAAGAGAGAGAAAAGGGCAAAGGGGGAAGAGTTCAAGGGTCAATGCCAGGGCACATGAGACTTTGGTCTTACCAAGAAGTGGACTATCTATTAGTAATATATATAACAGTTATGAAATAAATTAAACAAAGTAAAGACATTAACAGCAAAGAAATCAGTTAGCAACTTTCGAAATGCAAATCCCCAGTGATAATTTTATAAGAATTGAATTGATGTGCCACCCCTCACTAGGATGCATTACTCGAGTTTGTCCTATCAGAGGGAGAGGGAGAAAGAAAGAAACAAACAAACAAAGAAAGAAAGAAAGAGAGTTAGCGCTAGTTATATAAGAGAAATATGAATATACATAATACAAATTACCTCTTCACAAGGCAGCGCATGGGGATGACATACACGATATCTAAGTGTAACAAGTCGAGCGAACGTGTCCTTTCCATTTAACATGGAAATTCTATAGAACTTTCTTCATTTTCTCAATGTTGTTGCCCTGCAAAGACATCATGGATTCTTGTAGTCTTTTTATCTTGCGATGACGGCACATGGATTTAACAAAAACTTTAGATAATGCATAATTTTTGAACAGATTGTCTCAAAATTCATTGATGCGTACTACATGACAATTTTGTACCAATATTCTGCATTCACTAAATTCACGTGTATATTTCGGGCAATTTGAGTAATAGGATCTTTATGCATCTAAAGCTGTGTCATAACTAGCCAAGTTTAGCAGTGAGTTCCATGTTTTGGTGCATTGGCCTTAAACCTTTGAGATTCCTGTGTAAAATCAATATCCTTTTAGATTAAAGGATTTGAGTCACGCCTTTGCAAAAGACTACAGCTCGTTGTTTTGTGGATAAGTTTGAAATGAGAACAAGGCCTGGGGAATATAGTGACAAAGAAATCTTTTGGTTATACATGTTTGATGATTAGTGTCTTGTTCGTGTTCTTGCTAAGCTAAAAATAATCAGTTATTGGTCTTGTTTTAGTTATTTACGATGGCCTTTAAGGCGGATAGGCAAGGAAGTCTTAATTAATTTTCATATATGAAATTAAATGCATAATTTCCTGCCGATTTAATCAAGTGATTGAGTGTCCACCAGGAGACAGTGCAGTAAACATGAATGCTCTTTACACAAGATCTTAATTTGAATACTCATCTTTGTATGACAAAATTGAATTGCATGCTCGGTTTAATGAATCAAAATGATGCTCGACTGCAATATTCGAAGTCGAATTGACTGCCAAGTTAATGAATTCTCTCAGGAAAATCTGCGCAATATTGTTCGTGTGCGTATACTTGTAATGGCCACAGCACAAACATTTTATTTTTGTTGAGCTTCATGAATCAATACCGCGTACAACGGTAAATCAAATTTTATTACGCACGATAACAAGGAATAATTTGTTGTAAAAAAAAAAATCTAAAGGCGTTTCACCTTCGTTGTGCAATATTTCCTGCAGTATTGCTGATTTTATTGTTGTTCCCAACACAGAATATTATGATTCACTCTGAGTGATCGAATGAATTCTGCACGCCGCTGAAGGACTCTATGTATTGTTGATCGTGTCTGTAAAAATCCTTCATCATCTCCACAGATATATTCCTCTAAACAGTTCTTCAGGAACTTACTTCAGTCTTCCGTTTTATTCTTTCTCCTGTGTTGTCTTATTTGGTCACTTTGTATATTATAGGTTTTCCCGCCCAATTTCATCCGATTGCATTCGATTTAACAATGCGGTCATTCAAGTTCGAGTGAATTTGAATGATCACCGAGATCGATATTCAAAAAGGTAACTAGTTCATTCACTATAATTTCATCAGCATGCGATTTCATGAGTTTCTCACACAATGGTGTAAAAAGGGCACACACAATGGTGTAAAAAGGGCATTCGAATTAAAAATGCAAGTGCAACACATTCAAATTCGAATCAGCACCGCCGTGGAGAGGGTTAAGGAATTCAAATTCACGATAAGGCAAATGATTACAAAGTATGGGCAGTCTTTTTCGTCGTTGCTTTTATTCTCTGTAGTTACTCAGCTGTTGAAAATGCAAACATAATAGACATTGGAAAGTGATTTTGACTCATACTAGCTAATAACTCGTATAACCCCACTTTCAAACACATACATTTACACTTTATTCAAACACGATTTGGGCCGCTGTTATCTACATTACAGAGTATGCGTGAATATCTCGAATACGGACAGAATTAGTGGATGAAGCATGACCTTGACAACCAGCAAAACTGGCGATATAACCCTTTGATGAAATATGTCTATCTGCAGCTGATCCAACTGCGGCAAGTTATGATATGGACACGGAGAACTAAGGAATGGAATCGAAATGGAACAATATGGATTTGGACGTATAGGACTCCTGAGATATTCTAAGATATGGCTATTTCATAAATGTTGTTTTGTTTTTGTTTGTTTGTTTGCTTTTATTTCTGCATTCAATCAGATGCAATTTGAATGCAAACTTCAAAAAGTACAAAGACAAAGAATAACAAGTGCAGTGAAATAAATCGATAACAGTACATAAATAGATTCACATAGGTGATTGCATTGAGCAATGTAGATACACAGAAACATAAAATAAAATATACAGTATTTTTCAGTAAACAGCAGAGATAATTGAATGCAGGAGACCACCATCATAAGCGATTAAGCTTGAAATGGATGGAGGCCTCATAAAATGACTATCCAACGACATAACTCTCTTGGAGGAAGGTGATCAGGTGAGTGCAGTGCAGTTGCAGGTGAGAGTGCAAGATGCAGTTGTAGGAAGAAAATTGAGATTGACAATAAGATGACAATCTATACTATAAATATTTGTTAGCTCAATTGGTTTGGAGAATATAATTGTATCAAATATCGTTTAAGTGAAGCTTTCAAAGAATAAATACTTGAACAAGACTTTATATTATCCGGGAGATTATTCCATATATCCGGACCCGAATGTCTTATAGATTTGTGTGTCACTAATAATTTGGGATTCAAAAGGTGGAAATTTCTACATATACGAGTAGGGTACGAATGGACAGAAGTATTGAACCTAAACATGTTATCAAACGATGATGGAAGTTGATGATGTATATATTTGAACATAATTACTGCTACTTGAATAATATTCAAATCAAAAACCTTCAATGTTTTAAGCTCATGAAATAAAGAATCAGTATGAGCCAGAAAATGCGATCCTGTACAAATACGTATAACTTTCTTTTGTAATTTAAATATAGAATTTATTTTGGTAGAGCCGCAAGTGCCCCATACAACATTGCAATAACTTATATATGGGAGAATTAAGGAATTATATAATAGAAATAAAGTTGAACGAGGAAGAAAGAACTTCAGCTTGGAAATTATCCCTATATTTCTAGAAATACACGTTGTAACATAATGTAAATGCTCATTCCAAGTCAAACTTTCATCTATATATACTCCTAGAAATTTTGAATTCATTTTCTTTTCTAATGTTACATCCATACTGTTTGGAGTGAATTGAAAGTGAAAGAAAGATCGACAGGAAAGAAATACATACAATACAACTGAGATGATTAAATGAGACTTTAAAATGAATATGATTATTGTATAGGTTTTCCCGCCCAATTTCATCAGATTTGCATTCGAATTAATGATAAGGCGTTCAAATTTAAGGGATTTTTGTCACTGCTCTACTCTCACGGTTCATTTTAAGTCTTTGAGTATTCAATTTCATTTCATGACATTCCTTTTGAATTTTATTTTATTCAATTTAGAGATAAATTCAAAAAATGGCATTCAATTTCGCGCCAGCTGGATAGACGTTCAGATTCGCACCAATTATCAGTTTCAATATCATTTATAGGCACATAACTTCGACCTTTGAACGTTCAAATTGAATTAGCATAACCAAGTCCTGTAATTCTATGCAATTCTTACGAATATTCTTACGTTGATGAATGGCAAATTCATCAACGTTCAGTGTAATCATTTCAATTTCAACATTTCTTCTTCATGTTCTTTTTTTTATTCGGCTAGTTTCACTTTATTTCCCCAACAAAATGGATATCACATTACTTTATAGAATGGTTAAACTCCGACTTTGCTAACAATAATAAGAGATCACATGAGAACATCGATGTGTCGAGTGTGATTATAGTCGTATTACAGATTTTGTTTTCAATCACGTTTGAGGTTTGAAATGTGTGTGAGATACAATGCGTTGGGATATTCTTTCTTTTACATAATCATTTATAATTTCGATGTTCAGTCTCTCAGTCTCTTCAGCCTTCAATCTGTTGACGCGCCAGGCACCTTGGCATGTACTGTACGTCTGAAAGTGGTTGTGCCATAATTCAAACAGATGGAGAATATACAAATAACATGAAAAACGAAAAACACTGCCCAGATGCTGTAAATGTTTGCCTATTCGTTAATTTGAATTCCTTAATGTTCATCGCAGCTGTGCTGGTGCGAATTTGAATGCGTTTCACGTGCATTTTCAATTTGAACGCGCTGTTTACACGTTTACATGTGACAAAATCAGGAATTCGAATGCTGATGAAATTAAATTGAATAAACTACTTAGCTTTTTGAATGTTGATCTCGGTGATCATTCAAATTCGCTCGAAAATGAATGCTCGCATCATTAAATCGAACGAAAATCGATGAAATTGGGCGGGAAAACCTATATCATCCAATATGACAGCGAAAAAAAAAAAAGCCCGTAGATGTTGTGTAAGTTGATCGAATTCGAACGTTCAAAGTGCGAAGTTGTGTTCCTATAAATGAAGTTGAAGGTGGTATTTGGCACGAATTTGAACGTCTATCCAGCTGGCGCGAAATTGAATGAATTTCTCTCTAAATTGAATGAAATAAAATCTAAAAGGAATGACATGAAATGAAATTGAATACTCAAAGAATTAAAATGAACCATGAGAGAAGAGCAGTGACCAAATTCGCTTGAATTTGAACGCCTTTTCAATAATTCGAATGCAAATCTGATGAAATTAGGCGGGAAACATATATTACGCATGATCTTTGTTCATTGATGTTGTCATCATACTTTTTAAATTCATCAATTTGACACTAATCAATCGTTTTTGCAATATTTGTTTTCCTTCCATTTTTTTTATATCTTTGATGAGCAAATGTGTTTGTAAACTGCATTTTAAATTGAATTGATTTGAAACGACCGTGATACATTTGTCCTTACAATATGCTCCCAACTGAGGAAGTACATCAAATTAATAAAACAATCACAATCACCGACAATGGAGCCAATAATTACCACAATAATTACCACAAGAAAGAATTAGGAAGCAGGTCACTGAGGGGATTGCAAAGAAGGTGATACTCTTATGGACTAATCGTGAAAGCATTGATTCAACATCTCTTGTCGACCTGACAACTTTTTTATAGCCTACGTCCTGAAAATTGGATGTTTCTCCGCGCATTCATGAGCGAAAACAATGAAAATACACATAGAATCGCATTGCAAAGACTACCCATGAGCCACTACTGACATTGGATAAAGAGAAATTCACGGTCATTCTGAAACATTGTCAGTGCATCTGCTTTCACGCGATAAAAACAGGCGACAAAATAGTCCTGTCCCCCCCCCCCCACCCCCCCCCCTCTCTCTCTCTCGCTATGCTATCGGTGTTATTCAGTTGACGACGCCAATGTTGTATGCAAGTCTCTGAAAAATATGGAACAATACATACGTACAGGTGAAACTTGACATTAAGACATTTAAAAACATTTAACAGTTTAATGTCAAGATTGCATTGCAATTTACATAATAATCATGTTATTAAAGGCTCTAGGGATCCACGCAATTGTGATGAATCAACACGTATAAACATGAAAACTTACATAAACTATGAATATAAGCAACAAATCGGCACTGAAAAGAGAAAGGTTTGTTATTCCATCAGTGTGAATCTTCTGGCTTTTGTTCCCGAACAGTGGTTTTGTTCTGTGTTTGTATGTGTGTGTGTGTCATATCATTTTAATTCCCGACAGCCCATACATCAACGAGGGCATCTACTATGCAACAGATAATTTCCTCGTTAACATGCAGCAACCGCAAGCATAAATGAGATTAAACTTTTCTTGCGTACTACATCTACATCCAATTAGAAGTGGATGATCTTTGGCCGAGTAACAAATGACACATTTCCTCCAAATCCAGCCAGTCTACTCTTACCGATAAAATCAACTGTGTATTGCAAAATAAAAAAGTAAAACAAATAACTCGCAAGTTTTAATCCATCAATGCTATTCGTGAAATGAAGTCTTTTAGGGAATTGAGAGTTTACCCTCCTGCTGCAGGTAAATTCTATCCCTCTTTTCAAACTGGCGCGAAATTTGCTAAACGAATCATGCAAAAGTGATTTCGTGGGCGTTAATCAGAAGTCTATATTTGTATACACTCGTTATCTTGGTACCTCGTATATGACATAACATGTGCACACACACACACACACACACACACACACACACACGATAATTTATGCTTGCCTGAGGGATGCTCAGCGAATCTAGGCATTCTCATCTGCACATGCATCATGTAGAAACGTTTCAGAAAAGTTTTTCTATTGAGTAAAAAAAAAAAAAAAAAAAGCATCTCCCTTTATCCCCTGATAAGGCCAGCTGGCAGATTGCGTCACACTTTTCGCAGCCTGTCAATGCGGATCGCAGGTAAAAAAATCTCGCCCTTTTTGCCCGTCGCTTAGCTCAGGGAAAGAAGACAACAGCGGCCAACTGTTGGCTCCAGACACTGTTGCGTCCGAGCGGATCAACACTCGGTCAACCTTTGGCTCGAAACTCGTGCGCATGTGGGGACAGCTCGCCGGATTGTTTCACAAACATAATAATCTCCGATAACCTCTTGGAAACATGGTAGCGCTTCCCTTCTTGTTCCTCGCCCTTTTCAGCTGCATATGGCCGAATTCTTCTGTGGCATGTAGAATTCAAAGTAAGTTATTTTGTTTGTTTGTTTGTTTGTTTCGTTAATTAGTTATGGGAATTTATTTAATCGCCTTTGCTCACGCGTGAAATCTATTTCTTTCGTTAGAACCAATACTGAATGCAAGGTAATCTTCATGTAATTTGTTGGCAACCTCCTTTCATTGTTTTTTTTTAATTTCCCATCATTTTAGTTACTGCATATGCAGCCAGCTTTATTATGAGTTGTCTGTTTAAGATTACATCCTTTTGAGTTTATAATCCACTATCTATTTTCCCTTACTGTACATGGTATTGAACGTATAGTAGATGGGTACGTAGGCCTGCTCTCCCTAAATTTTTCAGAAGTTTGTTTTCGCGACTTTCAGAATCAAGTGCCACTATAGTCCATAATAGCAATTCCGTCCTGTTCGAATAGCTGTAATATGTTTTCATGAAATCCTGCATGTATGTAGCAGGACAAAAAGAGATCTTTGTTATTTGGAAATCTGTCAAATTTGTCAACATCAAGAATAGCCTTTATCCGACAATATCATTATCACCAACGCGTTTTCAATTTCCCGTTTGTAATTGGGAAAAAATATCTTTGAATTTGCTGCCGCGACATGTAAATGTTTTTAAATCATTTGTCCCTTGTCTGTTTTGTTTTGTTATGTGTGAGTTTTTTTGTTCGAAAATTGTAACTATTAGCAGACAATTCCTATAAAAAAAAACATAGAGCCGGTGACTTGAATCTAGTACGTTTATCGGACATTTTCTGCATTTGATCTTTTTCTGCTTTCGAACCCTGCCATTAACCCTCTGTGTGCGACATTCATTTCCTGTCCATAGGTTTCTATGTGAAATTTGTGCACATTTGACTCATTGGCAGAGAAAGGGTTAAAGTGCAACAGTGATCTCCATCTTCTTCTGGAAATCATCACGATGTGATGAAAGTAGAAATGTTCAATGTTCAATGTTCAACTTTATTTCCATTTCCATTGAATAAACAGGGAAAAATAATACACAATACATACAACGGAACATATTTTTTACAATTTCAAAGAAAACGTACATGGATTGTGATCACGAGTAACAACAGAAATTCCTTTTCTAAGGTATATACATAATATACATAATACAAAGATTAGAATGGAAATGGAGGGTCCCACTAAAAAGCAAAGCTTGTAGGGTATGGGACCCTCGGAAAATACATACACAGAATCAAAGAAACCAATGTCAACTGACATTAAATTAACTTAGGAAGGGAAAAAAGAAAGAAAAAAAAAAGGAAAATGAGACTATGGTACAACACGCGCCATCGTGGACACAAGCACACTGGACTTCATGATGTAAGTGCAATGATAAAACGCTCTCTGGATTGATATTGCGAAGGATTGGGTGTATATACCGGTATGAATGCAGCAGAACGGATATAAAAAAAAGAAAGAGAATAGACATGCTGTTGTCTGGTACAATAAAAATAATATCTGAGAAAAACTTATATTTGACAGATTATTTTCTTCGTAAGATGATTTCTGTATGATTTCTTAATGCTTGTAAAAAAAGATGACTTGATTGAGACAATAAAACCGAACCTAATTCGGTTGTATATCATAAGATTTCAATACAAATAATTTTGATTTGAAAAGGGGGATCACGAAGCAGGAGGTAAAACATGCTAAGAAAGAATGCAAACAATACTACACATCGAACAGTGCTATGACTTGTCATCAGAAGGCTGGATATGGTTATGAGAACAAACATGTTAAAACCTCTGAGACTTAAACTTTGCAATAGATTCACTTTGTTCATTTTGACAGCTTAAGGGTACTTTTAAGATGGTAGTTTCACTTTGTCTGTGAAACGTCTTCTTGTCACTTCAAAATTCGAAAGACAATATTTTGAGGCAGGCGTCAGTTTTGAGAATTTGTATGGTGTATTTTTCAACACAGAATGAAATAAAGAGAATCATTACATGCCACTTCCATTTTCAATCTTATCGGTATTTTCTGCTGCTGTTGAATATGCATGTATGAGTGTCCACTTGCAGAACAATATCATCGTAGAATGGGAAACCTACATCACTCAACTCGCAAAAAAAAAAATCAAAATGCAGAAAATGTTAGCTATCACAGGGTAATATATATAATATACATGTTGTTTCGATATTTTGTTTCTGATTTTCACAGACTTCATTATGTATAGGAAAGGAAGGATCTAAACAATATATCTTTATTGGTCGAGAATATTGACAGTAAGTGGCTGCCGATAATCCTTTGAAAGAAAACTAAGACAGAAAACACACGCACACACAGAAGACATTAAAAGTCCAGAGTTACCTTTCCTCATGTGATATACATATTACATCTAACTTTTATGCCTCTCGTTTTCCACTAACAGGAAAATCCTATCGGAGTTGGCCTGTGCTTCAAACCTGCATACGTGGGAGTATAATAACAAAGGACATTTGGACAGAATTGAATACACTCATCTTCCTTTGTCCTTCGAATTATGTATTCATTTATTAATTTTTGCTAATGCGAAGCACCATGTTTCTGGTTTTGTTTTGTTTTTTTCTCCTCAGGTTGCTATGACTGCAGGACATGCGGAGCAAGAATCCCTGGATGTGAATCATGTTTATACGGCATCGTAAGTTCACACAATTATCGTTTCAACGACACGTAAATCTGGAGTCGATTTTATGAAGAGGTTTGGAGTTTTTGCGTATATATGCATATATATGTATATATGTATATATGTATATATATATATATATGTATACATATATATATATATATATATATATATATATATATATATATATATTATATATAAATAACCATTTCAGTTGCCATGACAGCCGCTATATAGACAGAAGCACGTAGCCTGTGAGTGCTACTTTTGTAACTGCAAGTGCTCTTACTTGAAATGATTGCAAACGTTCTTGTGAAACAATCTTCTGATGGTGATGGAGATGACTATATGTTGACGGATGATAGTTGCGTTTCGATATTTCATGCTTCATACTTTCATTTTTTTCGTGTGAAAATTATGATACTTCCGAAACTATATTGAGTAAAGAGAAGTTGATTACAAGGGCAGGGATCATGGTAACAGCAGCAGTCGAGTGTCGTATTGCTGGTCATATTCACCTATAATACAACAAAGATGACGTATAAACTATATACATAAAAAAAAAAACGTGTCTTCATCTATTCAAGAACAATTATTCAGTGGAGCAATAAAATATATACGGGATAACTTTTGAAAGGCACGTCCTTTTAACCACGTAAATGGAAAGAAGTATCTGTTAAACTATTACACTTACTTGCTTGAAATAAAACTTTTGTAGTACCATTTTCACGAAAGAAGAAAAGTCGATAAATGTTCGACATAGTGTAGGAATATGTATGATTTTAAAAAAAACCCGGCAGATATAAATATTACTTACATGAACATTTAACATTAACATTTAACATTTAACATTAACACCATTTGGATGCATTGTTAACCATTGTTTTTTCTCATATTTCTCTAAAATCGATTTAAATCGTGACAACATTCTTACTCCCTAGTCTTCCTGACAAAGGTGTGGCTCGATCTTTATATTGAAGGTATAGTGAACAGAATATAATCAATGTACGCTTTTGTATTACATGAAGTTACAGTAAAATATACAAGAGTATAAAGAGGGCTGTGACACTTCAAAATTTAGATATAAACAGTGAATTAGGTCGCAACTCATTACTGCTATGCAAACTGGATGAGGAGATGTTGCCATTAACTCACAAGTAGGGCCTATACCATCGACCTGCACACAAACCTTTATTAGATTTCTTCTTTTGAGACTAATTTAGGAAGAATACCTCTCATGAGATAGAATAGATTGTTGTAAATACGATCTCGGAATTATGAATTTTTCGAGGAAGGAATTTAATATCGTTTTGAGTTATCGACGGTAATCATATATTTTATGATATGAATGTATACAAACCAAATTGAGAGTTGTGACGACATCATCACCTGTCATATTTGCATAATGCCATGGTAACTGACATCACTGCTTTCTGGTAATATATGAAGATTTTCAACTCTTACTTTTATATGCTTCATGTTTATTGAAACTTCTCCCTTACCTTTTTAATTTGTAGTAGTAAAGGACATCATAGTATTCAAAGGCATGTTAAGTTTTTCAGGACATCGGAATGGGTACAACAATTATACAAAGTGTAAAAGAAAAATGCATGAATTATGAAATGCCCCGCAATTTCGAGCGATGACAGAGTGAAAGTATGAAATCTCTTTCATAAGGTGGGAGAAAAAAGGATGAAGTAATAGCAACGACATTCACAAAGCTATATTAAAGGTTATCACGACTGAAGTAGCGATGTTGACAGGTGGGATGTTTTGTGTAGGTGCTGTCCAAACAGTGTGCGGCGCCGTTCCCGTCTTGCTTCCACCGTGAGTGATCTCGCATGTCGACTCTGAAGAGGAGAGAGAGAGAGAGAGAGAGAGAGATTTAAAGAATTACAAAGAGCAAAGAGAGATAGATACAGAGAGAGAGAGAGAGAGAAGAAGAAATAGGACGTATATAGAGAGAAAGATCGAAAAAGATGGAAAACAGGACGTACGAAGAGGGACTTCCAATAAATGATTATTGTACGAATTTCCGTCGTTTTGAGTAACTTCATTGCGCTTTCAAATTCCAGTGTCATACTGCCTGATTATTGGACAAGTAACCGGCCTGTATTCTAGTAATCAACCAAAACGAACATTAGATAACAATTGTTTTTCCGTATTTCGATGCTCGATTCTGAACCGATTTGAGAGTATTTTTATACGCTGCTTTTATAGGAGCCCCGCGAGAGTGTCAAGCCTCAAAACATTTTACTTCCATCCACATCACAAGTTCAATAACTTACAACTCATTTACAAATGTGTTGGTATGACCTTGTTATCAATTATCCAACTAAGTAACGCTTTGTTATACCGGATATAACGATATTATGGTCTTTGCTTACATGTATTACAGTGCACATGATTTCTAAACAAAAAGAAGGCAACCTGTAATGAATCATAACAAATGAGGTAACGAGCGTAGCAGTACAACATTCATATCAATACGAAAAAAAAACAACATTCATCACATTCCTTTGATTTTTATGTTGAGTGGAATCCATTCATTGCAATCACTTTTAAGTTCTAAAAATAGTACTAAATGACCATATCCAAAAGTGATAATGGAAGTTTGCTATATACAGACTAAAAAAGAGGTTCGCACACCATATGTGTTAACACGCCAAAACAATATAAATCTCATGTTTATTCATTCGTTCTTTGTTCAACTCAAATGTGTAACAGAAGTTATGATTCCAGACTTACATGACAATATTGCACATCCAAATCTATATATCTCATGGAGAATTGTTTATTGTTTAGTTTATGTTCGTATTTCACTTTGATAAATTATGTACAAACAATTTTGTAAGGAATAAGCAGACATGTACAAACATTTAACATCTTGTACAAACAGCACGTTACCATGGACAATGTTTGAATTAAATAAGTATGGTAATTTCAAACAGAGACATGCGTAGTTTTGAGCGATGTAATGATATCACCAATTTAGATTAAAGAAATAATAACTATAATGAGAAAATAGGAAATGATTTTAAAAGGGAGGGCACAGCATGTTAATCAGTAAATCCCTTTAGTGGAGACAATACGATCAGTCTTGACATAATTGGACACTATACACTATCTGTCTATATAGCAATATCAAGTAGCCTAAATTTAAAGAGCATTAATAAAAGGAAGGTCAAGCTAAATAAAAGAAACATGTTCAATCAAAATAACAGTAAAAGACGGCACGTTTAAATTTTGATGTAATATATCCCACAGATATTTTTTTCTCATCAGTCACTCGTCGGAAGCGAAGTTTTTTTTAATTTATTTGTTTTTATTATTATTTTTGGTTGTTTTTACTTTCGGCCATCAGTCGAATGTATCAGATTGCAGTCTGATGAATCCGACTTGTGTTGGTCGACTATCAGGTCCGTGTCAGACATGTCGGGGGTGATCCGATGAGGCAAGATCGTCCGATGAGGAATGGGGTTTGCGGGATCCTGAAAAGTTGCATACAGGGGAACACGGCGATTAACAAAAACATGTACAGAATGTGAAGATTACGTGAGTGCAGAAAATTTTAAAGAAACACAATGCGAAGTCTTTGAGATCTGAATCTTAAAAAAGTCGACTCAGCAAAATAATCATAAATTTGTGCAATCAGCCTATGCTCTTACTAAATCTACATACAAATATTCATTTGATAACATTAGCTTCAGTTTTCCTTTGGAAATACTCAGTGATGGACTTTGAGTAACTTCCTCTGGCGGTCATACCAAAATCTAAGCTCTATATAAAAGCAATTTTTAAAGAATATGAAGATTTTGCGGGGGAATAATACCAGGCTTGATCTAATTGTACTTATTGATTGTTGTATTTGAGAATATTTACCAATTTGTAATTTTAGGACCATTCCACCGAACAAGTATACCATGATTTAAGTATGGTAAAATAAATGTATAGAATACAAGTTAAAAATAATGAAGTGGAGAAGGGAGAAAAAACGATAATTTGTTTAGGATGTCAGTACTTTGGAAAATAAATCTATTTGAGGTTTCCATAACAAATTGCTATAAATATGCAATCCAAGAAATTTTGTAGAATCCAATTATTATGAAATAGTCTTTCGAAAAATTAAAATTCCTGGTAGTACGTGGATATAGAAACACTAAACAGCACAACATGTGTTCGTATACAATTACTGAGTGATATCGTTATATAACTTACACTCAGTTTAGCACCATATTTTAAGGAAACCAAAACCAAAACCCAAATAACAAATCGGATTGACTGAAAGTAGCAATATTAGTAAAATATATCATTTAAAGTTTGAACAAAATTGCAGTGTCGATTCAAAAGTTGAATTTTTTAAGTTTCAGGGCAGTCATTGCTGCATAGGGTGACTACAATTCATGACTCCATTGTGGACAACAATATTGAGAAAATGTTTGGAGAATTCCACAAGATTTGATCTTTCATGGAAAGTCACATTCCATCGACATGCTATTAACACATGTTAAAGGATGGTACAGTATTGGTGGAGATGAGAATTGGGCTTTTAACTTTTTGTGAGATACCAAGAAAACACTTATGAAATAGTACAGAGCATACCATTTCAAGAGGAATTCAAAGTTTATTTGATGAAAATCTGGTTAAGAATGACTGACACATTCAAAAACAAAGTAAAACAAAGCGATCGTAATAAAACGTGGGTCCCACACTTTATCAGAATCGCTTTGCTTTGGATATCTCAGCCATTTCAAAACCAATTTTTATCAAATAAACCTTAAATTCCTCATGGAATTACATGCTCTTTCATGTTTCATAAGAGGTTTCTCATTATCTCACACAAAAAAAAATTGTTAGAAACCTGAAATTAGGTCTCAACCAAAAACTTACAATCCCTTTAAGGGTAATATTATTCCCTCTGTTTTCTGAAACAGGTAAGCAGAGTGCTCTTTCATAATGCCAGAAGAGTGAAAATATGTTGAAGTTTCTTTATATTTTCTGTATATCGTTGTCCATAATGACGTCATGAACTGTGGAATAAGTCTCCTTGTCCAGCGATGACGGCATCGAAACTGTAAAAAATCATAACAGAACAGAATGTCCAATTTTCCTCATACTTTCACTGATGAGTTCAACTATATAGTATTGGTTTCTTTTAACTATGTATATTCACAATATCTCTCACATCTTGTTAGATTATGATGTGAAAAGAACATGCTGGAGTCATCGGCAAATGAAATAAAGGATAAAACGTTATCATAGTAAATCAGCAACAGTGGTCCTATGGTTTGATCCATGGGAAACTCCACAAGATAGTAGATTAATGCATTCCAGTAGCAAGACGTTCCACAGGGTTTCAATGAATGAATATTAAACGTGTTCAATTACTGCTTTACTGCAATAGAAACATACAAAGAAAAAGTAATATGTCGTTGAACGGGGAAAAATAGGACGGAATCATACTAACATTCTGCTGGAAAGGAAAGGTCCAGAAGAAAGAGAAATACTGCAAAAACTGCGAAAAGTCGTCAATGCAATATCCGTCTTTCGGGAGCTATTAGCAAGTACACGACCCCATGAATTTATAACGCGCCTAAGTGCATTACCTGCGCGGGGGTAAAAAAGCATCAGAACAAGCCCTCAGAAACGCATTTTGCAAACCACGTAGGAATAGGCGCCGGAGAAGGCGAAGAGATACAAGAAAAAACAATATGGACATATAGGGAATATGCAAAGGGGCCATATGCGTTGTTTTCGAGGTCAGATTAATTTCCAACAAATGTCGAATGATATATGCACCTGGGCTGTGGATCCGTGTGCAGGGGTCGTATATAGGAAAGTGATATGGGCAATAGGTGCTACCGCGTGGCTTGTGCTGCTCGGGGTAAAATAATGTAGATTGGCGTCAAGCTGAGAATTTAAAAGTAGGCGGAGAAAAGGGGGAGGGGTGCAATCTTAAGCGGATCTGGCTTAATTGTTTTCTTCCTGAGGCGAAAGATTGTGACTTTTACACCCGGTACCATCACCCTGGGTATGGAGGCCGAAGTCCTCGTGGCAAGAAACCAATTTCAGCAGAATGGATGCGGGGTTTAATAGTTAAAGTCGAAAATGAAGAGGACAAGGTAATAAGTTGCGTGAAGAAAGACAGAAAATACGTGTTCACTCTTTTGTCTGACACGCTATTTGTGTACATCTCTTCTTCCTATGTAGCTCAGGGTGACAAACAAACACACACACACACACACACACACACACACACACACACACACACACACACACATACATAATATATAATATACTATTTCTCTATATACTGCTCTTCCGGACTTTCGAGGAGGCAAATTTAAACGTTATCGTTACCCTCTTTCAATAAGATATGATGAGTTGGCATGAATAAGCTATCCTTACATTCATAGACAGCTTTATTAGCTTTGCGTGTAAATGGTTTATTAATGATCCCCTTGTCCTTAAGATGGAGTGAATTTGTGCAAGAAAATTAGACACACGAGACCAAAATTAATGACCTGTGCTATTTACTCAATACAGATCGAGAGCAAATTATTCGCCTTTCAGTTCATAAATTCATAATAATAATAATAATAATAATAATTGCATTTATATGGCGCTTCATACTGACGTTTCTAAGCGCACTTTGCTACTCATACAAATAGACTAGAAAACACAATAACATTAACAAAATTAACGTTAACAGTAACAAAAGAAGAAGAAAGAAAAGAAAAGAAAAGAAAAATACATGTGATACAATGGTACAATAATTGATAACTGTGTGCGCCTCCAGAAAAAAAAATTATAATAATGATTATAATGAATATATATCATATAAGTGTGCGTGTGTTTGTGAGTGATGTGTGCCTATAATCAGAAACGTATATGTATGTATATATATATATATATATATATATATATATATATATAGGCTTATACATATAATATATACATATACATCCCTACAAACATATCCTGTTTGTGTGTGTGTGTGTAATGATACTCTCTAAAAAAAAACGAGTGAAAATTTTCACTCTAAAAAGAGTGAATATAAAAAGGAGTGAATTTCGAGTGAAATTGGAGTGAATTTTGAGTGAAAATGCTCATTTTCACTCATTTTGGAGTGACGTCAGGGATCACTCCAAAATCTTCGAGTGATCCCTGATGTCACTCCAAAATGAGTGAAAATGAGCATTTTCACTCAAAATTCACTCCAATTTCACTCGAAATTCACTCTTTTTTGTATTCACTCTTTTTAGAGTGAAAATTTTCACTCGATTTTTTTTTAGAGAGTAGAGTGAATTGCCTTTGGATGCTATTTTACTCCGTTTTCTCTACTTAACGCAAAGTCGAGATGGCATAACTCCGTCACACTATAAATCACTCTGTCTTCTTCAGGTTTGGGAACACATCTGCATCGTTATTGCCATCGTGCCTAGTATGTACCACGAGGATCGATATGTCTTAACTATTGCATCGACATGTAGAACGCATTAATCCAACAAAACAAAATGCATAGACCCATTGCTCTCTATGCTGATCTCTCGTTTTTCATTAGGCCCAGTCAGGTGGCAAGCGGACACCTCCGGCGCCGTTCATGTGGCCTTACCCTCATCTCTTTCCGCCTGCCGAACAAGAAACGGATACGATAACAAGATTTCTCGAGGCAGACAAGGAAAGCCGCGACGATTCACAAGAAGCAGCCCTACAGGTTTGTGGACAGCAAATGCAATAATTCATTGATTACATAAATCATCGTAATTACGATAACAATTACTAGACATTACCATCAGTGTAAAATGATTGATGGTCGTAATCGCCATAATTATAATCACGATGAATGTCTTAATGAGTTAGAGTAGTATCTGTGGAAAGAGTGGTAGCTCTATAAACCAATAAAACGCCAAACAAAAGAGTTTTATGTATAAACTGCAAACTTTTCATAGCCTGTCAGTGAGCATTCTCATTCGACGGTGAATTTATTCAACTTATCAGTCATTATCTATTTATCTCATTCATCTCATAATTATACACCATGGAAAGACTCACGAGTATGTACCTTTGATTCAATTTCTCATTTGGTGTTTTCTCTACAGATAATATTTTCAGCTCTACGGAAAACACAGAAGGAGAGCGATCACTACTAGCAGTAAATCCCAGCCGTTACCAACCGGACAATACCTTCATTTTTGTTGGCGTGTAAAGACATGTTAATTGAACAGTGTTCGCAAATACCCGTCGATGCCATATCGATGGATGTAACGGAAGTAATAAGCCGACGAGATCTATCGCTACCGGGATGGTGGAATACTCCCAAACTAAATTCTGTTGTTTATTAGATAATGCAGGGGAAAAGACACAGATGCCTTGGTAGAGATATGTTGTAGGAATAGATACATCAATGTATATTGTGTATATACGTTTATTTATCAGAGGAGATTTCACGTTTTTCTTGCGCTTACTTCAACATGTATAACAGTCCATTATGAGGCGCCATTTTTTCTTTTGTATTCTGCTGTCGAAGAGCACGCTACTTTTCTTTCCATGCCAAGTATTTTCAACTAATATTCATAAAGCATTGAAAACGAATCACGGTTGAACGATTAATTGAGTGAAATGGAATTACTGTTATTCGAGTGAGGATTATGAAAAAAGGAATATCAGAAAATCATGTTCTATGACTTCATCTTAAATGATGTGATATGGGATATCGCAAGTCTCAGAGAACTGGTTATCTGGTCGATGTTTACTTGCGTGTTTGTTTGTCTTTCTGAATACTTATGTAAAATGATATCAAAGTGACTTCTCGATTACAAAGCAAAACGGCTGACATGTACAGAGGCGCTGGATGAACTTCATATTTGGAGAGTTGCGGACATTCTACTCAAAGGAATTCATTTTGATTTATCTTATTATTTCTCTAAATGTGTATTTCACTAATTTGTAAAGTATATATTCCACATCGAGATAACATCCTATAAAGAAAAGGTATGTCATAGTAATACTTGTGCATCTGCATAGAAAATCAAATCAAATCAAAACAAAACAAAACGAAACGAAACAAAGGCATCAAATAACAGGACACTGGTTTGATCAGCTACGTTTCTACTTGGGCTGATTATCAGATGACCAGAATCGTCAGATTGTTCGTCTTTGATATTCGCATCCCTCACTTAAAAATCGTCAAGTCTCAAGTTTCCTCGCCAATATAATGTGCAGTACTGTATGTCGCTAAAGGGTTAACTCAAAACAAAGCAATTAATTCCTTTAAACCAAAATATGATGCAGAGATATTTCTTAGTTTCTCTCACGTCTTTCAATAAAACGTTTTGTTTAAGTTTCGGATCTCCTTATATCTCGTTCACATACTCTCGTCACCCATAGCGCATTTGTGTACTGTTTCTTTTTTATGTAGTTTCATAAGGAAGGTAAGAATCGTTTACCAGCTTCGTAGCAACAAAAAGTGATTTAAATCTATATGAGTTAGGACACTAACTTGTAATAGGATAATCTACGGGAGTACGGGGAAGACATGATCGTCTTTAGAAAGTGGATGACCATGTAGATTACATCCAAGCATGTCCTCATTCAGTACTGTGGTGTGTTTTTATTTTAACTGGAATTTTCCCTCTCCCACTTGTTAGTGGTGTACGTGCGAATGTTTTCCAAGGTGGATTTATATACACACATATGCACACAACTTTGTGCGTGTGTGTGTTTCTTTTCTTGTACAAACGTATATATTTGTCAGAGTGCATGTGTGGGCGTGCAGTGATTGACCAAGACCTCTTTGTATCATGTGTTGCCTTTCCGCCACCTGTTGGAAATTCATAACGTGAAAAGGCGGGCTAAAAGCTGTCCTTTCGCAGAGAGAAGGAAGCAATTTGCCTGTTGATTGGCTTTTTGGTGTCAAATGGTAGTTTAACAGATGCGTGGTGCAAGGAGTATAATGTAGATGTGCTTAACGCGGTTAAAGTGTCACCTTGATGTTTGTGTCAACTGTTTGTAGCGAAGGGAAAAGAAGCATCAAAACGACATGTGATACAGTTATTTTGGCCTTCATAAAGTACGGAGGATATGGCAGTATCAATTATGATACAACAGGTGGATCATTAATGAAACTATGATGAATCTATACACCAGTTGCCCGTTGTCATTATGCACCCCTTCAGTGAACGACTTCTTTTAACTAACTTCGTGGTTATCTTCTGGTCATTACGTCACCGTAACAAGTCTTTTGTTGTTCAGTGAATGCAAATGAAAGAAAATTTCTGTCTTTTTTAGTTCGTAGTTGTCTCTCAGATTACAAAAACTTGTGTAATACCACCAATTAGCAAGATGATCAGCAAATACCTTTTGGAGTAACACATGATGAATTGTCTTATGTTGTGATGATGCACTACTACGACATAATTACAATGAATAAGGCGAGCTCCAAAATCTGTGCTCAGGAAATTTACCGGTATTCTGTATTACTTGCAGGCATTCGACCGAATATTTCTCGTCGATAACCTCGTTTCTGAGGAGAGTTTGAGACCTTAAACCTTTTGTTACGTCATTGCTTCGTCTGGAACTCCCCGAGGACGGAAGTCCGCTCCGACACATGGACAAAGCTCTCTCACTTTATGTGGGCGCACGTAGGGTGCCGTTCAATTCGCTTCATCCGATACCGTCATTAAACAACAGTCCCGAATCTGCTTTAAACTGGCATGGTTCCTTATCCTGAATACGGTCTTGCCATTTCGATTTCATTCCCCGTTATATTGAGAGGTGGCATGACACACACAAACCGTCGCTGTCATATATTTTGTGTGGACAGATTTTGTGAATATACATGACAGTCGACTGATTATGACGATTATTTTCGTTGACGCGAAGAAACCTAAGCGCAACCATCACTTTCAATGAAAGCAGTCTGGTGTTCTTATTTTATTGTCCCTTGATTAGTTCAGAGCAGAGGGATGAGAGAGAAATTAGAATATTATATGTTTGTATGTCTGCATTTGTTTTCTAGTATGTGTGTGTGTGTGTGTGTGTGTGTGTGTGTGTGTGTGTGTAAGTGTGTCTGTTAGCAAGGGAGAATATGGATTATTGCTAATATAGGTGTTGCTTTGTTGATGTTGTATCAGATATAGTATGTGTGTCATGCTATTTTTTTAATTTTGAATGTTCATAAGAGCAGTTCTATTAAAGCTTACATCATTGTGCCCTATTCTTCGATTTCCCCCAAGACACGCAAGACAGTGTAATATGGGACTCGTCTCCATCCGCCAAAATACGCCACGCTTACGCCACATCAAGGACATGCATGCCAACATTGACAAAAAGCCCCTTTCCCTTAGTTAGCTCTTTTAATCATTAGCGTCTTCTAAAATCAAACTCAGTGTACAGTGATAACTATGATAAAAATCTTGATTTTTGTTTTCTTTTGGAAACTATATCGAAGCAAAACGGAAACCTTACGAACACAGATAACTATTAATTCTACGATGTAGGCCCTACCGGAGATGTGGCATGATGTTATTCAATGTTGCGCAGTTTATACAACTGTATGTGTAGCGATGACACGCGCTGCCACCATTTCACAAACTAGATATATATATATATATATATGAGATTAAAACATAAAATGGCATTAAAACGCTTTATCCTGGCGAGGAAATTAAGCGCATGTTTTAGAAACAAGACACCAAACAGGTTAGTCATCGCATTCTTCATCAGCGACCAGGATGCGATGTGATGTTAGATTAAAAATCCGTTTCTGAAGCAGAACATACACACAAGGGTATACGTCTGCTCCTGGTCGAGCAGACGTATATATATATATATATATCTTTTTTTTTCTTTTTTTTAATGGATCATACTACAACCGTGCATGCCGACAACAGAACGAATTCTTACAAATTGGTCACTACCTGCTGTTGTTTCCTGTTCCATAGGTTTCGACCTTCATTCAACTTTGTGTGATGATTGACGAGGTAAACAATGAGGACCACTTTGCTATAGGGATTTAGTCCTTTTACTCGTATCATGCCATCAATGCGCGCGTGCCCGACGTGATCGGGTTACAAACCCATTTCATGTGACAAATATCGTGATGAATCAGACGATGCCTTGACGTTTAACTTCCCCTGGGCTACAAGTAAAGTAGGCGAAACAATTTTGACATTGTTTTCGATTCTTCTGTCATGAAAGTAGTCTAGATGAATATAAACAAACAAACATGCCAGCAATGGGGAATACACACGTAGGGGCCTAACAGTTTCTATACGCAATGATGGAGATGGATGCATTATTAGATTAATATAGAAATGAGGTTAAACTTCAAAGATCAATCAACTTGTATATGCATGAGCTCTTGATGTTCATAAACAGTATGTAGGCCCATGGTATTCTTGTAACTACTATAGTACTTGCCCATTGCTTTTCAACTTGGAGATCCAGTCATCTAAATCTGGGTGAAACGCTTTATAATCACGTCCCACCGTTCTCATGAATTCTAATTTTATTTTATTTTGTTTTGTTTTTGGGGAGCTTTTGTGGGTCATGCGGACTAAAACAATAATATCAGGAGAAAATAATGAACGCTACGATTATTCCTTCCGTTGATTAAGTATCTATCTATATGTTGATAACACAGACATCACACCCCATTTTTTTTTTTTTTACGTTTTCCAGGATAACTGATAGCATGTAAGTCAGGGGAAAAGTAAATTATCTCTAGCTGATCACACATATGGTAATGATATGGTGTTCATAATCTTTTTTTCTAATGTTGCAGAGAAAATTTGATTTAGATTGCTGTGGGATTGATTGCGGACTTTAGCGACTTGAAATGTTAGAAAATAAAATCAGGTCATCACAACGAAAATAAACTCACTGATACTTTGTTCCAGAAGAAAAATCAGTCAATAAATATTTATACTCATCGTGCTGTCGATATTTCATAAGTTAGTGATCAATATGTCTAGAGTCTACGGTGGATATGTCAAGCGAACCAATATACAAAATACACTTTGCTATACTTTCAACCGTGTAAATGGTATACAAATTTTTAACTGTATTAATATTATATTATGCAATAAACATGACACATATTATGATATCGACAGAGATAAATGTACTGTCTCTAACGCCTTCACTATTTGTCAGTTTACCCGAATGTATACTCTGTCTGCTGTTACGCCTACTGTCATTTCTAGACTTTCAGTACAACTTATATCAATACCGCAATTAACATTACTTTTTTGCGTTCATATTATTGTTTGTACTATTTCTTTATGGCCAAGACCACAGTTATTTTATTGATTATAGCAAAATCTAATCACACTTGTTCGATTCAATTCAAGTCAATTCAAATCAGTTCAGTTTAATCTATTTCCATCAACCAAAATTAATATACAATATGATACAAAGTATGCATTTTTCAATTCATGTTATTGAGCAATTTGAAAAAAAAAAATACTAGTCATGAAATATAATGCAAAATATCTATAAGGATGATTACATATCGAGAAAATAATGCACATTTTGCTATGGGAACTAAGAATAGATACAGCAGTGGATGGTTGGTTAACATCGTCATCTTCATTTTGAATGTTATCAATTCTAGAATTTATGTTGTTTTTACTCAAGTACCATCGTCACCATTATAACCATTAATATTGTCATTACGACCATTTTCACCAACCCCATGGCAGCACCATTTCTACAACAGTATGGCTGCTACTACCATGTCAGCTACATGCAGGCCCAGCTGCTTTAAAAACACCTAGGACCAGATTATACATAAACCACCCAATTTTCATGACATTTCATTTGCAAAATGGTCTACTATGGAGGAGCTTCATTGTTCAAATCGCTGAAAAACACTATTTCAATTCAATTCATTTATTTTCATATACTTCTCATTTATGAATATTACAACAGAAATGATAATAATACAAGTTCTTTTACCTTATAGACAATGTGCAGAAAACAAACAATATACATGGTGATAACACAGCAATTGTAATGATAATTATTGGTCAAAATCGAAATGGGGTTGAACAAAGAGAAGTACGACGGGACCTACATGGAAGTTAGCTTGTTTGGCTGTAAGCCCCGAGTAATCAGTGTTTGTGAAAAAGAAACGGAGAACGGATAGAAGATAAGACCAGGCGATTTAATGGTACCAAATAAGAAAAGCGGGGTATGCCTGTGTGATAAAAAAAAAGAAAAAAAAAACTATACTAAAATGTGAACTATTACTGTGACCAAGCTATCTTTGGTTTCCGGAGTAGAACATGATTTGCATATAAAGCCTACTTTGGTATATACACTATAAACTGTTGTTGCATTAAAACTATCACAAGGTTATGATCAGTATTAGACACAAAAAGTAACATGTATAGCCATTAATTCATTTGGTGTCTGCCGTCAAGCACTGGGTAGAAAGTGAGAGAGAGGTAGAGGGAAGGAGGGAGAGAAGGAAACAAAGTTTAGTGTGGAATTGCTAATGATGAATTCGGAGAGCCTGACGGCAAGGCCCAAAATGCAATCTGCAGCGTGTTGACAAGAACGTTTGATCGGACAATAACATACCGCAATATTACATAAGCCATTACAAATTATTCATTGTTTGCAAGCGTTTTCACATCAGCCCGATAAAAATCCAAGCTCGAGATATTTTCAAATTAGCGCGCAATTTCATTTCCAATTCACATCAGCCCGAAGAGAATTAGCCCGAAATTTTTTCGAGCTAATTCGACAGCTGAGCATGCGCAAACAGTGTCGGGTATACCAGTAGAGCGCACGCTTTCGGGTCACACACGCTAGACATGATGGGATGCATCGCGCTAATTTCTTGAGGCGATTTCACATTATCAAATAGCGCGCTAGTTCGCTATGTTATCCCGCTATTTCAGAAATTTCCTGAGTTGGACTCGAGAAATTTTCTCTATCAGATAGCGCGCTAGTTTGAGTTCACATTATCAAATAGCGCGCTATTTCGTGATCGGGTTAATTTCCGAAGTCAGAAAATAGCACGCTATTTCGAAACATCGGGCTGATGTGAAAACGCCTTCTAATGACTCTTTTAATTTGCGTTTAAAGGAATACAAAGACGAGCAGCTTGTTATTTTGGGGGAGAGGACATTCCAGTATCTGTGGCCAGTATACAAGGGCCTGATGCATAAACGCTAGCAATTGCTTGTGCTAGCCTTTTACTCGAATCCTTAGGCCCTATCATAAAAACAAGCAATTGCTTGCGAGCAGGAGCTTTTGCTAGCAAGCACAAGCAATTGCTTGCTGTCCGCAAGCCATTGGGTAGAGACCAAACATTTTGCTTAAAAACGTATGCATAAAACATACCTTTTGCTTATTCTTGCTATAGCAATTGCTTACGATTTTCCAAACTCTGTAAAATGAGCTTGAGCTTTTTGCTTAACTGGGACGTTCCCTTTTAAGTATCATTTTCATATTCATAGAAGAAAGACCACACTGTGCAGGAGTGGTATAAATCTACAAGAAATTACTCCTAAGTAGTGTAAGAAACTTTTTCGTTTCAACAACGGGAATGTCCAGTGGTTAGCACGCAAAATGTGATGAAAAACAGGTAGGATATCTGAGAGCAAGGAGACCTCTCTCCACGTGGGGAGGTATGTTTTATGCATACGTTTTTAAGCAAATGCTTTGTCTCTAAGCAATTGCTCGCGGGCAGCAAGCAATAATTGCTTGTGCTTGCTAGCAAAAGCTTCTGCTCGCAAGAAATTGCTTGTTTTTATGCATGCGGATTCAAGTAAAAGGCTATAGCACAAGCAATTGCTAGCGTTTATGCATCAGGCACATTGTGTTAACAAGAGTATACGGATCTTTGTGTGTAAGGATCTCTGCGTGTAAAAAAAAACCAACCTATCGCAGTATGGTATACAGACTGTAGATATTATCCTGCTGTAACTGAGTTGCTTTTACTGCGTAACATATCCAGACGTTTGAAATAAAAATACGCTTTCATTTCTAATGCAGCTTATGCTTTGGTATCATCACACAATTTGAAAAGATAGGTTATGTCAAATATTTATCTTTTGTTCAAGATAGCTTTTTAAAAGATTGTCTGCTAACTACTTATGATTCCTCAGAAAAGAGAAAAATCTTGAAGGGGGCAGCAATCGGCAATGCAAGACGGGCTAAACATCGAAGCCAGATAATTGCCATTAGAAAGCTAGGGCAGACAGATTGATTCCATAATCCTCACAAACATGCATTTGTAAAACTCATATTTATGTTGATGTGGGTGTGTGTATATTGTGTATACATGTTACTACCCAGGGGGCGGCGCTATACGTTTTTGAAAGTGAGGGGCCTACTGTATTATGTGAAGAGGGACGTCGAAGCGTTTTTAGGATGTAAGGGGGGGGGGGGGGCAGGGATTTTTTGCTGAAACTTATCTACCAAAATTCGGCAGACAAGCCAACAAAACGTCTCACATTTTTGGCTGCCACTGTACTTCCCTCCGAAAATTGCCTGACAAGTAAAAACAACAAAACAAAACAAAAAACAAAAAACAAAAAACAAAAACAAAAACAAAACAAAGAGAAAAAACAAACAAAGAGAAGGTCAGACCCTATATTGTTTTTTGTTTGTTTTTTATTGTTCCATATTCCACATTTCAACAAATACATAAAACATAAACATCACAATACAAAAGCATGGATGAATTGTCAAGTACAGCTTATAAGACAATAAAACATGTGAAATATGAGGAATCTACATAGAAGCATTGCTTGTAGGGTGTAGATTCCCAGATGCGGATGTGAGATTAATTCTTACTTTGTATATGCAATTGTAGGAATGACATTTTGTGAATTGGAGAAATATAAACGTCGAATAATAAAAAAAGAAAAAGGGCGGCCCAAGACTTCTTGAGAGTTGCGTGATCACCCGAGCGAGGTACAAGTCAGATGCAGTGTACAATAGCAGAGATACCAAGATGTGTACAAAGGAAGTTCAGGAGATTATACAGAAATCACGAGCAAGGCACATGTTACATAATCGATAATGACAGTAATGCGAAGTATGAACAGATATCTTCTGAAAAAAAGATAGTATATCTTCTGAATAAAATAGTATATCTGAAGAAAAAAATAGTACATCTTCTGAAAAAAAAAACACAATAGTATGTCACCTCTCTCGGTTGCCCTGACTACCACCACACACTGTAGCACTCGAGTAAACTAGTCTTTTTGTCGCATGGTACCACGCTTGTCTAGTATGTCAAGTCCTCGACATACTGAGATTGTGTTAATCCGAAGACTGTCCGTTAAAGGGAGCAGGTTGAGAGGAATGAGGTAAAAAAGGGGGAAAAAACTCTCAGGACCCCCCCCCCCCCCACCTTCAGCACCCCCCCCCCAAAAAAAAAAACAGAGAGAGAAAATTCTTTTAAAAGGGTGTTAAGGGTTTTTGTATAATATCGTCCCGCCCACGTTTATACGCGCTTCCGCTTGTCGTGCTGACAGCTTATTTTCTGTCGCTATGATGTGTAACGAGCATACACTAACAATAGAGCTAGCTCCATGCGCTAACATAGCTTAGACATCCCGTGACGCAATAATTTCTACGTGGGTGTGATGTGATACCTACGGCTAATACCAGTGACAGTTCTTATAGTTGTTGCATCTCCAGTGACGTCACTGAAAGTGTTTGAGTTCTGCCTGAAGATCCCATTTACCCATTAGCTTATAGCAATTAAGAATGAAGAATAGTGACGAGCCAATCACGTGTTTGTAAGATAACTGATAAAACTTTGTCTTGGCTGACCAAGGTAGGTGTCCTGAGCTATCGGTATAGATGAAAACAGCCGTGATCGAAAGTATGGCATAAGAAGGTCCACCGTCCTGAAAGTGGACAATGCGACAGATGAGCGACAGAATTAAGCAATAGCCAAATCCATGTAATTACTGAAGCAAATAAACACATATATTATAATCCTGACTTGAGTGGTCATACAACGCAATTATCTTTATGATTCTTTAGCAATGAGATAGCAGAGAACGACCGACATCATTCTCGATGGATACTGACATAAAAATGTTTTGCTTTCTCCTCGCACTGCTAATTTACATCAGCTATTTTCAATTCACATTTTGTCTTATTCTAGAACTCTCACGGAGTAAACAGCGGAATATAAAAACATGTAAAAATATATTTCATTTCAAGTGGACTATTTGGGTTTATGTAAATAATCATTGAAATATCCGCACCCATGTATATTTACGCATGCTGCCATTCATTTCACATAATACGAAACTTACCATAACTTTTTAGCTTCTGCTGGGTATTTCTGCTTTTTACTGATCCAATTCAATATAATTTTGCTCATATCAGGATATTTGTTTGGTTTGCATGCTTTCAACAACAACAACAACAAGAATACAATACATTACCTGAACATAGACCATGGTAGAGTCACAGGGTGACAGAATTTTGTCGTTGTTGTTGTTGTTGTTGTCATAGTGTTTTTAATTCAGCCTGAATGCTGAACACGCCATTAGCTGCATCAACATGGCTCTCTGTGAAGTGCGTCCCACAGAACTCTGTGCGTCCCAGCGATTAGAAAAATTGTGAGCCGTTGAGGGCGACATTCCTCCCACAGTAGCACTCGTGCAAGCCTGGCAGTCTTGCACAGTAGTCCCATCAAACTCCACAGTGCCTGGTGGTTCCGCAAGTCGCATAAGTTTAAACATGGAGGTTTCTACCTCCATGGTTTAAACTGCCCAGCGATATTTCAGGTGAGGATGTCATCAAGTAGTCAGTGATGTAAAATGTACAAACACCATTACAGGTCAGCGTAATGCAAGCGAAAGCAAAGAAGATGCTTTTATCATTTTTGCCACTTGTTAGATTGTTTAAAAATCGTGCCTTTTGGCAATGAAAGAGGGTTGCATTCACTCGACGAATATTCACCATCGTATTAGGGCCTACTGCTTATTCGCAAATGGAATATCCTTTGTTTCATCCTATCTTTGCCCCCCCCAAAAAAAAACAAACAAAACAAAAACAAAAACAAAAACAAAACAAAACAAAACAAAACAAAACAAAACAAAACAAAAACCCAAAACACGAAAACTGTTTTCTTCTCCCTTACTCTGATAAACATTTCATAGAAAGTTATGTTTTACTTCAAGAAAACTGAAGTGAATCATCAGCCAAGAGCTTTTATCTTAGACAGGGCAGAGCCAGGCAAAAACTGCCTTTTTTTCCAGTCAAGGTTTTCTCACTTGATTCTGGTACTTTAGACCATACTTAACAAAATAAGCTTCTGCGCCATCTTGAAATCTGTCCCAAATCCAAGATGGCCGCCAAAAATCCAAAATGGCCGCCAGAGGACCTAAAAAGTGCATTCTGTTGTTAAGATTTGTCTGGGGATGGGTTTTTTTTTTTCTCTATTTGATGATAAATTGTAAGAGAAATAAGATTCAGTGGATTGAAATTAGAATCAGTTTCTTTTTTATTGCGAAAATCCAACATGGCCGCCAGACGCAGCTCCCGAAATTAATAAATGTCATAATGACCGGAGGGCCAAACCCTAAAAACTCGCTTACTTAACGAGTGAGTTCCACTCTCTCTACAAACTAAGTAGACCATGCTTTTTTTCAAATTTTTATTGTAACAAACAATATTCCACTGGTCTACCTCAAAAAATTTGTTGCGAAAGCCTCCAAATCCAAAATGGCGTCCAAGATGGCCGCCATATTTACTGAATTTGCTATTTGAAAGATAGAATTTGATAGAAACATCAGATTTCAACAAATGTGATGTCATATGAAAGAGAATAAAATTTCCTACAAGGTGATACCATTTTTGTGGGAGATTGTGATAACTGGATTGAGATACAAAGGAAAATACTCATTTTTTGATATTTTTCTGAAAAAAGGAAAATCATGAAAATGCTTGATTCAGCATAAATCAGAAAAAGACTGAAGGATTATCTTGAAACATGTTTAAGAATTTTGGTTAACATATAATCAATATTTGGAGAAAATTAGGGGTCAGTACCATATGCGGTTCAGGAGTTATAATGTCTCAAACTTGAAAACTCACTATGTAAAAATTTCCACTTTAGCTGTGACAAGACCTTGTTGGTCGTAAAGAGAGTCTGCATGCGCCAAGACTACTACACGCACCACTGGCACTGACGCTAGTAGCAATGGCAGTGGTGCCTGTAGTAGTCTTGGTGCGCGCAGACTTTTTTTTGACAAACAAGAGTTTGTGCCTGCAAACTAACTTTTCATACCAAGTGGTAGCTCAGGTGACGCCGATCGCTATCATTTCAAAGTACACATGTAGATTGTTCTGGCGCAGATGAGATGAAGCAAAAAATGTCTTTCAAATAGAGGTAGAAGCTTGAAACAACCATGCTATAGAAAGTTTAAAAGAAAATTTGGATCAATCACTCAAAAACTTCAAGATTGCAGGCCATCAAAGCTGACATAGTTTATTGCGCCAAATTAAATATATTATTTTGATTTTGGTACAATTTTGTCTGTTGTGCTATCTATTTATAGTTTTTATATATTTTGAACATTGTAGTGCTATTTCAAACCGTCATGGGTTTTTATGGAGATATTTTTAAAACCAGTGATATTCTACTCCGAAAAAGAAAAAAAAAATCGAGTGGAAGTTTCATTTTTGAAGGAGTTAATAACGGAAATCAGTAAATTTAAAGTAAAATTGGAGCGAAATTGGAATGAACATTTTAGAGTGACCTTAGGGATCACTCGTCACTCTTTGAGTGATCCCTGAGATCAAGGAATGAGATCAAAGGAATGAAAATGAACATGTCCACTCTCAATTCAATTCAATGTTTTATTTCATTTTTCGACAAAAAAGATATGAACATGACTTTTTTGATCACTCTCGAGTGATCCTGATATGTAAAATGTGAAAGCATCTACCAATGGCATTAGTTCAATTCAATTTTGACACTATAACCCACATGAAATCAGCCAAAAACGATGTAAGAAAAATCTATTCACAGTGAATACACTTTCAGCATGCTTATTTGTAAATTCAATTCAATTCAATTCAATTCAATTCAATGTTTTATTTCATTTTTTGACAAGAACATATAAACATCACTTCTTCTTTTTTGGTAACAGAAAATCAGGTGCTCAAAACTATGTAGGATGAAAAGAATACAATAATTGTAGCACCTTACAATCATTACAGATTATCGTAAAACTCGAGTGATTTGAAGTAAGTAAGCATTGTGGATAATTCGAAAAATGGAGGGACCCACTAAAAAGACAAGTCTTGTAGAATGTGGGCCCCTCAGAAATGTGAATATACAGCATGAATAATCATTCTGGACAGTGTTATTTGAACAATGTACTGAAAAGTAATTTCGCACAACACATTTAAAAGCAACTTTGAGAAATTGCCGCCATGTCGGATTTTTCGGGGGGGGGGGTGCTCGGATCAGAAGGGCTTTCAAGAACATGTACGGATCAGATATCATTACACATATGCAATCATCATTCACGTTTCTACAACAGCAGAGTAACATACAAGTACAAAAGCATATCTTTGATACAGAAGCATTTCTTTTTTAAATCAAAGATCGGGCCTTACCCAAACACTAAAATGAGCTCCACCCCCCCCCCCCCAAAAAAAAAGTAAACCCTCAATATGGTTTAACAAGGAAAATATATATGATAGACAGCAATACAAGAAATTCTAAAAACATATCAAATTATTAATCAAGATTTGACTCTGACGCAACACACTAAAGGTATCGTTTACCATCGGAAGAGATATCACATTCGATTTATATGTGCAGGTTAGTTGTATCACAAAACATTCTACCATGTAAAAAAAATATATATATATATATATATATATATATATATATATATATATACATAATGAAGCCTAAAACATACGAAGATATCACCATTTCTTTTCAAGAAACCATAACATTGATAACTGTTGACAACTTAGTATAAAAAACTAGAAATGTCGCTACGGCGACTGGTATGCCTCCGCCATAATGCGTGGTTCTCCTAATAGGTCTATAGTACAATGTCTTGACAATGTGTGATGACAGTTTCACACGATTGGCAAAATATTTAGGTTTGCCACAAATCAATGTCTTGACAATAAGTGATGACAGTTTCACACAATTGGCAAAATATTAAAATGACAGGTTTGCCACAATGTGCTGAATGTTCACTTTCCTAGAACTAGGTTCAATTGCGGGATGAATGATTAAAACGTCAGAGAGCAGGTATTTGGGGAACTGATGATTTTTACTTGACTTTTGACCCTTTTATAAGTTTATGCATTGAGTAATTTTCAAGGTATTGAGAAAAAGTATATTTTCAGTATCAAATGGTAAAATAGCATTATCTAAACCTGGCCTTTGATCTTTGACCTCACAGTTCCAAAGAGAATCACTGTCAGGTAGAACATGCATACATATGTAAGTTTCATGATGATACCTTGAGTTACTTTCGAGATATGGAAGAAAAAGTGCAATTAAGCACTTTCACTTGACCTTTTGACTTTTGACCTTTTGGCAAAAACTTCCCACAGAATATATATTTGGTAATACATGCATACATCAAGTTAAAAAAACCAACCTTTAGGCATTGCATAAATATAAGTAGTGATATTTTGAGGAGTTGACCTTGACCTTTGACCCCCCCCCCGACCTTTGACCCATGACCCCCAACTTTCCTAGATAATCACTGCCCATCGGTACAAGCATATATATACTAAGTTCCATGAAGATACCTTTAACCATTTGCGAGATATGGAGAAAACATAACCATTTGCGAGATATGGAGAAAACATGAAATTTCAACCTTTTTTCACAAAATAACCTGTGACCTTTGACCTTTGACCCCATGACCCTAAAATCCAAACAAAGTATTATCCCCCAGGATATACCCTCATACCAAATTTGATGTAAAATCACCACACGGTTCTTGAGATATCGACAAAACTAAGACAAAACGGGACGGACGTCCGGACGGACGTACAGACGGACGGACGGACGACCCGAAAACATAGTGCCTCCGGCCACTTCGTTGGCGGAGGCATAAAAACATATCAGAACAATCTACTTTGAAATAATAACGATCAGCGTCACCTGAGCTACCACTTGGTATGAAAAGTTACTAGTAGTTTGCAGGCACAAACTCTTGTTTGTCAAGAAAAGTCTGCGCGCACCAAGACTACTACAGGCACCACTGGCACTGCTGCAAGCATCAGTGCCAGTGGTACGTGTAGTAGTCTTGGCGCATGCAGACTCTCTTTACGACCAACAAGGTCTTGTCACAGCTAAAGTGGAAATTTTTACATAGTGAGTTTTCAAGTTTGAGACATTATAACTCCTGAACCGCAAATGGTACTGACCCCTAATTTTCTCCAAATATTAATTATATGTTAAGCAAAATTCTTAAAAACGTTTCAAGATAATCCTTCAGTCTTTTTCTGATTTATGCTGAATCAAGCATTTTCATGATTTTCCTTTTTTCAGAAAAATATCAAAAAATGAGTGTGTTTCCTTTATATCTCAATTCAGTTATCACAATCGCCTACAAAAATGGTATCAACTTGTAGGAAATTTTATTCTCTTTCATATGACATCACATTTGTTGAAATCTGATGTTTCTATCAAATTCTATCTTTCAAATAGCAAATTCAGTAGATATGGCGGCCATCTTGGACGCCATTTTGGATTTGGAGGCTTTCGCAACAAATTTTTTGAGGTAGACCAGTGGAATATTGTTTGTTACAATAAAAATTTGAAAAAAAGCATGGTCTACTTAGTTTGTAGAGAGAGTGGAACTCATTTGTTAAGTAAGCAAGTTTTTAGGGTTTGGCCCTCCGGTTATTATGACATTTATTAATTTCGGGAGCTGCGTCTGGCGGCCATGATGGATTTTCGCAATAAAAAAGAAACTGATTTTAATTTTATTTCACTGAATCTTATTCCTCTTACTATTTATCATCAAATAGAGTAAAAAAACCCATCCCCAGACAAATCTTAACCACAGAATGCACTTTTTAGGTCCTCTGGCGGCCATTTTGGATATTTGGCGGCCATCTTGGATTTGGGACAGATTTCAAGATGGCGCAGAAGCTTATTTTGTTAAGTATGGTCTAAAGTACCAGAATCAAGTGAGAAAACCTTGACTGGAAAAAAAGGCAGTTTTTGCCTGGCTCTGCCCTGTCTATCTCCTCAAAAACTGCTCTTATCATTGTGTACCCACGGTAGATGTCCCCTCACTCCCATTTAACTCGTCGATCTTGTATACGCACGATAGTTTTTGCAGGGATTATTCGTTCCTATAACCACCGCGAGTCCCACGGTCGAGACTGCAATGAAACTCCTATGAGCTTTACGCTTCTTTTTTTATAATTTAAAGCAATAACCGATACCTACGGAACAGCTAATGAATACGATAGCGGACAAGAGTAGAGTTGTACTACTTGTATGATATGTATTATGTATTGTGGTATTTAGAAGGGCGAAATTTCATAATTGTAGAATTCTTGTTCTTGATTGCATATCAATCTTTGAGAAATTATTTATCTAATACCGCCATCACCGGCAAATTGCAGGCATGGCGCGGTGCCACGCTGCGGCGGTCAAAATTAACATGCCGCGACTAAAAACAAAATTATGATACTCGGAGGACATATTTGTCTAGACAAAGTAAGCCCTCACGTCACGTTTTAAATGATTTGAAATAACTTTTAGTTGCTAGACATGTATTAGGATATTGAGGTGAAATTTGTCTCGTATTCGAAGGAAAGTCTATTGTGTTCATTTCCATATACGTTAAGAATTAACATTTTCCTTTTTTATATACAATCTTTTTCGTAATAGACCTAGGCTTACTCTACCTTTGGTTTATCCAAAATAAAAATGATCTATGTGCCTCCTTGGTCTGTTATATAAACATCGAACTCATGTCGTATAACTACCTGTCACACTCTCTCCGGAGAGTATTCAGCAGTAACAGCCGTAATCGTAGCACGTTTGTTAACATGGTGATAGTTAACTATGTCCCCGCCTCCCTCTCCCCCCCCCCCCCCCCCAAAAAAAAGAAAATAATAATAATAATAATAAATGAATAAAAAGTAAACTAATTTAATGAGATTAGGGCCTGATTGCCAAAAAAAAAAAATATATATGTAAGTATTACACAACCAAGGAGGCCATGGCAGTTATTTCCTGGGGCCAAGCGGTTCTGACTAAGAATGTACTGTATAAACATAATGTATAGACTTGTAAAGGCCTAATCATTTGAACACTATAAGCATGATAAGTTTAGGGTATAAATCTTCCCTACAAGCACATTTTCACCAGTGTATAGCATCGATCCAGGTTTAATACTATAATTATGATTCCTTCCTTATACATAGGGTGCATCGGCGACGAAAACTATTTGCCCTTTGCCGCAACTTGCAATAATCATTTTATTTGTTCAAGTTCAATTCAATTCAATTCAATTCAATTCACTAGCTTGAATTTATTTCCACAAATCTGATAAAACAAAAGATAGATATACATTGTACATCACACCATACATCACAAAGGCAAATGAAAAAATATACAAAACATAGGCTCTATATCAAGAGAAGTGGAGGAATCAACAGTTATAGGCTTAGACCAGCCTTAGTCGAGGTTAATCCCCAAGAAATATAATGATTCAGTTATACATGGACAAGACAAAACACACATCACAAAAACAAAAAAACAACAACAATAAGGCAGGTTAGCATCATGTGTTAATCCTTGTACATAGTAATAATTCAATTAAAAAAATTATATAAAGCAGAAAAATTATTGACTTAATAAATGCACTTTATATCTTCTCTTGAATAAATTCAGACTGTTGAAAAAGCATTCCATGAAAGTAAACCAGCATAAATAGTTACAAAGTTAACCACACTTTGTGCAATTTCGGGTGTTTCCCATTTTTTATCTTGTTAAACTGCACGTTTGGTTGTTTATGTTTAAATACCATCAAAATTTGGTTGCCTGAAGTTTTCTACAATATGTTTCAGATGAATTCCTCATTTCATTCATATCTCAACTGGGAACGCTATGATAATTTTCGCAGGCCTTTGACATAAACATCAGAGTTTGTCTTCCCCGCAGCAGAATTTGTATTGTTTACCAATTTACCTACCTACCTTTTCCTCGGGCCGGCCATCTTTTCAAGCAATGCTTACAATGGCGGCCCTCTGCATTATCATTTCTTAAATATAATATTGTTATTGTAATCCCAGCTGCATAGACATGCATACTGTAAGATCATTAGTTTCCTTTTATATCGTTGTTTATTCAAGTCAAACGACTCTGTTTCAAATATACTTTGTATGTTTCCCATGTTCACGATTATTCAATTTATGTATATATTAATTTGCAGAAAATAAAGTATCTATCAAACAAAGATATTCAACTGCACGATTGCAATCTATTCGTTTCACTAATGGTGTCAAGGAATGGAATTCTGTTGATGGTTATCTTAATACGAATACATTGTACCACACTTTTCAGGTTTAAAGTTCTTAGAGTGTACATTAGACAGATGGTATCCATGACTGACCAGACTTCCTTTCTACCTTTGCCTTTCTTTCTCTCATCTCTCTCATTCTATGTGCACTTGTGATGGATGTGTGAGTGAGTGTGTGCCTATAAAATTTAGGTATATGAACGTGTTTGTTTTTGTCAACTTATGTAGTGCTTATTGTATAAATGTGTTACTTCAATTTGGAATGATTTTGTGTATGCTTTTGTCCTTGTCACAACAAGTGATGGTTTAAATGTATTTTACTTTTTTTCAAGGACTTCAGCAACAAGCACATAATTGCTTCTTTAGGAGTCCCGGCTTTTTGGTATTTGATTCTCTGTTAAGATTTGCATTTTGTTTTATATTTTGCCAATCAAATTTTGTTTTAATCTTAATCCCACCATGTCAGCTAAGTTAAAAGTCACATTTCAGGCATCACATATAAAAATATCGATAGCCTCCAAAATATTAAGCAGCGCTCAATTTGCAAAGCACTGTGAAACTTGATAAACCAAAAAACAGACAAACAAACAAAACAAAACAAAAAACTGAAAAATAGGCGAGGTGGGAGAAAGAATTAACACCTTCCTGCCGAAATATTAACCCTATAAAAGCCCAAGGGGGAGGGGCACATTGTGCCCTCCTACCGTATCTTCATTTGCCACTCCTACGCCCTTTACCCAATTTCAACCAAATTTGGTGATTTTTCCTAAAATTTTATTACAAACATTTTGATATATATGATTTAGCTATATCCTATATTGCTGGTTGCCATGACAATTGTAAACTGACAAGCATGTCCGTCAGATTTTGTATGTTTTTCTGTTCCAATTTCAGTTAAACATATAATAATGAATGATATAAAGGTTTTCTTGGCTGTAATTTGCTAAAAGACCAAAATGTGAAGTAATTATGGTCGTGAATTGCCGTGAAATGGTCTTCTTATTATTTTCTTTATTTTTATATGACATAGGTATCAAACAATAGATATAATAGAAATCATTGAAAATGCAGAATTTTCCAAAGACTACCTTTTTATTTTGGATCATTTTCACACACGTTTTGCCCGTAGTACAGTATCATTTGCTCATCATAATCTGCAAACTCAAATTCCTATATTACGGAAATATGAAGATGTGATACCAATATAGTTATGTACCTATTCCAAACAATACATCATATACGTCTCATAATGAATAGCGCCCCCATGTGTTGACATTGAAAAATGTCAAAGATTGACTTGCTTCTCGAATTAATGATTGGTATAAAATAAAAACATATATATATACTCGGGATAAAGAAATATAAAGAAAAAACATTGTTATTGCGTATTTCCTATGCATTTCTTTATATTTTGGTAAATAGGTGACCTTGAGAAATTTCAAATGTTGCGTCATTTATTATACGAATCGCTCTACCCATTTGCCAAACATGACGGTGATACATTAATCTATACACATTAATGACAGAGAAGTTATAGGGGGACACAATGTGCCCCCCCCCCCCCCCCCTGGCCCACGCCAATAAACACCAATAAAGAGACAGCACATGCCATTAAGCGACTGAGCTTTATACGTAAATCATCACTTGTGACGTCCTCCGTTGCGATCACGAAGAATAGCCAAAACTTTAGTGATAAGTCTTTTACCCCCCCCCCCCCCCCAAAAAAAAAAGTACTTCGCCTCAATGCAGAGCATTGTGATAGGTCAAACCATTGCAGGGAGGTGAGACGACCTCCCTGCATGGTCAAACGCAATTCGTACGTCCTGATGGTTCAATGCAGAGGCTCTCAAATGAGCATGTTCCCAACACTAGTTTTTTCAAAGGAGATTTCAACCCATACTATGTAAAGAAATAGACGTTGCATGGTCGTTTGGGAACAAAAACCACGATTAGGGGAGATTTTGGGCAAGATAATAATTGAAGCAAAGTTTGATCAGGGATATATGTGTGTGTGTGTGTGTGTGAGGGAGAGAAACTAAGTCACTTCTCTGTTTCGATGGGAAGTGATGGTCTCGACACTTTGATGAGGTTGTCTATTAAAAATGTTTTCAAGGGCTCTTTTAATTGAATTAAGGACTATTATTCCCATTAAAGGGAGCCCAAACCCAAAGAGCAATGCGGATTGAGTGAAAGCAGCAACATTAGTAGAACATAAAAATCAGTGAAAGTTTGAGGAAAATCGGACAATCGATGCAGTAGGATACTCTTCCATATTGTCACAGGTATTTCACACAATTCGGTAAAATTAATGATGTCGATTTCTTCGAATGAATTAAAGAAAAAACAAATCGTAGCTTGTCCCTTTCGATAAAAAAAAAGTAAAATACAAAACTTGAAGATTTCTATTCATACACTAATACAACATGACAATGTCACCACTGTTTCGAGATATCCACATGACTGTGAGATGTCACGAACTTTTTTCCACACAGTGTACAGACTCATGATGAAATTAAAAGTGCGTTTTCTAGTTTAAAGTAGGGCTTACATTGAATTTTGTTGATTTGTTACCCAACTCCAAATCCAAACCAGTATTCCAACATGCTGAAGAGAAAAGGCCTACGATATCCAAAATGCGTTATGCAGTGACGGTGATTATCTGAACTCTTCTAAATGAGTATGCGTCACGTCCGAATAGAAGACCGTAAATGCAAACTGTATGCAACTATGAATCTTGTTTTGATGAAAACATCCATGACAGCTAAGGGACCAGTATACTAGGTCTAATGTGAAATATTGTGGTACTAGCAAAAAAATAGAATGAAACCTTTGAGCGTGCGGTGTGACGTTTGTTTTAGCACTGAAGACCTTTATTTGTGTTTTTTTTTTTTTTTGTTCTGCTTGTCAGCTGGATAAACCCAGAAGCGGAATGAGAAACATGCCCTGAAGATCTTTTTCTTTCTCTATTTTTTATTCATTTTTTTTTTTTGCCTGTCAGCTGAAGAAACCCGGAAGTGCCCCCCCCCCCCACACACACACACACACGACTTTTGAAAACGTGGCGCCGGCCATGATCTCAGAAGCGATACGACATCTACCGTGTCATTGCCTATGGGCTTTCCCTAGAAGATGAATCAAGTTTCTTTTACATTAATCTGGAGAGATAATATAGCCCTGTACAGCTGACTTTTAACAAGTTTGCGAGATTAACATTTTGCCAATTTTCTATTTAGGCCTACACTTGGCTACAGTAAGATAGGTCTTGAGTTGCAACGTCCGATTTCTTGTTTGGTATTATAGTATATAGGGACCTAGACCACGTAGCAGAGACACCAAATCTTCACTCTGGTAACCGAGATGAACCGAAAGTGAAAACCGGTAAGCATGCATGGCGAGACAGAGAGGGGTAGATTACTTGATTGTCAATGACTTAGAAAAAAAAAGAAAAAGAAAAGAAAAAGAAACCGAGAAGGTAGAAACGAAGGTTTGGTATGAAAAAAAAGATCCACATGAGCTCAGTATAAGTTTAAAAAGTATAAGACGGCTAGCTCAATCAAGAACTGAAAGGGGTCAACTGCTGACTCAATTCTGACCTGTATGGGGTTAGGCTCCATTATCAAAACAATTCAGCGTTTTTTAATCATCTGCAGTATAGGAGATAGTATACTACAATAGACTATATATAATAGCGACGAACTTGTAAGAATCCACATCCCAATGCTTTTATTTGATCGGTTAATAGCGAATCTGATTTATTTTGACTATTTTTCCTTGACTTCTTCCAAAGTGAGGTTTGCCAGTGCTTTGCCCAATTCTCAACACAGGGCCCACGTGTGATTCATGACTTTTTCAATCGCTTTCATGGCTTCCGTAATCCGTCAAAGTTGGCGGGGCTGTGACACCACCTGTTAGATACAGACGGTAAAGAAAGGGCCTGTATAAAGTACCACGGTTTGCAGACTGCTTCCAGCTTAGGTCACTGCAGAGGCCCCTGTTATTCTTCCGAGTGTTTAGGCGACGCTTTCAAATTCTGTTCATGTGCATTGCTCCGTGAAAAAAGAAAAGAAGAAATAAACCTACTCAATTGTAACAATTTCGGGATCGTCTTTGGCCGCTTGTCACTGAGGGCGAACGCGAGAGTTTGGGCGCTTTCACACGCAGGTAGTAGTGTGCTACCGATGCGGAATGCTGCCAAGTCACATTGCCACGCATGTCCCGTGACGGTTGCCCCCGATAAAAACACAAACGCGGAACTGAATGATTCTAAACACGCACGGGATACGGACCTTGAGGATCGTTCGTGTGCTGCTACTACGAGTATACAGCCGATGAGGTTGTATTGAGTTCATTGCACGTTACGGTGAACGCTGAATACTGAAACGGGTGACATATCTCTGAAAGGGGATCGTTTCGCTTCTGTTTTGGGACTGAGTGTTTCCTATCAACATGAATCCTCCATGTGCAAAGTGTTCAAAGACCGTTTACCCGACGGAAAAGCTAAATTGCCTGGACAAGGTAGGTGTCGATTTCTCGTTCACAGGATGTCGCCGCTTAGTTAGCGCACGTTGTTCGTAAGCAATGCCTTCTACGCTCGCACGACAGTACTGTGTTAATGCGGATGGGCGTGTTCCTTTCGTCTGCAATCACTCCGGATATGCGATTTCAAGAGTGACTTTGAAGTATAAATTCACCGCTGTTCGAAAGCATGACCACTACTGTGCCTCGTATTGCCACATTTTACTGAGTCAATGTTAATATTGCAATGAAAATGCCCGTGTTGAAGACAAAAATGATTTCATCAACCACCTGTTGATATTTAGAGCGAGCGCTCGCTTCGTGTAGCGTAAAGATCGGTCCGACACCGCAGTGTGAGTGCTGTCATATTGGCCATTACTGCGGTGAAGTGTGTGTGATAAAATGTGCCCCAATAATATCACTCTCAAAGATTGACTGTAAATGCTAAGTATCATTTAAATTTGTTTGTTGGCAGAAGAAGGATTGGATTTGTACTAAACTGAATGCAGAAAAAGGTCTGTCATTGATTACTTCATAGCGATGCACCATATATCAAGCGTGCTCTGCCATCTGCTAGCGCTAGCTAGCTACTTTATTTGAACAAGGAAGCCACTGTTAAAGACAAGGCGTGAGATAATGACGTAGCGTTAGTCATCTTAATGTGACTTAAGACAAAAAAAAAATCGTAGCGATAGCGGGTTAGAACGGAAGCTTTGAGGTGCACTTTATAACGGGCATGCGATCTCCAGATTAAACAGCGGAGCTGAATGGTAATCCTCCATGCTCCAATAATGCGAATACAGTGTAGGCCTACACGATCGTATTGCTATCGCAACCTCGACCAACTTGTTGACAATGCAATGGCAGTCGCTAATGTCATAAGGCCATATAAGGATCATGTTACTTAGTAATCACCTTTTATGTATACGTAGGAGCGTCCACGTTAAACGCTAAATAGGCACGTCCGTTGAAAATAGCCTGAAACGTGAACTGCCTGAAATACTAGTATTCATGTCAGAACAAGTGAGGAAGTGTTCATTGTTTTACCTTTATATATCAACATGACGTCCAGTGTTCAAGAAGGGGTTTAACAGTTCGTAGTGTGTTTCAGTGTGCATGTTTTTAAACATACGTCTGCAGAGACTCCAACCCCAAGCACCTTCTGATCGGGAGATTCTCCCGCCTGAAACCCCTAGTAAACGGGAGACTCCAAGTTGATGTGTGCGAAGCGCGAAGTTCCTAGGGTTCTAGATGTTCTCTGGTGCTATCTAAGGCTTATTTTTTCCACATACGATAGCAAAAAGTAAGAAATCCTTTCCACCGGGAGACACAGAGCCAGGGCGGGAGAAATCAAATCTCAAACGGGAGAACGGGAGATTTTGCAAAAAATGGGCTTTCGGCGGGAGATCTCCCGTCGAAAACGGGAGAGTTGGAGTCTCTGCGTCTGGGTGGATGTTGTCAACATCATCTCAGTGTTGTACACATCATTAAACATTTACCAGTAACAGAACCGAGTGTACAGCTGAACCCCCCCCCCCCCCACACACACACACACCATGTGCGAACAACGATAGGCCTACATGCAAACATTAATTTCATTTTTGCCACATAAATATACATGTAGATGATGTGAAAATTTACATTAAGTACAAACCGAGATGTCGTCCATCAGATATTTAAAATCCAACACAAAGTCATTTAGTCAAAGCTGCCCTTATATAGGCCTACTTTCTTCTTTGCCATTACATTGTCAAGCCCCGTATGAAATGGCAACATACAATGTACAACGCCAATATCTAGAAATTCACAATTATCTCTGTAAAGCTCATTGTAGTCAATAAATTATTGTTTTCGAAGATTCACAAAAAAGCTTTAAATGTCTTTTTGCAATCGACGTGACATAATCAATAGGCCTGATTGAGAAATCAAAATTTACCCCGATTCCAAGCATTAGGCCTAATGGTTACAACAATGCCGATGCAGATAGCAAATATGGCAGTCATTAGTATTTCGAATGTTTAATAATCATCATCATCAGCTATTAAACATAACCATAGTCCTTACTACATCGAGTGTCTTGATGAAACACCACAATATATCTCTGCCAAATTCTCTGCTATGGTATACAAAAGGGGCAATAAAAATGCACATCTTAAATCCTCGTGTGCGTAATTCCGTAGAGCAATCACGGCTTACATACACGTACACTATAATAATGTTGCGCAAAATATACCCCTTTATGTATATTGTGGAATGCCGATATATCGATGCCTTCATAAAAGAGGAAGCACACTAACAAAAGATTCATAGTATGCAGTGCTAAATTTGTCCATAAACACAACAGCCCTTGGACTTTGGCATTTGTATTGGTATTTGCACGTCGTCAGTTATCCCGCAGACAGCCGAATGACCTAATTTCTCAGCAAAGTACTGTACTATCGCAGTACGTGTTTTGATTTGATGATCGCGAAATGGCAGTTGACAACATGTAAACACCACAGGGTCTAAAGGTTCTATATACCTCGTAGTAAGCCGTTATGGTCGAAGAACAGCAGTTGCTCATGCTGTTTACACGTTCAAACAACTTTCATGTTCTGATCACCTATTTAATCATTACCATACCAGTGAATGGCACTCTAAAAAATTTCATTCGCCGTATCACTCATAAAATGTGATTAGTGGGTAGCAGTATATCGGCCCCACTTCCATTCCTATTTTCTCCTCCTTCCGTTAACGGATATTTATGAGATATCAAGCACCGTTTCTTTACATTTTGGCACGATCATACGCGTATGAGGAAACAAATTGCAGCCCTGGATCTAACAACTGCCATTATACTTTTCGAGAGTTTGTTGCAAACAAGTCATGATGTTATTTAGTGACGCGTATATGTTCATGATGGAGGATATTCATAATATTTAGCATTCACATCACTCGACACCGACTTATAAGAGTATTGAAACCCGTAAAAACTAAAAACCGGAAGAGTCGTAAAAACGTCCAGGGAAAGATGATGAAGGCATTTCATTTCCCTTTTGTCTCAACAAACATAGAATAAATTGTATTTTAAGTGCATTTTAATTTCCACTGTATGAAAAGGAACATTTTCGCGGGCCATGATTACTTTGTCAGACACAATGTAAACGTGAATGATATGCATTAATGTTTTTGTTTTTGTTGTTGTGCTGCTATCAAAATATTGAATTGATTTACCGAACTTTATACTTTCATAACTTGTTCTATTAAAAGTCAAATTAATTGATATGCATTGAATATATAAAAGATCGGAGAAATAAACATTACTGAATAAAAAGGCGTCATCGTCTATCCGATATAGTGAAAAGAAAGTTGTGACGGTAGCATTTCCAACTTCGTTGATTTAAGTTTCAAAGTCGTATCCTAATACTTTTGTTAGACGAAGTAGAACACTTCGTAATGAACCAGAGAGAGAGAGAGAGAGAAAGGAAGAATGTTTTCAATACACCAGAGGGGCCTAATATAGGCCTATGATGTCGTTTTTTTGTTTTTGTTTTTGTATGTACATGTATAAATAATTGCCAGACGCTCCTAGCCATTACGTAATCAAATCCAGACATGACCTGGCTGAAAGGAACGACGTTTGAAGTGTGTCAGTCGGATAGTGATGGGTATATTAGCTGCGGTGGAAAATTGAAACAACGTATGACACGCAAATATTATTAATTGATGGCCTTTATGATCGACATCTCAACGATGCACGACGCGAATACGGAGCTTGCGTATTATCATAACATAAGAAGCGGCTGACGAATCATTTCGGGAACATCTCGACCTTCAGTGCAGGAACGCTGCGCTATCACGTCATATTGAGCTGTTATTTCACGCTAAAATAAACCTATTATCAGCGCATTTTTCCTCCCCGTGTAAATTTTGGGCTTTTGTTTGAGCTCATTTTGCCGTCCCCATACATTATTTTTCAGTGTTACACATGACAATACACGTTACAATGGTTGTCACATTGCATGTACTAGTATACCATCAATAACAGCTCACAGGATATGAATGTTTAACAGACAGGAAACTGGGTTGTTGGAGGTTGTGTGTGTGTGTGTGTGTGTGTGTGTGTGTGTGTGTGTGTATGTATGTATGTATGTATGTATGTGTGTGCGGGGGAGGATGCTATCAAAAGTATAGTACATCTGTATAATGGCAGACAAACTTCCACCCCTTGCCAAATCGTTTTGTTAACTCTTGATATCAGTGAAAGTGAAATAGAACGTCATCTTAGAATATATACCATGTAAACTAGATATTTTGTCTGACTATAATAGGTCGATGTTATCTGGTGCGAATGTCACGGGGCCAACACAACCCTGTGCCAAGACAAAGATTATTGCGGGCTAAAAGACATATACATAGCAGCATGATATAAGGAGGTGTATCACGCAGGTTTCATATCAATGATACCAGATATTAATTGTTCATTCGTCTGCATCACCCGTCTCATTTTCACATTGCTCGGAGATTTGACTGTCTTAAGAGTTTGGACAATGTTATCATTTGAAAAGGTTATCTAAAGAGAAATTAGTTAAGCGTGACCTAAGATTTGTTTTCTGTAAACAAAAAGGAAATTGGGCGAGAAGACATGTTATTTAATTAAGAAAGTTCTGTCATTTTAATTACCAGAACTATAGTGTCCCTACCATGGCGTTGCTTACGTCGAAATCCTCATTTCATTTTTAAACAAAAGTTTCAAAGAAGATTATTTTAAGAGCATTGAAACACCTTCTTGTCGTGAAGAATTTGCTTGAATGTTGTCATCAAGAATGTCCTTGAATGTTGAAGCTCAAGCAGGATGAACTATTAATTCTTTAGAGTATTAAACACATCGAAATTCATCTCACCTAGCGACTTCACACTCACGTGGCCGACGAGTGAATTATTTGGCGGTGTTGTCAGTACTGTTACACCGTATGTATATGATCCTTGACATTCAAAAATGGCTACATTATATAAGTTTTTGAGTATTTGTCTCATTTCATTAATTTTCACTGTTTCTTGCATTTTCTTATTTCATTTTATTCCATATACACACTCTTTTTTTTCTCTCCCCATCCCGAATAAAAAAAAAAGTAACAAAACCATGGGGTGTGAGACACCTTAGATTCATAAGCCCATGTGATGGCTTTGCAGTTATTCATCGTATCGAGTAAACCTGGATTATGGCATCATTTCCCCACAAGCAAAATGATTGATTTTCAAACCGTTTGTGAGATACATAATCATTATGAATGTTATACACGACAGTACAAGATGCGCGAAAAAACAAAACAAAAACAAAAACAAAATTAAACCGAACAAAACGAACAAAACAAAACGACCTAACGAGAAAGCTTAATTCACTGGATGATAGAGATGATATTGATTTTGCGTGGTTTATTTTGAGCAAGGCACGTCTCGCGCTGTGCTGGAGAATATCAATCACATCTCTTATTCCATCCCTGTCCATCCCATTTCGTATACGCCCATTCACCCTCCCCCCCCCCCCCCCCCCCCACACACACACACACACAACGGGAAAGTCCCTATTTATCTCTGGCTGACGATTATTAGGTAACTGTCCTTCCGCATGGCGCAAGATCGGTTATTTTTATGTATTCAATATCGGCCAGTCGTTAACGCCTTCCCATATTATACTAGTAATCATAATGATTATGATTTTGCTGATGTTAGCAATGGTAACACTGCCACCACCACCACATCATCATAAATCCTGTCGGTATAAGGTCGACTGTTGCCGTAGATCATGCAGCCCTCACGATTTCCGACGTTATAGTTAAAGGTATAATTTGATATATTAAAAAAAGACAAGCAAGCAAACAAGCAACTATTTTTACTTAAGGAAAAACACAACATAATGATTTGGAAGGCGCTTACGACATGTTTGTTTTGTTTGTTTGTTTGTTTTTGCATGCGTGTGTGTTATGTGACAGTCAATATGAATATTGTGTACGTGTTTGCCTCGCGCGATTGCGTGTTTGCGTGTTCGTGTTAGTAAACCCAGAGGTAGAACCTCTTTGGATAAACCCCTTTGACTTGACTTTAGTGAAAATATCGTTTCTTATAATATAAGCGATATTATAAGGGCATATCGACTTTATGGCGAAGGTGTTGAAATACACCTCTTAATAGGTCTTTTATTGAAGGCTCGTGGTAAAATAAAAATAACGCGAATTTGGCAATGGTTATAAGCAGCTTTGGAAGGGATCTAGTATGTAAGATATATACTCTCTGAAATAATCATGAGGTCACGTGCGTTGATATTCTATCACCATGTTCTGATTGGTTAGAGGTGTTAATAACAACGTAAAGTGCGCCATGTCTGTGTAATATGCTCAGGTTTAAAAACCAAAGAATAAACTGTGCATGTGTCCGAAAAAACTTTTTTTCCGACAAAACTTCGACGTTAAACCTCTTTTTCACCTATACTTAAAGTGTTGTGTGCTTGAATCTTTCTCAAATTACATTAAAATCCAGATTTATCAGTGACCACAGATCAAAAGAAAGAAAGTATATAGTCGAGATATTCACTTGGTTGTATGATGATGATGAACTGCATGCGGTGTTAATTATCGTGGTAAAAATAAATATCCAATACAAGTATAGAATTGGGCAGTCTGCAAATTGTCAATTCTTATTCCATCCATGTCGTCGAAATCAAAGTGAAGAAAGTAAAAAGAAAGAGTATAACGGATAGAAAGGAAAAATGTCATAAACCAACGAAACCCAATGATGTCGTATAAAGCGGTTTCGATAAGTTGTGTGTATTGTGATTAAGCATAAAGGTATGAATAATTGGTGTATTGCCAGAGCCGGACATCATGCAGTATAGCAATGGGGGAAAAAAAGATATAAAAAGGAATCAAACTGTATATTAAGCTTGTATATTATCATCCGTTAAAGCAAACATGCCTGTTTCAGGGTACGTTATCATCAGATCTGGAAAAAAGAAATGTTTTACTTTGCCAATATCTAGAACGTCATTTTCTCTCTAAATTATTCTATCAACCTATAGGCTGTCTACACGCCTTCGGAATAAGCCATTGATACAAAGACCATTTTCCGTGACTGTTTATTAATGTTCACAAAGAGAGTGATTAAAAAAAAAAGAAGAAGAAGCATAGCGTATATCATGCTTGAAACGCACCCTAAAGTTAAAACAAACCACAAAAAAAGAAAGAATAGGCTATCCATCTCGAAAATCTAACGGCATAGTCTTTTGAGGGCTAAAGAGCCATGAACGATCTCTCCGCCGTCATAAAGACAATTTGATAAAAATCAAAATTTTTCTGTATGTAGTATTTTGCAAACTTGTTCATCCCGTGTTTGTACCGAGGGGTTACAACATAAAACTGATTTTACCCCGTTCCTCCGAGAGATGAGATAACCCTTGTGGAGTTGTTTTCATTGTTTCCCGTTTCCCGCGATTAATGGGTATAGGCCATTTTTATGAAATATGTAAGTAATTATGCTTTTGTCTCTTACTCTATTCTCCAAGCGGATTGAATTTTTAAAATCAGTTTGGGTTTGGTCCTGATGGAGAGAAAAAAAAGAGAAGAAAAGCAACAAAAAAAAAAAAAGATCGATAATGGGAACTTTGCGTCGGGCGAAGAGATGTTGGTGAGCGTTGTGATCGCAGTCGGAGATGAAAATATCAATACGCCGTATGTCTGTCGGGTCAGCTTGTCCGTAAACCCCCTGCAAATTTGAGGGTGGGTTCCCCCGGTGCATAAGCAGGGGGTTTTCGCCCTCTGAGAGGACTTCCGTTTTTGGTGCGCTGTTGAACGGGTTTGTGTGCCGTGTGCGTGCCTCTGCATGGCCGTCGACGCTACTTTTGCGCGTTCGCGCTGGATTTGACTTCTTCCATGCCAGGTACCTCGCTGACATGACGGCTACGGGGGGACGCTGGAGCAACGAATGTCTACCAGTATCACCTTGTGGTAACTAGCACGTCTAGGTTTGTGCGTAGCTAGGATAGCGAATTGGCGGCCGCATGTAAATTGAGCATCTGCCTGGCGAGAGAGGCACGCTACTGATACTAGTAACTGATGCGATTTGCCTGCCTCCGATCTGGCGATAGCTCGTAATCGTGTGCACAATCGGTGCTGCTCATCTCCACGGCCTGCCTCTATTTCTGGAAAATTACTAGGATCACATTCTGAATTCGTGAGAAGCAGCCTACATTAATTTGACGGATAAGCGCTTGGCCGCCAAGATGAATAAAAGGTGTCCGAGATGCCAGAAGACCGTGTACCCTGTGGAGGAGCTGAAATGCTTGGATAAGGTGAGAGGAGAGAAGGTTGATTTGGGGCGTATTTGGCGGGGAGTATACACCTCACAGAAGTGGGCGGGCGGTTGGTGGTATGAATTCTGTTGATTGAACCGTGTGATGAAGCATGGTTGTAAGCGGGCTAATCCAATGGAGCTATTGTCATTGGTCGCCTATCCATTGTATTTAGATAAACATATAAAGTGCAACTCCTTTACGAGCCGGGTTTAGAGAGTACCATGTAGAATTTATAGGGTCTAGTAAACTGTGATTGAATAGACCCATTGATTTGTATCTCCCCCTCCCAAAAGAAAAGAAAAGAGGAACACCCCACACAGCTTGAATGGGCTGTCCAGCCATCTTCTCAGATGGAAAACGAACAAACAAACAAAAGCTATAAAGAAAGATAGGGAGAGAAGGAGAGATGTGGAGGGAGCTTGCTGAAAGCTTTCCCAATGATATTCGAAAGTCATATTATGCAATGCATTTATGCAAATTATGAAGGTTTTCTTAGCAAAGTATTGTATACTTGACTGCATAATCCAATTGTTTGTAAACTGATATAATTACAAAAAAAAATCTGCTCATTGTCTTGAATGTGGGAAGTTGCAAATCTTTTTTCTTCTATTGAAAAGGGATAGCATTAGTTTTTAATTTCTCAGTTGTGAATTTAGCCAAATTAAGTGAAGTCTCATTTGGCAAAATTATGCTTTTGAAATGCATATTGTTTGTCTACAGTGTTGGGTATACATTTTGAGATATTTGTATAGAAGTAGAACCTAGTATTATATTACAGGTAGTGCTTATGTTGTTTGCGTCATTCTATTCTAGTTATGACTGCAAGATGTATCTGGCATGTGATGAAGCATCCACAGATATGATACTGGTTTATTGTGACGTAAAGCATTAAAAAAAAAGCCACATGATATCAAATCTCAGAGATTCAAAGGCAATTTAAGATCTTGTTGTATCAACTGTACTACCATACTATAGATTATGTTCTGGTGCATTTAAGAAAGGCAAGTATTAGTAATAGTATGCTGTAGGTTAAGTTGAAATACGTAAATGTATGATTCAATGTCACTTAATTTTGTTCTGGTTCTAGTGTCATCCAAAAACAAGGGAGCAGTGTATGAATAGGTAACAGAAACAGTAACAGTATGAAATGTAACGTAAAAGAGAGATGTACAGTTGTAGGCCTATGTACTATCTTATGTTTACAGTGATGTGAAAATCTTCGTGATTCCTTTGTGAAGCAGATTTGAAGGATATTTTTGAAGCCTTTTTTTTTTAAATCATACCACTGATTCACCAGTCAAACTGTTAAAGGACAAGTTCACCTTCATAAACATAAGGATTGAGAAAATGCAACAATATTAGTAGAACACATCAGTGAAAGTTTGAGGAAAATTGGACAATCGATGCAAAAGTTATGAATTTTTTAAATTTTTGTGTTGGAACCGCTGGATGAGGAGACTACTACAGCTTGTGAGTCATATGCGTACAACAGTATAAAGAAAATGTAAAAGAAAATTCAACATGTTTTCACTTTTTTCGCATAATAAAAGAGCACTTGACTTGCCTCTTTCTAAAGGCAGGGGGAATAATATTACCCATAATATTTGTCGGTAATGAGTCAGGGGAATGTGAACTTTTTTCAAAAGATGGAATTTTGTGAAATTCTCTTTATATTTTCCTTATATCGTTGTACGCAAGTTATTCGTACACTGCAGTAGTCTTCTCATCCAGCGGGTACTGCACAAAAACTTCAAAAATTCATAACTTTTGAACGGATTGTCTGATTTTCCTCAAACTTTAAATGATGTGTTCTGCTAATATTGCTACATTCTCTCAATCCTTATGTTTATGAAGGTGAACTTGTCCTTTAAGCACTGTAGGTGTAATCAAGTATTTGTCAGGTCTACCATCTGCACTCCAATATATACCATGATCAGTTCGTAGCTATTCACCAGTGATAACCTTCATCACTCTCATCATCATTATCTTCTTCTTCTTTTTTGAAATGATCATTATCATTTTTGTTTGTAGAGCTGGCATAAGGGCTGCTTTACCTGCGAAGCATGTGGCATGACACTGAACATGAAGAACTACAAGGGGTACAACAAGCTGCCCTACTGCCATGCGTAAGTATTGCGTTCGTTTCATGGTAAATGCCATGGACTCAAACCTTTACTGTGAAAGTAGATATTTTGGCACGACTAATTTTTCGCGTTCAGCTGGGTTAGAAGAGTTTCGCATGTTTTTATATCTGCGGAACGAAGACATCAACTACTGGAACATATGGCAAGCAAAAATATTTTTGTGTCTTTATTTTTGCGCTAATAAGCGCGAAAATTTCAACGGCGCAAAAATTTCCACTCTTACAGTAATACACGGTACCTTTACAGTTCCTTGTAATGTAATCAATGTATTCCTTGTAGTACCCAATATGACATCATCTAAGTGTTGGCCTGATTTGTCAGTCTTCTGCAAATACATGAATACATAATATACATCGAGGACGGAACTTGCTTAGATCTTTGAAGAAAAGAGTCAAAGGATACTTGATTGCCAGGATTGATTCTTACAACAAATAAAACACTCCATTTTCCTCCAGAAAGATTTTACATGGCATAGAAAGTTGAGAATGTCCTCCCCCCCCCCACCAATCTTGCATTGAAACATGTGGTGTTTGTACATTAATTGTAACAGGGAATTGATCATACACTGTAGCTGAATTACAAGGTCATGGATTTGTGTCAGTGTCCTTAGGAAACAGACAATCTTTCATTATTAGACATCAAATTGTTGTTGATTTTTTAATCATAATGCAAAGGTCACCCATAATTTCCATTGTTATTTTTCTCTGGAATTGGTCTACCAAGCAGTTATATACCAGTATGTCTATTGTTTCAGGCATTTCAATTGCAGAAGTAGAACATTTATCAATTGCTGCTTCCCTCCAGAAAAAAAAAAAGAAAACATCCTTTTCTCGTTTTTCATGACAGCCACTACCCTACCACCAAGTTTACCACTGTGGCAGATACTCCGGAGAACAGAAGACTGGCCAAGAACACTAAAACTCAGAGCCAGGTATTTGTATGAGCCAAAAAAGAAAAAAAAAATAGAGTAAGAGTGTGATGCCATATCCATGTATCACCATGGAAACTGGTACTGAATAACCTCACCTGGACAGAATATTGTATTCTGTGAATACTGCTATTATTGCTCACCATGCTTGCACCCAAAGCACCTTGTTCCAACTCTGATGTTCTACTTTATGGAATACTGATGAGTGTTTCGCCCCATGTGTACATCTCTTTGAAATATTCCCAAAATACTACTGACACTTGCCATCGAACGTATTTCATGTTTGATTATGATAGCTGAAAGCTTGACCTCAAACTGTGTTCAAATATTTCTTTTAGAATGTTGTTATTTGTCATAAGAGATAAGTGTTGTTGTTTTTTTTTAATTAGGGTATAATTTCACATTGTCTGTGTCATAGAGTTCATCTGCTTGATTTTGTTAAATCACTGAAAACCAGATGACCCGTGGCTTATTAGTGAACTCTTTGCTAAATTTTGCTACGCTGAACAAGCTTTGTTGTAAAGTTGATGGGTGGTGCATTTAATCATCATTACATAAGACAAGGAACTCATATAAGCCAGCAAGCAGAAACCATCGATATATAGCTTGTTTGAGACAAAAATATGTTTTTCCTTCTTTTAAATCTCACTGGATGTTGGTCACCAATCAAGGTTGAATATCAGAAGCAGTTTGTGCAGGATAAGGGACAGAAGATCTCGGTGGCCGATGACCCCGAGACTGTGCGGGCCAGGAGGAACACCCAGAACCAGAGCAGCGTCGTCTACACAGGTCAGCTGCAGCAGAGGGAGATAGCTGAGCAGCACAGGCCACCTCCGGAAGAAGGCTTGGGTAAGACGAAGCAGACCAAATCCTTGAATTCTTTATACTATTTGATATGTTTGCCTGGTTTCTATGTGTGAGTGCGTGTGTGTGTGTGTGTGTGTATTTGTATGATTGTTGTTCATGGTGGTGGTTGTGGTGGTAGCCGTTAACTTGTTTAGGTTATGGTATGCTTTCTCTAAAAAAAAAGAATGAATGCGTGTTTGTGTTATGTGTGTGTGTGTGCCTGTATTTTGCGTGTGTCCCTGTGTTGTGTGTGTGTGCTTGTAGGGTAGTCTTTGTTGTAGACAGAGGTTGCTCTGCTTTTGTTCTAGATAGTTGATTGCCTTTCCTGGGGTAGGCAGGTTGTGATTCATCCCACTCTTTGGTGAAATTCAGTGTAAAGTCTAGCTTATACTGTAGGGAAATTATATTCTCTTTTTTCATTTTCTTTTTTTTTGAAGCCCTTGTTATTCTATGATGATAATTCACATGATTTGTGAAGATTTTTTTTTTTTTTTGCTTTCCATAATGCTATGTTGCCCAGCACTATTATCATCTATAATTTATTTTGTTCTTGACAAGTACTGATGCATATTTGATTGAAACACCTGTTCAGTATCTCAACATGCTGCTGCAAACATATTGTATCTTTCACTGGCAAAGTGCATGAGCGGCAGAAAGCTTGTTTCTATTTAAAAGTCTTTTGTGTTGGCATTGAAAGCTATGTGACAGTGAACTTTTTTCTACTGGAAGGTGTGTGTGAGAGTTTAAAGTAACTTTACAGGAGTCACAATTGACTGTGTACATATGCAAGTTACCTCTCTTAAGGATTCCTTCCCAAGTTTGACTTACCAAGGTACACATACATGTAAATGTTGTGCTTAGTGTGGTAACCTGGTATTTGCAGCACTACGATCAATCCCTATTTGCCCTCTAGGCCTCTTGCCATAGGCAATATTTTAGTATGTTTGCTCTTGTTGACTTGATATTTCAAGGGGATGAAATTGTTTGTTGTGTGGTCACTGGTGTGATAAATTCTGTTTAAATGTTATGTCAACTGAATGTACTCCTGTCACTATCAGTAAACATAGACTTTGATACACTGAATACATGACCAGTAGTTTGGGAAAAAACCATATTCAGGGCAAGGCACTTTGGGATCTGTAGGGGCAAAATGCATGAGGTGAGGGGATAGCCAAAATCAGACCTCCCAACCGTTCTGAATATGGAGGGAAAAAAATCTTAATTTTGATCATTCCCAGCTCTTGATTCAGAAGTTTCCTATTTTTCTTTGACTATTTTACCTCACACTCCTATGCAACTATGCAAACTGCTCTTTCCTTCCTACTTTTGGGCAAAATCATCCCTACTGTATTTTCTTGGTCAGAAAGGTTGGGAGGTCTGCGAAACTAGTTAAAACATGGCTCACATTTTCATTTCATTTTATGTGTTCATTCTTAAACTATTATTGTTCATGTATGCATGCATGAGAATGCAGAAGCACTGCATAGTCAACCATAGATGTATTGAAAATCAGATTAATCTTTGAAGGTGTAGTATGATGACATGATAGCAATATTTAAAAACATGATGCAAGCTTCTTATAGAGTGGTTTAGAAGGTTACTTTTATTGCAGATTGTGCTTTCATCATTTTTATGATATTTTTGTTCATTGTTTATTTATTTTTTCAGTTTCGTAGTCAGAAAGTACTGCTGGTAGAATGTAATCCCTGTGTAGTGTTTGACCACCTCAAATCTTCCCTGTACCACGTATTCTCCCTTTTCTGTTACTTTGTATTAGTGTTGGTGTAGAACATGTTTCAATTGCTTTGATGTGCAAGTTTCATTCATCCTGGCAATCTCTCGATACTCTCTCGTACAAATGGGAAAGTAACATCCTGTTTATGCAGGTGACATCTCCAGGAAATACTGTATTCATGTGTGTAGAGGGAACATCATACCAAGTTGGACTGGCTCCTCCAATAGATTCTTCCCTGTCACTGCATGATGGAAGTCTGTCATTGTTACGTGGATTAGCTCTTTCATTTCTGGTAGCTTACTGTGCTTACAAATTTTATAATTTTCCATTTTCTGCATGAATCTGCTGCAATTACTGAAAGACTTTACAAACAAATATCATCCTGTGAATTAAACAAAAAGAAGCCATAATGGCAACAATAACAAAAAAATGTTGTCCAAAAATGTTAGTGGTTTAGTTAGATTAGATTCTGTAGTAGTCTTTCATACTTGCTATGAAAACTTCTGTTTACATTACCTGCTATCTCATTTTTATGCCTCCGCAACGAAGTGGCCGGAGGCATTATGTTTTCGGGTCGTCCGTCCGTCCGTCCATCCGTGCTAACGAGAGTATGCTTGTGTGGCTAGAACAATAGTGCACAATAGATGGCCTTTATTCCGTCAGGCTTGTGTGGCTAAAATTTTTGCTTGTGTGTCTATTTTAACAAAAGGGAGAACAAAGGGGTAGACACACAAGAGTATCACCGTGAGGTTGTCTGTCCGTACGTCCGTCCGTCCGTCCGTACGTCCGTCTGTCCGTCCGTCCCGTTTTGTTTTTGTCGATATCTCAAGAACCGTGTGGTGGTTTTACATCAAACTTGGTATGAGGGTATATTCTTGGGGGATAATACTTTGTGTGGATTTTAGGGTCACAGGGTCAAAGGTCACAGACTATTTTGTGGAAAAAAAAAGAAATTTCATGTTTTTCTCCATATCTCGCAAATGGTTCAAGGTATCTTCATGGAACTTAGTATATATGCTTGTACCGATGGGCAGTGATTATCTAGGGAAGTTGGGGGTCATGGGTCAAAGGTCAGGGGGTCAAAGGTCAAGGTCAACTCCTGAAAATATCACTACTTTCCTTATGTTTCTGCAATGAATGAAGGTTTTTTTTTTTTTTAACTTGATGTATACATGTATTACCCAATATATATTCTGTGGGAAGTTTCTTGCCAAAAGGTCAAAGGTCAAAAGGTCAAAGGTCAAGTGAAAGTGCTGAATTGCACTTTTTCCTCCATATCTCAAAAGTAACTTAAGGTATCATCATGAAACTTACATATTTATGCATGTTCAACCTAACAGTGATTCTCTTTGGATCTGTGAGGTCAAAGGTCAAAGGCCAGGTTTAGATAATGCTATTTTCCTATTTGATACTGAAATTATACTTTTTCTCAATACCTTGGTACCTTGAAAAATTACTCAATGCATAAACTTATAAAAGGGTCAAAAGTCAAGTAAAAATCATCAGTTCCCCAAATACCTGCACTCTGACATTTTAATCATTCATCCAATTGAACCTAGTTCTAGGAAAGTGAACATTCAGCACATTTGTGTCAAACCTGTCATTTTAATATTTTGCCAATTGTTTGAAACTGTCATTACACATTGTCAAGACATTGTACTATAGACGTATTAGGAGAACCATGCATTATGGCGGAGGCATATCAGTCGCCGTAGCGATATATCTAGTTTTTTTCCTGGGTTTTATTAAAAAAAGAAAAACAATTTTGAAAGGTGTAATCTTCAAAATCATACAACATTTTTTCTTAAATAAAGTACCTGAAAAAATTCTAATTCGGGGTGCAAATATCCCCACAGCCCCCTAAAAAATCTGTTGATAAAGCTATAGAAACTATGTGCCAGGTTCCACAATTTCGGAAGATATACGTACACTTGGAAAACTTTGCAGTTGCTCAGGTTACAGAACTGTAAGATATTAATGAAACTTCTGGTGTGAGCAACTAACTCTGGTACAAGTTTGTCCTTAACCTCACATGTCTTTATCCTTTTCCTCTTTGTTATTACGTTGTATGTATGCTGTTCTGATATTTCTTGTGTTTTTCATTTCGTGCAATTTCACATTTGATTCCTGTTATGCATACCCTTGTCAATGGCCATGTGCTTTGGTAAGTTTACAACCTGTATATTACAAGACATTATGTTATGTGAGACGACAATGTACACACATGCATCAGGATTTGACAGCTAGACACAGGAAAATAAGTAAATTCACAGCATGATGCCATTTTCTATGTATGTCAGGAAAAAAAGGACAAAAAAAGAACAAAAGAAGGGGAAGCATTAAAATGCAATGCACAATTTACACTTATCTTATTTCTTATTTCTAGAATGTGGTCAGATACAAGTATGTAGATATAAATTGTAGACTCTCCCTATGAATTAAATTGCTGATAGATAATGCAGATTAATAATCTGAACTATGATGTAGATTACAGAATTCTGAAAATGTATCATCAAACTTGAAAAAACATATGGTCTGTCACAGTATGTATTCATGTGTTCCAATATGTCCTATGTTGTTGAGTCACTGTGGGAATAAAATGATGAGTTATTCATGCGATTTGAATGTGGCAAAATCAGACATATTTTTTTTTTTTTGCCTGGGGAGCCCAGTGCTGTAATCAATTTCTGTTCTTGCTTCTTTGCTTAGGACGAGGTGCTGACCTCGTTACTGTTTATTAATCTGTGCCGAATGCACTTGCCACCTGTTTTAATTATTTGGGGGCCAAATGTTCACAGGAAATCGGCAGCACTGACAAGTGTGACAACTAGATTGTGCCACTTGTGCCATCCGTGGCTCATGGTATTAGACTTTAATTAAGGTTCAGTTGACACAGGAGATGGTACGGGTGTGAACAGGGGGAGATGCCCCCATATGCAATCAGACGGTCCCAAAATACAAGCCAATGGTGAACAAATCATGTTACGATTTGAGCTCTGGATTGATTTCAAGATTCTGACTTCATTACTGCCAAACACCAATTCTGCAAATGGACAGGAATTCCCCAAAAGTTATTATTTGAAGTGGAAACGAAGTATAGTTATGCAGTGGCTGTTAGAGGATCTCTCTCAGTATATTAAAGGGTGTGTACAGATTTAGCATTTCACATTTTGCGAGATATTCAGAAACCACTCTATGAGATGTCAAAGAGCATGCAATTCTAAGGTATGTATCAAAAGTTTATTTGATGAAAATCGGTTTTGAAATGGCTGAGATATCCAAAAACAAGGTGAAACAAAGAGATCCTAATAAAAGGCATGGTATGTCGCCTTTTATTGTTATCACTTTTTTGGATATCTCAGCCATTTGAAAAACAATTTTCATCAAATAAACGTTGAACCCTAAGTTCTTAAAATTACATGCTCTTTCATATTTCAAAAGAGGTTTCCTCATTATCTCACTTAGGAATGTTTAAAACATGAATCCCCACCTCAACTGGTACTGTACAGTCCCTTTAACAAACCATAAGCATCATTGCGGTTACAAGGACAAAAATTCCATAAACAATTCTATTGTTTCAAACATTGATAACTCAGCAGTCACTCCTCAACATCCTGTGCTAACATGGTGTACATTCATGTAACTTTTTTCATTTTAAGCCAGCCAACTTCGTACTAATTTTATTTATTTGCATGTGTTGCATGGCAGCTGATTTTTCTCTACCTTGCGGCAACTTGACTGCTCCTGTACCACTTCTGCCACTTCTGATGCTGCGCCTCTTCATATCCAAACGTTGCTGGAATATTTCGGACCCCTACGCCGCCAATTTCCCCCTCCTTTTGGCCATGCAAAATATTCAATGCAATCCATCCCGGCTGCCATTCTTTCTTACACTCTGATTAATTTGACAACTGTCGGCCCACTCTGCTTCATGCGCATCAATGCTATGTAGTGCGCAAGGGCAATATCCACATACGACAGAATGACTTAAAAACCATTGCCAATCCATCTCAATTGCCTGTTGCCCATCACTATCAACCACCCACATCACCAGACGACTATGATCCAGTTCAGCAGTTTGAATCAGGTACCTACTTCATATGCCGCTACCATTTTCAGTTTCAGTGTATTCTGTTTCTCCACATGAACAAGTGAAGTCATTTCGAAAATTCAACAACGTTCTCATGATAATGTAAATGAGGGTAATTAAAAGAGTTTTGAAAGGAAATAGAAATAGTTACATATGCAATGAAATACATTTTATAGCATCTTAATGTACAGATTGAGTAGGCGGTAATGGATAAGCAGTTGCTTGACTAGGATAACAGACTGGGTGATATGCTGAAACATTTTTGATTTCCTTTCTTTTGAGTTAACCAAACTCTACCAACTGAGATAAACAGTCTACCAAACATTTACAATAACATAGATTGAGAAAATGTAGAAGCACATGGTTGCTTGAATCTTGATTTCCTGTCATGTGACTTCCTCTGCCAGGTTTCGTGAAGAATTCACAATTTTTTTTTTAGGAATAAAGCAAAGTACGAAATGAAATAGAAACATAATGCGATCATGACTCAGCATACCTTGTGGCTATTCTTGGTATGATAATGACAGTGCCAATTCACAAAGCTTTCATATTCTGTTCAGTCCATTTCCTGGCTAAATCATTTTGTGCAAAGACCTTCATTTCTTATTACTTCAGAAGTTCAAGCTCATCACTGTTTGTATACTCCATGCAGTATTGTGTTAAAAATTCCCCCTGCTTGAGTTGAATGTTTTGCAGATCTTTCACCTAGGAATCTTTCTTCTTTCTAAACCACAGTAAAATAAAAAGGCATCAATGAGATGTGGAAAACGCTGTGTAAATATCCATAACAATAACATCCAAACTTTAGGGGAAGTGTTTCATGTCTCAGGTAGTTTTGTTTTTTTTCTGCACAATGATTATGCAGGTAATAACATTTACAAGTCTCTGCATTTCACAAGATCTAAGCACAAGAACACTCCCTCAGTCACACATGTAATTATTATGCATATTGCATATGTGGTACAAATGCTGGCAGAATATTGTAATGTCCCGCCGGGTTCTAGATGATTTGGCCCTCCATTCCGCCAATGACTGACGGTTTTCCCCTTCCACACCTGCTGCAGCTAAATCCAACATGTCAAATTGTGACTGAATCACCCAGTCACTCCCAGCGCCATTAATCAAATAATTTCTGGGAGTCGCAACCTACAGACTAGGAGAGGGGAATGAGAGATTAGTTCTTGGACAGACAATACGACAAACAAGCAAGCAAAAACATACTCTTTGAAAGGAAGTTACAACGGTATATGTGTGCAATTTAACCTCTTCTATCTTAACGTACAACAATAACCTGGTGAGACTCATTCTTTTAGAAAGACGGTAAAAAAAAAAAATTGTGAAAGTGATAGGCTTGCAAAATACATACCCAGGTATGGCATTGATACAATATTCTCTCAAATGCTTCAAATTGTATGCAGTGATGACATAATGGTGCTCATGCTTCATGTCTACCAGTGAATATATACCTGTCTACATTTTCTCTTGTCATTTGTTTCCTAATATGTACTCATCACTGTAGTATGTAAATCAGTTGTTTCTTCTCTTTCTTTGTTATTGGTAGTGTGAGTCTTTTACATTTCTGTTAACTTTTTTCCTCCATCCGTCCCCCTTGTGCAATCACGCAGTCACAGGATTTAGCTTCACACGTAAGTTATGCAAATTATGCTCACAAGTGACACCCATCTCATATGTAACAAATCGCCCTGTGCCTGGCAGAACGACACGAACACATGCTAGGCACGTGTAGCACTTACGTGCCTTGCATGATTTCATGTCGTTCTGCTGGGCACACCTTCTTTGAATCATGTGCGTTTGTGTCGTTCTGCTGGGCACACAGCGAAATTTACTTTCCTTCCTTGTCAAGATACTTTTGTTTTTGTTCTTTCTTTTTGTCATCTAGTGTCATGTGTTGATGTCAACTTCTTCATGTGTGTCATGTGTTCTACATATGATCTTAGTCCTATTTGTGTTGTTGTTGAATGTCTTTCACTGCAAATTTTATGTGATACCATGTATTTGATAATATGTGCTTTTAGTGATTTCTGATATAGCTGAAGTGTGTGCTAAAAAAAAAAAAGGAAAGAGAGAAAAAAATTGTTACCAGAACATTTACAGCTCTTTCCCACACTTGTATTTAACTTGCATGTGGCAGATGCATCTGAGCCCCTGACCCGCTCAAGACAATGATGCACTGCCTTCCACAAACAGTAAAATTTTGAAAACAAAAACAAATCCAAACAGCTGTACATGTAGGGAAAGCCCCCAAGTTGTTACTCAATAGAATTAGAGGGGTATGCATTTTCTGGAGTGACTTTGTAACAATATGCAACAAGTTATTTGTCTTCTCTTTCTGAAATAAGAAAGGATTAGATAGTTACTGTGATGTACCTGTTGTGTGTTGCCATGTTTGTCCGATGCTCAGAGGCAGATAAGCTAGTGTGTACTGCCTGTTGATTTTGCACATAGCTGAGAAGTTGTACATATATACATTAGGTTAACTCAGTGGTGTGAGAGCGTGCTGTGAAAATGCCAGTGCTGGGGGTTCCTGAGCTTGCTGCATCTCATCTGCTGTAACTGTAAGGCCGTGCTGTTGATGGAAAGTGTAGCAGATTGGATTAATTACCCGGAATGAGCCTGCATTACTGTGAGCTATTCACCCTCGCTTTTGCACCGATGGTGTGGATGGCTTTGAAAAAAACAAAACAAACAAACCACACCTTACAGTACAAGGCTGTCTTGTTGGCAGTACCTGTGAAATTGACAAGTTAATGGCGAATTAGGGTCTTGAATTCACATCCTCTGCAATTTTCTACAAATGTCATTCCCAAAACAGAACAGCCACGAGCTCATGAAGAGTCTGTAATGCCTATTAGTTTACACGACGGAGCGGAGTTCTCGTAAAATGCCACCTGACTGTATTATGCTGTAGACCTGCTAAAAAGATTCACTTTTGCATACTATCAATATCCAATAACACCATATTCATGTATTTCACATAGGTTTTTTGGCCCCACAAATTTCATGAATCGACTGATATTCAAGAATTCATTGCATGCTGGAACATTGCTCTTTACAAGCGCAAACGTAGTGTACATTATGTCGTGGTAACTTTGCTTCAAAAAGGTAGGCCCTATAATACTCACTTCTCATTTCATCACTATGGCTCCTAATGTAATGAAGAAATGTACAAATGTGTATGGGCTATTAGCCTATTTTGTGCTGAGTATAAAAAACAAACAAACAAAACTGTAGGTGCAAGAGAATATTTCCTGACTTTTTCTATGATTGAAGAAGTATTGCAAGGATTAGCTTTTCATGAATACTTAACCTTCATGTACATTGCAGGAGCAGAGTATGATTTTGTTGGTTATATCATCTCAGCCTGAAAGAGAATGTGATGATTTTTAAAATGGTGAAGAAAATACTCTGTGCCCCAGTCCTACAGCTAGGCATCTTATCATGGGCCTATCTTTTCCAGGCTTTAAGTTCATTATATGTTCATTCACATGTGGCAAACACCAGTCTCTGTAGCTCAAAGGAATGTACTAGTGTAAGGTTAGCCACTAGTCAGTGCTGTTCCGATATGTATCTGTACTGTACATTCACTTGATTTAAAGGGCTAGCAAATTGGCCACCTCCCCTAGCATCTAATGGACAGCAAGGATGTGTGTTATTGCGAGATCTAAACTGATGAATTTTGATGATCCAGCAACCTTGTGAATGTCAGGTCAGACCCCTTTTCATTTCTGACAAGTAATTACTTGGAGATCTCTGATGTGTAAACTTTGTACGTCTGGTGTTTTTGTGCTTGGTATTCTTTCTGTGAAATGACGTCTCCTAGCGGTACATACAGTACCAATGTTCAATTGCAGGAAGCCGATTCTTCCAATTCAAGTTTCATCCTACTTTGCATCAAGAAAGCTTGTTATTTCAGGCCATCAGTTAGGAGGAAAAGGAACCTGAATATACATTAGTTTCGCTTATTTACTTCTCTGAACTGCTGCGAAAGTTGTTTATAACCGCATGTAAGGAAATGAAAGAGGCGCAGTTTCCACACTCGTGCAATTGGAGCTTGTCTCAGCTCATTTCTCCCCCCAAGGATACTCGTGTAGAGGAACGGGGGTAGTGGCACTTGTCATATCGATTCAAACGAGGAAGGAAGAGTCCTGCACATTCGTGGTGACAGTTCCTCCTTGGAGTGATAGATTTTTCTGCATTTTTGAATTCCTGGAGACAGAAAGGGGGGCTTTCTGCAAGAAGCTTTCCATCAGGACTAATTGATAAATGAGAGGTTGGCCGAGCAAGGGCTCATATACTCTAGTTTACTCTGTCAGAGGATAACGCGGAAGAAGGAGGAAACAGGAAAAGATACTTCCTCTGTGCATGATTTGCGTTAAACCATTGTGGTATGAAATTACATACAACGTAGCTGTTTTATGAGCATCATGCATTGCTATGGACATTCAGGGGTAGTGAGATAAGTTTTCCTGTTTAATGAACCACGATTGCATGCACAAAGAGTGCACTGGGTTTTGCCGCTGACATCTGTTTAGTACCTAAATAGTTGTGATATTCATATTCACACATTCTACCAGTTGTACTTCACCATTCAAATGAAAGTCTGTGCATGTGTACGCAAGCACAGATCCCAAACATTTGAATGATTCTCATATGTCATACACTACCTTTTCCTAACAGTAAGCTTTTGTAGTTGCTAACATTCACTTGGCTTATGATGTGTTCAGAAGGATGGATATTACAAACAGTAAAGATGTTGTATAGAATACATGGATTGTCGAGCTGACAAACCAACTCTTGGTAATGAAACTGTCAGTGCAGCAATTTCACTCAAGAGCAAAGTAAATTTAGTTACTATACCCCAACTAAGTATTTTTGCCATACACCTAAATAACTTTCTATGTCAAAAGGAATTTAAGCTCTGACCAAATGCTAGACTGCTAATTTCTCTTGCCTTCCTTTTTGAATGTAGTTTGACAGGAAGAAACCAAAACCAAACCGAGGCAAACATGACAAACGAGGGTCATGGAAATAATGCTGTAATGTACAGAAACTGGGAAAACCTTCAGGTTTCAGAAACCTCTTCACTCCTTTTGGGGTGCGGTGCTATGCCATTAGCGGTCTTCCAGTGCTTCAGGCAGAATCAATAGCCCTAATTGTCTATTCGTGCTTTGCTATTGATCTCTCCGCCTCATCTGAAATCTGCATGGTCCAGTGCAGGGTAGTTTTGTTTTCCCAGTCCTACATTTTAAAGGGAAAACAGAGATGAGAGGTTTATGCTGAATCCCAAACTTGTTTATGCAGTGGGTCTTTTTATGTGATATGTGTATCCATTGATTTGTGGGAGGTTTGTTTCATGTATAAATCATGCTTTTTCACTACCTTGAAGGTGTTATGTTTTCCCATGAATGTGCAAAGTGCTGACTAATCAAAGCCATGGTGGGTTGAATAAGTTGGCTTTGGCAGAAATTCTACTGCCATTTAATACTACATTCTGTGTTGGTAGTGGTTAATAAACAGAAGTGTTTTTGTATTTACTACACATGTCTTACATAATAAACGAATGTCAAGAGTGCCAGGTTGATGCAGTATGAAGTTAGCATGCTTCTGCATGAAGATTCAGATAAACTACAATTGTATGAGTATTAGGCAAGATGACATTCTTCCTTATCTTCTGCACAAGAACTCTAGTAATATTTTTATTGGTTTGTTTATGTCACCAGCACCTAATAGTAATAAGGCTTGTTATTCCCCCCCCCCCCCCAAAAAAAAAAGAAGAAGAAGAAGAAGAAGAAGAAGATGTTCAGTTTTTTAGTAGCCATTCAGCATTCTTTGACTAGATGGCATGCTTTACATGCTATGATCAGTAAACATGCCAGCCAGGCTATGTATCCTATGGATGGTAGCAAAGCAACACCAAGGTACCGCCAACCTCTCCTCCCCCACATCTTTCCCATTCGAACATTTCAGCGCAATGTATTATGGAACTTTAACATTGGGTCACCATCTATTCGTTTGAATACTGAAGCAAATGAAGAAGCTCAGGTCAACACCACATTGCATTTTACCAGACTGTACTCCCCAAAGCTGGAATTCTGGCTCTTCTAGGGCCTATAGTAAGTCATGGGATATGAATGATAGTTGATAGTGTGATGTTTGTATAAAAAGCTCAGTAATTTATTTAGGTATTTATTGATATGATTGTCTCGTATTCAATCTGACCACTCCAGTGGCTGCACAAATTTCACAAGACTTTGGTGTTCATAAATACATGTGTATTTGTGTGTGTGTGTGTGTGTAGTGTTTGCGTAAAGAAGAATCAAACATGGAATGAAATTTTGATATCAAACATGGCACTTTGGCAAAATCCTTCCACTCCCTCTGTACCACTTTCTCTTTTTCTGCACCAACCTGGGAATTGCTCCTGTCAGATATGAACAATACCCACCTCACAGCTGCTCAGCTGTATTGTTCCAGTAGTGTGCCTGGCAGTACTAGGTTTCCATTGCCTCACCCTCCCTCTTTCAAAAGGTGAAAAACCTGTCTCTCCATGATTTGACACTACGCCTTTCAGTTTGCCTTGGACGCAGAGTGTTAATAGTATACAGTTTATGTGATTGTGTACCATACTGCCTCACAGGATTTTGAAACATGGAGTGAAAGTGCCCAATTTCTTCTCTTTTGTAGTCAGTAAAACCAGGAAAAATACATGTATAGATATTTTTTTTTTTTTTTGTGGTAGTATGATACTTAATTTGGCTTGATTTCTATGTTATTTAGATTTTTGAGTACACTTTACGCACTATATAATTTTTATTTCGTCATTAAATTAAACACAGTAAAAGTAGTAAATTCCTTACCTCATCTATAGTACTGCTGAGCCGGTCACCAGATTTGTTCATCCAGCTTTCGTTGAAGGACAGGATGCGGAAAACAGGGATTTTCTAGGACTTTGATTTATTGATCAAAGGGAATACCTCAATAGTCAGTACCATGCAAACAACAATGACTGGATTGCCACAGCTCTTATAGTTTCGGTAGGTCTGTAGTTAAGCATACATGTACATGTAGGTGATATCATATCATGGAATGTACAACCTGTTAATTGGGTTACAGGGTAGGTCTTATCGTATGTCAACTTAATCTAAGGATTGGAGATACACATAAATTAAGGGTATTGCCCCTTGATTATTAAAGTGCACAGAGATCTTGTTGTATTCTATTTCCACAGAGGTAATGAAGTAGCCTCACACCTTACAAGCTAGCTGCTATATCTTTTGGGTCATTTTATTGAAGGAAAAAGAAGACAATATAGTTAATTCAAAATTTAGATCCTCATCATTGTCCATTGCAAGTCCACGGGTCTACATGCAATGGATCATTTGTTGTGTGTTCGATATCTTGCTATCACTATGATTTATGAGCTCTTTTTGTATGATAATTTTACCCATGTTGAAATATCAGTCATGAAGTATGAAATTCAAAATGCCCTGCATTTCTTGGGAAAATTTAGTCATACATGTATGTGAGATTTCCTCGGACAAATTCCATGGATACATTATGTGTGCTCTGAACGAAACCACTGTCGCATCTAGGCCACTGTGTGCTGTTAGCTAGAATGTTGTGCTGTTGAGGGTAATCTGGTAATGGCAGACCTTGCAGTGTGTGTGAGGTGGGACGATCTAGTCCATGAATGATTGATGAATAGCTAATGGCTACATAGATTAGAAGGTTGGCTTCATAGGGGAAGGGGCACAGGCTTGTGTAGTATCTTTGCATGAATTCATCTATCGGCAAGCCAGGGAAGTCATTTCATCTCCCCACTTGCATCAAAGGCTAACCTCCGTAGTATTATGATGTGTTTCATTTTATCCTATAGCTCTTGAAATGTGACCCGCTACAACAAAATGGTCCTAAAGTCGCGCACGGTCGAAGCCGTGAAAATCAAGTTTGAAGTGAGAGCATCAAAATTGGTCAAAACTTACGATTTTCTGAATTTGACATGTTATTAGAGTATGACATGTCTTCTATCATCTGTCGAAATTTTGAAGTGAAATGATGAAAGGAAATACCAAAAAAATTGCGTTTTTCTGGGCCATGTTTTTTGGCGTTTCAAGGAAGCAGAAACTGGTTAGAAAATTTGGATTGAGCGCCACAGCCCGATAGGCTCCGCCCCTAACAATGACCAGAGTGATCTCATTGGTCAGTTTGCTGCTTGCTGCTAACCGAAGCGTGAAGCTCGCACACTGCCCAGTCGACTGGTGCGTGCTGGCGGGGTGCGCTATGCCCAGCCACTTTTCCTGGCATCCTGGTCACTGATTGGTCGGTTAGGAGACCGCCGAGCTGTGTTTGAATGAGCATTTCGGGGGTTGCTAGGGCTTTTACCTTCTATTTTCCAGAGGTGAATACTGACTTCCGTGTCCCTTGATCGTGATTGCGTCGCAAGGAAAACTTTTAGGGCGCTTTTCTCGAAATAGTGATTTCCCAGACGTCTCGACATGCTCTCTTTTAAACATCGATATCTCCGCAGCCGATTATTTTTATAAGATGTGTTATATATCAATTTAAAGGACAAGTTCACCTTCATAAACATAAGGATTGAGAGAATGTAGCAATATTAGTAGAACACATCATTGAAAGTTTGAGGAAAATACAGCTTGAAGTAAAATGAACCTTCAAGTTTATTTCAGATGACTGCAGTTCAAAGCCAAGTCATTTTCTCAGCATAAAGCATAATACGGGGTGTAATCATGAGTTTATAATACCACTAGAAAAAAAAAATAGTCAAATAGTGTAAAAGCTGACATAGTGTTGTATTTCTGTGCAGATGTAGAAAACACTGAAAATAAGCCGAAAACCACAAACAACAACAACAACAAAAAGCTGAATTCTCACATCCTGATAGTTTCATGAACTCTAACATCCATTATAATAAGCTTTCATGACCGCAAACACAACAATTAGGCAGAAAATATCAGACATGTACAGGACTATGTAGGCCTACAAGTACAAGTGCACATCAACAATGCAAGACACAAGGTGATTATCACACTTCAATCAGGGGAAACAGCCCAATAGTTTGAAAGACTACCGGTATCTTTAAATATTTACGGACAGAAAATGCCTGCTGTTTAAACACACACATTTAGACAAACAAACCACTATTGAACTCTCATGATCAGGAATATTTACAGGGCTCGATAACAGCAGTAAATCAATATGGTCATGTGTGTGATATTTTAAGACACTTCAATGCTGCAGATTCAATACACACGTAAGTGATAACAGTGTATGCAATCAATATATACAACATATCACAGAGTGTGACAAAAGGGCACAAGCTCGTACTACACGTATCAAGGAGGTACACACTGTACTAGACGAGTACCTCCTTGGTACTATCAGCTTCTTTGAGAAGAAATTATGATTATTTTAAGGGCTATTGAAGAGAAACAACAGAAAAACATGGCACATGTATCAATTACCAAGTTTTGTCTAGTTCTCTCTGTTAGGCAAACATGTTCACCATGAATGTAATAGATGAGAACGAAATTAATCTAACAGGGTGGCAGAGCTGAAATCGGCGTTAAAAACTTTTGATCTCAATACACACTATTTACCTCCAGAATTTTCAGCCGCCAATGTTACAGCCTTCAACAGCGCCTGGCCCATCTTCACTATAATCATGTAATGGTCCGTAAGCAGGTCACAGCAACAAGAGGTCCATTTTTATTGCGCAATGAATTATGATATTGATGCTATGTAGGCCTATCTTGACCTTTCAATCATACCCCGGGTATCACCTCCCACCCCCCTCCTCCTGCACACATTAGAATTAAGGTCTTATTCATCCAGGGTAGACTTTTCAGTGTTGAGCCTGATCTACCAGAGGGCCCTGCCATTATTACTACCCTAGCAAGGTATCCATTTATACGCCTGGGTCAAGAGGAACATTGTGGGTAAAAATGTCAGTTAAAACATCTCGTTCAAGGAGGTAAGCACTGAGCGGAATTGAACTTGGGTCCTCCGACTGGGAGTAGGAGTCATATCCACTATGCTACAGCACCCCCACAATTGAAATTCAATAACCTGGTGGACAACTTGGCTTTGTTGAAGTATTTGGGAAATTGTACATCAAAGACATAACAATAAATAGGTACATTCAAGGAAATTTTGAACAGCTCTACAGCTCTAGTGGTATCTGTCATTTTTGCTATTGTGCAACTTTTTTTTCATTCCCTCCCGTTCCTTTCCTTTCTTTGATAATGATATTGCATACATTCATTATTAAAAGCGTATACCTTACCCCCAAAATAGGCATGCTACAGCCTTTATTCTCTCTTGCACTGTCACCTGCACACACGACGCACTGTCACTCGCACACACCTACACTTTTATTGTCTACTATACCATGCAGCAGTCAATGGTGCTGCGTGCTGTTTTTTTTTTCTTGTTCTAAGCGCCAAGTCACTATTTTTCTTTTCTGTTTTTTTTTTCTGTAGCAAAATGTGTTTTGTGTATTAAGATTAAGAGTTTTATGAGTACATATATAATTGGTGTTGTATTACATTGGTATCACATATTCAGATAGGGCCTCATCCACGTCAAGCTCTGCTTATGATGACGGTCCCCTGTATTGATTTCTCCTTTGTTATTAGATACAGTAAGCCTTAATATGTTATTTTGATTCATAATTATGCCACTTCAGACTGAATGTTGTTACGCAAATGATTTTTTTTTTTGTATTGATTTGTATGTATCTGTATCATTTTGTTTTCATTTGCAATTGTATTCGGAGAAAGAAAATGCAGAAATAAACCAAACAAACAAACAACAAACAAACTTCACTGTGAAGAAAGTCTTTGAAGATGAATGGAGCTAGGGATGGGATGGGGGTTGGGGGGGGAAGAAGTTTTAGTAATGATGAAATCAAATTAAATGATTTGGTGCACATTTTTTTCTGTTTTTTTTTAAATATTTGGTAAATTGTAACTGTAACATGCCATCTTTAACCCTTGTACATGCAGCCTTCCGCCACAACCATACACATTGTACAAGTAGTTTACATTACCAGGTATATTCTGTAAGCAAACACTGTCTGTACAAGGTGAGCAGGGTACAATGCACAATTTATAACAATAACTTACAATGTGTAGCTCCCAAACGTGTACAACAAGACCTTGCACTATATGATGTAATATTTTGAAAGTACCGGTACTGTATGTGTTTCCTTTGACCGAAAGATCGGTCTGTATCTGTCGTCGGGGAATGTCCGCGGAGACTACGTCTGGCTTCACGGATCCCCTCCGAATGTCTACGGAGGACAGCGTTAATGGCAAAATATAAGAGTCCTCCGGACAGACGGATCTTTCTGTCTAGTGTTTCCTCTAGTCTACAGAGCTGAGGAGCAGAGGAACAACTTACTAGTATGGTAGGTGTTCAACCCACCGACCGGGTCTATAACGAACCGATCGCGCATTATAATGGCATTGCGCGTACAGAAAGAAAATGTACGCATGGGACTACGCGCAACGGTGTTCGATTCTCACTGGGCTACGCTACCGAGTAAAATGTGGCCGAAAACAACTAAGTATTCCCTCTAAATTACCGAAATTTAGCAAAATCGAATAAGGTTTATCGTGTAACTACATGTAACTAGGCCTACCTTTGCTGACTCGTTGTTAGATGTAGAGTATCCTTCCGCAATAAATTTGACGATTTTGACCGCAAAATTGTCACCGCCGCTTGTACGATCATGCACACACGTTACACATACACATGACATAAACATTTTGTCGCCCGCTACGACCGTAAGAGTTGATGCAGAAACGAGAAATGAATGTGAAAAACAAACCGACTCATCTAATTTATTTCAATTACGATGAAAAGTTTCCTAATGAAAATCAAGTCAAATTCATCAAACAGTCCTTCAAAAGTAATATCGAAGGATTCAAAATATATTCAAATATTATTGGGGAAAAAATGACGGCTAGAAAAAAACAGCGGCCTGTCGAAAAAACGCATTGAAAGTGCCCTTTATACGTATTGTCAGGGTGGTCGGTTGAAATGAGCAGGGCAACTGAGTGTGGAAAAAATGACACCCCACACGTTCGAAGCCGCCATCTAAGAGCGCATACCTCACATCGCATTTTCAGTGCGCGCTTGTGAATCCGGAGTATTTTCTCCACACGTGAGTAAAATTTCAGGCAAATTGGGAGATTTTTCACGTTTCTATTGATAGAAAAACGTTAGGTGCCAGGTATTATGAACACCCAACCATACTTTAGTCAATAAACGTAAGTGTACCGATATAGTGATTGTATGGAGCATGCATTTGGCTTGCCATAGACGTTCGTGTGGTCATTTTTCAAACGAAGGCGGCGATGAATTGGGGATCGCTGCAAAGAAGTGGAGGAAACAACCAGAAAACAGGAGGAACAGTGGAAGAGGTGAGTCAAAATGTTTACTGATTAATCCTGTATAGAGTAACTGCGGTCAGTAAGCGGCCGTGCAGCCGTTCGCGGCAGGTACAGGGCAAGTCCAAGATAAGGTCCCCTCAGAAGGCAAAATTTCATCTTTGCTCAATATTGACATGTTTGGCATCATTTTGAAGCTTATGAGTTGAAGTTTTGATTTCCGTGGAGGAAAAAATGATATTATGTAAATTTATGCAAATTTCAAGGGCTTAATTTGCATATATGTGAAACACAGCGTTACGTATGGGACATTTATAAAAATTCATATTAATTCAAAGGAAAGCAAATAATATTTGATTAATATGTGGACATAAGAACTTCATCACATAGTTTAACTTGGTATGAAAATTTAGGGATTATGCAAATGATTATGCAAATTAGCTCGTGTCCTATC